>NC_141687.1:916362760-917041188 GCF_964263255.1 Lissotriton vulgaris
TATGAGGGGGTGGAAGAGAAGAGATGCTCATGTCCTTCACTACAAATCACCTTCATAATTTGAAACTTTTACAAGATAACTTTTTTTTAAGTGGCTTTAAGGAAAGAAGTGTATCATATCACCCAAGAGAAGTCAAAACCTCCTAAACGGTAAAAAATATTTTTTAGAGAGGAGCAGAGTGTAGGTTACTATATTCAATGGCTCAAATTAATTAATCTAATTAAACATGGTAACCATTAGAACTTTGGGAGAAAAAAACAGAGAAGAAACGTGCAATGATTCAAAAACTGTAAAATGTTAGCAGCAGCAATCACATAGAGCAGGCATTATAAAACCACGGACTTATTGAGAGATTAAATAAGGATCCTGCAAAACTGCCTGACCAATAAAAATGTAAGAGAAGGAAAGGTATTTGCGTCGGAGGAAGGACATGGAATGCACCATTACAGTCATTTACACTGGTATTCCAAGGCTCTGTTTGATCTGAGACTGCATAGACTCTCCATAAGGGGACATTGACTGACTGTGAGAATAAAATAGAGGTGACTGAAGCCTTGCTATATCAGAATGCATTAGGGATAGGCAGCCCTTAGAATCAATGGATCATGTGTGAACGCAGATGTAACCCAAAGTAAACTAGAAGGGCACTCAAGAATGTCAGGGATGGCGAGATAAAGTGGGATTTGGAGCATTATAGAGTGTTATGTGTTAAATGGGAAGAAACAATGTTGTTGAGATTGGTGAGGTTATATCAAAGAAGATCACCAAGAGGTTTTGGATAGTGGTGACCAATCGATTTCTGACCATGGGAACAAAAGGAACCCTATTAACAATGCATTTGGGGCAATTGTATGTATCATCGTTTGCCCTGTATATGGAGATATCTTTGATAACTACTAGTAAGATTGTGGAAAATCTTAAATGAATTAAAGAGGAGCAGGGCCTACGGCTTAATGGCATCGCAAACATTATTTAAAAGAAAGCCCCAAAGGTCTGGGTATATATCGCCTGCCCATTTTACTATGGTATAAAGAATACGAGTGAAATATCTGCTAGTGGTGCCGGCTCACTGATAAAACCCTGTTTTTAAGAAAAGCAATGCCAGAGACCCAACCCTATCACTTAATGTCCCTCATCGATGTCTGCTCAAAGATTTTTTGCGGTTCAGGAGCGGGCCTACTATAATGGAGGAAGTTCCAGGACAGAGATAGGCTATTACAGTCAACATTACACCATAGTTTCTTGTTAAATTATATTATTTGAAAAACAACTTGCACAAGAGGCCTAAATATTTATTTTGTTGATTTGCTTCCTACTTTTGTTGACATGGACTGTTGATTTCTCTGATGTGAAATGTCAGAAAAAGGTTTGGCGAAAGGGCTACTGAAACTCTTAGTGGCCCTTCATTCAAACACATAGGCACAGGTCAATGTAGGGCATGACAGGGAACGGACAGCGAAGATACAAGTGCATATTGACTGTACGCATGGGTGAGTCCTGGCTCCCTTGTTTTATCTATTCATACAAGATACAATTGTCTGAAGAGCAAAAGCGAATTCTTCTAAATTAAGGGCCAGATTTATCAAACTTTGATGCAGAGCAACAGAGCAAGACAACTTTCTGCGCTGTGTCAGATGAAGAGGGCAGGAATGTGCCATGGCCTGGAATGGATGTATTAGTTGAAACTTTGTTGGCCAATTGTAAAGAATGTGGACATGCTGAGAAGTCTCTGCGCACTCATAATACTCCTTTGTGTCCTGTTGTCTTTCCTCAAAGAGCTTGGGAGAAATTAGGTATTGATTTTGTTGGTCCTATTTCTGGATTGAATGAAGATTGTAGATTCATTCTGACTATTGTTGATTATTTTTCAAAATGGGTCTCTTTTAAATTTATGAGAGAACCCAATACAGAGGGTGTCATTACATTTTTAAAACAATTATTCAGATCTGAAGGGATTCCTGCCTTCTTGGTTTCTGATAATGTAGTGCAATTTATTTCACATAACATGAAGTCTTTCTTGAACAATCAATCAATCAATCAAGACATTTGCGGGGAATGAGATTTTAATATCTTTTATGATCAGTTTGATAACTCATCTCATTCGTCAATTTTGGATCGCTTATTTTCTGTCATTGAGTAAAAGACAGCCCCTGCATAGGTTAGATAAACCCCATTAACTGACGCCACTCTGAAGAACTACTTACAACTGATAAAGTTTAAAAGGTTTAATATAAAATTAAGAAAAGTTGCAAATACAATCCTCTCAGGATCAAATTCATCAAATATACAGGAACTAATAGGAACATATATTCCCTAAAGAACCTCAGTCTACAAACGAATACAATTAAAGTCAGTTCCAAAATCAGCAAATTAGAAAGCATCGATATGAAGTGGTTCTTCTGCGTCATCTACAGAAAGAGAAAAATAATCAAGTTAAATCTGTCCCTACTCTATACTAAGTGACATCCCTACTTCGCAAGTTTCTAGTACCCTAAAAAGGTGTCAGCAGTTTGACTCCCTAAGAAGTTCAAACTCTCTTAGCCTCTAAAGGTAATTTAAGTTTAAGAAGCAGTACCCTCTCTGCCTACCCATCCGCTCTCTAAGGGTCCTCGGCCTACTGCTCCCTTGCGCTCTAATCTTTCTCAGCGCATCTGCTCAAGTCATCTGCTCTTTCTAACTTGCCTCTCTCTCTGAGCTCTTCGCTTTCGCTCTTGCTATCTTCTCCCCGGGGTGCTGTCCCTAAAATACACAATCACAGTGTGGGTGGAACGCCCCTTCGACGCCCACCACGGACTTTCCCCCATGATGTCATTTTCTCGCTCTTTCCATGGCCTCGTCTCTTCGCGTCGTCCGTTAAGTTGACCTTTCTCCTTGGACGCCATCTTCGTCTTCTTGCTGGTGACTTCATTCAACTTTACCTTTGACACTTTCGGAGCAAAATCTATCACTTATCAGAACTTTACTCTTTATGACTATGTATATAACCTTTCTTGGTCCTGTGAATGGTCATTTCAAAACAAGACTCAAATTCCTATCGTCTCCTCTCATGTTTAGGCAATAAACTTCGTCCGACATTTGTCACCTTAAATCTAACAAGAACTAGACTCTTTGGCTCGCACGTTCAAGTGAAGGCTATTCACGACTCCTGTGAGCCCACTAAATTACCAACAGCGGACTACACTCCTGCGAACCCTTGGTCAGTCAGGTTATAATCACAAATGACCTAAAACTCTTCTAACATTCCTACAAACTTCTTCTACACAGTATAACCTTTAACATACATTTATATATGATTGTATTTAGCAAATCCCTTGCTTATAAGTGAATACATTTTACATAAAATATAAACCTTAATACATAGAATATAACTTTATATTCTCATTGGTTACATCGTTATATATATATGCTCTCTGCACATTTCTCCATGTTACATTTCTCGCCGTTTCTACATTTAAAGTTACACACGTACATGAATTCTACTTTGCACGTTCTTCTGTTCGTAAGCATTTCTACACATTTCTACATTAGCCCACTACGTATACGGGCCTTCTAAATCTAATACATTCTAAAGTGAATACAGTTATGTTCCCTATATTACTTTAGTCACATCTGTTAACTTTATGCTATAAGCATCAACTTCACGTTCGATATACATTTCATTCCTACGTTTATACGATATGCTTGTAAATACGACTCGGATATACGTTTTATTCAAATTGCGCTCTCTCAGTTCCCCCCTTTGATGACTTTTAGGAGTCATCACTAAATGCAATTTGAATAGCACCTTTAAACAGAACTAGTTACATCATTCCCTCTTTTCATCATTTCAAGTGCTCTTAAACTTTTATACTGTTGATCTTGTAAAGCAGCTAATCTCCTTTCTTGTTCTCTCATAGATCCTTGTAACCGGTTCGTCCTATACCATTTATATAGTTTCACAAATCCTAACAATGTGATTATACAAATTAATACTATTAATACAGGTTTTAATATATACCATACTATGCTTTTACCAAGGTTGGCAAACCAACTTCCAACCTTTCCTACTCCATGACCTACTTTCTCCCAAACATTTATTTTTGACAAATCTTCGATCTTTTGATGTATCTGTGTAATGTTTCTTATGACCTTCTCAAGTGGTTTTGAATTATCAGGAATATAAGTACAACATTCCTGGACCTTCAAAGCCTTGCAAACTCCGCCTTCTTTTGCTAATAGCACATCAAGAGCAAGTCGATTCTGAAGAACCATTGCTCTAATCGATTGCATCTCCCCCTCTATTAGCATTAATGACCTTGCAGTACTTGCAGATAATCTATCTACGACTGTAGCTAGTCTCCTGATCTTAACATCGTTAAGTATTAAACCTAACATAGGAAAGATCGCTACAAATACGTCTCCTACTACTTCTGCATCTCCTACTTCTCTTTTCGTTCTTGTCGAAGCCTTTCCTTCTATGATCGCTAAATCCTTTGCATGGTATATTTTGGGGAAAACAATTGCCAAGTAACACGAACCATACCAATTGTCAGGCAGTTTTACATAGGCATTTCTTCCGCATACAAAATATACATTAGGAATCACCTGCATCTCCTTCATGAAATCCTTCGTGTAGTACTCTAATCGAAAAGCATGTTCGCAATTTACTTCACCTACAAATACGTTCTCATAATATGTCTTGCTTCGAGTTAAACATAACTTTCCTTTCTGCGTTCTATCCAATGCTATTGGACCATTGCTACCTTTCTTTTTATGTGCCTTCTCTTCTTCGGTCCAATCAGTTTTCCACTGTCCTGACATTTTTAAAATCTTCTGCCTTCTGTATCGGTCATCTACTTGTCCTATGAATTTTTTCTCAATCTCTGACACTTTGCAAGTCAAATTATTTCTGCGTGCGTATGATGTATCTAATGTATCCCAAGGAAGGAAGAATTTGGCTAGTCTATCCTCCTTTTTATAATAGTCCCACTTATTCATTTGTTTATAATTCGGAACTTCAGGCAGTACCGAATCATAATTTGAAAAGTAGTACTCAAATCCTTCTCTACCATAAAATATACTAAGCAGTAAACTACATGTTATCCCATAAGTCAATGGGAGATGATGATATCTAATGCCTTCATCTACAGAAGCCGGCAATTGCATACAAACATAGCAATCCTTGGCCTCCATAGCATCGATATACTCGTACAACAGTTTAGCATATGCGTTTGACCTAAAGTTTCCCTGCGACTCGTCTACGTGTAATCTACGAGCTTCATCTGCCAGTAACGCTTTTTCACGGATAACATTGCTCTCCTCCTTCTTCCCATCAAGAGCAGGTTTCAAAGTCGTTACAGGCTTTACATCTGCTGTTTCTTTATCAGTTTCATGTCCTACTATGTATGATATTGTCACTACTGTAATTATGAGAAATATTACTACAGCTATAAGTGTACCTATTATACATCTGGCTTTTCTGTTTGGGTTGCCGTTCTCCATGTTGTCAAACAGTGTAGCTCCTTCTTTTGCGAAAAAGTTTCTTTTCAGTCTTTGCTTGCTTTATTTACTTCTCAGTTTGTAAAGTTCTCTTTATCAACAAAGTCTCTTTTTCGCAACAATGTCTCTTTATTTTTAACAACAGACAACCCTAACCCTTCTCCGTCCTCTAAATGTAATCCCTAATTTTATTCTTCTTTCCACTCGGCGCTAGGTTATCTTCTTCTTTATAGCTTATATACAAAAGTCTTTATACATCAACAATTATTCTCGTACCTGCAGCTCTCGCAACAAGTTCCAATAATTCAAAACGAATTACTTTTTCTTCTTCTTCCGGAATTTGATGACCAAATGTTGGAAATTGTAATCTGTTTAGCACTAAATCTTTAATCTGACTCAAGTATGGGGGTATGGGAAGTGTGAAAGTCAGTAATCCCTCAGTCTCGAGTCCAGGAGTCAACATCCATATCTCCACTGCCACAAATGGATCGAGATCGATTACCTTCACGTTCTTCACTCTCCCAGATTTCTGTCCCCAAGACATCTGCTAGATAAGTCCACTCTGGGGTGGCGTACCTTCTGCAGGGCACACGTACCCTTCTCGATCTTCTTGGACTCTCCGTGCCTGAGTCTGTAGTTTCCTCTTCTTGGTCTGATTCTTCAGCGATCGGGACAAGAGTTTTCTCCTGTTGTGCCTTTAAGCTTGGCCTCCTTCTTCTCTCTGGCCAACTTGCTTCGTCACTCCTTGTCCTCCTGCTCCTTGTTCTTGGACTCGTCTCTTGGTCACTCTCAGCTTGTTCAGTATCTGATTCGATCTCCCAGTTACTTTCTTCTCCTGAGGCGACTTCGGTCTCACTAGTGTC
Organism: Lissotriton vulgaris; assembly: GCF_964263255.1. Lineage (NCBI taxonomy): Eukaryota > Metazoa > Chordata > Amphibia > Caudata > Salamandridae > Lissotriton > Lissotriton vulgaris. Next base: position 916,369,102 of record NC_141687.1, read on the forward strand.
TTGACCTTCATCGATCTGTTCCGTCACAGGTTCAGCCTCTTCAATCACCTCTACAGCTTGGCTTTCCCCCTCTATGGCTTCTCCGCTTCCCGCTGGATTCTCATCCGAGAGAGGAGCTGTTTCTTCTAGAGGTGTTGGCACTCTTCGAGTGTGTGAAGCGTGTATCCAATTTGGCAGGCCTCCACACTTCACTGCAGTGTTCGTGACAAGTATGACTTGAAATGGTCCTCGCCAACGCACGTCTAAGCAGTTCTTCCTGACATGCTTTTTCACCAAAACCCAGTCCCCTGGACTCAGATCATGGCACAAGTCTTGTGCTGATGGAACCTCTGCAGCCTGGACCTGGAGGGACACAGAATTAATGGCATCAGATAGTCCCTTGCAGTAGTCCAAGATCAAGTCGTCTGTGATGTTCAATAACGCTGCAGTCGGAACCGATGGCAATCTCATAGCTCTCCCCATTAGCACTTCATGTGGAGAGAGACCTGTTTTTCTATCTGGTGTACTACGTATGCTCATAAGAACCACTGGTAGTGCGTCTGGCCAACTCAGGGATGTTGATGAACAAACTTTGGCAAGTCTGGACTTAATTGTGCTGTTGATTTGCTCTACAATCCCTGAAGCTTCTGGTCGATAACTGCAATGGAGCTTCTGATCGATACTCAAAGCTGAGCATAGCATCTTCACTATTTCGCTGTTGAAATGAGTTCCTCTGTCCGATTCCAAAGAGGATGGCACCCCAAACCTCGGTATCAACTCTCTAAGTAACAATTTCGCTACTGTAAGTGTATCGCATCTACGTGTAGGGTAAGCTTCAACCCATCTAGAAAATATACAGACAATCACTAAAACGTATCTGAGTCTGTTGCATTTAGGCATTTCTATGAAATCAAGCTGCATTCTATTGAAAGGCCCCCCAGACCTCCCAATGTGACTCAATGTAACTGGTGTTCTCTTTCCTACGTTTAGTTGCTGACAGATCGCACATCGCTGACATACTGCTTCTGCCGCTACTCTAAATTTAGGATTAAACCACGTTTGTCTGAATACTCTCACCATGGCATCTCTACCTATGTGTGCTGATCCATGCAATTTCCTTGCCATTGGACTAACAAGTTCATTTGGTAAAACTGCTCTCCCATCGGCAGAGATCCAAAAGTTCATTTCGCTTCTAGTACAACCAGCTGTTTCCCAGCCCTTTTTCTCATCATCTGGTGCATTCTCCTGAACACTCTTTAGCTCATCCCACGTATCTACAGTGTCTAACAACATTGTCAATTCAGTTCTTTCTTGGATTCCCCCCACTTTCACATCCGTGTGAGAATATCCTTGTTCTGCGCAGTAACGCGCTACTTCATCCGCATAGCGGTTACCTTGTGACACAAAATCTACATTTTTTGTATGCGCAGCACATTTGACTACTGCAATAGCTGTCGGGCCTTGTAATGCCTCTAACAAGAGTCTCACGAATTCTCCATTCCTAATGGGAGAACCCGAGGAGGTCATATAACCTCTTTGAGACCATAACTGCCCGTAATCGTGAACTACCCCGAAACCATACTGGCTATCGGTGTATATGGTGACTCGAATTTTGTTACCTGCTAAACAGGCACGCGTCAAAGCAACAATTTCAGCTACCTGAGCGGAGTGTACTCCTTCCACGCAAGCGGCTTCTATAACTCTGGTAATCGTGCAAACTGCATAAGCTGCTCTCAGCTGACCAATATCGTCTCTTACGCATGAACCATCAACAAAGAAAATTTCATCGGGGTCAGTCAATGGCTCATCTACGATATCTGGTCTCGGTTTGGTGCATAGTTCAGTCACATCAAGGCAGTCATGATCTGTACAAATTTCATCATCCACCTCATTTGGAAGTGGCATCAAAGTTGCAGGATTCAAGACGGAGCATCTTTTTAGGGTCACATTCTCGGCAGCCAGTATGACTTGCTCGTAGCGTGTGAGCCTGCTATTCGTCAGATGCTGAGTCTTAGTCCTGGTCATTAACAATTCCACAGAATGCGGTACGTACACCACTAACTGATGTCCCATTACCACACTTTCACATCTTTCAATGCTGACACCCGTTGCAGCTACGGATTTGAGACATCCGGGCAACGCTGCGGCTACTGGATCTAATGTAGCCGAAAAATACGCTACTGGCCTACGCGCATCTCCATGAATCTGGGCCAAAACTGCTAAAGCGCATCCCTCTCTTTCGCAGCAGTAAAGCAAAAATGGTTTTGTGTAATAAGGCATTCCCAAAGCCGGGGCGCGACATAAGTCCTCCCTCAGCTGCAAAAACGCCATCAAACAATCTTTGTCCCATGGTACCGGATCACTCACTCCTTTGTGCGTCAGTTGTAATAAAGGTTTTGCCTTCAGTGAAAAGTTAGCTATCCACTGCCGACAATAACCGACCATGCCTAGAAACATCCTGACCTCTCTTTGTGTTGTAGGCGCGTTCATTTTCATAATCGCCCCTATTCTGTCTGGAGACACCTTCCGTCTTCCCTTTTCAATCCTGTGGCCCAAGTATTGCACTTCAGTAAGACAATATTGCAATTTACTTGGAGACACCTTGTGCCCGTTCTCGGCCAAGTGATTTAACAAGGTGATGGTGTCTACTCTGCAAGCTTCCTCAGTTTCTGACGCAACTAGGAGGTCGTCTATGTACTGGACCAGAACCGAATTCTTGGGCAGTACTAGACTTTCAAGATTTCTCTTAAATAGCTGGTTAAAAATCGATGGGCTTTCTGTATACCCCTGAGGGATACGACACCATGTTAAAACGCGATCTTCCAGCTTAAAAGCGAAAAGATACTGGCTCTCTTCATCTAAAGGAATCGAGAAGAAAGCCTGACACAAATCTATCACGGTGAACCATTCAGCTTGGAACGGTATCTGAAACAATATCACTGATGGATTCGGTACCACTGGACAACATGAGACCACAATATTATTAATCTTTCGAAGATCCTGCACTATTCTGTATTTTCCACTAGGCTTCTGCAAACCCATAATCGGGGAGTTACATGGACTACCCACGATCTCCTTCAATATTCCCTGTTTAATTATGGATTCGATCACAGGCTTTATTCCTGCAATCGTCTCTGGTGTCAACTTATACTGTGGTGTTCTTGGATACTCGGCATTGGGTCTTACCATGATCTTTACTGGTTCTACCCCTTTGATCAGTCCTATTTCCTCTCCAGTAAAATCCCACACCTCAGCTGACACTTTCTCCCTCAAGTCTTGTGGAAGCTCCTCCACTGTTAAGGTAGGATATAGTTCCACGCATTCCTGCGAATTTACAACCTTGAAATCGGCATCTTCATCATTGGTCTGCACTTCTACTCCTTCAGGTGTGCAATGTATTGTGCAATTCAGTTTACACAACAGATCTCTTCCTAGCAAACACACCGGGCTAGAATCACAGATCACAAACTGATGTTCGTCACTGTAATTTCCTATCTTTACTGACACTGGTTCCGTCAGAGGATTCGTCATCCTCTTGTTTGCGACTCCTACCACCTGAATCATTTCTCCTGATATTGGCAGACCTGGGACTACCGCTGATCTCAACGTGGATCTAGTGGCTCCCGTATCCACCAAAAAGGTCGTAGGACATCCAGCTACTTCAGCCTCTACGTATGGTCCCCTCTGATCTACTTCCAGGGCTGCTCCTAAAGTACAGTCTTCTTCCCTATTCACTCGTTGCCCTGTAAGAGGATCAACGTAGTAGCATTCTTCTCCTCCTACGAACAATGGCATTTGTCTATAGGTTTTCCCTCCATTTGCAATGCGAGGCGGTTGAGGAAACGGGGCTCGAGGAGTCTGAGTCCCCCCTTTGATAAACTTTCCCTTCGGGACTGTTGCTCCCTTAACCACGTTGTTCTGTACCTCTTCCTCCTCCTTTTCTAATTCCCCTGTCTCAACATTATAAGGACACTCGCGTCTCCAATGTCCCACCTCGTTACACTGATGGCACCTCGTTGTCTTTTTCAGTGTCGCAATATCCGTTCTCGGTCTCGGTCTTTCTTCCTCATCTCTGCTCTGATTATTCTGTTTCTCTGCTTGCGTTCCTGTTCCCTGTTGCCGCTGTCCACCCTTTCCAGCTGCTTGCATCTGTACTAACATCAGCTTTTCCTTGAGCTTCTTTGCCTTCGAATCTATCTCATCGCTACAGTATCTTGCATACCTCAGAATCTCATCTAAAGGTTTGTTTTGCCAGCAAATCAAATGCTGTTGAATCATCAGGCTTATGTCTGGTCTCAATCCGAGAACAAACTTTGACACAAACTGTCCTATGTCCTTAGGATCCATTACGTCTAATCCACTGTACTGCTTGAATGCTTTCAGTAACCTCTCATAAAACTCGTGAACTGTCTCTTTAGGCTCCTGAGTTGTTCGATCTATCTTAACCCAGTCTAGTCTATGTCTTGCACCAGCACTTTCTCCTTTAGCCATGTTATTACTCTCTCGTATTTTTCCATGACTCTAACTGATGGACCATTCGTCTGGGTATCTCTCGTAGGCTCACAAGTAGGCCATTCAATGTTAAGTTTGCATGCCGTCCCCAAATCTCCGGGTACTACGATATCGAACAAGGTGTTCAAATCGATCCACAGTACCTTAGAGATCTTCACGAATCTCTCTACCTGCTTGTACCACTCTACGGGATTTTCTCTAAGCTTCGGGAAGGAATTAGTGAATGCCGCTAAATCCCCCCTACTCCATGGTACATGCACGTAGTTTCCGTTCGCGATTTCTCGCAAAGGGAAAGCTTCCATTCGCATTAAGTCTGTATCCTGAGACTTTACAAGTGTACTCCGTCTGACAGACCCCTTCTTGGACCAGCCTATGGTTGGCCTGTAAAGCCTTAGTTCGTGATATGTCTATCATGTACTTTTCTGCCAATTCAGATAACTTCTCATGAGCTGCTCTCGCTTTCCGAGTAACGTCTTTAGATAAAAACAGTATCTCATCTGGTGCGTACAGCTCTAACCTCTCGAATGCCACTGTGCCGTCAATTATTTCATCCAAGTCTGATTTTAAACTCATTACATCTATGCGTCTTGCTTTTATCTCTGCTCTCAGTACGTCAGTCCTAGGTTGTTGTCTTACATCCCTCTCACCTCCACTATACGCCCTACGCCTAAGCACAGGTGAGTTATGAGGAATTTTTCTTCCATCTCTTTGCTCCCACCTCTCTAGATCCCAAGCCTTTCCATCTTCCCTTGGGGTGTGGTGGAACAATGCTCCATCCCTCAACCCTACATTCCGTCTTTTCGATTCGGTTTCCCCAGATACAAGATAGGATCCTCCGTGCTGTTCTAAACCACTATAACTCGCTTGCTGTCTGGTGTCACTCAACAAACGATAAGGACCTTCATGGCTCTCCATGCTCCCGCGATCTCGTTCGTGATCACCGGATGTATGGCGAGACATTTCGCGACTCCCTATATTCTCGTGACTTCGTTCTTGATCACCGGACGCATGGCGAGACCCTTCGCGACTCTCCATGTACCCGTGGTTCCGTCCGTAATCACCGGAGGCATGTCGAGACGTTTCACGACTCTCCATGTTCCCGTGATTCCAATGTTGCACATTTTCATCCGGAGTATGGTGTGTGCATCTGAAAGTGTTTCGGTACTCCTGCGTCCTTCGTTCTCCCTCACTAAAGGTGACGCGAGGCACTTCCCCACACCCTGCACTCCTATCGTTGCACGTTTGCCTATTGCCACTAGTAGTAGGGCAAGTATCTCCCCTGCTTCCTTGACTCCCTCTCTCCCACTCCGGGCTGCTTTCGCCAGCTCCACAATGAGAGAGGATCTTGTTATCCTGGTCTCTCCACTCTGCTCCTGTTTCTAAACTTTTATTCCGAGCCTCTTCGGCAGTATCCCATTCTTTCAGGTATTCCCTTAATTCCTTATAGGATTTTGGTTTTGGTCCCCTCAAATCCATTGATCCTCTTTGACCCCCTTGTTCTATCCAGGGACCCGTTGCGGAATCTAATGGGGTACTCAGACTCACTGGTGCTAGTATCTGCCTCTGAGGATTCATCGTGTTATTCCTATTCTCCATCTCTGCCCTTTCCCTGTCCCATCGTGCCTGTTCCTCCTGCTGGACCCCCTCTGGGTTATAGATTGACACTATAGGGCCTATGGTAACAGGTACTTGTAAAGCATCTGGCATTTGGTACGACCTTGCACATTGCGTCTCTGGCACCTTCTGGACCACGAATCTTCCCACTACTCTCTGTTCAGAACTAGCTTGGGGTATTTCCTCACTCTTGTTGGAGTCCCACTCCGTCACTGGGATCGATTTATATTCTCCCCACCTAGCTCCGTCCCCTTGCTGTAATATGGGACTTGCGGTTTCACTGTTGTACGGAGGTGGTCTATCTGTTAATAGCCTCTCTATCAGATCCTCCTCCGTCTCGCTTTCCTCATCTTCCTCCTCTAGAGGTTTCTTTTCTCCCGTGGCTTCTATCATGGTGAACAGTTTGTCCGCTTCTATCTTTTGCACTCTCCACTTCTTAGCTTCCTCATCCCATTTCGCATCCTGCACTGCCTTTACTGATCGTCTCACTCTTTCTTGGCGCCTCTTTACGCTCTTTTCGTGTGCCGCTCTAAACCATGCACTAAGGGCTTCGAATTGTGTTGGCCTCGGTAGAGGTCTTGTTGCAAGCATTACCGCTTTCAGTTGGTTCAACACGTCTAGCTTAAATGTTCCGAATCTCGGAAACGTCAGTTCCTTTTCCCCTTCCGTTAGCCTATTCCACTCGGAAATCCACATTATCGAGTGCAAGCCTACATTTACTGCCATATGATAAGCTGGTGTGCCTTCTGGTGGAGCTTCTTCTCCAGCATATAAGTTTCTTCTATTCCTCCTAAAGATTTTTCTTAAACCCTTAAAGCACTTCATTTTTATAATCTACGATTTTCTCTTATTAATTTTCTTCCTTATTTACGTCCTGATGACAACCACCAATCCCTGTGCGACTCTCGCTAATCAGCCTATCCCAACGTGGTTCTACACCAACCGACCAATCTCAGCGCGGCTCTACACTGACGTCACTCGTCCCCTCTGCAGCAGTTCCCTTCATTTCTCAACTCGTCTCGCGGTCTTACATGCGTTTCATTCATACACCGAAAAATGACTACTTCCGTCCAAGCGATCACTTTTCTCTGACTGTACGGCCACAGTCTAACTGTAATTGTCACCTCAACTGGCGAAACGTCTTCCTCTTACGGTCAGACGCTCACCTTAACTGATAGGTTACTTACACACAGTAAACGTACGACCAGCGTGCGTTACTCATACACTCACTCAAACGCTCCCCCCATCATCGGTCTGTCGGGCGATCAATGGTACCTCATGACCCCCTTTAAATGGTAGACAAATTACTCTGAGTGTTCGATACACCCGAACCACTTAAGCCCTCTCTGGACATAAGATTTTATCCGGTTGCGCGCGCTCACAACCTTCCCTCAATCACACTACAGGCATTCAACTCCGCTTGACATTACAACACAGGAACAACATAAAACACCGCAATCTTACAACGCATGACCCTTATACTCACTCTCGACCGACTCTGCTGCTTTTCTCTCGACGCACCGTCAGCACCTTCTTCGGCAGGGATTCTTCTTCTGGTCGTCGATGACTAGGGACCTTGGGGTAAACTAAACCTGACCTAGGTTGTCTTCCTCAAGAAGAAAACCATCCTCTGCTACCAACTGCGGGGAATGAGATTTTAATATCTTTTATGATCAGTTTGATAACTCATCTCATTCGTCAATTTTGGATCGCTTATTTTCTGTCATTGAGTAAAAGACAGCCCCTGCATAGGTTAGATAAACCCCATTAACTGACGCCACTCTGAAGAACTACTTACAACTGATAAAGTTTAAAAGGTTTAATATAAAATTAAGAAAAGTTGCAAATACAATCCTCTCAGGATCAAATTCATCAAATATACAGGAACTAATAGGAACATATATTCCCTAAAGAACCTCAGTCTACAAACGAATACAATTAAAGTCAGTTCCAAAATCAGCAAATTAGAAAGCATCGATATGAAGTGGTTCTTCTGCGTCATCTACAGAAAGAGAAAAATAATCAAGTTAAATCTGTCCCTACTCTATACTAAGTGACATCCCTACTTCGCAAGTTTCTAGTACCCTAAAAAGGTGTCAGCAGTTTGACTCCCTAAGAAGTTCAAACTCTCTTAGCCTCTAAAGGTAATTTAAGTTTAAGAAGCAGTACCCTCTCTGCCTACCCATCCGCTCTCTAAGGGTCCTCGGCCTACTGCTCCCTTGCGCTCTAATCTTTCTCAGCGCATCTGCTCAAGTCATCTGCTCTTTCTAACTTGCCTCTCTCTCTGAGCTCTTCGCTTTCGCTCTTGCTATCTTCTCCCCGGGGTGCTGTCCCTAAAATACACAATCACAGTGTGGGTGGAACGCCCCTTCGACGCCCACCACGGACTTTCCCCTATGATGTCATTTTCTCGCTCTTTCCATGGCCTCGTCTCTTCACGTCGTCCGTTAAGTTGACCTTTCTCCTTGGACGCCATCTTCGTCTTCTTGCTGGTGACTTCATTCAACTTTACCTTTGACACTTTCGGAGCAAAATCTATCACCTTATCAGAACTTTACTCTTTATGACTATGTATATAACCTTTCTTGGTCCTGTGAATGGTCATTTCAAAACAAGACTCAAATTCCTATCGTCTCCTCTCATGTTTAGGCAATAAACTTCGTCCGACATTTGTCACCTTAAATCTAACAAGAACTAGACTCTTTGGCTCGCACGTTCAAGTGAAGGCTATTCACGACTCCTGTGAGCCCACTAAATTACCAACAGCGGACTACACTCCTGCGAACCCTTGGTCAGTCAGGTTATAATCACAAATGACCTAAAACTCTTCTAACATTCCTACAAACTTCTTCTACACAGTATAACCTTTAACATACATTTATATATGATCGTATTTAGCAAATCCCTTGCTTATAAGTGAATACATTTTACATAAAATATAAACCTTAATACATAGAATATAACTTTATATTCTCATTGGTTACATCGTTATATATATATGCTCTCTGCACATTTCTCCATGTTACATTTCTCGCCGTTTCTACATTTAAACTTACACACGTACATGAATTCTACTTTGCACGTTCTTCTGTTCGTAAGCATTTCTACACATTTCTACATTAGCCCACTACGTATACGGGCCTTCTAAATCTAATACATTCTAAAGTGAATACAGTTATGTTCCCTATATTACTTTAGTCACATCTGTTAACTTTATGCTATAAGCATCAACTTCACGTTCGATATACATTTCATTCCTACGTTTATACGATATGCTTGTAAATACGACTCGGATATACGTTTTATTCAAATTGCGCTCTCTCACATTTATAGAGCGCGCTACTTACCCGGAGGGTCTCAAGGCGCTTGGGGGAGGGGGGGGGTGCTGCTACTGCTCGAACAGCCAGGTCTTGAGCTTCTTCCTGAAGGAGAGGTGGTTTTGGGTCAGGCGCAGGTCGGTCGCGAGGGAGTTCCAGGTCTTGGCGGCCAGGTAGGAGAAGGACCTTCCTCCTGTAGTCATTCTTTGGATGCGGGGGACGGCGGCGAGGGCGTGGCTGGCTGATCGGTGGTGGCGTTTGGGAGCGTAGAAGTTGATGCGGTTGTTGAGGTAGCTCGGGCCTTGATCGTGTAGGGCTTTATGTGCGTGGGTGAGGAGACGGAAGGTGATTCTTTTGTTGACGGGGAGCCAATGCAGGTCTCTCAGATGTCCGGAGATGTGGCTGTGTCGTGGGCAGTAGCGGTCGGCAGTAGGTGTTTCTATAGGGCAGTGACGTGGGCAGGAGGAGGGGCAGGGTGGGGGGAAATAATGTATGGATTACGGAGTTTTACAGGTAAGTAAACATTTAAATACATAAAACGAATTTCGTTGCGCGCACTGCATCACATTTGGTGATGCAGTGTGCGCAACGAAATTCGTTTTATGTATTTAAATGTTTACTTACCTGTAAAACTCCGTAATCCATACATTATTTCCCCCCACCCTGCCCCTCCTCCTGCCCACGTCACCGCCCTATAGAAACACCTACTGCCGACCGCTACTGGTCGTGGGATGTCGAGGATGAGTCTGGCTGAGGTGTTCTGGATCCGCTGGAGTCTCTTCTGGAGCTTGGCGGTGGTTCCGGCGTAGAGGGCGTTGCGAACAATCTGGGTATTAAACATCTCACCACTTCTTTATATAGTCCTCAAGGAAATAGTTTAGTGGAAAGGGTGAACCTCATGTTAAAAGACTCTATTCAGCTTGCAGCTTCTTCTAATTTACTTGTTCAAGAAGTGATCAGTGATAGAGTTTGGTCATACAACAACACTCCGCACTCTACCACGGGTATTACTCCTTTTGCCATGTGAGAGGTAGACAATCCTTTAATGAGTTATCTCCTGAATGGGTATTGCCAACTCTAGAAGTCATGATCATGTTAGTCACTTTGATCAAGTTAGACTAAGAGTAAAAGAGTCTCAAGATAAGTCCAAAATCAGATATGTTGAGCTCAAAAGAACTGTTGAGGAACAATTCAAAGTGGGTGAACTTGTTCGGGTCAAAAGACCATTTAAATTGAAAGGCTCAAGGTTTTATCCAGAAACTGCCATTATTAAGGTGAGCAAGAATGCTGTCACGGTTTCTGGTGGAAAGTGGTGGAGTAAAAGAAATGTTGCCAAGGTTAAAAATAATGTAACCAATTTTCAGAATTCTTGTCAACACATGGTAGCTGCACATAATTTTGCTAGGAAGTTCTCCTCTACTTCTGCTACCTGTGCTGATATTTGTAACAAAGAAATATCAAACAATTCCTCTCAAACACTTTTTCATGAAGAGATTGATTGTTCTAATTCTGTCACTCAAAATTTTTCTGATGCTGTCAATGAAAATTCTGAAAAGTCTCTGATAAATGATGTTAGCAAAGATGTCTCGCTTGAAAATGCTTCTAGTTCAGGTTTCATGGATCATCTTCTTGAATGAGGATGATCCATGAAACCTGAACTGGTGTTACGTCTATCAAACTGTGGCCCATTCCGGCTCTCTCCTTGTGCTTGTGCCCTCAGCCCAGCCTAGCAGCAATGCAAGGGTGACTGCGCTGCAAGCAGGATTTGCTTTGTGCAGGAAGGGACAAAAACAAACCGTAGAGGCATTTTCCTCCTGCAGCACACATACAAAGAGGAAACAACGAAGAGCAATTCAGATATTTCTCCTTTTTACGCCTCTATCAGGAAGGTGTAGCATTTTGGCTCATTCCCAGGTTCACCAGTCTTGGTAAATCTGGGAATGTACCGAAATCTATGGGTGGGTGTGTGGGAACACCCACACACCCACCCATGGAACACCATCCCAGGGTAGAGGGATGCTAGGTAGCCACTTGCGCTGTCTTACGTTACTCCAGATCTAACGAGCAACGCAGGGCCACACAAGGTGGCCTTGCGTTGCATGGTAAATCTGACTTAAGGATTGTGTTGCCATTGTAACACTATTCGTGATGAAAGAGCAATGCCATCCAGTGATACATCTTATGTGCAGACGATCTCCCAATTTGTGGCTACACCCCTATGCTGTTGATGAGGAAGCTGTAGACATTAGAATGTCACTAAAATGCATGTAAGACACATTGGCCATTAATTACTGCTATTTTTATGGAAAGGTCAAGGCCTAATATTGGAGAATGCTATAACATACAAATATCTGGGAGTAATCTTTAACCATACATCAGCAATAACTGATAATGCCAAATAGGCAGTAACAATTCAAAGACAGATCAAAAAGGAAGCAATTGAAAAACTGCCAGAGAGCATGGAAAATCAGGATTATAGTAATCAATATAAAATATTGCTCTTTAGCAAATTATCTACATATGATGGGGACAATAGACTTTTTGAGAAGTGAAAGCCAAGATCCAGAAAAATAGATTGACAGATTGATTTCTTGAAGAGGATTATAGATAAAGGAAAAGAAAAGAGTGCATTTATTTTGTGAACATAAAAAAGTTATCATTTTAAATAAATTTACAGAAATAGACTAATATTCAATTTTTCACAATCTATTTGTGTGCTGTTATGCAAAGGGTGTTTTATTATATATTATTTGTATGTATTTGTAGGGGTAATGAAGATAGTCAGGCATCCTTTTGCATCTGTGTGTGTGTGTGTGTGTGTGTGGGTGTGTGTGTGTGTGTGTGTGTGTGTGTGTGTGTGCATGTGTGTGTTTGTGTGCGTGTGTTAGTTATACATATTGACATTTTTCCAAAAAATAATGGTCTGTTAAGGGATAGGTACTCTTTCATAGATATTGGTGTTACAAAGATATATTACTCAGTCATTATTCAGAACTTGTATTTTAATTGTATCCCCATATTCGATAATTGACATATAGGGTCATATTTACAAGCCCCTATCGCCACCACCATGCCACTTTCACTGACGTTGTGATGGCGATAGGGGCCTCGCCTTATTTTCAAGGCAGCGGTAAGCCACTTAACATGGCTTAACGCTCCCTTGTAAATAAAGCACCCTTTCACACTGTCATTAGCGTGAAAGGGGAAGGCAATGTTCCACAGCAACACCCATTGATTTTGACGATGCCTCCTATTTACAAGGGCAGCGTAGATAGGAGGCAGCGCCAACATTAAGACCAGGAAAAACCTGTTCCTGAACAGGAGAAACGAGAAGAAATGTTTTATTTCTCCTCGTTTTTTTTGTTTCCATTTGTGCTGCCTTGTGCAGCACACATAGAAACAACAAATTGCCTATGATTGTTTAAGTGCAAGAAGGCCCCCTTTCCTGCACATGAACACTAATTAAAAAAATTTCAGTTTTGCAACTTCTATGTGTGTTTCTTAATGCAGCTCACATAGAAGTTACAGAACAGCATTTAAAGATTGTTTATGTGTGGGTGGGGGTACCTTCCTGCACATAAACGTTCTTCCCTTCAACACAGACTCCCTTGCACTATGGTGCAAGGGTGCCTGCGTTGGTGCTAGTCAGCTAACTTTATTGCCAGTGCAGGGGGAACCGCAGGGCTGCCCCATATTCTAGTAAATAGTGTGCAGCCCTGCGTTTCAAAAGTGACAAAGCGTGTTGCTAGCCTTCTTGGCTTCACAACACACTCCACCACTTTATTGTAAATATGCCTCATAGTTTTACAACATCAGAATAAATTAATGCAGGATTGGATCTTTCCAGTGTATGAGTGGCCTATGAAATGAATTTAGGTTTCAAAAAACCAGTGAACTTATAAATACATACAAATAAGAAAATATTGAGTTGAAAAAGAGCTTGGAATAAACACGTTGGTCACATTTATATATGTAACAAGAGTTAATAGGTGGTCTCTCTGTGACCCAGATCTTATTCTCTAGGTAGTCCCTAAAGAAATCCAGAGGTCAATCTCACTAAAGCCAGTTGGTAAAATAAGCTATCTCAATGGATTCACATATGTTACATTTGTTGTGGTGCCTGTGTCATGTCTTTTGTGTCGCCAGCACCGAAAGATGGTCCCGGTTCCATTGCCTCTTCAATGGATAGCGCTACAGTGTGAGGTGACTGTAAGCCTCAGGGAACCACCAGCAATCGCTCACTTACATGTTTACTTTGTCCATTCAAAGGGAACTTTCTCTTCTTTGATCCCTTAGTTTGTCTATGGTGGCAAACTGTGTTCAACCAGCACTTCCTAGTTTCTTGAGCTGATATGTTTGTCTAGTGTGATTTCATTTCACTGCAGTAACATAGCCAATGCGCCATGGTGCTACTTCTTAAAAACCAGCCAACCACGGAATATAGCATTTTTTTGTAAAGTGGGCATGAGGGGATATATATTTAGAATACTTCAGAGGGATCTTTATTTCTGTTAATATAGAGAAGTAAATTTTACACCATTCTTTACTACTCGTTGGAAGCAAATGATCGGAAAATGTTATGTTTCCTGATCGATTTACCCTTGAATAGGAAAACATTAGCGCATTTTCAAACATCGCCCTAAATCTGAAGGGTCCACCATGTTAATTAAATATATAATGCAACATTGACAAGAGTTTTGCATATGTCATTACAATGTCTCCATTATCCAACCATGGTCTGTTTTCAAAAGTGTAGTCTCACAGGTGTCCTAAATGCTCAATATTGCAAAATGAGGCACTATAGCAGAGTACATCACGTGGGATGTCCTAGGCATGTGCTCCCTGATCTCTCATTGACTTCATCATGGCTCCTAAAAAGGGTGCCTGGAAACCTTCAACTCTTATGCATCACCTTTCCAGCTAAATCTTTTGTAGGTCCTAAATACCGCCAACCCGAAAGCTATGTTCGGCAGTTTATAGGTTGGGGTCTTGATATCAAACATTTCGGGACTTTTCTTTTTGGAGCTCGTTCGACTGGCTGTGATATGCCTATTTGGAGGAAACATATCTATTTAATTTTATGTTTTTTGAGTGCCCTACATGCCACATTTGTCAGCCTCAGAGAACAGACTGTGCAGTCTGGAGAAGATTGTAGGGGTCATTTGGTGGGTGATGGACCAATACATATAAAAACCCAAGCTGACATTATCAAACAAAGCAACATTCTTTAATGCCTATTATTGGTGTTATCAGCGATGCAGAGCTGATTAAAGAGAACTGTTTTATTTCACTTCACTGGATGGCACCTTTAATGCGCGTTTTGGCGAGTTCTGCTGAGAATCAATGAGAAGCCAACACTGAAATGTGTGCTGTTGCTAGGGAAAGTAATGTTGATGGAAGAATATTTGATAAGAATATAGTATAAAGTCAACTTTAAAAGAGATCAAATACAGCTTTATTCAGAAAAGTTAACGTAATTGACTGTTGTTGCATTGTGATTGCATAACCCTTGTAGCCAGGTCTAATAGCTACATCGAATAATGCATCACTGCATTGCACTGATCTTGGTTTGACCCCATGGTCCAAAGTTCGATTTCCACGGATCGCTGAAGGGATATCAGAAACACAAACATCGTGTCAAAACTATCGAGGACTCAAATAGCGAGAAGGCAAGTGCAAACAGATAAGAATAGAATTATTTTAGTCTTAACTCTACATCTATGTGCCTTGAAGATATATATCTCCAATGTGCATATATCTGGAGTTGTATTTAGTAAAACTTTGCTTACCTATGGAAAATTACCGTCAGGATATTTTTGCCCTGGACATTCGTGACACAATATTTTCTCCACACAACTCTTATAATTTGTCTAAACACAATTTCCGTTGGGTTGACACAGCCTTTCACCCCCCCAAGGTTAACAAAATGAATTTCATCGAGATGGGTAACAAAACATAGATTTTTCACCTATAAAATACTTATGGTTGAATGGATGTTTTACAAATGCATGTTCTGTTATGAGACTGACAGAGTGACTTATTTATTTATTTATTTATTTATTTTTGTGTTTTATAGAGCGCAAACTTGACCCGTGAGGGTATAGAAGCGCTTTACACAGTATACAGTGGTGACCAAACAAAAAGTCTAAAGTGCAGAAATTAGACTTAGTCTTAGCTATTATATATGATCACTCTTCACAATTCTATAGCACAACAATGTATGTAAAGTGATTGAATACACTTCATAGTAAGTGTAAGTTGATAAAATATTTTTTCCACGTGATTGTTGCCTCCAAGTTGGCTTTTGGGTATGTTCAATGACACGTGTGAACCCACTTCTAGGACAGGGCATGCCAGGCAGTAGGTATCAAACATTCGATCCATTTAGCCTTACTAACATTTTCTGTGTTAGTCAATTGGTTTTATTTTCAGGTTAACTCATGCGGAATGCACCAGCAGATTTGTTTCTCATTAGCAGGCTTTATCAGTGTTCTTGCTCAGTCTTGGCGAATGAAATCAGATTACAACACAAAACAAATACTGAAAGAAAAATAGCATGAAATCCAAAAAGCAATAAAACTCTCCCCATAAATAATCCTGTAATTGCTATACTGATTTATAATGGCTTTTGAAAGGATTATCACTTGATGCCATTTAACTGGCAAAATGTGAGGTTTTAAGATGATTTAAATGGTATTTCTTTAGCTGGACCAAAGAAATTGACAGATAATTCAACAAGATGTATCTTCACGTCTTCTCTTGGAATATCAGTTGAAATATCTTTGGGGAAATCTTTTCGCAGAAACAGCCATCCTAAGAGATTGGAAGGCAAACCCTCGGTGCCCTTTTAAAATACCATAGAGCTGCGCAGAAACAAGTAAACAATGTGGGGCCTGGAGGTGGGCAAGTCAGAGAGCTCATGTGCAAGGTGGAGCAAGAGCAGAGGCAAAGGTCCTTCTTGGCTCTAAGAGCCTAAATACGAGCCGGGCACGATATACAGTGTGCTCAATAGGTGTCCAAATAAGCCAAGGTTCCTTAACATGTACGTAATAAATGTTTATTTACTGCTATAGTTTGCTTATAACAAGATAAGCATTACAACTTGTGACAGTTTTAGGCATAGTGTCTGCTCTGCCTGCAAACACTTACATTATGTCCAAGTTAACAATAATACACCACATTACATTCGTAGCACTCCTGCCCACTCACCTCTTATTCAGTGTGTGATGTTGCTCAATATATATATATATATATATATATATATATATATATATATATATATATATATATATATATATATATATATATATATATATATATATATATATATATATATCAGAACCCTAACCCCAAATTACTGGAAGAATGGCCTACCCTGATGGCAGGCACATGTAAACAGATGCTTGGCCTCCTTTCTAAATATGCGGCGATGGAACTGCAACAAATCGAGGAGCAACTAAAAGAGCTACGTGAACTGTACAATAAAGTATTACTTAAATACTTACTTACTGAAAGAGCTACGCGAAGCCCTGAGCATAATGCCTAATCAAGAAGAAATAACCAATTTCATTAAAGAAATGGAGACAAGGCTAACCAAATACGAAGATGGGATCAAGGCCAGAAAACGCTGGAAATTCATAAGGGACAGGAATGATTATGCGCAGGGACGTATCCTTACTTTCAGCAGAAAATACGACGCCATCAGAAAGGATTATAAGAAGATTGAAGCACTCAAAGCACACGAATCAGAGACCTCAGGCTCAAGTTCCGCTGTCCCTTCCGATGATGAGGACAGAAATGCAACCATAGTACCGCACAGAGGACCATTCACATCACTGGAGGAGTACCGTTTTATGCAACTGAGCCTCAGCGCAACCAAAAAAACAGCACGGGGAAGAGGAAAAGGAGGAGGCAAAGAACAAAATAAAAGGGGATGAACAAGGAGAGGGGGCGGAGGCCAGCGACAACTCAACACCACATGGGAGAGGCATCAGGCGATCAAAGAAGAACAAATAATGGGTGAGCAACCTAACTTTACCATTAATAATCTATCCCCTCATTTGATTACCCCCCAGGAAAGATCGGTCTTGGAACTAGGCCTATCTTTCTGCCCCACTGCTAACTTTGACTTTGCCAAAACACGTATTGACCTGTTTCTGTTCATGCGCAAGCTTAAACTTTTGAAGCTGTACGCTTCAAAACAAAATATAGGTCCCTCTAACCTGAGACCAGCAGACACTCCCCCTGCCCCTACGGATGCTACTTTATCCATAAGGGACATTGACACAATGGCGGGCATGAGGGAAATCCAACTGGGTGCCAGGGATTGGGAAACGGACCGTGATCTCTTGATCCGTATGGACATGGAGATAAACAAAATATCCAGGAACGATTTTAAACCCAGATCCAAGTTCAATCCCATAACCCTACATGATGGAATTGATACATTCCATGAGACTGTTTTACTTGATTTGTTGGCCCTATGGAAAAAGGAGGAAAACAATTTTGCCAAAAACCTGACTGCAGCACAGATAGCTGGCTTGCAGTCCTTGAAACAAGCATCTGTCTTCGTAATAAAACCCTCTGAAAAGGGGAGTAATATGGTCCTCTGGAACATTAATACATACCGAACAGAGGCCAAAAGACAACTAGAATTCTCATGATGTTACCTGAGATCAAGTTTGGCAAGATACAACAAAACCATTCTGGAATACCACAAAATGTTAAGTGACTGGCGTGAGAACGACTTGCTGAGCCAAAACGAGTTCCTGTTCCTTCTCACAAAGAAACCCGTCACCCCTGTCTTCTATATGCTGCAGAAGGTACATAAACATCCTACTGATCCCCCCCGGCAGACCTATCATTTCGGCCAAGCAGAGTATTCTTGAGAACACGTCCATTTAGCTGGACTATATTCTATGTCCATATGTCCTGAATTTACCATCGTACTGTAGGGATACCATGGACTTCCTGTGCAAAGTGCAGGAAATCCCATGGAAAGACACATACATCCTGGCAACAATAGATGCTGTTGCACTGTATACCTGTATTGAACATGATTTAGGATTACAAGCCTGTAAATATTATCTGAGAGATAGGCCGACTACCATCTATGACCACACTGCATTACTGCTGGGCATGTTACAATTCGGTTTACACAACAATGGATTCCTATTTGAGGGTGACTGGTATGAACAGTATACTGGTACTGCCATGGAAGTTGCTTTGCCCTATCGTATGCATGCCTGTTCATGGGGTGGTGGGAGGCGGAACACCTATGGCATGATGGCAACACACCGCACATGAACAATGTTATCCTGTGGACCCGCTACATAGACAATATTTTTCTTATATAGGATGGTCCACAGGGCAATCTGAACACTTTCATTCAAGGAATTTCGGGGAACAACCTAAACCTACAATTCTTCAGCAAAACTGATCGGGCTAGAATAGAATTCCTGGACATCCTATCGGAGGTGGATCATGGAACACTGAACACCAGCCTTTAAAGAAAGCCAACATCTAGCAACAGCATCTTACATACACCGAGCCACCACCCTACAGGCCTTAAGAACAGCATCCCCCAAGGGGAACTAATAAGAGCTAAGCGCAACTGCAGCACCAAAACCTTTTTTGAGAAAGAAGCGAAGAACATGAGGGGTCGTGTCATGAGTAGGGGCTATTCAGATAAAACAATTAGAATAGCTTGTGAAAAAGCAGACAAAAGAAACAGAAATAGCCTCCTTATACCAAAAGAGAAGGACAGTGGCAGACATGGAGTGAGGCTCATTACCAAGTTCATTCATGCCTCACAGGAAATCCACCAGATAGTACGGAAGCACTGGCACATAGTCAGAACCGATGTGGCGAAAGGGAAGCTGGTCAGTCCAACACCACACATAACATACAAAAAGTGTCAATCCTTACAAGACATGTTGGTACACAGCCACCTATCCATTAAATCAAGATCACGTGGGGCATGGTTGAGGGAACTCCCTGGATTCCACAAATGTGGGAGGTGCAAAGCTTACAACAACAGCACAAATGTCAAAACATTCACCCTCGCCAATCGGAAGACAGGGAAAATCAATTGTTTTATTAATTGCAACACTGATTTTGTTGTTTATGTTTTGATTTGTATCAGTGGCTTGCGTTATATAGGAAGCACTATATTCCCGGTGAAGAAACGCGTCCTAGAGCACTTACGCAAGATCAAAAATGGTGACATGACATATGCCATAGCCAAATTTTGCAGTCGGATACACCCCAATGTCAAAGATGTCACCTCTAAAATCTAATTTTCTGGCATTAACAGGATCCCACTGTCAGCAAGAGGAGGAGAACGGGAACGTCATCTGCGACACCTGAAATCTGAATATATTATAAAACTACAGAGCAAGACCCCGGGAGGCCTCAACCAGGAGGAGGACCTGCAAGTCCACCTAGGCTGAACCCATTCCTGTCTCCCTATCCCACATTGACACTCAATATTTCAGTTAGAATCTCTGACACCGATATGTCCACACATTGCTAGTTACATCTAGCATTAGCTTATCTGCTTTGGATTACAGGACCATGGTCTTTGCCTTTAAGGCAGCTCTGCATGAGCTTGACCTGGACTACCCGGTTATCTGACCCCTAGGACCCCTTTTCCTTTTCTTCATATAGCCCCCCCCTTTTTTAGTAATTACATTAGAACATGTACCCCTTTTTCTCACTCATTGCCTCACCACAACTCCAATGTTTATTTCTTTAAACCCTTTCTAAAGACCACAAGTGGCCTAACCCTTGTCTTTTCTTCTCTGGACATCCTGTGTTTTTGATAACTATAGCACCAAATCGGGCACTTGCCCGTTCCCAACTATCCCATCAGCACCCCATACTCAGGGCTAATGAGCGCAGCAATGGGATACAATTACCTTTTTTTGGATTGCCACAGGGCAGTCTGATATACATGTACAATTACATATATATATTTTTTTTGCTTTCAAGATGTTTCTGCTTGGCATACATCTATCTGCCACGCGGTTTCTTTCCCACTATATGTTAATTGTGAGACTTGTGGAATGACATGCCATAATTTTGTTATATCATTTTCATTTTTCCAAAAATGTTACTTTGAATGAATTCGATAAAGTTTTTTGTGCTGACAGTCTGTCTTCCTAAAACATGCACAGGACTAGCTACCATGAAATGTATATGTTTTCTATGTCCATAGTTCCTAACAGGAAATGCTCATTCAAAAGACATGGCCACCTATGGGTCATTGTATGAATTGTTGACAAAGACTGTGTGTAGAAACGCGTTGAGTAAAATAAATACTTTTTCCTGAATTGAAAGAATCCTGAGTGCGACCCTTTCTTGCGTTGCTTGCAGCGCGTGACATATATATATATATATATATATATATATATATATATATATATATATATATATATATATATATATATATATATATATATATATATATATATATATATATATATATATATATATGTCTCACGCTGCAAGCAACAAGGGTCGCCTAAAAAAAAACTTATAGGTGGCTCAACCCAAATATTCAATCAGCTCTGCCCCCAAACATGTCCATTATTATTTATTTTATATATCATATATATATATATATATATATATATATATATATATATATATATATATATATATATATATATATATATATATATATATATATATATATATGTATGTATGTATATATATATATAAAATAAATAATAATGGACATGTTTGGGGGCAGAGCTGATTGAATATTTGGGTTGAGCCACCTATAAGTTTTTTTTAGGTGCTTGGAATAATTGTAGTTCTAATGGATATTAGACCTTAGTTCACAATTGTTTCCTGTGTTTTTTGTGGTTTTAAAAAGCACACACCTGGCCTAAGGGCATCACAGTGCTCTATCTTACTGCTAGGATAGTCTTGTGAGCTAGAGGCTTTGACCACTTCACTCCTCCTCTGATCACGCTCAAGTGACTCCAGATTGTAGCACAATGCATCCTCAAGGTAGTCTGTGTACTTAACTTTGGGATCTCTAAATACCCAGCCCGGAAACACACCATATCTGGAGATTGCCACTCATTGCACAGCTTAGACTCGCTATGTTTAGGACCGCCTAGATTGAAGAAAGAGCAATCCCACTTGTGCTCCTTCACTGGAAATGCTGACAGGAAATGCTACTCACTACCCTCATTGATACGCAAAAACACCTTCTCAGTGTCATTCAAGAAGAGCATTAAATCTCTTTAAAGAATGATGTCTAATTTACTGGTACGCTATATTTATGTACTGAGGGCAGTTCTAGAGTCAACCATGGTGGACATTTGTGAACTCCTCTTTCTTTGTTTCTTGTACTATGACCTTATGTCATTTATTACGGTATGTCTCAACCAATTATTTTTCTCAGAGACTGGGTCTTGTCCTCACCACACATGCTCTGCTATACTCTAATTTATTGTAACCTGTCATTGCTTTCTTTACACTGTACACTGCCCTATTACCCCTGGGTCATGTACATGCTTTATAAGACTCTCATTAATCAAATACATGAAAAACCTGTAGGACTGTCCATATTGGCAAATGGAACAACCCTTTCTGAGCACTAAAGCAGGGGCTCACATCTGCTTCAGTATTTATTGACTCTCAGGAATCATGAGGGAGAAGGGGAGGGGGCTAACTAATAGGACCAGTGCACTGAACCTGGTGCAATGTTCTTTTGTTAAGAGATGTACTAGACAAGTGGTACTCAAAGTAGAGCGCACAGAGCAACCTCTTGGACCCCTGGTTGCAGCAGAGAAAACTGCTTGAGGTCGTTATTTTAGGCCTCGGCTGCGAAGGCTGCGCTTGCGCAGGTTCGCTGGTGAGAACTTATGTTTTAGAGTTGGGGGCTTAAACCCGCCCCTCTTCTCCATTGGCTGGCTTCCTAAACGGAGGCCAGCCATTGGAGGAGAGGGGTGTCACTCCGTTTAATCCTCGTCTTTTTCAGATTCGGGGGCGTCTTTTTTCACTTCTTTCTTGTTTTCTTTCTCTCCTCTTCCCATTGGCTGGAATTTTACATTCCAGCCAATGGGAAGAGGAGAGAACGAAAACCACGCCCCCGAATCCGAAAATGTCGGTGCTTTGCTGAAGCCATTTCTGCCCGAACGCTGCCGGAAGAAGTAGAGAAGCTGCCTAGTCCTCTGGTAAGTGCTCGCTTTCTTGCCTCTGTTCCCTGAATGTGCTCTTTTTCATGTCTCTATTCCCTCGTTGTGATTTTGTTTGTGGTGTCTGTTCCCTCATTGTGCATCGTGCTTGCTTTCCTGCCCCCCCTTGTTGTGCTTGCTTTCCTGCCCCCGTTGTGCTCGCTTTCCAGCCCTCCTCGTTGTGCTCGCTTTCCTGCCCCCCCCTCATTGTGCTCGCTTTCCTGCCCCACCCTCCTCATTGTGCTCGCTATCCGGCACCCTCGTTGTGCCTCCTTTCCGGCCCCCTCGTTGTGCTTGCTTTCGTGCACCCTCGTTGTGCCTGCTTTCTGGCCCCCTTGTTGTGCCTGCTTTCTGGCCTCCTCGTTATCAGTCAGCCTGTTCTTAACCAAGGCTGGCTGTGCACCCCTGCAGCATCTCTCCAGTCCCCCCTGTCAGACGGCTGTTCCGTCTTCATTTCCCATCACTTTGTTTTTGGTGGCGTAGGTAGGGGCACAGCACTGCAGCTGAGGCTTGATCGCATACGTTTCTGGAGTAGTGTGAGTTGCGTATTTCTGGGACAGGTGAGTGGCGAGTGGATTCTATACCTTACATGTCATAGTGGTTAGCAGATCCCTTTAAATGTGTGTCAGTTGTTTTTATCTGCCATCGTGTGTGTTATGTCATGCCTGTTTATAACCCGTGGCTAATGTTCAGAGTATTGTTCATTGTAACAAGTTCTTATGTACCGCTCTTGTTACATATTGTGTCATGTGCAAGGTATCAAGTACATATGTTGTATACACAAACCTTAATGTGCAGTACGTGATTGTATGTGTGTATGTTTGGAATGCTAACTGCAATAAGCAAATTCTTGACATTATATAGTGAGTGGAGGCGCCATGCCTCACGAAAGGTTGTGCCTTGAGTGCATCGTCGTGATAGTCCTCCCTTCCCTCACCAACTGAAATAAATAGCACATCACGGCCTCGCGATGTGCATAAAGGTTATATGCTACGTTTTTTTTCATGTACCTTGTAATATCTAACTGCCACCGGAGCACAAAGAGTTGGCTCCACATAGTAAAACAATAGTTGTAATGTGCAGTCTATTAAGTAGTGTGATTCACATTACCCTGATGGTACTCTGGCATTAACAAAGAATGTGACCTTGGTACTGTAGTAGTGAATGGTGGACTATATGGCCTTAGTACACTTGTTCTATATAAAAAAAAATATTGGGCCCCTTGTTTCTCATTTATAGCATATATCAGTATACTGTATAGTACGCAGTATGGAGGGCTGCTGCACGGTGATATCTTGTAACTGCTGAGGTGCCTTGATATGCCGTGAATGGGCTCCGAAATTACCAGCGGCCAGTCGGTGTGGGCTTGTTTTGGTGCTGGGGTACGCCAGCGATGTGCTGAAGAATGTTCTAGTTGGGTTGTGGTGGCTCGTGATGGGTTGGTGACACTGGATCCCCTCCATCCCGCTCACCCTAAGCAGGCCCCTCAGACAACTTCTTGTGTGCCGAGGAGGGCCCTTCGTAGACAGTTCAGGACATTATTGGGTCATGGGACTACTGAGGTGAGGGGAGAAAAGGAGTGAATTGTGCTGTCTCCCGAGGAATTGAAGCGCGTTTCAGGAGGGGCGTGGTCATCATTCAGAGAACTGGGGGCAAATACTTACAAATAAGGTGGCTCACAAAAGGGTGGGGTACCTGCGTGTTAGGTTCTGTTAGGGAAGGTTACTGGCAGGTTGCAGTTGCTGCCAATAGGCAGAGCCACTGGGATTATGCAATTCTCGGCCACTGTGTTTTCTGCATAATCATGGATGTGCATTACTTGCCACTCAATCAAGAATCTGCTGCATTAATTGCAGATTTCGCAAGAAAAATATTTCTAGTGCAAACGGAGCAAACGTTACTAAACAAAACGTGCTACACACATTTCCGGGTTGTGCTGCTCCCTAACAAAGCTTAACCAGCCACCTTTCAGTTGCTATTTTCTCTATTCAGGTGTTAAATTGGCACTAATGAGGTGCAACTTTGAAGTGGCAAGATTTCCAGTCGTGAGAATGACAAAATAAACAAGCATTTGCAATGCAATAGGTCTCGCATTACTTAAAGTTTGAGCTACTGGTGTTGCAAATTATAATGCAATAGTAATTGCTCAAACTTTCAGTAACGCGAGACCTATTGCATTGCAAATGCTTGTTTTTTAAATAAAACTACGCACTGTCAGGGAGACGAGCTCTTTAACTCATGTTTTTGTGGGCCTTGCTGTCAGAGTAACACAAAACAGATATCTACGCCAATAAGGCAGAAAGCAAGAATAAACTCTTTTATATACACAGATTCCTTCCCACAATGTGTACATTTTTATATATTTGATGAATTAGTAAATGATTTTATTTCTCTATGTTAAGTGATTTGAATGTTTTTAGCTTCTAAAGGCTTTGAAAGAAGCGATGGATAAAATAAACTTAAAACATATGGTAGGGGCACTGTAAGAAAAGTGTCAGCTACAATTTGTAAAAGGTCCTGTTTTAGCAACCTGTTAGTGTTCAATGACTGCTGGCAGCCTTTCAGGGTCGCTAAAGTAATATTTGTGCTTTAAGGGATGCATTTGCGTAAGCTAACCTTATATCCCTTAACTTCTCTGCTGCCACGTTTTGTTATACAGTGCTTAACCGGCATTAGAGTGCTTTACACAAACACTAGGATACGTTACAGAAGTTCAGATTCATGTCTACAGGCACGGGTAGATTAGGTATTTTGAATGGAATCACAGGATGTGGAGCCAACACCAGGACTTGAACCTGGTTCCCCAGCTAAAGAATTGGCAGCTGTGGCCATGAGGCCACAACCCCTTTGTGCTGAAAGAGGCCCTCACGGTGAACCGCCAGTGACAGAGCGGTATACTCAGACTCAGTCTGAGACTCAGACTCAGACTTATTCCTAGCCAGCTTCAAAAGCAGGAGGATTATGTTAAGTGATTCTTAAAAACAAGCATGGCGGCTGTCTGCAGCAGAGTGAGCCTCACACAAATGCTAGCTATAGATATGCAATGCAATAGATCCCGCAGTTGTGGGAGTTTAAGCTATTGGCATTGTTAATGGCAATGCCTTTTATTTATCGGTTTTGATAATTAACACATAAACAAAAGGCATTGCCATTTACAATGCGAATAGCTCAAACTCTTGTAAATGCAAGACCTATTTAATTTCAAAGAATCGGCCGCCATTGTCACGGGGTGCTTGGATAGGGGAAACGCACATGGCCCTCTGAATGTTGCAGGAAAGCATGCCATGCCTGCAGTAGGAGAAACTCATTAAAGAAAATAGTGCTTACAGACTAAATAAGACATACTGTGTAACAACAGAAGTGCCAGTCCGCATGGGAGGTTACAAATGAAGACAAGGCGGTACTAAGGAGGGACTAACAAGCTTAAGAACCACTCAGAAGCCAGCATTTACGAAGGACAATGATGCAAGACAATGACAAATATGGGCGGAGAGTGGTATGGGCTTCAAGTCCAAACTCTAAAAAAACATATTTCACAGAGCAACGCATGCGCTGCTGGTCTCGACCTTAAAAACATTTTGTACAAAACAGTGTTTCCAATTGACTCCAGCACTCAGTTATTAAGGCATACTCAAGAGCACACCACACATGAGCAGGGATCTTCCCCACATGTCTGAAACATCATGAAGGCAAAGGATCACAGTTCAAGGAGACCTGTACCCCAGAGAGGTTAAAGTAAAAAGGCCTATGCCCTTGACCAGAGACTATGCTGAGACCCCTGTCAGTCTCCATCATCTGGCTAGAGGGCAGTAGTCACTATCACAAAGTTAAAGTGAGGGCAAAACCAGATTGGCTATTTTAGGAGTACAGAAAGTACTTTAAAAAACTGTCAAGATAGCAAGTGGATTGTCTGATACTGCATGTGCTGCAGTTTTTAAATTAAAGAAAAAAATGTTTTATGTATTTTTTAGACGTCTGTTGCGTATCATGTGATGTAACATAGCAATACTTTGTGTCAACACAATGCGGCAACCATCTTGCAAGTATAGAAAAAAAGTCTGGCCGCCACTATTGACTTTACCAATGCCCATGGATTTAAATGCCTACAGCAAAGTCAATAGTGGCTACCCAATGACAAGAGGGGTGATGAGAGGGTAAAAAAAAAATGTAACAACATTAGCAACAGAACGATACATAAGGCAACAAAACAAAAAGCATGGTGGACGAGCTATGGTCTAGGGGTAGGACATTTAGTAGGGAAGAAAGGAGCCAATTTAAAATTACAATATTAGTAAAGTAGACACGAGGGCCATCCAATGAAAGAAAAAGTATAGAATTGAATGCTGCCTGCAAGACACAGCAAAAGCTGTCCGTAGCAAGACCAGCCAGTCTCTGTCGAGTCACTAGTACATCAGGGAAAACACAAGGGGAACCCCAGGTTTTATTACGATATAGGCCACAAACACGGGCGCCCACAAATAGAAATCATGGGTGTTACAGACAGTTGGACAACTTAATGGGGCTTATTTAGAGCGAATGAAGGCCAGCCCTGTCGGAATTCCGCAGGTAACGCACACATTCCTACTGCAGATGCTCAATACACCGAGCTATCTTACTGTTGTAAAAACAATGGGATGCGTTTTTAAGTATGTTTATGTCTGTAATAAGATGACAGTTCTTTAATCAGTGTGCAAGCATGTACGTCAGTCATTCGTGGACACGTAAAGCCAACTGGACAATTAGTAAAGTCCAGGCTCCGCCATGCAATTACAACATTGTTTTTGTAGCAGGGACGTCTTAAACACAAAGGGCTGCAGAAGAAAGGTGTGGGGCCTGCCTGAGTCTGGACTTCCGGGGTTGTGAAGATGGTCGTCGGGTGTAGGACTGTGTCTTCAACAGAGCACCAGACGGGCCACTTGATCCCTAAAACACCCCTACAGCCCGGCACTGCTAACAGGTTTTCTAGGCAAAAGGCTTGATGGCTAATCACAACGTCGCCCAGCTTTAGAATCGATGCTCTGTACTCAGGCCGCCTAATGAGCGATACTCTGGGGCTTCCGAAGCCGGAACACAAAACGTCTGTAGGTTAATAAAGAATTCAGGAGGTGCCGGGCACCGGCACTACATGGGTCTCTGCATTCAAACGCCAAGCATGCTCCAGTGGCATACTGTGTGGTCATTGTACCGGCTGTGCCTGCAGGGACTCAGCCATGTCACGTGCCCCCTGTGGGACACAGTCCAGTCACGCTGCTAGTGGCGTAGAGTCAAGTCCTGGTGGCTGCTCCTGTCGCAGAAGGTCCCCAAACCTCTGCCTGTCTCTGTAGGGCAGGATGCCCTGCAACACCTTCTCCTGCAGCAAGCTGTCCAGCCATCATGCCAGGTGCTCTTGCTGCTCAATGCCCTCTAGCCGTGCCCGCTCCAGAAGAGAAAATCCAGTCGCTGTGAATTTTACATTGCCCGATCCACTCAGTGTGCCGGGTGCCTTCTGGTGGTGCAGCCAACGCCCAGTTACTGTGCTGGTTCGAGTTGCCCCCGAGCCCCTTTTTAGCCCCTCACGTGTGACATGAAAACTCTTCCCACAGAGAGTCAAAACAAACAAGTATTCAGTTGGGGAAACTGAGCGCAGCAAAAGAAATGATGCAAAGCTGCATTGTTAAAGATGAAGCGCGGTATGCCACGCTGCAATAAAAAACAACCACTAACTTGAGCAAGCCAGGCACAACAAAAGAAAAGACATGTGGCTGACATTGTTATATATCAGGTGCGGTGTGCTGCATTGCAAACATTTTAAACATTTTTTTTTACTTGCACGCAGTTCTACGGAGCAGCACACACTAATGAAACTGTAACCATTAAGTAGTGGTGCGCACGTCACGCCTGTGTGGGCACAATCATAGCTCCTCCCACGGCCTATTGGTGTCGATTACGCGGTTGGTGCGCGTAATAGACACCAATAGGCCATGGGAGGAGCTATGCACGTGCTTTGGGCCAATTGCATGCAGTCTTTTACAATAAGACGCACGCAAAGGCCAATGGGGTAACACTATACAAAAAAGCACACGCACGAGCGTTTCACAGTCCAAAGTGACTGCTGAAACCCCATTTTTCCTTTACAAAATTAATCGTGCTGCGCGAAGCACTGCTACGCAGTACAACGTTACGCGCGAGATGTAAAAATGAATACTGCTACAGAATTTGCCATGTATTTTGTCCGTAATTCGCCCGGCTGGCTGTGCGCCCCTGCAGCATCTCTCCAGTCCCCCCTGTCAGACGGGATGTTTCGTCTTCATTTCCCATCACTTTGTTTTTGGTGGAGTGTGCCCCCCCCCAGGCCACCGAGCGCGAGCTCCGGTGTCTGCCAAGTGTGAGCTCATTCCCTTCATGACTTCAGCGACTACGAGAAGGGAATGGATAAGGCCAGCCTGGGAGAGGTTCCCTCCCTGCTGTTACTGCGTGTTGTAAGGGAGCCTACCCCTCTGTCCTCCAAGCCCACCCTCATCTGAGGGGTGGTGGTGGTGGGTGGTGGGGGTGTTTGTGTGCAGAAGTGCAGCTTGTCTAATGCCCTGGGCCGGTTGGAAGCCCTGCCGAGCTGTGGCCGCCAGGTTTGTTTGGTGGCCGACTCTAGAAAGCATTTCCTGACCCTCGTTTTGCTTGCTCTCCTGCCCCCTCGTTGCTTATGCTTGCTGTCCTGCCCCCTTGTTGCTTGTGCTTGCTCTCCTGCCCCCTTGTTGCTTGTGCTTGCTGTCCTGGCACCTCGTTGCTTGTGCTTGATGTCCTGCCACCTCGTTGATTTTGCTTGCTGTCCTGCCCCCTCGTTGCTTGTGCTTGCTCTCCTGCCCCCCATTGCTTGTGCTTGCTCTCCTGCCCCCTCGTTGCTTGTGCTTGCTCTCCTGCCCCCTCGTTGCTTGGGCTTGCTATCCTGCCACCTCATTGCTTGTGCTTGCTCTCCTGCCACCTCGTTGAATGTGCTTGCCCTCCTGCCCCCTCGTTGCTTGTGCTTGCTGTCCTGCCCCCTCGTTGCTTGTGCTTGCTGTCCTGCCCCCTCGTTCCTTGTGCTTGCTCTCCTGCCCCCTCGTTGTGTTGTGGTTGCTCTCCTGCCCCCGTTTCTTATGCTTGCTCTCCTGCCCCCATTGCTTGTGCTTGCTCTCCTGCCCCCTTGTTGCTTGTGCTTGCTCTCCTGCCACCTCGTTGCTTGTGCTTGCTCTCCTGCCCCCTCGTTGCTTGTGCTTGCTGTCCAGCACCCTCATTGCTTGTGCTTGCTGTCCTGCCCCCTCGTTGCTTGTGCTTGCTCTCCTGCCCCCTCGTTGGTTGTGCTTGCTGTCCTGCCTCCTCGTTCGTTGTGCTTGCTCTCCTGCCCTGCTATTGGCATTGTAAAAACAATGCAATTTATTTATGTTTTAAAAACAAAAAAATAAAAATAATGTCATGAGCAATGCCAATAGCTCTAACTTTAAGAATGCAGATACCATTGCATTGTAAATGCTTGTTGGTTAATTGCTCCAATGCAAGCAGCATCATTTTGTGATTCTGGGCTTTTTTTCTAAAGTTAGTTCACCTTGTTTTACAAGCAAGCCTGCCCTGTTTATAAAACAAGTTAAAATGACACTAGAAACATAGCCCAGAATCGGAAAGCTATAAAAGCGATGTTGCAAAGGCATGTTGTTCATGCTTTTCTGGTTTTGGGCTTTGTTCTAACAGAAAGTTCAGCTTGTACTTACAGCAAGGCATCCCTGCTCATAGGCATCCTTGGCTTAGCTGAGAGGACAGTGGAGGTCCATAAAAAATGGCAAAGAAACCGTGATCATGAGTCAGTGAGTGCCGGTGGGGGGGAAGCAGTTAAAATGAACATCATATTCTGTATCTATTTTTGGTTTTATAGCCTACTGGTAACAGAATGTAAAATGTACAAAAAGATTTGAGAGAAATCATTTTCTAGAAATCTTTGGAAAAGATGTGTTTTTTCCCCATCCCCATTATCCCACACCCTACTCTGTCTCCTGTGGAATGCCATGGCTTCGATGCGGTCCACGGCAACACACCAGACTGTGCAGTGTGGCCCCCCAAGTAAATATTTGCGAGTAGCCATGTTCTAGGCTCTATGTCACAACCTCAAGGTCCTGCTACCAATAAAGAACTAAGACTTGTCTCCTGTGCTTGTGGAAAGTAATTTTTAGCATTCAGCCGTATTCGTTTAATGAAAGCGGCCAGGTGCACAATGCGCTTTCTTGCTCTCTGAAAAATTGATTTTTGCATTGCTGAAGATGAAAGTCCTAAAGGTTCAGAAATTCCTTCAGGTGTTGCTTGCAAAGATTGGCTGAGGATTCGGTCAGTAGTACTTGCAATATGTATTTTTTAATAATTACATACATACTAGTGAGAATTTACCAAAAGTATACCTTTTACTAGAGGCGCAACTAGAGCCAAATTTGGGGGGGGGGGCTAAGAAATAATTTCGGGGGGGCTGAACCTTTAATCAGTAGGTAGAGTGGGGCTGCAGGGGCTCTTAGAAGGGGTGAAACAACTTCAAGGCCTAATTAACATTCAAATGGTCTTTTAAAGACCTGTTAAACGTTCGGGTGCGGCTCTGTGTGTGCCCGGGATCTGTCTCATCCCGGGCTGCCACACACGACGGGGGGGGGGGGGGCTGAAGCCCGGTGAGTTCAATGGGTGTTGCGCGCCTGCCTTGTACTACATTTTTAGGTCGAGCCTAGAGTGACCTGCTCTGGGAGACTTGTTTTTGCGGAGTATGTAATAGAAGCTCCGTGCACTCTCCACCCATGTTTGTCGTTGGCTTGTGTCATTGTCCTTTGTAAATGCTGGCTTCAGATTCGTAAATCGGCTCATTTGTTCCTCCTTAGTACACGCCTTGTCTTCATCTGGTGACTGGCCATTTCACTTCGGTTTTTACACGTGATGCTTTTTTTAGTCTGTAAGCACTCTTTTCTTTATTGAGTTTCTTACTTGCAGGCACAATATGCTTTGCTACATTCAGTCTTCTATGCCCACTTTCTGCTGCGTTTGCCCGCCCCACCATCGCTCCGAGATCGCTGGTTTTGATTTATTTTTTTGCTCGCGGTTGCCCACCATTTCCTTTAGTTTTCATTACTTTTTTTTACAATCACGGCACCAGGGCAGGTGCCACAATTGGTACAAAAGTGCGAAACAGAAAAAAAGCATGCAATCGTGGCACCCGCGCCAGTAACAAAGTTATTAAAATTAAAGGAAAGGGCGGGCGGCCACTTTCAGCTTGTATAGGAAATAGGAAACACGTATTTGAAATGCAATAGGTCTCACATTTACGCCAGTTTAAGCTATTGGCCTTGTAAATGACAAATAGCTTTTATTTATGTTTTAAAACCAAAACATAAATAAAAGGCATTGTCATTTACAATGCCAATAACTTAAAGACGCGTAAATGTGAGACCTATTGCATTGCAAATGCTTGTTTACTTAATTTTGTGTCCATGATGGGACGAAGCCATTTGTGTCATTTTTACACGTTTTTGCTTTAAACCACCCTGTGCTAAATATTTACTTAAAACTTGGTACAGATGTTAGATCCACTGTGATACTGTACTAGTCTGAACTATTCAGAATACAGACAAAGCATAACCTGTACACTGGACAAACTTCTGAAGTGGGTACTTTTTCGAATTTCCTGTTTTTTGGTGTTTGTGAAAATTCTGAAGTTTATCTAGTTACCATAGCCCTCGCCCAAACTCGAATTTTCTGTGCATAGCGGGATAATTTTCACAGCATTTCGAGGTATTTTACCATCTTATCCAACCAAGTCATAATGAAAATCTTTGCTAAGTTTATCCTTGCAAAATCCCTTTTTATGGAGCCTTTCTATGTCCTGTGGCATTGACCAATAAGAGAACACGAAGGACCTTATTGCAAGTTGTCTTGCAAAATGAAGTGGTCATTCCAGTCTGTTATTACCTCTGCCTGGGGGTATTCCCACTCCAGTAACCAGCGATTTGGGACTAAGAGGTGGATCCCAGAATTACAGGCCTTTTTACCATGTTAAAAAATTTGCAATTGTTAGGTCCTCTTACCCGCTACCGTTCGACAGAAAACCTGTTGAATTACAACTCCAACAAAACATAATGGAGTCCTAATTGTTTCCTGCAATGTCTGTGTTATGTAGGTTGCATTCGTAAGGTATACTGAAGGGTATGCACAGCTTAAATTGTCGTAAAAGTCAGGATTTTAGAGTAATTGAAGCGAAACAAAACACTTTGCAACCGTTGCAAAATTGCACTTTTTCCATAGACTTTGTAACTGTTTCAAAAAAATGAAAAACGTTATGAATTTGCATTCCTCCACTTAAAAACCATTGTTGACCAGTGCCTCATAGGAATCAGCGCTTGCACATAGCTAAAGTTATGAAGAATGAGTTTAGGACCAGATGTGTAAACACCGAGGCTGTCTGGAGAATGGTGCAAATACATTTAAAATGCATACCAGAAAGGAGCATGTCAACTTTCAGGAAAATAAACTGAGGACTGGCTGAGTTGACTTCAACGAGGAAGCTGCAGATTCTAAAAATACTTTAAAGCTCATTATTGCTCTTTTAATGTGCACTGTATTCACCCATGTTCTACTGTGAGGCCCACCTTTGAGCACAGCTCAACAAGGGAAAAGCCTCACAAGCAAGCATTTTCTTTTCTATTGTACAATGTCTCAGTGATCCAACATTTTTTGTATAATGACCAACCATATGTTTTTCAGGGGAGTTTGGTGAAGTTTGTCGAGGCTGCCTGAAGCTACCCAGCAAGCGGGAGCTGCCAGTTGCCATCCAAACCCTTCGTGCCGGCTGTTCGGAGAAGCAGAAGCGCACGTTCCTGGCAGAAGCGAGCATCATTGGACAGTTTGATCACCCCAACATCATCCGCCTGGAAGGAGTTATAACAAGGGGTAAGTATTCTACGATGCCTTATAGTACATTTTCCTGATTTTGGGCAGAGTTTTGCTTTTGATGATATTTTTTGTAATTAGAAGATACTTAGCACCTTGGCCCAATTATTTGCCTGCTGTCAAAATCATAAATATCTATTTGATACAATTGAATCAGTGTATCTGGTTCATCAACCTCAGATTTTCACCATAAAGATACATTTCTAGTCGTGATGCAGGATTTGTGCCCCTGTACCTATGACCTGATTCTGCTCCCGAACTAGGGTCCAACGTGACAAGCGGACCAGGGCACCTTCATGTGCTAGATAGTGCAGTGCTACTCCAACCACTACAGTGGCCCAAGATGGCCATTGGAAGCCCTCCTAGCAATCTGACCAAGTCTTCATCAGGCTATGGGTGGATATAAAGTATAGACCACCTCCTGGATGGTCTAGATATTGCACCTCCCGTTAGTGGGGTCTTGGACCAGTGCATTCTCTATAACTTGCCCTTGAAGGCTTTGCTTGGGGTAAGCCCCTGGGTTATTCCCCACAAATACTTTCCAGGCTTTTTCCCGTCCTGACTGTACGCCTCGTTCTGTTATATCAGATTAGAGCCCATTAACACAACCAGAACAAAGCGTTGTAAACAAAGAACCAACGGCAGACTCCAATTGCCGCACTTTCCTCAATGTGACCCCAAGTAATACTTTATGTATAGGTTGATAATCGGTGTGCACATTCAGCTCCTGCACCCGCCGTTGTGGGATGCCATCTGCCGGGCAGGAAGACAGAACTGTAAGAACAATGGAGCTGTGCAGTCCCCGGTCAATAATGCGTCAATAAAGGAGCTTGATCAGTATCTTCGTTGCATCAATCTTTATTTTTAGCAATCCATACGGTATGTAAAACACATCAGCCAAAGCATTTCTTTCAAGGATTCAACCCAAGTTTCTTATGCAATAGTCGCTTACCAATCCTTCCAACATTTTGCCCTGACGAAGTTCAATCCTTGAATGAAACGCATTGGCTGATGTGTTTTACAAACCGTATGGATTGTTAAAAATAAAGATTGATGCAATGAAGATACTGATCAAGCTTCTTTATTGACGCATTATTGACCTGGGAGTCCATCGCTCCATTGTTCTTCCTGAACAAAGGGTTGTTTAAGCCCTGGCCATTGTGTTTGTAAGAACAGCCTTCATTTAAATTGCATTCCTAAGCAAGTGCATTTTCGGAATCCTCCTAACCCAAAACAGCAAGGGACATACTGAGGTTCCTGTGCACTTATCCCCAGGTCACCACAAGGCATGAGGAAAAACACAAGGTTAATGGATTTCTGTTAGGATGTCAGAATTAGTTGCGTACAGTCGCTGAGAGACAAATGGAATGTCACTATATATCAATATTGCTGTCAGTGCATGGATATCCAAACTTGAGAACAAGGAAATATGCACCTGCCATGCACTGAAGTCAGAGGATCCAGGGAATTTTGCAATTAAGGAGTTTATGAAATGTTTTTTTTTAATAATTATTTTATTGTTGCAAGAAGACCATCTTCACTAAATTGACATAGTATGACAAATACAGACAAGAAAAACAAATGTTGAATAACAAATAACAACTGAGACAGAGGAGGACCTTATACAGTTTCAAAAGTATACTTTAGAAGATACAAACATAAATTTAAACTGGTCTCTTCTAACATTTGTATCCTGAATTTCACAGTTCAAAAAAAGTACCCCAAATTGTTTCCTTCTTTATCAAAGCCTTGGGACCTCTAATTCTTGCTAGCGAAAGTTCCATTACATTTATTTCGTTTATCAAAATCCAACATTCAATTACTTTCGGAGGATCCCTTGATATCCAGGATCTAGCTATAACTAGACTCGCACGGGCATTAAGCATGGGCGGAAAATCCGTTCCGCTCGCGGATTTTGCGGATTTTTGGTAAATTCGCAATCCGCGAACTCTTGCGCATTTACTGAAAATCCGCTAATTCACACGCAGCAGATTTTTTTTCTTGGTGATACAATATTGCGGCGTGCGGCGTTCACTTACCGTCATTCAGCGTTTGCCGAGTTGTTTTTCTCGATATTTTGCGAGTGCTGCGCAATTTTGGATCTTGCTGCGGGATCCCGCGGGAGTTTGGCGACGCATCGCGAGAGTTCACAATTGCGAACATGTAGGTGCGGCGGGCAGCAACAATCTCGCACTCGCGAAATTACAAAATTTGCAATTCTGCACAAGAAATCCACTAGCAAGCAGCATAGACCTTCTGAAAATGATAATTTTTATCAGAATAACTCCTCAGGTTGACATTTGCCTGCACTTTTTTTTTGATTTGAGGCCTTTTGACTTTCTTTGGATCACTTTTGGATTAGAAATCAACTTTCACAAGTAAGTTTGTTTGGGGCATTACAGTTGCTGTTCTGCAGAAAAACGAGTTTTGCAAAACTGAAAGCACACAGCAGGTGCAAAAGTTCACTCATTATTAGTAACCATTCCCTGTAGTACTTCCTGAGGGGCCCCTCCAGAGTTCAGTTGCCTATGTTTGTTTGGGGCATTACAGTTGCTGTTCTGCAGAAAAATGAGTTTTGCAAAACTGAAAGAACTCAGCAGGTGCAAAAGTTCAAACTCATCATTAGTAATAGTAACCATTTTCTGTAGTGCTTCCTGACTGGGGCCCCTCCAGAGTTCAGTTGCTAGTTGCAACAATTCTATGACCCTGCTCTGACCCTCACAGCAGGCTCATAGAATAGCTACAAGTAGGCCACAAAGGTCCTGGAAAAAAAATTGCACTGCAACAGAAAGCAAATTACAGATAAGGAAGCAGGTGCCAGACTGGAATTTTAAAACAGTGACACATTAATAAATCAACCCCAAATTAATTCATGTCAGTTGAAGCAGGGCAGGTGTGCTTGCTTTTCCCCCCCATAATCTACAGTTATGATGAACCAGAGGGTGGCATTGATGTACCAGAGGGTGGCATGGGTAAAACAGAGGGTGGCAGTGTTGAAACAGAGGGTGCTGGGAACCTGTGATGATGAACCAGACGTAGAAACAACATAGTTGCGACCGTTCCGAGCTGACAAGTAGGTTCGCAATTGCGAACTGGTACAAAACCCTCGCGAAATGGCAGAAACCCTTGCGAACACAAACCCCCCCCCCAAAAAACGCAAATTCGCGAGAATTCGCTGATTTTGCGGATTGCGAGTTGAAAATACGCAAATTCGCGAATGCCAGATTCGCAAAATTCGCCCATGCTTAACAGGCATATACTATAGTTATTAAATCTTTATACTGGCTATGAACATCTTGAATGTCTAATAAGATCAAATGTGCCGAAAGTGAAGGAGTGATAATTTGTTTCCTATTTAGAACATCTGTTCTCCCCTTCCAGAATGTAGTTGGCTCTGGGCACAAGAAAAGCATGTGCTCAATGCCTGCTGCTTCCATATTACATTTCGGACATGTTGTTCGATCATGTAATTGATTTCCTAGTGTCCAGCTTGATATTCTTTGAGGAGTATAGTACAGCTGAGTAATTGTTCTATATAGCTACAACCACAGATTGGAAGATTGGACTACCTTGTTTATTTGGCGTAATGAAGATGATATCTGTATGGGGTTGATATTTATTCCCAGTCTAGACGACCATTTGGCCGCTATTTTCCCACTATCATCTATTTTACCGGAGCTCAGATATCCATAGCCCAAGCTTATGAGTGATTTTATTTTATCCGAATATAAACATGCTAATGTATCTGAGTGAGACACTTCTACAATTTTCATCTTACGAAGTAAAAAGTCTCGTATTTGAATGTATTTAAAATACATATCATCATTTAGTTCGAATAGAAGTTTTAGTGTATCCAAATCTAGAAAGCCATTTGGGCCATAAAAATCCCCCAAAGTGCTAAAGCCATGCCTGGACCAAAGATTCCCTGTCCCATCTGAAAAAATACCAGGTAATCCTGGATTGCCCCATATTCTAAGCTGAGCATTATAAAAGGAGATCTTATCTTTCGTCATAATTTGGTCCCAAATTTTCTTAATGTGTCTAGCTGTCTTGAATTTTACTCTTTTAAAGTAATTTGGGTCGTGTACACGAAATAAAAATTGATTGCAGTCAGGTCCCAACATATACTGATGGTAAAATAACTAACTCTCGTTTTTCAACAAACTTCGTATGCGACGGAAAAAGGCAGCAAAAAAATATTGCCTAAAATCAGGGAACGTTAAGCCTCCCTTTTCAATTGATAATTCCCAAAGTTTCATAGATCTGTGCGCTTTTT
The DNA here is from genome assembly GCF_964263255.1 of Lissotriton vulgaris. NCBI lineage: Eukaryota > Metazoa > Chordata > Amphibia > Caudata > Salamandridae > Lissotriton > Lissotriton vulgaris. The sequence continues at coordinate 916,406,913 of NC_141687.1, forward strand.
TGAATCCCCACACAAAGCTACTACAAATACCTTCCAATTTCGTAAAAAAAAAATATTACGTTGTAGAGGGATGGATCTAAATAAATATAAAAATTTGGGCAGAATCTTCATTTTTAGTAAATTTATGCCCCCCACTAAACTAAGCGGTATCTTGTGCCATTTTTTAAAGTTAAAGTGATTTCCTTTAGCAATGAATCATCATAATTCATTGTTGTTACCTTATGGATATTAGCTGCCAGCTTAATTCCTAAATAAGGCGCACTTTGGCATAGACCCGGAATCAGTTCCAAAGGTTTATAATTGGCAATAATCAGCGTCTTGTTTACATTTAATTTGTATCCTGACACATCTCCGAAATTAGCAGCTTCTTTTATTATTTCTGGAATGGCTCTAACTAAGTCCGTAGTAAATACCGCTATGTCATCTGCAAAAGCGGTTATTTTTAAGCTCTTCGTGCCATGTTGTATTGGAATGATGTTATCTTGAGCGGACAGTGCGTTTAAAAATGGCTCCAAAGATAAAGCAAAGAGCAGAGGCGACAGAGGGCAGCCTTGCCTTGTTCTCCTCTCTATCAAAAAGTTTGCCGACTCAGTTCCCCCATAACTGATCTTGGCCATTGGATTGTCATACAGCCGACGTACCCAGTCTATATATTGACCCTGGATACCGATCTTCTTCAACACCTCCCACAAGTACTCCCACCCAGTCGGTCAAAAGCCTTTTCTGCATCTAACATGACCATTCTGAGTGGGGTGAGAGTAGTTGAGGCTACGTCGAATGCTGTAATTGCCATGTTGACATGGGCCATAGAGTCTCTCCCCATCACAAACCCATGCTGCTGAATATTGACTAGATCCGGCATAATAGGGGCTAAGCGATTGGCCAAGATTTTTGCAAAAATTTTTGCGTCAGAATTAATCAAAGAAATCGGCCGATAGGAGCCACAGTCCTCCGGGGGTTTATTTTTCTTAAGAAAAAAACTATTTAGGCTATTTTCCAAGATGTGGGAGCCTTTCTTGACTCCGCTATGGAATCAATTACTGACTCTAAGAGTGGAAGTAGTTCCTGTGAACAATTTTATACAGTTCGATGGGTAGGCAGTCCTCTCCAGCAGCTTTTCCCAAAGGTAAGGCTGAGATTGCATTTTTTATTTCAGTTAATGTTATTTTAGAGCTGAGTTGTTTAACGGTTTCAATATCTCTTTGTGTAGGCATATGTTTATTAAGATACTGAAATATTTTAGCCTTAGTAGCGTTATCTGGCATGTATAAATTTCGATAGTAATTAGTAAATTGATCTAGAATTTCTTCTGGCTGATCGTAATTACGTTGATCTAAACCTTTGATTATTTTAATCTTTGTTCTAGCTTTCTTATCAGCTACCTTGTATGCCAGCACTTTACTAATTCTATCCCTTCCTTCATATTGAGCCAATTTGTACTTGTGTATTTTTGCACTATATCTTTCTCTTAAAATCTTTTTAATAGATGATTGCAATTTTAGCAACTCCATTCTTAATTCTTCGATGTTTGCTTTTCCTTGTTTAGTCGCCTCTGCTAATTGCTGCTCCATTAACAAGATATTAGAAGTAGTTAACTTTGTATCTCTGCGATTTTCAGCATTTTTCCTTAAAATATATTGCTGGGCGAAGCCCCTTATGCTACACTTACAAGCGTCCCAAACTGCATTATTCGTAGCCGTGTTAGCATTCAGCTCTATATATTCTTTATTATGTTCTTTTAATAATGAGACAAAATGAGAGTCTATAAATAAGTACCTTGGAAAAGTAAAAATTCGTGCAACCCGCCTCTGATCGATAATTTCAAATTCTAATAGTATTGGGTTGTGGTCTGATGTAACCCTCGGGCATAATTCCATATTATAATTTCCCACAATTTGATCCGTTGCCCACACCATATCGATTCGAGAGCAGGATCTATGGGGCGCTGAATAGTATGTATACCCGGCTATATTAGGATATTTTGAGTGCCATGCATCCTTCAAATTATGCAGTCTACCGAGTTCCATAATTGCGGCCCTGACCTTATGCATCCTCCTTGAAGTGCCTTGTCCAGTAGAATCTATTTTATAATCCATAACACAGTTAAAATCCCCCATGACCAATACCTCCCCCTCCCACTCCAATAGCTCTATACTTAGCTGCTCATACAGTTTAGGATTGTTTGTGTTAGGCCCATAAACCATACACAATACAAGTTTCTTAAGTTCAAATTCATCCTGAGCGATTGCTCACCTACCCCGTGCATCTGATACGGTTTTAATAATTTCAATCCCTAATCGCTTCTGTTCACCCCCCTAATAGAGGCTCCCAAGTTTGAACAAACCACCAGCTCGTACCCCATTTGAGACAGCAGTTTTCTACCTTGATAGCCAATGTGTGTTTTTGTCATAAGCACAAAATGAGGTTTATACATATCTACCTCCTCTTGTACCAATCTCCTCTTCTGTTTACCATTGAGACCAGCAACATTCCAAACAAGTAGTCTAGTCATAAACATATCTTATATTCATACATTTGACTTTCCTCTGTACACAGAATTTGTCAGTAAAGTATAGCTTACTTTTATATAAACCATTATTCCTTCTTGCAATAAAAATGTTCCCCTTTTTTTGACCTTTTTCCCCCCTCCCCACCCCTCCGCTCTACCCCCGAGCCCACCCCGAGGCCCACTGGATCCCTCCCCCCTGTACCTACCCGGAAGCCTCCCTCTATCTTCTGCTGCTGCCAGCCAGAGAGGATTCCCCAAGAACCCCATCCTTCTGTATTATTGTCATACAAAAAACCCATGACCCAAAAAATGTGGGAAAAAAAGTATCCTAGTCAATTATGAATAACCGTAACAACTATAGCAAGTTAATCTTGTGAATCTTATTTTTTTCCTTCCCTTCTTTCCCGTTATTTCCTTGATTAAGTTTTAGAATCCATTTTTGAAAGAAAATGCTCTGCCTCTTTAACATCATGAAAACAATGACTGTGTCCGGACTTTATAACTTTGAGGCGAGCAGGTTCTTGGAGATACACCATTGCTCCAGGAGTCTTAAAGGGATGGATCAGTTTACGTAACCCCCATCTTTTTGTCCACAGTAACCTTGCTGAGGTCAGATTTTACAAAGAAAGTTACATTATCGATTGTCACTGGGGTGCTTGGTCTGGCTTTAATTGAAACTGGTTGTCACAGCAAGTAGTTGCCGAAGTAAATTAAGAAGGGCCGTGGATATTTACTCTCTTGAGATCTGGGAATGATGGGGAGTCTGTGTACCCGCTGAAGCTGAGAATCCCAGTCCCAGTCGGACAGATCCGGGAATGCCCTCTGTTGTGTTTTTACCATGTAAGCCCTTGCATCTGCTCCCTCCGATCCTTCAGGTATCCCAAAGAGTCTCAGATTCTGCCGCCTCTGCCTGTTTTCCAAGTCCTCCACTTTGTTCTGCAGAGCCCCCATTTTTTCGTTATGTCGATCTGATGAGACCGTGGTAGTGGCCAGGGTTTCCTCCACTTCGACAACTCTTTGCTGTAGTTCCTCGATTTCTTTTGTTACCCAGCTCAATTTGTTGGTAACTTCCTGAAGGCAGCTATGCATTTTACTGTTATCTTCCCTTAGTTTTAAGAAATGTTCTTGTACCTCTTGACGATGGGCCAATAATGTTTTTAAGATTAAATCCAAGGATGAAACATTAGCAGAGGCCTGTGGAGGGGAGATGGAGATATTGGGTGGTGCCGTTACCTCGCAGTGGGGGGAAGTAAATACGAGGGGTTTATCTTTCTGACTCAATGTGATACCCCCGGTGGTGGCATCACTTAAGTTCCCAATAGATAATATATTCACAGGCGCAGAAGGAGCAGCTGCAACAGGCAGTGCCAGCAAGTCCGAGCCTGGGCCTAGTAAGGCCAAGCTCTCGAGCGGAATAGCTTACAAATTTTTTGTGTTGTTTTTGAGGCTGTCCCCTGCAGTAGAATTGCTTGCTGGTAAGTTCAACGACAGATTTTTAGCCCCTCTTTTTTTTACTTGAACCCACTTACTTAGTGGGCTCTGGTCTGTAATCAGTTTCCCTCCGTCTATAGTTGGTATTAATGTAGTTAATAAAGCTGCAGGGTTCATATTTATCCCCCCTTTCTTAACTTTATTTTTTGCCTTCCCCCTTTTTTGAGGGCAGAGGATTTACTAGTCTTTAATTGCAGAGAGCTATATTCTATATCCTCGCCTGCGTCTTCTGCACCCTCGGTGTCCCCTCCTTCCACTAGTTCCTCATATTCCGTACATCAGAATTAGCCTCTAGAAATATCTCAGTCTCGTATCGTCATTTCCATCAGTGCCATCACAGTGATTGTCGGTTCGATCATCAGCTACGGTTGGATCTGAGACCGGTAAGGCCTGAGGAGGTTGTAGGGCAGTTTAGTGATAGTGTCTATGGCATGAACTCCCTCCACAATGTTCTCATTAAACCCCGCCTTATTCGCCTTATATACAGCACTCCTATCCCCCAAAACTGGCATATCTTTACTGTTTTTAGTTAAATTGCGTATATCAGTTGGGTTGGTTAAGGCCAGGTTGTTAGTTACAGGATTAATGGTATTATTAATATCAGTAGACGTTTCTACACTTTGTCTTTATCTTTTTGTTTGTCTTTATTTTTAGTAATTGCTGCTGTGGTGCTGCCTTTTGTAGGTGTAATTAAAGGAGGTTGAGTGGCTCGTTGCTTACCCATTTGTTTTTCCATAAGGCGTGGGATCCTTGCTACTACTGCTGGCGAAATCGGTTTGAGCGTTGGTGAAATCACCTCGTCCACTCCTTCTTTCAGAGGGGTACCTCTGATTACTCTAGTCTTGGTGAGCTTGGGCGCCATCAGCGCTACTGCTCCCCTTTCTCCCGGCAATGAAATTACTAGAGCCAAAAAGCCAAAAGTCAAACACTGCCAATCACTGGCCGCACACCAGTGTACAGATCGTGTACACACCAAACAAACGGCTAGTAACCAATTCACAGCGGCTGCCGTCTTCTCTCGTCCTCTCTCCTCCTGCTCGCTGCGTTTCCTCCTTTCCACGCCTTAACCACACCTCGAGCCTCAAACCGGCTCCTGGCTACGGCACAGCCACTTTTAAGATATCAGGAGTTGCAGTGGCAGATGAAACGGGCACCTCTGTGTCTTTGTGGCACCTTTGTGTGTCTTTTGTAGCACCTTGGAAATTTTCCCCCGTACGATAACCGGAGGCAGTCAATCAAGGCAGTCAATCCACCTCGGTCCGTCTGTCCATGAACGTGCCAAAATATGCTTGCAGCTTCGATTCCCTGCCGCTCCTACCAAATTTATCAGCGCTACCGGTCCCGGCTCCCAGCCAACTCGCGGCAGCTGCCGGCGTCTTCCGCTTTTCCTCTGACTCCGCTCCAAGCCTCGAGTCCCGAGCTCCAGTGCACCAAGGCCTCCAGCACGGCAGGTACGTTCTGCTCAAAGAATAGAAGCCCGCACAGCCCCACACGGCCCCACAGCGGCAGCTGTAGCGTATTAGCTTTGTAACTCGTAGATTGTAGCGCCCTTGTAGACTTTGTGGCACTTTACACCTTCTCCACACCTTCTCCTCACCTTCTCCGGGAAAATTTTCTCCGAAACCAAACATCAGGCTATAGTTACGATTAGTACGGTAAAATTCTCAGCCTGTCAGCCGCCAGTAAACTCGAAGGTCAGGGGTACCTGCGGGAGCGTCCTCTCCGTGGTGTCTTCACTCCACCATCTTGCTTCCTCACTCCGCCGAGGAGTTTATGAAATGTTAAATAAATAATAAATAAAACATAGGACAATTTCTGATAAATAACTCCGATTGTATCAAATTACACATGAAGCCAGCACTAGAGTTTAGTGATTTCTGGGAGTGGAGACATTCATGCATATGTATAGTGGTTAATATGAAGGGCAATGTTAATATGTAAACATAACTGGTGTTTTCTGCATGGGCCCCCATTCATTACAGGTAGAACATTCTGAGTCACTTTGCTACTACCTTTCAAGTTGAAAAAATTAAATATAACCCTTTACTTCAAAACACGCATGAATCACATCCAGTCACTTGCCAGGAGCACACTGCGATATCTAATATTATTAAACTGTGGATCAGATTATGTATCTATAGCAAATCTGAAAGTTAATTCAGAAAATAAAACATTCAATCAATGCAACTGTTAATCTGATAGCCTCATCTGCATGATGGTGATGATGGTGGAAAGTGTTGCCAACCAGAGTAAAAATTGGTGAGGGTGATAGAGGTGGTAAAACTGCTGCTTTACAGCATGATTGAATTTAGGGAATTCCTTTCTGTTGGTCATTGTTCACGAATCCCCATTCAGCAAAGGATCAGTATAAAGTGCGTTTGAATATTTTGGTTTTCAGGAGTTTCCTGAAGCACATGTAGTTTGAGTCTGCCCTGCAGCTTGTCCTAGGGGCATGTGTAACTGTGGAATGACACCAAAATATTTTAGTCAGAATATTGGCTCACATAATTATTGTAAGAAATTGGGTTATTTGTTGACTGGACTGGGAGCCCTGGTTAAGCAGCAACCACAATCTTTGCACAAGCCAACCCTAAATTAAATTGTGTTCAGACCCGGAGATATGTAATTTTAATAGTTTTGGTGACAATAGCGTGAAGAAGCACATTGTGCCAACTCTGGATTTCTGGTCGCGCCGGACCGGGACAAAGTCACAAGTTCAGGCATACCATAATGGGACATGGGCCTGCTACATTGCCACAGTGACCTAGTTAGGCCAGCTGAACAGAGTATCTTAAGTCCTGGGTTGCAGAGAGTTGAAAGGAACCAAATTGAAGTTGCCTCATGCTGCCAATGAGATGCATTGGTTACAAGATGTGGTGAGGTTGTGGTGCGAGGTCCTGCGTTGGCATCAAGGATCCCTTTGATGAGGGCTCCTGATCTGAAGTATGGCATCAATGATACATCATGCAGTCGAGGTGATGCATCCGTTTTGAGGAGCTGTGAGGCTGTGATGCGGATTCTAATATCATAGCTGAGACTGCCGTGGACGAGGGATGCAAGGGCTTGTGCTGAGGACCCGTATTGCAGTAGTGGTTCCGATGGGCTTCAATGTGATATGGGTCTTTGCGGTGGGTACAATCAACACAACTGCCGCGAAGCATCAGCTCCTGCTCGGGGTTGCACTGTGCAGCAGATGAGATGCATTGGTTCAACTGGATTACAGAGGCTGGCAGAGCACCTTAGGCAAGCTTCAAATGGTCCAGGACTTAGGTGGGCCCATTTGGCGGGGTAGACTCATGGATGGCAGAATCCAAGTGCAGAGGTAAGTTTTTTGGAAGGCTGTTGTGTCCCTGAGGCTTCAGATCAAGGGGCCAGCCAACTAGCCATTGAAGTCACTCTTGGGTTTCTTGGTTCACGAGTTGCAGGTCCAATCCTTCTCACTCAGGCAAGAGGGCAGCAGGCAGCAGGTCCGAACAGCAGGGCAGCAGTCATTCAGAGCAGCAGTCCAGCAGAGTGTCAGTCCTTTTAGCAGCACAACAGTGCTTCATCCTGGCAGAGTATTCCCAGGACCAGACGTGTAATGAAGAGGTGATATCCGAGGTCCAGCATTAATACCCAGTTGGGCCTTTCAACTGGGGAGAAACTTCTAGAGGCAGGCCTTAGCAGGCACTGCACAGCTGCCTTGCTTTCCTGGCCCTGCCTTCAGACTAACTACAGGGGGTATGGAGCCCTTTGTGTGGAGGCAGGACACAGCTTATTCAAGCGTAAATAGGGCAGGGTTCAGCTCTTCCCTCCCAACCCTCCAGTGATTGCCCATCCAGGCACACCTTAGCTCTGCCTTAGCACTGCTGGGCGTCTGGTATAACAGAAGTTCTATAAAAACAAGTTTTATGTCAGACGCCCAGCAGCATGGCTGATTATAGAAGGGTATGGAAAGCAATTCAGCATTTCCAGGACAGTGGCAGGCATTAGACTAGTGCAGCCCGACAATATCGAGTATAACAAGAAAGCTTTTAAGCTTCAATGCCTATGCCTTATTATTAACTGCATTAAAGCCTGCTCCCACCGGTATTGGAGGTGGAGGGAGGCTTGAAAATATGTTAGTCTACAAAGGCAAATAGGATGATTCAACAGCTTTTTTAGGTGCCATTTTGTATTTCAACAATAACTAAGGACTCCACTTTAGTTAGAGGTTCCTATGTATGCTTTTCCACCTTCAATACATATCTGTTGATGGGAGGGTTTGTACCCACAACTTTGAAAAACTGTTGATCCCTACCAGATTTTTAGATAGTTGACAATCTTGTTGTCTTGAAAAAGGTGGTCACTAATTGCACTATCCTCCGAAACGTGTTGACACATATACTATGTTAAGTTTGAGACACACATGAGCAGAAAAGGAGTTGGTTTTTGTCATGTTTTTTTTATTGATTTATATAAACTAGCTCTAATCAATGGTAGATGCAATTGTCTTGTAAATTAGATTCAACCTCAATTGGTGTACCACTTTCTCAGATCCATTGTCCTAAATGAATTAGATCACTCTCTGTCCCCTGCCCTCGGGCCCCAGTGGCACCTACCAGAGTGCACCTTCCCTTGTGGCTTTTCCATAATTTCTTTTAACTTTCTCCTATCTTCACTCGGCCTTCTCCTATGAAAGCATAAAGAGTCACAGAACGTAAGGTAACCCAGAGCACAAAGCCTTATGCTCTCAGATTTCAGCCCATTAAACTAACCTATCAATTAAAGCATTGACAAGCAGGGAAATGTTTGATAGAATCTCAATTGTTCCCAGTTCCTGTTTCTAGGTCTGATACTGAGCAATTAATCCTTTCTTTGGTATTGAGAACCTAGCTCTAGCCATCATTCGACCTCTTAATCAGATGCAACATAGGTTATAAGGCTCTAAGACATACATTTGCAACGTTGTATCTGTACTTCTGCTGGGTCAGGTCCCTCCCCCTCAAGCATATAGAATAGTCAAGGAGTCTCAGGGGTAGAGGAGCATTGAAGAAAACAAGCAAGTTTGGTCAATGCTGGCACAAGCACACTGGATTCCCAGGTCTGGGCTTACAGGCTGGGAGGGGGCAAAATTGAGAGCAGCAACTCCCCCTCCTTGACTCCTAGCTAGCAGGATCAAGCTTAATGTGACATAACCGCAAGGTTTGAGTGGGAAACCATGCTCCCAGGCTCTGAATCCACCGGGTGCTAGAAGCAGCTGCAGGTCATAGCTCCAGACTCAGAACTAGCAAAGCAGTTTGTGAAGTCAATTCAAGAAGGGGGCATCCAAGCTCTCCTGACTCTCTCTTCAAAGAAGAGCAAAGTTCCAGCTCGATAAACTCTGGTAAGATGCCGGTACAGGAAGATCTGCATAGGGCTTTACAGGACTGTGAGAAGCTGGTGTGGTATATGATGTCCACTAATGTAAGTGGGCACCTTGCCACCAATCCAGACAGCCCTTATGGTGATTTAGGAGGTCTTAGACAACATTAGAAAGCAATCCAAGTGGTAGCTGTGGAGAGCAGTCTTCAGGCTTAGTCTAGAAGTAGTGTAAAACGGCTTGTTTTTCAGAATGCAATCTTATAGTATAGATTAAATGAAAAATAACTACACAAAGTATTTATAAAAATGTGTATTTATTAAATAACACTATCTAGTATGTTACAGTATCTCTCACATGGAGATAGACACAAAGCACAAAACACTGTAGCAAAGAAATCCCATTAAATAGCACAAATACACAGTGGGCCACAGAGGTGACCAAACCATATACCAAGAAAGTGGTATAAGACCCACGACTCGAGTCAGAACAATGTCAAAAGGATGTAGAATTGCTGGGGACCCACAGGACCTCCCAAGGTAAGTAGATAGGGACCCCCACAGAGAGCGTGTGCAGTATGTGAACACCACAGTGTGCTCTCTACAAGTCTATGTGCAAGTCGCCTGCCCAGTGGACCCTGAAGAAACCCCATGGAAGACAGAAGGTTGGAGAGCCAACCACCCATGCCATGGATACCATGGTGCCCAAGTTACCTATCCCAGGGAAGCGGGGTGCATAGGTGTAGAGTGGTGTCGGAAACCGCCATTGAACCCAATGGAGGAGATGCTAGGAGGAATCAAAACATGGATTATTGGAGAAGAGTACCTGAAAGCAGAGGGGACAGAGTCTATGTCACTCAGGGGTGACCAGGCGACTTAGAAGATGAATGCCTTCCGATGTCAGATGCTTCAGGAAAGATAAAGGTGATCTTGACTCAACTGCTGCGAGGACCAGGCGATGCTGAGGACAACCAGGATCTGGATACAAGCTGTACCACTAAAGATGTCGAGTGCTGATGGGTCCGTGTCTGGCGGAGGCACCAACAAGCCTTGGCAAATGCAACCCATGCAGAAAGTCTAGAAGGTGCACGGCAGTGGCGTCACTAGGGGGGTGCGGGGGGTGCGGACCGCACCGGGTGACACCATACATAAGGTGACACCAATCTGACTGGTTACGCTGTGTAACACAGCTCTGCAGCCTCGCCTCTACTCTGCAAGCGCACCTGCTTAGAAAATATTGCAGTGTGCCCTGATCTCGGCTACCTTGACAGAGTCGGCCGTGCACTGCCAGAGCCCCCACCCACACAGCTTGGAAACAGACAAAGGATGCAGGGGTCAGGACACACAGACACACGCACAGCTCCCCCCGGGCCCCCCCCCCCGCCCCTCCAGCTTTAATGGTTTATTTACATTCTGGCTCTTGCAGTTTTCCTTTTCTAATTATAAGTAGAGACCCAGCTTCTAAAGTAAGGATGTTTGACATTTCAGACTGGATTCGGTCGCATTTATTTTTCTCCAATTGGCATTTATCCATATTTTTCAGTGGTGAAGAAATTAAGTTGGAAGTAGTATATTTTCACTTTTATTTAAGTGATAAACTTGTACAGTACTTGCACCGTGGTGACTTGGTGTGTTAAGGAGACGCATACAATAAAGTATATATTAGCCGGAAAATATTAGCATAACCCTGGTTATTTTTAATCCGAGTGGAGGATGGTTTACATAACCTTGTTTGTTGTTTTTTGTGGCCCATTAGGAGGATAAAGCAACTGTGCACATTCTGGTGGGGAGCAGGAAGTTATGAGGAGCAGTGTGATAGAAGAGAGTGCGGCTGAGAGATTGGAACCTGCACTTGGAGATGGGAGAACAGTGCACAGCTAGTTGAAGTGAAGGTTCCCTCCTTGCACCATGGCACATATATTCGCCTGAAAATATTAGCATAACCCTGGTTATTTTTAATCCGAGTGCAACAGTGCACATGCAGGAAATATTAGCATAACAGTACTAACAGATCCCCACACGTGCAGCTATGTAAACTTCATTTGGAAATCTCTTTTTAATCTCCCTTATGCGCAGGTATCGGCCGGCCGTCCGTCAAGCGTATCGCAACAATAACATAGTCCAGTATTTTTCAGCGTTTATAAATAAATGGAAACAGGGATTGAACTTTGGGCAGATAAGGGAACTGTACAGTTTTCCCAGAATCACTCAATTTGGTGAAATCGGGATTAGGAACTAAGGTGCAGATTTACAAGCCCCTTGCGCCTCTTTTACGCCACTGTTGCGTCACTTTTGTGACGCAGCGGCGGTGCAAAAGATCTGCTATGGTGCGGGGTATTTACAACGTGACGCATCTCCAAGATGCATCACGTTGTAAAGCCCTGCGCCAGAGGGAGGCGTACCATTGCAGGGGGGGGGGCGTTCCGGAGCAGGAATGCCTCCTAAAAGTCACTGAGTAAAATCTACAGGATTTCACTCAGCCACTTTTAAGGCCATGCTGCGTCAAAACCCTGCGCCTGCTTGAAGCAGGCTTAAGGATTGACGCAGTATTTTCAGGATAGGGCACCCCCGAGCCTTGCTGGAGCTGGGTCTAGCAATGCACCGCCTTACGGCAGCAGATGCGTTACGCATCTGTCCATTTTTGCACCATGGTGCGCCGCATTGTAAATGCGCCGCATCCATGGTGGCGGAGCCGTGAGGCACAATTACTGGTGCATACCTGCTGATATGCACATCTTGTAATTTAGCTGCTGGAGCACGCAAAAATGGAAACATTGCATGAAACATGTTAAAGGCCAACTAAAATGTCTTTCCTTTTTAATTCTGCAGGCACAGGAATGTTCTAAAAGTTGTAATTTCCGATTTTGGAGTAATTTATTGCAAGTGGATGACGGGGCACATAGATAGACAGGATGTGAATGTGTAGACATGATGTCAAAATTAGGAGCCTTGAGAGTAAGGGGAGGTGAGGAAAGGTAGAGATGGTAGCTTGCAAGAGGGAAGGAGCAGCAGGAAGTTAATGAGCAGGATTGGGAAAGGAGCAAGAAAAGTTGGGAAGAGAATGCCAAAACAAGAAAGATGGATGCAAGAGGAAATAGCCTTTAATTGGCTTATGTGTTAGGAACATCTCTACTAGTCAAAAGGAAGTAGGAAGTTGAGGGTGTTGTTAGAAGCACTCTGGGTTGAGTAACGTGCATTCTATTCCATAACAATTCAACTCTGTCGGCTCAAACTATTTTGAGAGTTTCATTATTAATTTCTTTACCAATAGTTTCACATTCTGTTTTGTAGATTTGAGGCAATATTCCGACACGTTGCGATCTGAGCTATGATAAACCAACCAGCTTTATCAAGAAATGTATATTTGCTTATTAATGATGAGTGAGAACCAGGCTTCAGCTTTCATGTCCTCCACAGATTATGACATCTAATGTAAAATGTATTTGTATAGGGCTATGCAATGCTCAACGTGAAGTGCTTATGCCAACTCCTCCAATTTCAGGGATTCATACAGACTAGAAGATGGAATAGATTAAATGCCTATATTTCAGAGGTTTTCAAACTAAGGTCTAGGAGATTTCCAGGCTATCCACATAAGGTAAACATCCTTAAAATTAATAGAACTAGAAATTAGTTTCACAGCAGCTGGAGCTGCTAGTCATTACCAAGCAACTCCCCAGTACCTTGACTGCCCTTCACCTTGGCTGGGGCCATTTAGTATCCTAATGCCACTCGTAGCTAGGAATTATGCAGCAGAGGTGGGCCACATTATGTGGGAGGGTTGACTAAATTATGCAGAAAGAAAAGGGAAATCACCTGGTGTAATGTGGCATAATTTTTGATAGGGTGGCATGGTCCTGTTATTTGCCAACTGTGTCCACTGGCGGACTCAGAGCGGAGGAGATCGATGCGGTAAGTCGTGAGGGGGTGACACCATGAGTTACCCGCACCGGGTGTAAGCATGGGCGAATTTTGCGGATCTCGCGTTCGCGAATTTTGCGGATTTGCGGATTCGCAATCCGCAAAATCCGCGAATTCCCGCGAATTTGCGGATTTTTTTTTTTTTTGTGTTCGCCCGTGTTTCTGCCAGTTCGCGAGGGTTTTTACAATTTCGCAATTTGCGAACTTACCTGTCGGGTCGCAAGTTTTGCGAACTTGTTGTTTCTACGTATCCAGCCTGTTTAGGACACTCTTCTTCATCACTGCCACTCTCTGTCACCACTGCCACTCTCTGACTACTCATGCCACCCTCTGGCCCACCCATGCCACCCTCTGTTTCATCACCACACCCTCTGGTTGTCCAGTGTACATTATTTTCGGCAAAGCAAAGCACACCTTCCCTGCCTCAAGTGACCTGAATTAATTTGGGGCTGATTTATGTGTCACAGAATATTTTTTTAGCTGGCACCTGCTTCCTTAGTGCGCCCTGATTAGTGATCTTTTGCACTTGCTAAGTGCTTTCATTGTTGCAAAATTAGTTACAACACCTGCCCTGCCCCAACTGACAATAATGAATTAGGGGCTGATTAATGGATTTTAACTTCCAGCCTGGCTCCTGCTTGTCTCCCTTAGCTGTAATTCAGGACCTTTGTGGCATATGTGTAACTATTCTGAGGTTCAGAGCAGGGTCACATAATAGTTTCAACTGGCAACTGAACTCTGGAGGGGCCCCTCAGGAAGCACTACAGGAAATGGCTACTAATGATGAGCCTGAACTTTTGAACCTGGTAAGTAGTTACTTTCAGTTTTGCTAAAATCGTATTTCTGCAATTTTGCACTTATTCGCGGGGCGCGAACTCACGCGAACTCACGCGAACAGTGCGAGCAAAATCCGCTGCTCGCGGATTTGCGGATTTTGCGGGAGATTCGCGAATCTCGCGGATTGCGAATTTCCCGAAAATCCGCAAAATCCGCGAGCGGAACGGATTTTCCGCCCACACCTAACCGGGTGACACCAACCCTAGTGACGCCACTGGTGCACGGTTGGGGCCTGCAAGGTCCAGGAGACTCACCACAAGCAGGGGAGTCAGGGCAGACACAGAGAAATCATGGCAGCCCAAGGAAAACAAAGGAGACCCTCAAATGGACCCACAGCCAGAGGCACAGGAGTCGCAGAGGACCTCAAATAGATCACCAAAAGATACAGGCCACGATGCACACGATGCGGTGTGGCTGAAGATTCTGGTCACTGGAGGTGCTCGAGGCAGGAGCTTCTTGGAGCCTGAAGATCTTCATGTAAAGTTGACAACAAGCCTTTGCAACGGCAAAGGGGACGCAGTACAGGTTTGGTTATTGCAACCCCCACCAGGACTACTGACCTCAAATTTGGAGAGAGGGTAGAGCAGGCCTGAGCTGGGGAAAACCACCACCTGTGATGCAGAGCCCACGGATTCTGAAGGAGCTCAGGATCTGAAGACCGGTCAACTTAGTTGCGGTGCCTGCAAATGCAGAGGAGTGACTCCTTCACTCCAAGGGAGATTACTTTGTTTGTCTTTGATGCTTCACAAGCCTTGGAAGGTTCCTGTATGATGCACAGGCACAGACGATGCAGCAGACTGAAAGGGAGACAAAGTCAGGCCAAAACGAAGTCCTGAGTGCCCAGGCGGTGGTAGGTGCAGTGGTTTCAGTTCTGAATCTTGTCCCACGACTAATTTAAAGACCTACACCCAGGTAAGCCCTTAAGTACCCTGGGGAAAGGGTTGGGACAATTCAGGGGACCCTCCCAGGGGAGGGTCTGGACAGGGGGGAGCTTACGCCCATGTCCTCTGTCCAGTTTCGCACCAGAGCAGGAGCCAATGGCTCCACAGGAACACCAAATGTGCCCCTCAAGCACACTTTCTGGCACTGGCAAGCGCACCCACCCACCCAATATGTACTAAATCCTGTCTGGGAGGTGGTTACACCACCCTGTGACAGGATGCCTATTGTTCTACCTTCCCCTTCTTGGCTCAGCAGCAGGAGGGCAGAAATGTGTCTCTGGTCGGCAGCAACCATTTTGCGCTGTCCTGGTCAATAAGGCTGGTACTGGAAACACAAGAGCCTAACAGAGGGCTCCTACAGTGCTTGGAATCATACCTCCCACACCGTTTATGGTGTGGGAGTTATGATTCCCATGTTTGATACCAAACATGATAGGATTTTCTACAGCCAATTTCGAGAGGGTCATCGCACAATTACGTGATGCCCCTCTATATCGTATATGGCTGCTTCACTGACAAACCAGGAGAATTGACTCTGTAGGCTGCAGAGGTGTCCTGCTTACGCAGGGGCACCCTCTCACTTAGAACTAAGCACCCTGCTATCAGGATTGTAAAGGACCGCAATAGGGATGACATGTAGGTTTTAAGTGCAGTGACCCATAGATATTGTAAACCTATAGCATTAGTAACCTATGGCAGTGACATTTGGGGATACAAGGAAGGAAAGGACCTTCAGCAGGAGGAAGACAAGTTCCTGCACAAGATCTTGGTTGTTCTGCATTCCACCGCTGTACATATAATACATGAAGAACTAGGGATGGGTTACCTGTCAGACCAGATCACAGTGGCTCCGTTAATGCGCTGGCTGAGAGTATGGGCAAGTCCCACTACAAATTTAAACCAAATAATAATTACTGATTGTCTAGAGCTTGATAGTGCCGAACATATCCCCTGGCTAAAGTATTTAAGGGAACTGACAAATTGGTTAGGTTGCCCTGACTTATTCCTTAGTCCCAAACCCATGGACAAATTCACAATTAAAAATATTAAACACCAGTTTTTGTCTAAGCACCAGGGACTAAGGGAAGAAAAGAAGTTGCTCACACCAATGGTAAGATGCTATATTGCATTATCCATAAATAAACAATTTCAACCTTTCTTATTAATTGTTGGTAATCCCTTCCATCATTTTGTTTTAACAAGATTTCGTCTGCAAATGGCTCCCTGGCTCCCTGGCTCTTGTCAGTTCCTCAGGGCTTTTCTAAACCTGGCACACGAGAACCTTGTCCTTGTGACAATTTCTCTGAACAGGATACTCTCCACTTTTTTTTTCTTTTGTGACTATTATGTTTCTTTACATAAGAAATGTATATTACCATTACTCAGAAATTGTCACTTTGTGCAAGTTAGGCCAGCCCTACTGCACCTTCAAATGTTATCTTCCCCATAGTCTGTTTCAGGGTTGCAAGTTTTTTAGCAGGAGCCATTAGATGCAGAAAAAAAACAGTTTTTTTAATTGTCAATATGTTTTTACAGGGCTTTTACTTTGAGGCCCACTTCGTGTCAGAAACGGGGAATATCTTATTTGATCAAGTTTGCCCTTTTGCATTTTACACTATAAAAAATGTCTTTGCCCTGTATGTATAACAGGTCTTGGTATTTTGACTGATACCAGGAATGTTACAAACGTGGACTATTTTACTCTGAGTCTGCTCTCTTCTGTACCCTGCACTTTATAAAATGACCCTGTCTTATATGTATCCCAGGGCTCAATTTTCTGGTTGATTACAGGAACAACGTAAGCGGAGTCCTTTGGCACTTGATCATGTTTGCCCATTTGCACTCTGTATTTTGGTACTTCACTGGCACTTCACTGGCACTTCACTGGCTCCCTGTTAAGGAGCGGGTGAAATTCAAGGCGTTGTGTACGGCCCATAAAATTCTTCATGGCAAAGGCCCCCCTATCCTTTCTAATATGGCCCGTCCTTATAAACCTCCCCGCCTTTTGCGCTCAGACCAGCAACATCTTTTGCAATCTGCGAGAGTCAGGAGAGCTCGGACTGGGGGCAGGCGCTTCTCGGTACAGGTGGCATCTCTGTGGAATTCTCTGCCCCTTAAGATTCGCTCAGAGCACAAGATCCTAGTATTTAGGAAACTTCTGAAAACCTACTTGTTTCCACAGTAGTGAGCTATCGAGTTCCTCCCTCTTTGGTCTGTTGCGCCGGGATGCCCCCGGGTAAGCTGAGCGCATTACAAATTTCATATAATAATAATAATAATAATATTTTATGTATAATGTTTCTGTTTTGTACGTATTTTAAGCCTTGGTTACCTGGTTGATATTAGGAATGCTTAAAAAAAATCTGAATTTTAAAAATGTGTTAATGAAATGCATTGTTGTATGTTATGTTTACTTTTATGACATTAAGTTGTAGAATAAAGCATTCTTGACTTGACTATAGCATTAGTAAGTGGTGCATGCACCAACTTACACAGGCTGCAATGACAGGCCTGTAGTTACCTTTTAAATGGTCTCTCATGAGTGGCATTATACATGCTGCAGCTCATGGGAGACCTCTGGGGTACCTATACCCTGGGTACATGGGTACCCTATACTAAGGACTGACAAGTATCAAATCTGGGATGTATCTAAGTACTGAACACAACACTTTAGTGAGAAAGCAGATAGACTGGGGTCCTGATTAGCAGGATTCTAGTCAGACTAGTCAAAAACAGCAACACATTAAGCAAAAAAGTGGGGGTAGCCATAAGAAGCAAATCCTACTTTCCTACACAACCCCCCAAACTTAAGGAGATGAGACTAATCCTGCCCAGTTGAGTCTTCATTTTCTAACTGTAGAGTCCATCTACATTGGCATGGTTACTTCCAGGTCTATGTTCCACTGATTAGACCATCCCCTGTAGGGAAATTGACCACCTTAAAAGTTTGGGGTTTTCACCCATCATCTGTGTGAGCCATAAGAGGTGCTTGTGGTTTGTCTGAACAAAGAAGTGAGTGCCAAACAAGTATGGCCTTAATCCCTTTGCCGCAGGGCTAATTCTCCCTGGCGCTGGTGGGAGGGGAGCCGTACCCAGAATCATGGTGCTTGTGTCGAGATCAGCTCGTCACGCTGCACGGTGGCACTGTGCTCATGGCAAGCTCAGCTCTTCATGACCACGCCCCTTTCCGTGGAACGCTCAGAACAGCAGGGGAATTATCCCTGGGTGTGAGTGCCGCAGTGGTCATGACGAGCTCAGCTCATCATGAGTACAGTGCCATGGTGCCTCATGATGAGCTGAGCTCGTCATGAGCATGGAAGGTGTTAACTTCTTCAAGGCCCAGGCCACAGCAAAGGCTTACCTCTCTAAGGGCCCGACGTAGGTACCAAATACCGGTCGGAAATGGCCGATTTAGGCCGTTTCCGACCGGTATTTGGCCTACTGAGATGTAGGGGACCTTTTTTTGTCTGATTCGGTATTTTACCGATTCGGTAAAATTACTGAATCGCAAAAATACCGAATCGGTAATTTTACCGATTTTTTAAATTTGGGATGTAGGTGGGACTACTTTCAGTCCCACAGGCCCTTCAGATTCGGTATGTTAACACCCAATCCAATTGGGTGTTAAAATACCGAATCCAGGTGTGCATGCACATGTGTGCATGCACACCTATGCCATGTGACAGACAGACATGCCCTTAGGGCATGTCTGTGTGCCACATGGCTCACATGCCTTTTTTTGGGGTGCTGGAGGGTGTCAAAGTGACACCCCCTGCACCCTTGCACAAATCGGTAATTACCGAATCCGTAATTATCGATTCGGTAATGCCCATTGATTCCTATGGGCTTCAAGGCCCATAGGAAGCAATGGGGGATACCGAATCGGTATTTACAGAATCGGTAAATACCGAATCTTACAGATTCGGTATTTACCGAATCTGAAATACCTACATCTCCCCCCCTCTAATTTACCACTTCATAAATACCGATTCGGTATGATTCGGTATTTATGAAGTGGTAAATGTAGATTTACCTACATCGGGCCCTAGAGCTGACCAATGTTTCTCTCTGGGGTCAACCTTCTGTTAATAAAAGCTTCTGTTTGATCCTGGCCTTCTGCATTAAGCTGTGACAACACAGTCCATACCCCCAAATCAGATTCATCTGTTTAGACAATAAATTGCTTGGAGTAGTCAGGACTGAATGAGAGCAGTGCACAAGGCCTGCTTGAGATCATCAAATGCCTTCTGACAGCTAACTGTCCATTGAACTTTCTTGGGCATTTTCTTGGCGGTGAGATCATTCAAGGGAGTCACTATGGAACCATATCCTTTTACAAATCTCCTGTAATACCCTGTCAGACCCAGTTGGGCCCAATAAAGCTCTGAGTTGAGTCTGGGTAGTTGGAGAATCCCAGTCCATGTTGGTCTGGAGTTTGCTCTGAAGTGTTGGCCCAAATACACAACATTGCACTGCCCTGTCTGGCACTTAGTAGCCTTGATAGTGAAGCCTGCTTTCAGAAGAGCCTCTAAAACATTCTTCAGGTGGACCAGGTGTTCCTCCCAGGTGGAGATAAAGACAGCTAAGTCACCAAGATATGCTGCACTATAGGCTTCCAGATCTGTGAGAACTGCATTCACCAGCCTTTGGAATGGGGCAGGTGCATTCCTCAAACCAAAGGGCATTACAATAAATTGATAATGCCCACTCAGGGTTGGTAATGCTGTTTTTGGGTTGGCATCCTCAGCCAGTTTGATTTGCCAATAACCAGCAGTAACATCAAATGTGCTCAAGAACTTGGCTGAGGCCAAAGTGTCTATAAGCTCCTCTGCCCTTGGAATTGGATAAGCATTGGTCCTAGTGACTACACTGTGTCCCCTGTGGTCAACACAAAACCTCATCTCTCTCTTTTCACTGTGGGTGTGATGCTTTGGTACCAAGACCACTGGACTAGTCTAAGGGCTATCTGAGGGCTCAACCACTCCCAACTTCAGCATCCTTTGGACCTCTGTCCTGATGCAATCTCTGACATGGCCAGGCTGCCTGTAGATCTTATTCTTTACAGGTGGCTCTCACTTGTGTCCATTTCATGGGTACACCAGGTGGTTTGACTGGGTGTCAAAGAAAACATATGCTATATTGATTGAGGACCTTCCTACAATCAATCTGCTTATAGTTAACGAGGCTGTCTGCCAAGGCTACCCCATTAACTGACCCATCATCAGGGTTTTTAGAGAGGAGATCAGGAGAGGGTCGCTCTCTTCCTCCTGTCCCTCATCAGTGGCCATGAGCAAGCCCTTGTCAGCCCTGTCAACAAAAGGTTGGAGCCTGTTCACATGGAGCACCCTATGGGGGGCTCCTGGGAGTGCCAAGGTCCACCAGGTAGGTGACCTCACCTTTTTTCTCAATGATAGTTTTGGGTCCATTCCCTTTAACTTGGAGAGCTGCTGGAGCCACAGGCTCCAACACCCACACCTTCTGGCCTGGCTGGTAAACAGTCAGGTCAGCCTTTTGGTCATGCCAAGCTTTTTGCAATTCTTGACTGGTCTCCAGGTTTATACTTACCTCCTTCATGTACTCAGCCATCCTGGAGCGGAGACCAAGTACATAGTCTACTATGTCTTGTTTGGGAGGTTGGAGAGGTAACTCCCATCCCTCCTTCACCAAAGGCAAGGGACCCCTAACTGTATGCCCAAACAGAATTTCAAAAGGGCTGTAGCCATCCCCATTCTGAGGGACCTCTCTGTAGGCAAAGAGAAGTTAGGATAGAAGGACATCCCATTTTCGCCTAAGCTTTTCTGGAAGGCCCATGATCATGCCCTTCAGGGTTCTTTTGAATCTCTCAACTAACCGATTGCATTGCGGATGATATTGTGTGGTGAATTTAAAATTCACTCCACACTCCTTCCACATTGCAGTGATGTAACTTGACATGATGTTTGTACCTCTGTCAGTTAAAACCTCCTTAGGGAAGCCTACTCTGGAAAAAACTCAGAAGAGGGCCCTGGCCACCACAGGAGCTGTGGTGGTTCTATGGGGAATGGCTTAGGGGTACCTAGTGGCATGCTCCACCACCACTAATATGTAGCTTTGACCAGATGCTGTAAGAGGGTTCATGGGACCATTGGTATCAATCCCAACCCTCTCTTAGGAGACCCCCACAACTGGAGGTGGTATCAGAGGGGCCTTTGTGGTGCCATCTGCCTTACCAATGGCTTGGCAAGTGGCACAGGAGTGACAAAACTCCTTTGTGTCATCAGACATGAGAGGCCAGTGAAAGTGAGGGACAAGCCTGTCCCAGGTTTTACTTTGGCCTAAGTGTCCTGCCAGGGGAATGTCATGTGCTAGGGTGAGTAGGAAACCCCTAAACTTCAGAGGTATAACCAACCTCCTGGTGGCACCAGGCTTGGGGTCTCTACCTTCTGAATAAAGGAGTCCCTCAACCCAGTAGATCCTGTGGGACCCACTGACATTCCCAGTAGCCTAGGTAGCAGCTTGGTGTCTGAGGGCTTCAAGAGAATGGCGGGTGTGCTGCTCCAAACTCAAGTCTGCCCTGGAAGGTCCCCCTGCCCCAAGAAATCAACCTGATCAGGCTCAAGCTCATCTGGGACAGTTCCATCACAGGGACTGAGATCATCTCCCTCAAGAGACTGATCCTCACCCTGAGTCTCGTGGGAAGACACAGCCTTAACCCTCCTGCTTCTTCTCTTTGAACATTGCTCCTGGTCCATTGTTCCAGGATCCAGGGCCTGTTCAGTGGATGTCAGTTTGGCGTATGACCTACTCACAGCAAACACATCTGCAGAAATGCCCAACATTGCTGCATGAGTCCTAAATTCAACCTCAGCCCCAGGCTGAAGTTTTCAAATCATTGCCCAACAAACAATATATGGGTAGATCTAAATGTACCACAACCTTCTTAGGGCCATTTACCCCCCCCCCCCCCCAGCTGAAATTAACAACTACCAAGGAATGGTCAGTCCTGACATTGTTTGTATTGTTCACTTGGTACATTTCACCAGGTATGATCTGTCCAGGAGACCCAAGTTTTCCTATCACCATGGTGAGGCTGGCCCCTGTGTCCCTGTAGGCACTTGTTCCATTGATCATAGGCTATTGTCTGTACTTGCCCAGGTTACTGGGACTGACAAGTAAGGTGGCAATATCCATGCCACCATCACAGACTAGAACAGCCTGAGCTGGAGTTCTGACTAAGCCAGAACTCACCTCCGTTCCCAAGGTTAACCCCACTATTCCCTAGTTCCCTGTACCTCCACTTGTACTTGTGCTAAGTGGAGCAATTGCCTTATGGGTCAGCATCTCTTGTTCAATTAGTCTTCTGTTTACAGCGATAACACCAAGGTTTCTGTTTGCTTTTTCCTTTGTTGGATTGTTGCTCCCCCCCAGATGCAGATTTTTGGGGTCCTAAAGAAGACTCTTTTTTGTCTTTACCCTTGTCCCCACCCTTATCCTCAGTTTTTGAAGAAGCCTGTTTCTTCTGGTCACCACTATTCTTCAGTTTTTTCTGCTTCAGCCTGGTCCTGACCCACTTATATGCCTTCTTTCCCAATTCTTGGGGAGAAGTCAAATCTGAGTCCCCCAGGAATGGATGCAATAGCTGTTTTTGGCAATTATTAAGGATCTGCTCCCTCATAATCAAATTGTACAATCCTTCAAAATCATGCACTTTGCTGCCAAGCAACCAACCTCACAGAACCTTAATAGCACTATCCACAAAGTCTACATAGTCTTGATTCTGTACCTTCTGGGTGTCTCTGAACATAATCCTGTATTGTTCAGTGGTTAAGCCAAACCCACCAATGAGACCACTCTTCAAAACTGAATAATTGTCAGCATCCTCTTCTCTAACAGTGAGGCGCTTATCTCTACATTTGTCCTCAAAGAAGAGTCACAAGATAGGTGCCCACTGCTCTTGAGGGACCCTCTGCACTTTACAGGCCCTCTCTAGAACAGTTATGCATTTGTGGATGTCATCCCCAAAATGGTAGGGAGGGACAATCTTGCTCAGGTTCCTACGGTCAAAGGAATGTTCCTTACTTCTAGGGACACTCTTCCTGCTACCAATGGACTCTAGTCCCAATTTCTTCCTAGGCTTGTGAACTTCAAGGGACTCTCTGTCAAGGGCCAACTGCTCCTGCCTAAACCTAATCCTAGCTCTCTCAAGCTCAAGAAGTTGGTACTCCCTTTCTAAAGAGTTCCCTCCCTTACCAGGAATGGAGGTCTCTACTGAATATCCTGAGGCATTGGATTCTCTTGCATAGGATCTAGACCTCCTCTGTCTACTCTGCACTCTCCCAGTAGGGGAAGGGAGCATCTTCTGGGCCACCTGTGGTATCCTCTGGGAGGTCTGAGTTGTCCAGGTGTGAGTCATCAGGCTCCACCTGGTCAGGGTTAGATTCTAGGTCAAAAAGAGGTTCCTCTCCTGCCCTATCTTCATTCCCTGGCCCACCCACTCTGTCCTGTTCATCTGACCCACATGCTTTCCGCAATTCATCCAACATTAACACCTCTACAAGGCGTTGAGTGTTGACACTTCTTCCTGTCTTCAGTTTTCTAGATGCACACAGTGCTTTCAATTCTTGGAATGAAAGTTCACTGTATCTAGTAGGCAGAGAACAACTGGCATCTCCTTTAGTAGACATACTGAGTGAGGTGTGGTGTTGCACCTACCTAACCTAATGGGAACTAACCTCTCTGAGGTGGGAGACAGGGTGTACTATACCCTTGACTTACCTAACCCTAAGTTTAGTAGAATTCTAAGTTTGCATTTATATGTGCCTAGTACTAGTGGTTTTTCAGTTAATCAATATAAAGATTTATATGGTAAAACAATTGAGGCTTGAATCCCAACCGCTGCACACCAATGTGAAAAGCTGGCCTGGTATATGATGTCAACTAATGCAAATGGGCACCTTGCACCAGTCCAGACAACCCTTATGGTGATTTAGGAGGTCTCAGACAACCTTAGAAAGCTATCCAAGTGGTAGCTGTGGAGAGCATCCTTCAGACTTAGGGCCAGATGTAGGTCGCCCAATACCGGTCGGTAACAGCCAAAATTACCGAATTTCAGCCGTTACCGACCAGTATTGGGCTTTTTAGATGTAGGTGGCATTTTTTTAGGATTCAGTATTTTACCGAATCGGTAATTTAAGGATTTGGTAAAATACTGAATTCTTAACATACCGATTCGGTAAATTACCGAATCCAGGATGTAGGGAGCACTCAAGTTGGTGCATTCCTCAGTTAAGGATTCGTTATTTACCACCAACTACAAGTTGGTGGTAAATAAAGAAAACCTTTGAAAAAGCATTTTCTTTGCTTTTCCAACAGTGCGATGTGGCAGATGTTCACCCATTCACAATTGA
Source organism: Lissotriton vulgaris (assembly GCF_964263255.1). Taxonomy (NCBI): domain Eukaryota; kingdom Metazoa; phylum Chordata; class Amphibia; order Caudata; family Salamandridae; genus Lissotriton; species Lissotriton vulgaris. The sequence goes on from NC_141687.1 coordinate 916,431,317, forward strand.
GGGGTGCAACAGGGTGTTAAAGTGACACCCTTCCACCCTTCAATGTTTTCCCCCTTTTACCGAATCGGTAATTTAATTACCAAAACTTACCGATTCGGTAATTTATGTAAGAAAAATTACCTACATCCCATTTCCCTATTCTTAAATACCGAATCGGTATGATTCGGTATTTAAGAATAGGTAAATTGAGATTACCTACATCTGGCCCTTAGTCTTGAAGGAGTGTAAAACACTATCTAGTATGTTCCAGTAACTCCCATACGGAGATAGACACAAAACACAAAGACATAGACACAAAGCACACAATGCCTTAGCAAAGAAACCACAGTAAATAGCAGTAATAGACAGTGGGACCCAGGAGGGGAGCAAACCATATACAAAGAAAGTGGTATAAGAACCACGACTCAAGTCAGGACAATGTTGAGAGGACATAGAATTTCTGGGGACACACAAAACCACCCAGGTTAAGTAGATAGGGACATCAAGGAGAGCGTGTGTGAACACGACCCCATGGTTCGAACGAAGTCTATGTGCAAGTCGCAGTTGGATTTTTAAAGATTAGGGACCCTTCCCAGTGGACCCTGAAGAAACCCAGTGGAAGGCAGAAGGTTGGAGAGCCACCACACCCGTGGATACCAGGGTACCCAAGGTACCTATCCCAGGAAAGCCTGGTGCATAGGTGTAAATTGGAGTCTGACCCAATGGAGGACTTCAGGAAAGTGCCACTGCTGGGAGAGGAGAAGATGTCCGGAGGAATCCAAATGTCGATTCTTGAAGAATTGTACCTGAAAGCAGAAGGGACAGAGTGTATGTCACTCAGGGGTGACCAGGCGACTTGGAAGATGAATGACCTCCGATGTCGGGATCTTCGGGAAAAATGACGGTGACCTTGACTCTGCAGCTCCGAGGACCCGATGAAGCTGAGGATGACCAGGACCCGATGATGCTGAGGAAGACCAGGACCCAGATACAAGCTGTTGCAAAAAATATGTCGGGTGCTGTGGGGTTGGTGTCCGGCGGGAGTACCATCAATCCTTGGCAAATGCAACCAATGGAGGAAGACAAGAAGGTGCACCGTTAGGACCAGCAAGGTCTTCGTTGTGGTGCCTGTAAATGCAGGGGAGTGACTTCTTCACTTCAAGGGCGGTAACTTTAGTTGTCCTTGATGCTTCACAGGCCTTTGAAGGTTCCTGTGTGATGCACAGGCACAGGCAATGCAGCAGACTAGAAGGGAGACAAAGTAGGCCCAAACAAAGTCCAGAGTTCCCAGACAATAGAAGTGCAGTGGTTTCAGTTCTGAATCTTATCCCCTGACAAATCTAAAGACCTACACCCAGGTAAGCTCTTAAGTACCCTAGGGAAAGGGTTAGGATGATTCAGGGGACTCTCCCAGGGGAGGGCTGGACAGCGAGGAGTTTACTCCCATGTCCTTTGTCCATTTTCATGACAGAGCAGGAGCCAACGGCTCCCAAGACAGGTTTGAACTGGAATATGCACAGGGACACCAAATGTGCCCCTCATGCAGACTTTCTGGCGCTGGCAAACGCACCCCCCAGACCTAATACACAAAATCCTGTCTGGAAGTTGGTCACACTTCCATGTGACAGGATGCCTATTGTTCTACCTTCCCCTGTTTGAGCTAGGCTCAGCAGCTGGAGGGCAGAAATGAGTCTCTGGTTGGCTGCAACCATTTTGTGCTGTCTGGGTCACGAAGGCTGGTACCGGGAACACTTAGAGCTTAACGGAGGGCTATTCCAGTGCTTGGAATCATACCTCCCACACCATTTATGATGTGGAGGTATGATTCCAACATGTTCCAGGGGGGAATCACTAAAGATGCAACTAAAGATGCAACATCTTCTGTGTGTCACAGAGTTTAAAGGTGTTGTACCTGTCTGTATCTATGCAACAGCACTGGTGCTTGGGTAAAATGATATATTATATTATGTGCATTTGTATAGTGCACAATCACCTGGGTAAGGTCAAGGGTTGTGGCTAGGTAGCGAGGAAGGTCTTCTGTATCCTGAGAAATCCAAGAACTGAGGAGGAGTCTCTGATGTTCAGGGCTAGGATTTTCCAGGTTTTTTTACTGAGTTAGGGGAAGGCGATCTGGTCCTGCATCTGTGGGGAGTGTGTGTGAGTAGGAGTCCAGTTGAGCAGAGGTGTCTGGTTGCTTTGTGGAAGTTTATGGTGTGTGAGGCTGTGTATGTGTATGAGGAGTTTGAAGGGTGATCATTTGTGGCTTGGAAAACAGTGGAGCTCGTTGAGGTGTGGATGCTATCCCCCACATGCATCACCTATTTAGGAAGTGCAAACGGTGCGAATCGGTAAAATCGGCCGTTTGCACTTCCTAAATAAGTTTTTTGGATGTATCATGCATTTTTGGGAAATTCGCTATTTTTAACGATTTCCAAAAATGTGATTGCTTTTCTAATTGCGAATTAGCAATTAGGAGGTGCAAATTACCACGAGGTTGAACCTCGTGGTAATTTGCGAAAAGTTTTGAAAAAGCTCAAATATGCATTTTTTAAACGTTCATGTTTCAGACACACATGTCTTTAGGACATGTGTGTGTGAAACATGCACTTCAAATTACATTTCTGGGGTGCAGGGGGGGGTCCTTTGGACCCCCCTCTGCACCCTTGGAATGCATTAATAAATTGCGCTTTTCAAAAAGAAAATCGCAATTTGTTAAAGCCTTCCCATTGATCCCTACGGGCCTTTTGGCCCATAGGAATCAATGGGAATTGCGAATTCGCACTTTGGAATTCGCATAATATTTGCGATTCGGTAAAAATTGCGATTTTTACCGAATCGCAAATAATTTGCGAAAATATAGATGCATCCCATTTTGCGAATTCCAAATTGCGATTCCCTATTTTTCGCAATTTGGAATTTGCTAAAGGCCGGGATGATGTATGTGGCCGTATGAGTGTTGTATTATCTGGAGAATTCTGGTTAGTTGAGCGTTGATTCGAGCATAGAGTTCATTGTCATGGTCGCACCCGGTGATGATGACAGTTCTGCGAGTGTTGGTGGTGAGTCTTGGATTAATTCTGCCACACCCCCTGCAAATGAGCCATTACATAAAGGGATTACATAAAGAATGTTAGAAAGGTCTGCAGTCACTTCTTTAATTATAACATGCCCTGCTACTACCATCAAGCACAGACGCCCATTGCACCCCAAGGGAACCAATATAGCCCAAGGAGTGGAAACGCATGCACGTGAGGTCATCTGGAAATGATGCAGCAGCTGCCCTTGATCGCAATCCAAAAGCTACTGTAGCCAACAAACACATTTTAGTGTACATCTAGAACCAGGAGGACTTGCTTTGGGAGTCCTTGCACTCGCTGTTAACCAAGCCGTTTTGTATTTTCCCATCTTCAAAGAATGCCAGCCTTGGGCGCTACACACATAGCTATAAATGGGATTCCCTCTCCAACCAAGTGTTGATAATGTTCCTCTGACTTTGAACATCACAGTAGTGAGTTTCAAGTACATTGACCGCATTTCCACACTAGCAGCGCCTCCTAATTAACATAGTAATTCAAAAGCGATAGAAACAAATTATCAGGCGCAAAAGCTGAAATATAGTAGCACGTTCCTTAATCACCAACTTGAAGTTCGTCATTACTATGAATGAGTTTTGAAAGGCTTGTTACTCTTGACCTCATTAGGAAATTAACACTTATTTGAACTGCAGTATTTCTAAAATGAGGAAATTAAACAAAAAACAACAACACAACATAGGATTGCAGAAAAAAAGAGTTTGTTGAAATTATGAGACTTTTGGTTTACACTGAACAATACATAATTTAGCTGCTCAGCTCAACCTACTTAAGAATCATAATGTAAATGCATCGAATATAAACGAATGATATGCACAAAACAGTAACATATTTCATGTTAATGTCATTTTCAGTGCTGCGTGAGGGTTTTAACTATCAGGGAGCAGTGCCTCACATCAGTAAGGAAAACCTTCCCTCCCACTAATCTTGCAAAATGGAATATTTACAAAGTCTCCCCAGAGACCTATATCGTTTTACAAAACGTAGAAATATAAGATTCATTAAAGTTTTCATATCAAGTTATACCTTATTTCCAAGGCATAAACTAGGCTATTTCATTTCTCTCTTTTCGCACACCCACACCTCCCAGGTTTGCTGTGTAGATACCACACTGGTCGACTGACAACAGCCCTTCACAGGATCCTTGCGCAGTGCGCTCTTGAGGCCTCATTTGCGTGGTTTTGGAGTAGGGCACCTTGCTTCGCTGCCCTGTGTCAAAAAAAGGGGGGAGGAATGCGCCGTATCTGTGAGGTACAGCACACCCTTGTCCTTTTCCCCTGCGCTTGGGCACAATGGGCTGCCATGCGCCAACAGAGGCACCCTTGCGCCAAAGGTTTCTGTCTTGTAGGGGTGATTGTTTTTGTGTAGGAAGGGACCTTCCTGCACAAAACCAACCACAAGAGGTGTTTTCTACTTTCTATGTGTGCTGCACAGAAAGACGAAATAATGCAGAGAAAAAAGGATATTTCTCCTCGTTGCTCCTATGCATTCTCAGGTTTACTATTCCTCTTAAATCCCAGAATGCTTCAGATTCTGTGGGTGTTGCATGGGAGGACCCAGAGCAACACCCATGGAACGCGTGTATTTACAAGGCTATAAAAAGCCACGCAAAGTGGCTTCACATGTCCTTGTAAATATGCTCCGGCACATCGCGCCACCAGAGCGTCAAAAAAGTGACGCTTGCTTCAGCAGTGAAAAAGTGCCACTAGCGGCGTTGTAAATGAGGCCCTAGGTATTTTGTCAGTTATGTGCGATTCATTCGGACACCAAAGACCCTGAAAGTTACAGAATTTTGCAACATGAAACATTTTACTTTGAAGCACTTTTGCCTTCTCTGTGGCATTTCTTCATCAAAACATTGTGATATTTAAATAATGGGCATTGCTCTTGACAAATGATTGAGATAACTAAGGATTTGAGGTTGTGCTTCAAGCCACTATTTGACTTTGCTCTGGTCTATGGCTAACTGTATCACCTGGGTAATGACTGACCCCTCCTGTTCCATTATTGGCAGTGATCCCAGCCTATCATAGATATACAAATATCTATTGTTGCCTAAACAACGGTTGTTCTGACACCCACCTGATATAATCATGTACCTGGAGTTCTGCCTCATACACACTCTCAAAAAAACACACTCACTATCGAAAAACATACCCATTCCTGGTTTCTTTCCTTGAGGAATCTCCTGAAAATTCCCCACCTGGGTTTCTACCTCCATAACCATTTCTTTCTCCTCTACCAGCAACACGCATCCCACCCTGGGTGCCATTATGAGATGCACAGTACTGGTGGGATAAAAACTCTGCACTCCTAAACCCTGTTACTGGTACTGTGTGGTAACAACCCACCAGTACCATGCAATTGCACATCACTCTCCACAAAATGCTAACTATGTGGACCTGTATATTCCAGGTCAAATTCTTCAGGGGGTAAATAGGAGCGGCATACTGGTGTGTGAACTGGAACTACACTGCATCTGACTGAAAATGCCCAAATTGGACAAAAACTGTCTTTGGTTGCTTGCGCACCGGTTCATAAAGGAGCTAGATTGACAGTTCGGGCGGAACTGTTTCTGTTGGATCAAGGCTTATTTGCATATTGCTAGATCTAATCTGAGGTGCCATGATGGGCATCTAAAATGATGGACTACAATGGGCACCAAGTAATTATCAGTGGCTGAGATTAATTCAAGTGTTCCATACATTGTTTTGTAAATATTTTTGGTATGTGAGGTAGTAGTGGGACTTGAGGGTTTCAGTGCGGGACTCTGTAGAGTTGGAGTTGGAGGTAAAGAGGCCACATACCCCTTGGTCTAAAGCAGAGGAAACATTGCATGTTTCCCGTGTTCTGCAGGAGAGGATCAGTCGGGCCTGGACTAGTCTGTGGTTGCAGCCTGTGCCTCAAGAAATTTAAACTGTTGGATTTTGTGTCTAATACAATTGGGCCCATTTTTTCTTATCTATGTGTGGGTATGCCAGGCCACCCAGGGATACTGCTCTGCCCAATTTATTATTAGGCCCCTGGTGTCCTGCGTTCATCAACCCCCAAAGCCACACCACCCTCCAAATCACATGTGGCGGCTCTTCTGCTAAGGCAGAGGAGCGTTGCCCCACTGCTTTTAAGCAGTGTGACTAAAGGAACAATTAAAGGATAATAACTCAATGCTATTATCATTTTATTGTTCCATCTGCTTTGCAGTGGGGGCTGCTCTGCTCTTGGAGCAGGGCAGGGGAGTAGTGGTTTGTCAACTCCAAGTGTGCATGAATGCCAGGCCGGCCCTCTGGGTCCTGCCAAACAGTCATGCACACTCTGCATGTTCTCCACACACATTGCATTACAGCCTGCATGGAGAACATGCCCAGGCCCCCAGTCCCCATCTGAGCGCTGAACTACGGCGCTCAGACCAATCATAATGCTACATTGCAGTGTTGTGATTGGTTAGGGGAGCCGGGCTGTGCTTCCTGGTTCCTGTTCCTGGCCCGGGTCTGACAGAGGAGAAATGGAGCAGAGAAGTGGAATTCAGCGATAAGGTGTGTTTTGTTAGTTGTTTTTTTTACATTGCCCTTCCTCCTCCTACCCCCTTCCCCAGCCCCCCACTGCCGCTCCATGCTGGCCGCCACTGACCTGACATCCAGCATACCCCAACCTGCAAGCACACTTACTTGTTCCATGTTACCTCATCCGCAAAAAATTCTAGCTAGTCTCACACAAATAGAAACCACACTTGGTTTCCTGAATCTTAACCAGTAGAAGCACCTATCATTGGGACATCCTGTCCGTCAAAACCCACCTGACCAGGCATCCTCCTAGCTAGTGACTGCTGCTTTGCCCTAAATATTAGGGATAATTTTGAAATGATGGCCCTGAAGTGGATGGGCTGTTGGTTCAGAGGTTTCTAATGGTTGAGTCAGCTGAGGCTCAATTGCTGGAAAGCCTGTGCTTCACCCAAACTTAAAAAATAAGACGGTTGAATCAAGAGTTTGGTGGTTAGGTTCTTACTCCACCAACTCTACATGAGTTCCTCATTCTGAAGGTAGCACACTTGACATGAACCCACTTAGCAGCTCTGTAACTTGTCTTACATGATGCCAATACATTCAGGTGAAAGACATGATTTTGCAAGGAAAAATGAATACACAGCTATTTACCTTAACTAAAGTTCCATACCGGCTGAACTTGCAGCATTCAAAAGCCAATTCTAGGGAGGGCACTTTCTCAGCTCAGGAACTTTAGGTAACAATTCCAATGGCATTACGCACAAGATGGCAGTGGTATCTGTTGGCCAGCACCTCTGTAAAGGTTTGTATTTAAAGTTAGGATGTCTACATAGGGATATTCTCCAGCATGCTCAATGTCGAACACCGTGCCATCCACAGTGTTACACTGTATGTAGGAAACCCCACATACAAACAGTACCAAAAACTTTGTTAGACAGAGCACAACCCAAAGATTTGTTATCATAGTGACTTAAGTAAGTGGTCACACGTGACATCATAAATGGCACGACTCAAGTATTGTCCAAAATCAAAAAGGTCTTTTATTTTCAGGTCTTCATCACAGTTGACAATTAGACATAGAGATATTCACAGCCGACACGTGTTTCGTCTTGGGACGACTTTTTCAAGGCTATAGCAAACTGTATTGACGTATGCTTCAACAACGTTTCCTGAATTGTAGAAAAGAGACTGGTATAGAAAGAACCAAGCTTCCTTACAGGTTGAAGCTGTTCAAGGCAAAATCTGTTCCAAATATGGTAAACAGAGTATAGTAAGTAAAATCTTTTAGGTACAAAGTTTCACTGCCTATATTGGGAAAAAGGTCCCGTATGGTCTGTGGTACTTAATCTGTATGGATCACCGTCACCCAAGCAGAGAAAAGATGTTATATTTAAGACAGAAGCGTAGTTCCTGGTGAGCAACAAGTTCCTGAATTAGAGTACAAAACTGCACAGTGCACTTCAAAGGCAGCGACACCACGCGTTCCATATGAGCCACCTGGTAATGGTGAGGAAAGTAGTACCCCCGGGACTTGAATGGTTAAAGTACAGAACTGCACAGTGCAGTTCAAAGGCAATGACACCACGAGTTTGGGATGAGCCACCTGATAATGGTGAGGAAAGTAGTACCCCCGGGACTTGAATAGCTTGTACGGGAGATAATCTTGAAACGCCACGCCAAATCCAATGGCATTTCATGTTAACTGGCATGTCAAAAGACATATACCGGTTGTCAGTTGAGGTGACGGTATATGGTGTGATAATGAAACGTAACCGCTTAACCGCCACGGCAATTCCGCCGCATTGCTGCGGTTTAGCGCAGTGGGCAGGGCCGCGATGGCCAACGGACGTGCGCAGCACTACGGAGGTAGTGCGCACGACGGCCGTTGGCCGTCAGAAGCAGAGAAGGGGTTAATGGGGAAAGGTTAGGAGCGACTTGTTTTTACTGACACTGTGCTAATTGCACGAAACAACTTTCCATCAGTGGGATGAAAGAGGAAATAACATTAAAATGTAGTAAAAGCCTGGAAAAGATAAAGAAACTTGTTGAAAGAGGTCCGGAGAATGGTGAACACCCAGAAAATTCAGATTTTGCAGAGATCAGATTTATTAGGTGTGATAAATAACACCTCTTATGAGATTTTCCTAAGAAATTAGAATTTAAACAGGGATTTTAGTGCTTACCGCACCAAAATCATATTTATTATTTATTACTAGGTTGTGCGAAATTCACATAATTGCCTTTAGCATAATTACACAAAATTTTAATGTCGTGAAATTATTTCAAATGCAAATCCAATGTCTAGTTCTATATATAAGTGCATTTTGTGGTAAGAAAAATAGCGCAAATTCACACATGGTTGCAGCAACAGCAGCTGGCATTCTGGCTGTTCGCGTTATTACTGCATGCTCATGGTAACATTTTGCAGAGAAAGGCAAGTAGTCATGCTATGTTGTGTAATGGTGTAATTAAAGGAATTCTGGCGCAGATTTACAAACACCTATTGCCACCGCAACATCACTTTTCAGAATGTTGTATGGCAATGGGAGCTTCGCCTTATTTGTGTAAATAAATTGCCCTGTCATGCTATACTTAGTGAGAAAGGGGAGGGCAATGGGTGTTTAACCGCAGCACCCACGGATTTTGACGCTGCCCTGTATTTACAAGGGTGGCGTAAATAGGAGGCAGTGCCAAAATTAAGCCCAGGGAAAACCTGGTCTTAACTTGGTGAAACGAGGAGAAATGCAACCACCTTTTTGTGCTGCCACTGACCCTCGAGGAAGGAGGAGGGGATCATCACTAGCTGCCTCTTGTGATTGGCGTTGATAAGCTGTTAAAGCGCCTAATCATCTCCTGCGGGATGTGCTGGGCCAAAGGTGGGCCCGTCCTGGTCCCGTCAGCAACGGGAAGAGACTGGGCGGGGCCACCCCACTTGGTTCTGGCTGCCTCACAGTTTACTGCCAGTGCGTTCATCCTGAGTCCTTCATGTGTCATTGAACTGCATTGAATTGGACAAGAGTGCATCAACAGGGGAACCCATTTTGCTTTCTTGGTGCCAGCAGGGGGAAGACCACAAGCCCCCGGATCACTCGCGGCTGGCGTGCCGCACCTGATGCGGACAGTTCGTGCCCTTAGGTGCTCTTAAACAACAGGGAGGATTCCTGCAGCGCGGGAGCCTGTTCTGCTTTCTTGATGCCAGCAAGGGGGAGACCACAAACCCCAGGATAACTCACGGCCGGCATGCCGCACCTGAAGCTGCAATTTTGCGCCTGGAGGTGCTCTTAACCAACAGGGGGCTTCCAGCAGTGCGGGCCACGCCCGGGTAAAGCACGGGACAAGGGCAGGCCCATCCATGCCCGTCTGAGCCCGGAAGGGGCTGGGCCACCCTCTAAGGCTAGTATTTCAGATCCTTAGAGTGAAAGTCTTAGAATATTTATCTATTTTTTTTTTATTCCATAGAGCTCCCGCGTCATGGAAGTACCTTTAAGCTCCTTTTTGTCCACTGGGGGTTGTGCCAACCCTGTCCAATCATGTTCACTACCGGCTTTTTTTCCATTTAGTAAGTGGGTTGATTGTGGCCAAAAGTCTGTAAGATCACCCTAATGTCCCACTTGTAAACATGGGTAAGTGCACCGGTGTGAGGACAAAGCAGCCAAAACCCCCACTAACTGCAATGCCTAGTCAACAAACCTCCATTGACAGGTTGCTTCAGAGGGTATTAGGAGTTGTGGCCAAGAAAATTGAACTGACAGAAAGTTGCTTATCTCTGAGCACAGATATATCTGTACCCCTCTTCAGCCAGAATGCCTCAACCTCTCCATCAGTTCTGGTTCCGGACACTCCTATACTCCATCCAAGGACATGTGCAATGGATCACGAGCCATCCAGCACCAAGCAGCCCATCCTATTCCATCTCGAAAAGGCAAACGCAAATCAATAGCAAGCGCGGGGACCAAATGCAAGAAGTGTCCCGCAGAACATTCGATGACTGATGACTCAGGAGAGGTCGAGATGGGGGCATCCTTGCATGGAGGCATGGTGCAGTCACCCTGGGTACATACAGTGGTGAAGGATCTGCAGGCCCAAATGAGGGTTACTGTAAATGACAAACTTAATAATCTGAATGCGCGGGTAGAAAACCTTGCATTACTGGTTGAATGCTGGGTTGGTAAGACTGAGGCAATCTTAAGGCGGGCTGAGCCTGTAAAGCATGCGAAATCACAGACAGCCTCTTCCATCACCAGGTTGGAACCCACAGTGACAAGCAATACACCCCCCCCATCTTAATCCAAAAACATACTAGCCAGGAGGGAGTAAGTAAATGGCTGAGTAGCCTAGCTAGGCTAAGGATAGATGATACCACTAACTGTCAGGGGCAATCTCAAGGTCGAGAGGCAGGGAGAAATAGTAGGTTCCATACAGCAAGATCAACGGTTCGCGAATATCTCTCACAAGGGATTAGTCATAGTGGTGGTGCAAGGTGCGCCCCACGAGAAGAAAGCAACGAAGCAAGACCAGTCTTGCCAGTCATCAATCTTCCCCTTGGCCTCAGCACTATATGTAATCTTTCTAACTGGTGTCCCAGAGCTGAATGAAGGCTGTAGGAAATCCCACTCAGCACTTAAAAATAAATATATATTTTGATTGGCGAAGCATTGACAATTTTCCTACATGAACGCACACAAAATACTCATGACACGCAGTGTGGGATGGGTGGGCTGGAGGCCGAAAGACGTCCTAGGGGACTGTGTTGTGATCAGTTTCAGGAACCAAAGGGTCGTAAAAGCACTGTTAGATGGTGTTGGACTTGGCCCTTAAGGCAGGTTCACCCCTAATTTTTTGCTTTAGATCTGTGATCTGTATGGATGATTTTCTGGTCTGTGCGCACTTTTTCCCTGTGTCCCAGAGTAAAGTGCGTGCATGTAGTTAGGCTGGCTGGCCTGCTCTCCCATAGGAATGCATGGGGAATGTCTGTGTCCCTAGTAGTTCCTGATGCATGGGAACTTTCGAAGGGTGGATGGGGGCATAGGGTCTCCCCCATTGGGCTATTTCTATCCCCCAGACATTAACCCATTTAATAGAAGTCTGGATGGCTATGAGAGGGGGGCATTGAACCAGATGATGATTATTAAATTCTGGTACACAGGAAGGAGTCGGTCCAAGTAAGTACACTGCATTCAGACTGATAGTTTTGTTCAGTAAGTTTACATGATTTACATTAAAACCTTTCCCCTTTGTTTCGCCTGTTTCTTATGGTTACCTGCTCCACCATCATATACTGACCAGCACTATTGTTGCAATGTGCTTTAATACATTTAGCTTGGTCAAAGCTGAAAAAAATGAGAAGCTTCTCCCTTGGATTGGGAGGGGAAGACTTGAGGGACTTCTTTGTTCCTGGGGCTACTGATGTAAATCTGGTGTTAGCTAAGGTCTCCCTGTCACAACATTCTGACCACTCCCCATCCCACCTTCACATGATTTTGAGTTCTTTCTAAACACCTGATCTGCATTTCAAAAAGGACGAGACAGTGTTTATGCAGTGCATGTGCACATTACCGAAAAAAATATTCATTTGCATCTTTCTTTGAAAATGACATTGCTTTTTATGCCTTTTAACAGGGAATACAATGATGAATGTGATGGAATTCATGTCGAATGGTGTTTTGGATTCGTTTCTTAGGGTAAGTCTATTTTCATTTTCAAATCTGTAATCGGTCAGCCGCATCAAGAGTATTAACAGTGACACCTTTTAGTGGAACTCATTTATTAATAATATACATTTGAAATTAGAGAAAGACAAAATGGTTTTAAACAAATTGAGTCCTGCCACGTTCTAATGGAGACTAAATCGGACTAAAAAGTCATTATAAAAAGGAACACATTCAAAACATATAACATAAAATGAAATAGATCTGAACATATTCATTAGTCGCTAAATAAAGAGAGAAGAGAGAGAGTAATGAGTTTCGACACCTGTATTACCTGAGTTCGAAATCCTTTAAAAATCAGAAGACAAGAGGCGTTTGGCAAAACAGGAACCGTTTGTTTAATTAAACATTAGGGCTGGGAGAACAGTAAGGTCTGAGGACTGTCTCAATCTACCATTGGTTTGTATAAAAGTTTCCGGCGTACCATATATGGTAAGGAATGTTGATTAATGCCCTTGGATTCTTACATTACTTGTCTGATGGTTACCACAGGTGGGTCTCAACCTTGTGTGGACACAATGTGGCCAGTGGATAATTTGTCCAGGTGTGTTGCATGGGGAGAGCATGATCACTGTGTGTGCTAGGTTCTGATTGGCTCTGGGTTCCTAACTCCTGTGGCATCTGACTTTTTATGTTGTTTGTAGGAGCGTGCATACCCCTTCCAGCCATGTGTGCTTTATTAGTTCAATCTCCCTTGATCAATGTAATGTCGTTGTGCCTATCTGCGGGAAGAGTTTCCTGCCTAAGAGTTTGCCTGCCTGCTATCACAGACTTTGGTCTCGGGCCTGCTTGACAACATATTTGAGAGTTGAGGTTGATCTAGAGTTCACTATGGGTAACTCTAATAATAAGGATGAGATTTCATTTTTATCGATGAATGCATCAATTTTCATATGAACATTTCCCTCTCTATGTGATTCTTCAACTATATTACCCAAGTCATGAATTTTAACAGTCATTTTATTTGGTGCTTATTGTTCCTTATGCTCTCTTTTGACAACTACTACCTTCCTAATGACTGGCATTTTTCCCAGTTTCAAGACTGGCGTTTTTACAGCAGGAACTCCCCAATTGTATAACCTCACAGATCAATAGCAGCAGAATGATACCTGGCAACAATAATTTACAGTAACCGGATACCCATCGTGGGAGCCAGGGGAACCAATTTGAAAACCACTCAAAGTCAGGGGCACCTTCCTCTTCGTGCATGTCTCTTATAGATTTTGCAACTCTGGAATTGCATGCGTCAGTGTCCCATTGTCCATGTCAATCCCTGGGATGAACATGTAGCAGGCTGCTTCAATCTTGACATACACTCCTCCCTCCATTACAGTCATTAAGTTCAGTACATATTGGTGCTGCATTGCCCTGAGGAGGAATGCTCACATTTCTTCTTTGAGAAGATCAATCTCAGTGCTGTTCATCATTCTGAGCATCTCCCACTGGGCTATTAGTAACTAGCGGTTACTAACTGTTGCTTGCAGGGTGTAGAAGGGTATTTACCCCCCTGCTCCAGCTGTGTTTCCATGAACAGTTTAAATTCATCTGGACTATCTTTGCATTGTACCCAGCCAAAATAGTCCCCAGCTCCCCTTTCACAAGCTTGGTGCAGCAAGCTTGTCTTTTTCCTAAAGAGGTGCTTGTAAGTCTGATAGCACTTCTGCAGGAATGCCCAGGGTCAGGTGTGCATGATGACCAGGGAGCACAGTCCCCTCCTTTCAGAAATAAACTGTGCTCGCGGTACTTGCATTGCTAATCCATCAGCGTGGATTACAGTTACAGAATATATAATATCACTCTGCAGTTAGCATTCATGTCCATCAGAAGCCTTCCGTTTCCTCTGAAATATAAGGAATGCAGTGTAAGTTTCTGTACAATCAGGGGTTGTCCTTTCCCTTCTAACCAAGTGTATCCCCCATCTCTGTGTCCAAAATATCCTGACATGGGGTAGTTATACTTTCATTTAATCCTCCCCCATGTAACCCATTTTCCTTTTTATCCCCAAGTTGGATGTCTAGACTTAGGAATTCAATGTCGGGAGCCATTTGCTGTTTAAGAAGACTGCCCCAGTTAGAATGAGCCACTCTGGGTCCACAAATGGATGCTGAACCAGATGTGTTTGTGCACCGAAGTGGGGTTTTTGCCACCTCCAAAAGGCTTTTCTCCATGAAATTGCGGGCTATAAGATATCTTCCCTGGTTGTAAGACATATTCATGCATGCTTTTACAATGCCTGCATTTACAACGTGGGCAATACAACAAATGCGTTGTTACCACGCGTTCCATTACAACACAAGTTGTTACAACAGAATATCATAGGTGCTAATTAAACTGATTTCTGAAAAGACTGCCACCTATTTCTGCACCAAAATTCATAAAGGGTAGTACAGTGGAGCTTCACCAAAAACTCAGGGTGAGTGATTAATTTACTGATATATGCCGGGATAGATACCCCAAAAAACGGGCAAATCCGGGACGTCTGGTCACCCTATGCTGAGGCCTCTTAGCTTAATGACTGTCGCATGTGGGGGATGTGGATTTGTAGGGTCCTATCATCCTAGGCACAAAAAGAACATTCTTCCTATCACCAAAGATGGCTTCACTTATAACTGAAATGGAAGCTTCCATTGACTTTGAGGCTTTAGAGCATTTGGGAGCACTGTCGGGACTGCATGCCATGAAGGAAATGCTACCGATAAAAAACAGGGGAATGATTCTGGTAAAGAATACAAAGGTGGGAATCCTAAACTATATTTAAAACATGATACCTCTGACACCATTGATACCAATCTTCTTTTATACCATTTGGATTTTTTATTTTATCCCTGGATTGCAATGAAATACACATCAAACTTATTTTTTGTTTTCACCAAGACATGTTGTCCCTGTGCAGGACTTGCTAGAAAACTATCCTGTTACTTTGAATGGTGTATAACATATGTACAAGAAAAAAAAATCAATACTCAAGACATATAAACCATAATTGCATTAAACGTACATCTGTACACTTCTCAAGACTAATGACTATACAATTTACACAAAACACATGACTATACAATTTACAAACATAAACCTGTGCAGTTTTTCAGGCAGAAAATAGTCCTACTCATTTCTTAGATAGTGGTACTGGGACTCCTCTCATTAAGGTCCTCACAGTACACTAATGTTTTGTAAGCCGATGGGAGGTTGCCTCAAAGTTTGAACCCAGATTAGAGCCGTACAGATTGGGGTCCAAGCTGTCAAAAATTCTGAACGCAAATTTGTCCTGGGTTCTTTAGGCTCGCCTCTCAAAAGAGTATAACCAACGCATTTCGACCTTCTGCGTGGTGCTTCTTATACCAGATGTCTTTATCATGGGGGTATTTGACAAAGAGGACTGGGGGTACCAATTCCTGTCTTTAGGTGGCGTAAAATTTCTTGGCTCTACGGTCGATAGTGGTCTTGGGCTGGAATTGCTGGCATGTGGCTTTAATCTTGGCCTCTGGGAGAATCACCCCATTCAAAAGCTTCCGCTCGTCCCCAGACTGTGGTCGGACGGGACGCAGCGGAGCAGTGTACTTCCTTCGGGCACTCGTATGTCAAAGCAGTGTGGAGCAGGCAATACATCTCGATATTCCTCATGCTGCCAGTCTCTCGCTGTGGTTCTGCTGAAGGAAATGTTAAGCGTTGGCTTGATGCCCAGTAATAGGTTCCTTCCGGCTTTGCAATTGGAAAGCGCCCCATTGACTTTGGATACGGGACCCGAGTATTTGCTTTCTAAACAGTTTTCTAGATGCTGTCCTCCCACTCATCAGACTGCTATGCCCCTGGGGTGTGATCAGTGAACCCTGCCCTAGGGGATCAGGGGCATATTGGGGCCAAAGTTAGGCAAACTGATTATTTTGAGCTCCCTTAGGATGACTATGCCGTTAGTGTAGATGCCGAATCGACACAGCCCCCAGCAGCCATGAATTCCTAGACACAAGTAAACATTTTTGGACCCCAATGATGTTTGTTAGTCCTTTCTGATCTGATACAATTTTTATGGAAATGGGGTATGAAGATGCTATCATCAGAGCTGAACTCCAGGCGGTTACGTCGCTGGGATTATTATTACCTGTCTTCCTTTTCTAGGGGGTCTTTTTTATTGTGAATTTTCTCTCCGTGGTTGCATGAAGGCACTACCTTCACACTGTCACCCCTCCGGTGCCTGTGTGTATTAAACATGGCCCATCATGCTGGGTATTTGTTGCTGCGCTTGCTGGATTTCGAGCTTGGGTGAACACCCTGTTTATCTGCGCTGCAATTAGGCTGCTTAGCAGGCTCTTAAAATCACCTAGTGCTAGGTTGATACCTGCTGTTTTTTTCTCGAATCATGTTATCTATTTCCCTGTCCCATCCAGCAACTTTGTTCTCAACCCCACTTTGTCCATTTGTGCCCATTGCACTTATACAATCCCTGCCATGTCCTTCTGCAGTAATGGCTATATTGTTACTCTAGGTCACTCTATGGGTTTCTCATCAGCATAGCCCTCCCATCTTGTGAGGCATTGCTACATTGTAGAGTAAGTCCCAATTGGGGTTTCATCTTTCATGCCTGATGCAATTCTTTGCTGCTGTCATGTCACTTGCTCAAACAGTCCTTCCTTTGGCCAAGGCCTGTCATATTGGTCCTTTGGCTCAGTCTAATCTGGTAATAAGTCACAAAACCAGTATATAAAAGTCTTGCATTCCTTTTTGGCTATTATCTCCCTCTGGGTTAGTTTATTTTGGTTGTGCACCCGTGCGGAGCAGCGCGTATCCTCATCACTGCTTCCCTCGTGTGGATGCACAGGCGTCATTTTGTTTTTATTGCGTCGTGGGTGAGTAGATACCTGGCTGCCTTGTTCCTTCATTTCTTTGTCAGCCCCTCTCCTTTTACGCCTGGATGGTGGGGCTCTGGGCCCTGCTAGTAGCCTTTCATGTACCTCCGTTTCTTTCCTGTTCTGCGCCCTGTACCTGACCCTACTTTCCTCATGTCTTTCATGTACGTTCTTTCCTGTTCTGCGCCCTGTACCTGACCCTACTTTCCTCATGTAAAGAGTGTGCTGTCTTGTACTCTCGATCTAACTCCCAGCTGCATTCCCTTTCTCTCTTGAGCATCATCTAATGTTTCTCTTCCGTCCGCAATCTGGCCTGTCTCTTTTGTTCTGAGCTATGTGCTGCCTTTGTTAACCTGTCCTGCAAAAATCGGTTCCCTCCTTGGCTACCGGGCATATCCTGTAGCGCCACCCTCGCCATCCGTTTCTAGGGGACTGGAGCTCCCTTCCTCTCTTGATCTCAGTGAGTTGCTATCAAGAACTGCCACAACTTTCTTGACACTTGTGTATGCCCACCTGAACCAGTGGTAGTGTATGTTCTACCTGCCTTTGAGGTGTCATATTTTTAGCTTGGTGGACAGGAAGTCGGGCTTTCTTAGGGACTTGGGGTGAATTTGAGACATCATGGCTTGCTTGCTTTTGGTTTTATAGAGCTGAACCAATTGTCAAACAGTCCTTTATTCAGAGGAGGCGACGTCCGCTTCTACTATTGTTGAATTTGAATATCCTAATGCAGGGGGTCCTGGTGTGAGTGCACACCAGTCAGTGGGCTGGTGGGGGATGTTCTAAGGGCCAAGGTCTCTATCAGCACCGTGTGTGTGATTCTAACATTACCTCTCTTTTGTCTTTATTTTGTCCTGCATATTTAGTCTTTTTATGTGCTTTAGAATGTTCAATTATATTTGTGTCAAATGTTCTTTCCTTAGGCCAGGGAAATGTGGGTGCCTTTGAGCTAAATGCCACTCTTGTCAAAAAGTATTCATTCTCTTTATCTGTTTGGAGAACCTAGGGCGAGATGTAGGTATTCAAATACCGGTCGGTAACAGCCGAAAATACAGATTTTCTGCCATTACGGACCGGTATTTGGATACTGAGATGTAGGGCATCTTAAATACAGATTCGGTAATTTTACCGAATCGGTAATTTTACTGAATCGGTAAATTTACCGATTCAGTAAAATTACTGATTCTGTAAAATTACTGAATCTGTATTTTGAGATGTAGGTGGCACTGAAAACAGTGCCACAGGGCTTTAAGGATTCGTTATTTACCACCAACTATTAGTTGGTGGTAAATAACGAATACCGGTGTATATGCAAATCTGTACATGTACACCTGTGCCATGTGGCACACATACATGCCCTTAGGGCACAAGCCATAATCAGAGGTGCAACAGGGTGTCAAAGTGACACCCTGCCACGCTTGAATTATTCGGTATTTACAGAATCGGTATTTACAGATTCGGTAACTGACATTCATTCATATGGGCCTCCGGGCCCATAGGAATGAATGGCAATTACTGAATCGGTAAATACCGATTCGGTAATTACCAAATCTTACCGATTCGGTAAAACATGCAGAATATTTACCTACATCAGATTTACAGATTCTAAAATACCGAATCGGTAAAATTCGGTATTTTAGAATCTGTATAAATGATTTACCTACATCTAGCCACTACTTTCCACATGCTTCAATGGGGAATCCATGGCAGTTTTAGTAATTTGGATAAATACAACTCAAATGATGTTTTGTAATTTGGTATGTTCAATCGTATGAGCAATCCTACATTATGTACTCTTACAGGTTACATATTGCGAGCTCAGAGCTTACAATATTTGTATCAAATAGTTCGACTGAACATTTCAATCAAAACAAGATAAAAATGAATATGTTGTATTCCAACATAGGATGAATGTTTTATATGTTAGAATAGCATCTGCACAATCTCAGTTTATTCAAACAATACAGTTTGCAATAAACAATCAATGCAACATCATCACATACATAATACAGTTCAATAATGGTTGATAGCTAAAATTACTTTGTCAACTCAAAATGAGCATTTCTCAGTGCATGTTATCCTCTAGCATGAGAAGGCTAGGGTGGAATACTTTCCTAAGACAGCAGGATAGTCTGCCAATATCCACTTCTAGACAAATGTGGTAATAATAGAAACTATGGGGCACATGCATCAGGTATTTTACCAGTTGCGAACAGGCAAATTTGCAGATTCGACCCATTTGTGACTGGTAAAATGTTTTTTCCGAAGCATCAAGCCCAAAGGCAATCGCAATTGAGGAAATCACAATTTTTTTTTATTTCCTTAATTGTGAATGCAGTTGGGTAATCACAAACTACGATTAGCTAAATGCATTGCATCATGCATTTGCAAATTGCGTTTTCGCAATTTGGAATTGCAAATTACCATCAACTTCAAGTTGATGGTACTTTGCAATTTCTTAGAAAAATGCATAGAAATGTATTTTTGTAGTGCCACATATGCACACATGCCAATTTTTGGGGTGCAGTAGGATGGCCTTTTGGCCCCCTAGCACCCATCAAATAGCATTCGCAATTTGCGAGTACCTATTTGGAGCTCGCAAATTGCTAATGACTTCCCATTCATTCCTATGGGCCTCTAGCCCCATAGGAGTGAATGGAAAGGCATTCCTTAATAGTAAGTCACAATTTGCGAGTCGCTATTAACCACTGCATTCGTAAAAGAAATCTAGACTCAGGTGAGATAATGACCAAAGACTTTGATATGATGTATGGAATGGCTCGACCTCTATCTGTCAACTGACACCACAGAGGCAATCTAGAATTTGTCAAAGGGTATTTCTTAGCTTCTGTTTGGTAACTTGTTCAAGCTCAAAACTTGTGTAATTCTGAGATGAAAATGTAAGTCTAAATAACTTTAAAACCAGCATTTTTATGTAGGAGTGTGTGTAATGTGCAAAAGGTAGGCAACTGTCTTTTGCAAATACTTTGTTAGCAGTTTACCTAGAAGGCTCGTTTTGCTTTTTCTTCAACCTGTGAACCAAAATAGAATTCCCAGTCGGAATGTGAGATCAGAAAAGAACACTGCCAAGTCAAAAAAACATTGCTTATTTTGGCAGCGCACCAACAAAAACTTGTTTGGGGCGGTTCAGACCCACGACACCCAGTGGCCAGAGATACTGCCAGTTCCTGCTTCCTTTAAGATATTCTCTTGGACAGAAAAGATGACTGTTGATTTCTTTACGATGTGATACTGAGGGTTTGATTGAGGACAATCATACCTTTTTAAGTGCAGAGACTCTGCACTCGTAAATATACTACTCGTATATTCCTTTATGAATATTAAGCAGTCATAAACTTACACAAAACAATAAGTTTACCTTTGTGAATCAGGTGCTGGGTGTGTCTTACAGTAAGTGCAATAAATCTCGGAATAGGTTTCAAAGGGGAATCTTGTCTCTCAAATTATAGGAAACTTATGAATTTGCCTTCAAATACTTGGCCTCAAGTTCACTCCAAAGAAGTGGCAGGGACTAACAACATTCCATTACGGAATACAGTATGTCCACAAGTTCAGAATCCAACCTATAGTGGCATTAGAAGCCAACAAATGGCTTCTTTTGTGTTTTTGCCCTTAGTAATGTCTAGTTCACTAATCAGTTTCTGAATCTTGTCGGAGAACCTAATACCCTGAAAGAATTAATTTGATAAAGAATATTTGGACACTCAGGCCATCATTATGATTTTCCCAACCTGCGGTGTTACTGATACCGGGGGTAGCGGTAATTCTGGAGTAGGTACATTTCAGCAAATTACGAATTGGACCCTGGGAGCCCAATGACAAATTACCACTGGAATTGGTAATTCCAATTCCCCTAACAATTCATTATTTTGGGTGAGAAGTTCACCCGCTTTTTGCAGCTGAAATCTTCTGGAACTAGTAACAGATCTGTGATGTTTCCGCAGTACTCCTAAATTTGTGGAACCATTAACTGCTGTCACTAACCCACCAGGATTTAAGAGACCATTCATAATGAGGGTCTAAGGAGTTTAAATAAAAGTCACCACATTGCAGGACTATCTTCCGCAGCCTAATTATGTGGGGAAATTGAGTTCTTCAATTGCAAAATCGCCTACTGAAATGGCGACACTGAACAGTCATCAGTCAGGCTTATGCTCACATCATGAAACCAAGATAGTTCTGATGCCGTTATGCTCAGCATATTGGCAACAGCAGATGAGGGGAAAATGTGCGTCCTTAAGTTCCTCAGTCTGTTTGCATCCATGGAAAGTGTTCTTACCTACCTTACCAACAAGCCTCAAAGAACCTTAGGTGTTTGTACTCAGAGGTAAACCAGGGCTGAAAACAGGACTCATTTCAGTCTGCAGAGGTTGAGCTGGTCGTCAGTATACCATAATGGTCTCTACTTTTATGACTCCTATTTAACTTCTCTATCCCACCACTCAAGTTTGTGTTTCTATTTATCAACTGATCCCTAACAAGCCCATCCTCATTGTCAGTGAAGAAGTAAGGCCTCTCCGTTCTGTTGAGACTTCTTTATTTTGTAGGTAAGATGCAATCAGGAAGACCCTGACCAAGTCCTATCCACTTCAGCCCTGCTTCATCCTCTCATCCTCTTTACCATCTCATATCCACACATTCTGGAATTCCTTTACCACATCACATCAAGGCAGTAAAATACC
Source organism: Lissotriton vulgaris (assembly GCF_964263255.1). NCBI lineage: Eukaryota > Metazoa > Chordata > Amphibia > Caudata > Salamandridae > Lissotriton > Lissotriton vulgaris. Next base: position 916,453,140 of record NC_141687.1, read on the forward strand.
CCACGTTAGAATACAACACTAAGACCATCCATTGCCAATCTAAATTAAACAGCAGATACCTACAGAAATGTATGAGTGGCATATCTGTTTAGCACCAAACCTCTGTAATTTCTTTCCTGATTATTGCATTCAGAAACTGTGTTGAAAACATTCAGGAAAAATCTTAAAACATAACTGTCAAGAAAGACATATTGCTGCTAGTTTTGGCTTTTTCAATTGCACCTCAATATTATCCCCAGTTACTAAGCACCAAGAGGACTTTTGGTGAACATGCACTTTATCAAGTTTGTCTTAACATTTAGCATGTAGACATGCACATGCTTCTGCGTAATATTGCCTTAACTCTCCTTTTTAAAGTCTGATGTTTTCTTCGAAACTGATTCATTGTAAGCTGTTTACTAGTGGCACACTCAAACAATGTCTATTTGTGTCACATCCAGATCGGCTGTATATCATGTGAATTGGGACAGGGTGAAATTTAAATTACGCCCGCATAATTTATGTAATCTTGGGATGTTTATAATACTAAATTGCCTAAATAACTCTGTGAGAAATTGGGTTGTTGGTTGAATGTGGTGTTAACTCTAGTCAAGCAACTGCCACAATACCTGTCAAGGTGAACCACTAAAGTAACTGTGTCCTGGAAATCCTGGGTTCAAAAAACAGGAACAGGCATCAAGCAGCAGTGCAGGCATCTGAAGGTTCAAGGCAGGTTCCAGGTAGTAAAGCAGTTCTTTAAGGTGCAGCAAAGAAGTCTTCTGGAGTACGCAGCAGGCCGCAGCTTCAAGCAGCTCTCTTTGAGTTCTTCAGAAGGTCAAGGAAGTGAAATGAAGAGTTGGTCTGAGGGTTTTATTCTTATAACCGGTGCCTTCTTTGAAGTAGGAGAAGTTTCTAGAGAATTCTCTTAGAAGTGCTTCAAATGTCCTACTTCCCCTGCCCTGGCTTCAAGCAGTCTGCATGAACAATGCAGTGGTGACAGGTCCTTTGTGCGAGGTCAGGGTACAGCCTATTGATTTGCAGGTGGGGCTATGCCCAGAACCATCCCCCTACCCTCACAGTGATGGTCCCTCCAGGCACACCTAATCCCTCTTATGAGTGGTTGTGTGGAAGGAATAAACAAGTTCCAACTGCCAATCACTCCCAGTCATGTGACCCAGGTAATCAGCTGCAGGCCCCAAACAGGGCAGGAAAATGTAAACTTCCTAAAAGTGACATTTCAAAATTGTAACTTGAAATCCAACTTTACCATTAAACAGGGGTTTAAATAGTAATTTCTCAGACACTAAATATTAAATGCTTACCTGTTCCCAATCAAACTTTAGAACGTATTAAATGTAATTAGGCAATCCAATTTTATCCTATAGGAGAATTAGTCCTCACAGTAGTGAAAAAGTAATTTGAGAGTTTTTCTCTACCAGGAAATGTAAAACTTAAATGTACATGTCCAACCTTTTAATTAAAATGCATTCTGCCTTTTGGCCTGCCTAAGACTATTTTAGGGGTGACAACTGTAATAAATGGGGAGTTTAATCGCTTGGCAAGGGGTTACTTTTGCCAGGTCAATTTGGCAGTTTAAAACTGCATTCAAGATGCATAGGCAGATTTGGGACATGTGGTAAGGGGCTACTTTAAGTGCTACAGGCCCAGTAATAGCATTTAATTAACAGGCCCTGGTATATGTTATAACACTTTATAAAGGACATATAACTAATTAAATATGTAAATCAGGTGTAAATCAATGTTACTAAGTTTTAGGGAGTGAGCACAAGCACTTTAGCACTGGCTAGCGGTAGTGGAGTGCACACAGTCCTAAGGCCAAAAAAATTAACTCAGCAAAAATAAGTGGGGTAAAGGCAAAACTTTTTGGAGCAGCATTGCAGTGAGGGCCTATTCCTACATACTCCATTATGCCACTACATGTATTTATGTGCCATTCGCACCATAAACAACAGAACACAAGTGGCTATTTTTATCAGACTGTTTTTTTTTTTTACTTTTTGCGTTTTTTTTTTAGGGCAATATGCATTCTTGCAACAATAATTATTGTACATAAAGGGATTGGTAGTGGTGTATCCAAAATTGGAAAGAACTGCACATGCACTAATAATAGTATGATCGACAACAATGCTGGAAGAATCAACACAATCTTTTAGTTGTAAAGACGGAGTGCTACATAGACCACTATCCCTCACTACCAAGAGGGATCAAAATGTCAAACAAAAGATTGACAAGTGTGCAACAAAAGAGATGAGGTCAAAGAGAGCACAATCCTGGGATGCATATAAATAAGACTAATAAGTCATATAGTTATAACAGTATTGAAACTGAACATAATCTGTAGTTTGTAATTTTAGGACAGAACAGATCAGTAGATAAAGTTCATAGTTGTATCATCATTTTCTTTATTTGAAGATCCATAAAATTTGAAGTTGATAAAAAACAGCTGACACGTGTTTCGTCCGTACTAACAATAAGTACTCAGATTTTGTAGTATTGTCAATGAGAGTACATAGTTCAAAAAATAATTTGTGGCACCACCTGATAATGACATCCTGAGAGCGCTCTCTCAGGGTGTCATTATCAGGTCGTGCTACAAATGATTTTACAGCCTCCTAACTAATCGAGGCCACACTACAGTACGCTTGTGCAATAGCTTTCTTGTCAGTTACTGCTCGATTCAAGATTGGACCTATATATCGACTGAGGAACTACTTCTTGTACTGGGTTTTTGAACTATGTACTCTCATTGACAATACCATTATTCACATGAGGGATATGTGTAACCTGTGCTGAGTTCGAGCTGACAAGTTGTATTGCCACAACCTACACCATTATACTGCATTTTATCCTATGGATGTTTTGGATCCTTGCTCTCTACTTTGATTCCGGAGTCTCATGGACACTGTTACAATCATATGACTAGGGGATACATGCGCAGTGATACTTCGTTTCTATTGCCTTGAAAAAATCTGAGTACTTATTGTTAGTACGGACGAAACACGTGTCGGCTGTTTTTTATCAACTTCAAATTTTATGGCTCTTCAAATAAAGAAAATGATGATACAACTATGAAATTTATCTACTGATCTGTTCTGTCCTAAAATTACAAACTACAGATTATGTTCAGTTCAAATACTGTTATAACTATATGACTTATTAGTCTTATATACATACATCCTAGGATTGTGCTCTCTTTGACCTCTTCTCCTTTGTAACAATAATTATTGTAAGGATGCCTTTTAAGTTAAGATACAGCACTAAATGATGGATTCGCATTTCATGAATTTATGCATAACTTTATGTAATATTCACAAAAGTGTGCGTAATCACGCAAAAGAAATTTTGAGCAATATGATAGTACCTCTGGCATACAACATGAACACATTGACCTCTAGGGCTTGATTTTCAAATAAGACTAGAGAAACATCTTAAAACAAGACATTTGCACTGAACTTTCATGAAAACAGTTTCTTTTTCTTCCTCTGACTTTACAAATGATTCCTCCGGTCAAATTAATTGCAACGAAAGTATGAAGTAGAATGTTAATTTTAATGTCAGTGTACTCCTGTACAGAACTTTACAATGTTGAGAATTATGCAGCAGACATTGTTTTATGGAGAAGAAGAAGTGATGGGATAGACCTGATTTGTTGGCCAAGAATTTCAGGGATTGTTCATTTTGATGGTTTATTTAACGTTTCAATCTTACTTGAATACAAAAATGCGTATTTTCCTACGTACTGCTTCCAAATATTCATTTAGTCTACTGAATTTCAGTGGAAAATTCGACAAGGGCAACGATTTTGAAAAGGTGTCCCGCAGTAAACCATTGAGGCCAAAAGTTAGCAACGCTTTACACCAGGTTTGCATCACGTTTGTGACTCAAACCCAGAGCAATGTTGCAGGGGCATTTACTATTCAACACAAACCAGGATTTGCATTGGAAAATATCCCAAAGTGAAGCAAAGTGGGGTATGCGCTACTTTTCATCAATTGTGCTTTCCATGGGTGGTACTAGGGTGTTGCAATTCAAACACCCCTGGATTTTAACCCAAGTTCTACCAACTAACATTTACAGAGAGGGATTTGCACTAAAACCTTATGCCTTCTCGAGGCAGGCGTAATGAGAAGACATTTTTACCTTATCCTTATTTTTCCAACTTTCCATCTGTGCTGTACTGTGCAGCACATGTACAAAGTGGGAAAATATTGAAGTATAGTTTTTGTACTGGAAGGGTGTCCTTCCAGTACAAAACCTATGCTTTAGAAAAGGCACACTTGCGCTATAGCACAAGGTTGTGTTCTTTGGCCCATGTGATCCAAATGTGCGCCAGAGCTGGAGGACAAAAAATACATTATATCTTAATGGATATGGGGCATTTTTCTCTTTCCCTTTGATATAAGGTCATGCAGAAACGTTAGTTACTCGGCTGATCTGCATCAAATATTAGTAAATCTGGGTCAGAATAGCTGAGCCTGCAACAGGAATTAAGATGAGTGAGATGTGGTTGATGGTGATTCGATGTGATTCATTGGCCTGTTATGGGGCACTGTTGAGGGAGTGGTGGCTAACTTATCATCTGACATATGTTTATTTATAAAGCGCTAGGTATTCTCCCTCTTCTTTGCCACTTGAAAGTTTACTCATGGTCTTCTTCGAGACTGCAAAATAAATAAATATAAAAAAATATACACATCAACCAATATACCGATTGGCTAAAAAAATCTACCCTCTATATGGGAAGCTTATGTTTGGTGGGACATTTATGATGCCCAACAGGGCTGAAACAAGTCTCAGGTTGCATGCCTTAACATTCAATGTGGACAAGACCTAGAAGTTTGAACTGAACTATCCCTTATGGTGCGGGTCAAAGACTGATATGCTATAGTTGGTTCCTGTCTTTAATGGTATAAACAAGCTAAAAAACAATAGACTATAATGCAGTTTATAGTAAATACCAGTGACAGAGATGAAGTTCAAGCATTCCATCCATCCCTTTGCATGCTGTCTACAGCCACTCAGTTACATTAGCCACACCTCTTTAAAGATTTAGTGCCTCTCCTCCAACACTACTTAGGCCTGCTCTCAAATAAATATTGTCTTGCCTAGGCCAATGTCTTTATTTTTCACTATTGAAATGGGATAGAAAACGTTTTCCACTTGCCTCTTCCTGGCTCGCCTTCTTTTGTACATGTGTTTAGTTGATTTACAGGCAACAACTGCTCTGCATCACACATTTTAAGGAACCTGATTTTATTGCACCAGTTAGGTGTAGCATATGCCCTTCGAAGCATCAAATGTGAAATTCTTTCCAGGCAGGAGATTCCCTGCAGTCCCCCTGGGGCGCCAACAATCTCCGCCCCAGCTCTGGGCGTGAATTTGCCAGTTTAGATAAAGAGTGTGTTTCTATGGGAATTACTTAGTGCTGCCTCTATTAGCTTTAAATGTAACTTGATTTGCAATAATAACTTTCTCTCCCAGCTTTTAAATTACAAACCCACCATACACCATTTTACTGCGCAGGTGTACGTTGTCAGTAGTCTCACGAGGCAACCTTTTGTGTTTCTATAAAACCTGTAATCGCACGCGCAGCCCAAACAGCAGCAGCCGTAGAGCTTGATTACTCCCTGCCACGGCTCTAATAAATGATCACGGCTAATTGTTCTGTTTTCCCAACTAATGCCACCTCCAAAAAGCGAGGCAGTAATAGTATTACTTGTGATTGCTGTGTGCTCGCATTAAGACGGCTGCCGAGCAGTTGAAGTGTTTTCTTCTCTGTGCAAGCAATTTGCAAAGAGACTATTTTTTTCCTTTCCGTATTACCTCTTAATCCTATCGCCACAGGCCATACGTGGGAAACGATGGAAGGGAGGAGCTACCTTATTATATATACAGTTCCACGTCATGACCTAAAATGACTTACAAATCTACAAATAGTTTGGTACAGAGTAAATAACAGGTAAAAAACAGGTAGATTTTTTTTCAGGTATTGTTACCGCTGGAAAAAAGTTAAATTGGTCCCGCGGCACAAGATTTTTCTGCATAACTGTGTGTGTATGATATTTGTCTATTGCAATCTACTACATAGGGACGTTTAGACCCATCAATATGTGCCAAAATGGACGCACGCAGCTTTTTTTACTGGTATAAGTACTTTCTCCTATTATAACAGCTATGCGGAACGATAGGTAACACTAGCTTAAAGTTCGTGCCAATTGCCTACTCAAAATAGTGAAAAATGTGGACAAAACAGACACAAACATTTTTTGATTATGTTTTGATATATTGTTATTCTTGGATCGACTTGTGAAATGGGCTGATGTCACTGGCACGGCAGAGGCTGTCCTCTCAGATCAAACCCATCAAACAAGGATCAGCATATTATCCCCAGCCCAGTAAAGCCTACCGTGCGTGGCATTCCAAGTTTTTTCACTGTTGCCATGGCTTTTCAACATTTGAATTTGTACCCTTTCTTGTCATTAACTCAATCTCAATTTTATCCGTATCTGAATGACACCCAAATACTTATCCCGCCAGATCATAAAGCTCTTCTTACCACGCGATGAACTATAGCAATGTTCATCTGAGTGAATCCAAGACCGATGTTTTGGTCATCAGCAATCTCATCTCTGATACAATCGCAGTCCAATGGCCAGAGGAGATGGGTACAACAACAACAAACTAGTTTAACACTGAGGTCTCTGTCACAGGCAAAATCGCAGCTACTCCAGATGAATCACCAGATTCGGGTGATAGGTCCTTCTTCTGTATAGACCTCTTATATCAATATAATCTATGCTGAGGAATAAAAGAAATGAATGTAGATGCTCCAGAGAGTTCAAAATCGGTTGACTGACTTTCTCAACTTTAAGAAATCAGACCACATTCACCTTGCCCATTAAAGAACTCCATTGGTTCCTGGCGTTTCAGAGGATGGCATTCTAGCTGCTGAGCAACATCTTCAAATCTTCCAGTGGTAAAGGCCCTCAGGCCTACAGAAGCTAGCATCGCCATATGCACCTGACCATATTATCCTTTCCAAAAAGGCTAAAGAAATATCCCAATTTATTTTCTATCTCCAAAAATATAAGCATAAAAGTGCAGGATTTACATCTCTAGAATAACCTATGCCCTGGGGTGAGAAACTAGTCCAGCCTTCCTCTCTTCTAAAAAGTCCACAATCTATTTTAGCAAGCAGTCTTTCAATTGAGACTAGTTTAGTTCCATAATAACCATCTCCCTCCTGAAAGAAGGGCAGACCCCAAAACTACTCCCCTCAGTTCCAGTTCCACCAGGATCGGTCTTCAAATACAGCCCCAACAAAGTATCACTACACAAAGGATATTGGACAAGGCTTTTTCAAGCTCTGTGAATTTTTCCAAAGACTGAGCTTTGTTGCTTTACAAAACTTTAATAAATAAAGCGTCAGTCAGTAAAGCGCCAATACAACCCAGGATGCATGCTGGGGTTGAATAATGATTGTGTATTGTTCCCAAATAAGTCCTGCTAGTTTTATCAACCTCAGAAGGATGAAGGCAGAGGACATTGTATGTCTCTGAGCTACTGATCATGAGGTTAAACTCAAATTCCTGCAGTGGATGCATTGGTCCATTGAGACCCAGCCCCACAATATACCTAATGGTAATGGTGTTTGTACTAGGTGTTTTTGCCCCTGGTGTTTATTGTTATAATTAGCCCTGTTAGTGTTCTTAAACATCCTTATCTGTTTTTCGGTTTGGAAGAGCGGTGAGGTTTAGATGAGGGTTGAGTAGGAGTGATAAGTTCTTTAGAAAGTGGAATTTCCACCTTCCGATGGTGGTGTGCACGTTTAAACTTAGACCTATCCTTGGTCTTAATCTTTTTTTTCAAGCTGAAAGAATGCTTCTCACATTTTGATCATGTTTCAATATGAAGAAATTTATTTCATTTCTCACTGTCTTTCCATTATATAAGTTCATTTTTATGCAAAAACATCAGATTTCTACATTTCGCATCTACCCAATGCATTTCGGGTCTATGACCCTTCCTCAGGGGTCTATTGTGGGAAAAAACAGGAAATATATTGAGCTTATCAGTCACATACATGATGTTTTAATCACATCCTGGTGGTTCAGTGTATGTTGTCAAACAATTATAACGCCATACTTACTATCGCTTCTCATAGCAACTAATATCATGAAACCTATTATAAGCAACTAGGCTCGAAATTCAAAAAACAACAACAAAATACAGTGCAGTTCTATCTCCTACATAAGGGTCCAAGCATCATGTGCGACCCATGTTAGAATGTCCATATTTCTAGTCGGCAAAGAGGACATTTTTATGCGTTTTATCATGGAATACATTCTGCGATGTGACGATCACATAGAGTTGTGAAATACATACAGGCATCTACAATATTTCATGCACCCTTAAAACACTGTCCAAACGTTCATACTCACGGAAAAATGCAGGAACAATTCGCGCCTCAGTTTCCAGCCAATCGGAATACCGCTGACAGCCTGGAATGCTGTTAGCTTTCTTTTTAACATTTCCATTGGTTGACAACGCGATCACGTGGTTGTGATTACGCTAAATTTCAACATTTAGACATTATACGAATCATTCATATAATCGGGTTGTGACAAGGTGTAACATATAAAATTTATGTCGTGTTACTAGTAGGTTATAAGAGAATACGTATTCGTTATTTAGCTTCAAGAAAATATTTTAGAACATAACGCATTTCTAAATGAATATGTGAAGATATAACAGTGAAACGAAGTGAAATAAAGAATAATAAATAAAGAATTCATTAAACAGTTCAAGACGTGACTCTAGGCTATAGAAGTTCATAAGGTTTACATGATTGTCACTTGTGTCGGCCATTTTGGGATGGGAAGCTGTTGGTAGCAGGGATACAGTAAATACTTTCCTAATAATTTTTATAGAAAGCAGGATAGTTCAATCCTGTCATTAAGTCCTTGTGGTTGTAAGCTATCGAGTTTCTGAATCCAAAAATACTCAGACCTTAGTCTTTGTTTGTGTGTGTCTGAGTCTAGTTGTGGCTTAATCACTTCTAAAATTGTGAAGCGAAGTTGTGAAATGTTATGACCAGCTTCCATCCAGTGTGTCGCCACTGTTGACTTCAAGTTCTTTTGGCGAATGTTGCTTTTGTGCTCCGTGATTCTTATTTTAATTTTTTGCTCTGTTTGCCCTACGTAAACTTTCCCACAGGGACATTTTATGCCATAAATCACACCTTTCGTGTCACAGGTACTCGAAGGGAATAAAGGAATCTTATTGCCTGTCATCGGGTGTGTGAAAGTTTGAGCCATCATAACATTATTGCAGTGCGTACAATTTTTACATTTTTGCATTCCTTTGTGAGTCTTTTCTCCTGTTTCTGTATTTCGCCGTTTTAACAGTTCTTTTAGATTTTTTGATCTGTTATATGCAAATGTTATGTGGTTTGCTACAAGTGGTTGAAGGTCAGGTTCTTGTGTTATAAGTGACCAGTGTTTTCGCATGATTTTTGTGATCTGGGTTGACCGCGTGGAGTGTTTCAGCACACAAACAGTAAGTTTAGTCTCAGTCTTTTCTTTCTTCTTCAATAGCGACTCTCTGCTCATTGTCATAACTTTGGTCTTGGTGTCCTCGAGTAGGAGTGAGTCATCTTGCTGCTACATGTGTCCATTGACAATCATCTACATATCCAGCAAATAAGGGAAATGTGTTGTGCTATTATGCTATTCACCCTTCCAATTTCTTTATTTTTTTATTTGAGTATCATATGGCTCAGGTTTTTTCTTGATGGATAATTCACAGAGCTGGGATGAACTACAGAATTGGGCGACATCACTGCATTAAAGGTGAGGGGTTTAATTGAATGCACACTGAAACAGTTCAGTTTTCAGACCCTTCTGGAAAGATTGCAGTTTTTGATTCTGCATTGAACCAAAATCTGTGTCTCTTGACTCCAAGGGTTCATCCTTCATGTTCTTTTCCTTTTGAAGCCTTGTTGAGAGATAAGATTTGCTATTGTTGATTGTGAGATTCTGTTGAGCACATTGTTGGCTGCCAGACTCTGCAGGTATCTTGAACCTCTACACTACAAAGCCTAATCACAGGCAAATTACTTTTAGTTTTATTTTTGCTTTTAATGGGAACCAGTGGAGTGTTTTCAATGGAGTGGAAGATGATACACCTAAGTTAGTTGGCCTCCCAGTATTAAGGATTTGTGTCTTCACTCTGTTTAACAAAGGAAACTTTCTTTTATCCAGGAAAATATATGATCTAGAAAATTGGAGATTATGACCTGATTCACTGGCCAACATCTAAATGAAGTTCTATGTGGCTGTCATCAGTGTACATATAGACATTCACTGGGTTCTTCTGTAGGAGCTGTGTCAACATGTGCGAGAAGATATTGAACAGCAGACACAAATAGGATGACCTCGGGGGTAGACACCTTCAGGGGCGAATACCCAATACATACTTTTTGGCTGCAGTTGGAGAGAAAGGACTAGATCTAGAGCCGGTTACCCCAGTCCATTCCACAAGTCTCAGTAGCAGTATATCTTGGTCCATTCTGTTTTAGGTTGCTGAGAGGTCATGGAGTGCATGAGCTATTTTAGCTGGTCCAAGAACAACAGCACTTCTCTGTGATTACTTTGTGAGGCTTATGTGCCCCTAAGCCTGAGCCAGATTGGCAGGCATGAAGGATGATTTTTAGTTCAATATTATATTGACCTTTTTTTAAAGAAACACAACTGTCATTACCAGACTTAAATATGGCATCCCTGGATCTTCTAATGTACTCCGGCAGATATATGTTTGATTGAAGAAGGGTATTTTAATTAAAGACACTACTATCTTCAATAAAAAGCAGTAGAAATGTAGATCCTTAAACTAAAGCTATGTCTCAGGGCTCCTGCTACCTTATAAGACTATTTATGTTGTTATATATGTTGTTTTTATTTAACACTGATAACTCAAGGCTGAGATCCGGGGCTCCTTGGGATGAGAAAAGAGGATTGTTACAGAGGACCAGGTCTACAATAATCAAATCTTCTGGAAATTGAATGTTCTCAAAATAGTTAAAACTATAAGGACAGTTTTTATTAAAAATATTTCAAAGTTGGGAAGAACAAATGTATTTTGTGGTGTTCCAGAATGTTATGATATCAGCTTCACTGAATAGGAGAAAAGAAAGTAAGTTCCAAAGGGTGACATTTTGTATGCAGACGTTTCTGCCCCAAAATGTTTGCCTCCGTTTGGCTAGATTGAGAGAGGGACTTAGGAGACTGAGGTCAGACATTCGGACAGCCTACTTGGTGTCAAATAGTTAGAGAGGTAATATGATGCATGGACCTTGGGAGGTCTTGTGAACAAAGCAGAAAGTATTGAATTTAACCTGTTTTTATAAGCAGTCAATGAAATTACATTAATGCAGATGTCTGTGGTTCTTGTGCTTCAGGCCAAGTTTGGACATAAGTGTAATAAACCATGACCTGTCAACAACGGTCACATTTGTTTGGAATTCTACAGAGGATATGGGTACCAATGATATGTATGCAACTGTTGAGTTTGAAACCTTTACAGATGTTTGCCAGTGGAGTCATGTAGGTATTGAAGAGAGTCTGAGCCAGCACTGAGCCCCACAGGTGATGATAGGCGATGTTAATGTATATGATGTAATTTCTACCTGGTGAGATTAGTCTGATAGAAATGATGTGGACCACTGAAGGGATTTTCCAGCAACACCGTAGGATGTCATGCTTTGGTGCTTTAGTGTGTGGTTTCTTTTGGTTGACTGTGCTGAAAGCTTTGCAAAATTGTTGGGTCACAGACATCTTAAATATTGCTTTTTGGTTGGATGCCAGTTGATTTTATATGTAAAAGAGGTCTTTGAAGTGCTGTCTGCATCTGTTAGAAGTGGATTCATTTAGTTCAGCAAATAACTTTTTAAAATCCACAATAGTGTATCAGATATGCAATAAGGGGGTAAGAGACTTTTGAATTACTCCTTTCAATGCTTTTAGTTGACATTCCAAGAAGCAGTATTCTTCCCAATAGCTTTTGTTTTTAAATGTACTGGTTCTACTTTACAATATTTTGTGGAATAACTTGGTATAGTGGGATGTATATCTTCTTGTCAACTGATAGGACAATATAGCCCATGAAGGAGTTACAAACTGGAATTTTATGAAAGAGAGCATCGGCGCTATTTTGACTCATGTTTCTAGACCATGAGGTGTCAGGATTAGTTAAAGGGGGGGGGACATCTTGCAAGTAAACGTGTCATGTTTGGAAAGGACAATGAATGCGCACACAGGCCAGGATAAGTGGTGGAAGTCTAATACAGTGCGGTTTAAATCTCTAAGAAGATATTTTGAGGCTGGGTCTCTCTACATAAGCTTGGTTATTGACCTTTTGTTAGAAGCTGTGTTTGTTCATATCTTTGATCACCCCTATAACATATAAATAAGATAGATCATCAATTCAGATGTTGTCAGATGTACATGGTAAGGACGTACTTAGCAAAGTCCAACAACACTGTGACAAACAGACCAAGAGACTTCTTTGGAAGGTAGTTGATGCCTACTTAGGTTTGGGAGGATATCCATGCAGTGATCCATTTACACGTATGTTCTCAAAGGTCCTCTAACTTGGACCAGGACTCTCCTTTCTGTGACTTATAGGAGGTCATGGCATGTCCTTCAACACAACTGTAAGTGATGTTGTGCAAGATAATGGTGTTGTCACACTGTAAGTAGTTCTTGGATAAGAATTATTGAAGTATCAATGATTCACATTTCAGTAAAGGCCAGTTGATTATCAGATTTTAGTTTTTAGATTTTTACAACATGTCTATTTGTTGATGTGGCATTTAGTAATGCTGCTTCAAAAGATAGTCAGGCAGGAGTCTCTGAGAGCAATCGCAGCAGGTAGGCAATGGTGGCACCCATTAATGAGCAGCAGAATGCTTATTATTTTAGAGAGGCCGGTTTTGGTGTAGGAGGGGGTTGTACATTGAGCGATGGGTGACTGGATTTTCGGAGGTATAAAGAAGTAAATCTTTGAGATGGAGATTGTTGGAAAGTCATCATTTTTTGTCCTGAGGATCCCCATTTTTTTCTTCTTATGCTGGTGGTCACTGACCCTGCAAGTGCCCTGGGCTCTGCTAACCAGGCCCAGTGTCGTCTAAAGATATACGGTAATTGGTATATTAGTAATTTGCAAATACAACTTACTTTTAAGCCCCTAGTATATGGTAGCGGTACAAAAGGGGGTGTGATGGACGGAGCATCTGAAGCAATCAAACACTCACACCCAGTCAAAAGATATGGGTTTAATCCATCACCGTTCTTTAGCCCACTCTGCCACCCCAGTTCAGACATGGCTATATGCAAATCAGTCTGACCCTGTGCTTCATGGGAACAGTCCAGCCCGAACTGCCAAGCCATGTCTTCCCTGGACAGGAAACAAGATTCCGAGGACCGGTTTCTGGCATTCCAGCCGTCGTCAGCCCGGCTTGCTTGAATCCAGTGGCAAAGTGAGCCAGGGACTCAGGTCTGAGCATACCCTGCCACACGTATGGCAGCCAAAAGCGGTACAAAAGGGGGTGGTGATGGACGGAGCATCTGAATCAATCAAACACTCACATCCAGTCAAAAGATCTGGGTTTAATCCATCACCGTTCTTTAGCCCACTCTGCCACCCGAGTTCAGACATGGCTATATGCAAATCAGTCTGACCCTGTGCCTCATGGGAACAGTCCAGCCTGAACTGCCAAGCCATGTCTTCCCTGGACCAGAAACAAGCTTCCGAGGACCAGTTTCTGGCATTCCAGCCGTCTTCAGCCCGGCTTGCTTGAATCCAGTGGAAAAGTGAGCAAGGGACTCACGTCTGAGCATACCCTCCCACACTTATGGCGGCCAAAAGCGGTACAAAAGGGGGTGGTGATGGACGGAGCATCTGAATCAATCAAACACTCACACCCAGTCAAAAGATCTGGGTTTAATCCATCACCGTCCTTTAGCCCACTCTGCCACCCCAGTTCAGACATGGCTATATGCAAATCAGTCTGACCCTGTGCCTCATGGGAACAGTCCAGCCCGAACTGCCAAGCCATGTCTTCCCTGGACCGGAAACAAGCTTCCGAGGACCGGTTTCTGGCATTCCAGCCGTCTTCAGCCCGGGTTGCTTGAATCCGGTGGCAAAGTGAGCAAGGGACTCACGTCTGAGCATACCCTGCCACACTTATGGCGGCCAAAAGCGGTACAAAAGGCCTCCTTCCTCAAAAAGAGAATCTAGAGGGCCAACCAATGAGCCTATTGATGAGAGAAATAGACTATCTCCATCTGTAAACTTTTGACTGGGACTTAGCCCTCAGCCTGTACGACCCACGCTCCATTGTGATCTGCTTAAATCATTGACTTTGACATGGTCCATCGTGACCAGATACTTCAGGTAGGCGTTAAGCTTTTTGGTGCTAGAATGTACAATTTTTTATTTAATCTTTAAAAATTCATATATCCAATTCCCTGCACCGGATGTTTGTCATTTTGTTGTTGTTTGAAGATAACCATATTCTCTATTTAAAATTTGGTGTTGGATTTTTATTGTGTCTTTTACTTATTTACTGTTTTGGTGAAATTAAATGCTTTTCACATACCTGTCTCCTAAATTAAGCCTGACTGCTCATTTGCCAAGCTACCAAGGGTTGAGTAAGGATTAATCTATTGAGACTTGACTATAGAAGGCTGGGCAGCAAGTCTAAAGATGCAAGAGATGTATTAAAGAGGCAGTAATTATATCCTGAGATTAACATCAAGAGTTTGATGTGACTTCTTGTTTGAAAGATGTTCATTTGTGTTCTCATTCGTGAGGGCGAAGCATATGGACAACTACTTGCTTTGATGGTTGGGGTTTGAGGAGTCTTGGGGATATTGTAGGATCAGACAAACATTTAAAGTCTGTCGAAATGGCCACCAGCCAGACTTTAAGGCCATAAATCATATTCGGAGGTCACTCCATTAAGTGGAGCTAATTTTCTATTAACATTGAACACAATTTTTGAGCCTTGCACTTTAAAATACACTGCAAAAGGCCAATGTAGAGAAACCTCTGTGTTTCTGTCATTTTAATTCAGTAGAGGTTCTTTCAATAGAAATATGAAAGTCACAGAAATATATTTAGTTTTTTTTATCTAAATGGTATTTATTACCAGTTCATTATTTGCACAGCTTACATTTGTTGCATGACTTCTAAATAGTACATGTTTCATTTATTTCAGCATTTTGACCAAAAATGTGTTTGTTCCACAATACAAATTAGAAATGATGGAAACATTCATCTGTCACAATGTCTCACAATATTTTCATGTGATAGAAAATCCTAAAGAAAGTTATATGTATGCCATAAATACGTGATTTCATTGTGAAGTCACAGATATGTTCCCCCTAAAGAAGCAGCTATTTTGTCACAACACATATTAAAAGATCTAGGAGAGTATGAACTCTGTATCTCTCTGCCTGCATTGCTCTAAATTAATCTACAATTTATCCATCCATTTTATTGTTAGCCGTTTTCCGTCGAGTGCACTGTAACCCATTAGGTGTTTTGGTTCTAGGTAGGGAACCTGCTAAATCAAAAGTAAAGCTACATTTTTCATGTACAGCCAAATTGTTTCGCTGTATGAAAAGCCATTGGATTGGAACTATGTCTTATCTCCACTGGGAAGGAATTTCATAAAATGGGGCCCAGGATATCAAAAGATCTGCCCAATAGACATTGTTCTGATTAGTGACCAAGTAGTAGCAGAAGATCTAAAGGATCTTTACAGGTTACATTGTCTCACACATTATTTCAAGAAAGAAGGTCCAAAATGGATGATTGAATCTTAGAATGAACTCTAACTAATATGTAAGGATTTGAGGAAAGGTTGGGCGTGCTAAATCTTGTATACCTAATAGAATAATATTGTGGTGTTATGTGGTATTGTATCAAGTTTCTTAAACAAAAAAAAGCTGGGAACCTCAGATATAGGGAATTACAACAGTTGAGGCCAGATTCCTGCATTTGCAGAAAAAAATACTTTGCTGAGTGGTTCTGCCGTAGCAACAAAGAAGCTGCACCTTAAAGGGCAGCGGCTGCAGTAGCTCCACTGAAGGCACAAAGACCATGCCAGGATGGGGCTGAGGATCAGTAAATCTGATAGGTGGCCCTGTCCAGGAGAGCTAGGGCCATGGGTCCTCTCCTGGCAGAGGACATTTACAATCTGGCCAAGGAGTCACATTCCAGACCTTAATCGAGGCACAAAATCCCATTGACCGGTCATTCCATGAAGTAAATTCAGTATCCGAGAAATTGTATCTAACCTACACTAAACACAATTGTTGAACATTCCAGTTACAAAAAAAACCCCGCCATTTTCACTCTGTAGAGGGTCCCCTCAATAGAAACGAGAAGAACACATTAAAACATTTTAGTTTTTTTAGCAAAATGTTTTTTATCTGTTCTATGAAACGCATGTTTGTTACGTGATTTCTGAAATTTATCTCAGAATATCATAGGCAATAATGAAACAAGAAGACATAACTTAATTCGACAGGGGCTTTTGAAGTATGATGCACTTTATACAAATCCCAAAAATAATCACTAAACCAATAATTAAATGAACTGTACTTTGACATTGTGTCTCGCTTTTGTTCTCTTACTTCTCCCTACTTTATGAACCAGGTTAACAACTCTCTGGCGTGAGGTACTGTCAGTGACTGCCTAAAACAGTCAGTTCCCCATTCTGTTAAGAATTCAAAAGTGGGGCCCTAGGACCTGAATAGTTTCCACCTGGTCTCCAACATACCCATATTAGCCAAGGCCATGAAAAGCTGCTTGGAGACCCAACTCATACTTTTCGCAGATCAATAAGACCTCTTAGATGAGGTTCAGTAATTCCGCTTTCCAACAGACCTAAATACCAAAAATAGCTGACAATGCACTTTGGATCGTTTACAAAGGAGACTATTGCTTCCTCTTCCTGGAACTGTTAGTGGCCTCTGACATAGTGATTTTCTTGAAAACTCTCAGTGTCAGAAAGGGGCTGAATGGCGTGCCCACTACTGGTTCTCTTAGCATGTTAAACACCATTGTCAGTGCATGAAAATGGTAAACTATGTTGCCAACCCCCTTAGCTCCTGCAGAAATATATTTGGAATATATCCAAGTGAATGTTTTTTGTTGACAATTTGTTTTTGTAGTTTCTCACATTATGTACTTTATCTATATCTTGCAGAAACACGAAGGTCAGTTTACATCAATGCAGCTGATGGATATGTTGCTTGGCATTGCATCTGGAATGAAGTACCTGACAGAAATGGGATACATACATAAATGTCTCGCAGCCCACAAGGTCCTAGTCAATAACAACCTGGTTTGCAAAATATCTGGCTTCCGTCAGTCACATGAAGATAAAATGGACACCATATTTACGACAATGGTAAGATCAACATATGTACAGATCATGCGTATGGAGCCATTTATCATGACTTCCTTCTTTGATGATATTGCCAGGTAATGTGCTTTTCATGCTTCAGTCTCCTATTTTTCTTTTCGTCTTCAGCTGTGTTTGAATTCTCTGTGAGGAGCTGGGGTTGCTTTATTGATTTGAGTCACTGTTTTTTTTGTTGTTTTTTTAAATGTTTTGTTTGTTTCCTCCCCCCCCCCGATAAATAACTTTTTTGTGTTGCCTCTATACTGCTCAGAAGTAAGAACGGACCAAGCAGATTTCTTCTCATTCTACTGTGAAATTGTGATTGCAGCTCTTTCTTTACTATGATAACACTGTGGCTTGCAGTACCAACCCACATAAAGCGGAAAACAATGAGACCAAAATATAGGCACGTGTTAGACCTGACATAATTGGCGTGAGTCTCCCTTTCATTTTTGACGGATTGCCTCCTCTGTTTTGATATGTTTTTGCTGGATTTATGCTTTGGGCACTGTGCCACTGCTAATCAGTGCCACAGTGCAAGTGCTCCCTATGTTAAATTGATATATTGATTGGATTCCATGATTGGGTTATTTGATTTATCTGCCAGCCCCTAGTACAGTGCACAATGTGTGCCCAGGGCTAGTAAATCAAATGCTGCTGGTGGGCTTGCAGCGCTGGTTGTGCCACCCACAGAAGCAGCTTGTAAAGTGTGTCTCAGGCCTGCCATTGCAAGGCCTGTGTGCAGTCTAGCACTGCCATGTCGACTTGGCCAAGTGCACCCACTTGCCAGTCCATAAACCTTCCCTTTGCTTCATGTTAGACACCCCTATGGTAGGCCCAAGGGCAGGGTGCATTGTAAGTATAAGGTAGGACATGCTCTAATGTGTCTAGCATGTTCTAATAGTGAATTACAGCCATTTCCGTTTTTCACTATTGAAGGCTACCTGCTCTCATAGGCCAGAATGGGCAGTTAGATTATTACATTCCTATAATCCTAACAGACTCGGGGAACATGGTAGAAATTCGAATTTAGTATGTCTGAACTCAGAATAATAGAATGCATCTTTTAGTAAAGTTTATTTTAATATTCTGTGTTTGCCAATACCACTTTTAGAAAGTAGGTATTTGCTTGCCTAACCATTTGAGCCTGCCTCTGCTGGGTAATGTATTCCTTGTCCGGGTTTGTGTGTGACAGGGCTGGGGAATTCCAGGAGACAGGCTGGGGCAGCCCAGTGGTGAATAGAGAGATCTGCATCTAGATGGGAGGGAGGAGTTGCACCTGGGACCTGAATAGGGCTGGGCCTTCCCTCTACAATGCTGGCTCCATCCCCGGTGGCTTGTCTGATGTCTCTGCCCTGCACTGTGAAAGGAGAGGAGGAATCATGTCAAAAGAGTGCTCCAGAGCTGTATCTTCCCTCCCCTGTGCTGGCTCCACCTCCTGTGGGGCGGCTGATGTCTCTGCCCTGCACAGGGAAAGGAAGAGGAGAGTCATGTAAACAAAGTGCTCAGGATCTGGTTTGAACTAGGCAGATGCCTCTCTGCCTTCAGAGAACAAAGGATTTTGGGGTATAAATATTGGGACCCTGATCCCAAGAAATTAGATCACTTCTGGAACAAGAAACCTTTCTGCCAAGGATAAGAACCAAGGAAGCTGCAGGAGTTTGGACTGCCCCTCTGCCAGTGTGCTGTTTGCTGGATTGGCCTGCAGTGGTTGCTTCATTGCCAAGGGAAAGGAGAAGGAACTTTGTAAGGACTTTCCTCTACAGAATTTTCTCCAAGGGCTTGAAGTGTGCTTGCCTCCTGTTGAAGTCTCAGGGACAAAAGACTTCGCCTCCAGCTCCCTCCTGAATTTCCTTGCTGTGAATTCTGACACCAGTCACTTGCGTGCCGCTGGGAGCTGGAAGCGCGACGCATCGAGAAGAAGCATGTCGCCGCCGCAGCTGCAATCGGCGCATCGGCGGAGAAGCAAGCCTTCGCTGCATGTCCCTGGAAGCATGTGTTCATCGAAGCTGCCTGTTGTCGCATCACCGGAGACGCGTGACGCCATCGTGAGATTCACCATCGCATCACTGGAGAAGCGTGTTGCCCGCCCTTATGCGGCTCCAAAGTACAGAGTCGTCGCAAGGCTGCCAGGGTGTCATCGCATCGTCATAGCATCGCCGCATCAAGGGCTCCATCTTCTCGCATCGCAACCAGATCATCACATCACATCAAGGCGCCGTCTTGCGCATTGCAATGGGCCCGCATGCCGAGAATCTACACATCACCTCCTCAACGCTAAGGCTCACGACGAGTCCCCTACTCTGCGCAAGAATTGAGGAAGGACGCAACCGTTCCCCCGGGTCACGGAACCAACGCATCTCCCCTTTTGTGAGCCATTTTGTTCACTTTGCGCTACGCATCCAGGTACTTTGTTGAGAACTTTGTCGCATTTATCAACAACTTGAACTAAGAGACTTTAATCATCTTTTAAGTAATCTTAAGTGTAGTATTGTGGATTTTTGTCGTTTGTGGTCTTGTGTTTAAGTCTATATAAAGAATACTTATTTTTATAAATCCTGTGTTGTGTCCATCTGTAGTGTTTTCACTGTATTACTGTGTATATTCACAAATGCTTAACACACTGCCTCTGAGATAAGCCTGTCTGCTCGTGCCAAGCTACCAAGGGGGTGAGCAGGCATTATTAAGGAGTGTAATCCCCTTATGCTGACTTATTTGTAAGGGTCCCTATTTGGACAAAGGTGATAACCATTGCCAACTAGAGACCCCCAGATATAACAGCACGCATTAGAGATTTAGAGTTTGATTTAGACTTTGGAGGATGAAGTAGTGTCCGTTGGTATGGCAGAGGACACTACATCCGACATCCCAAGAGTACTCCATCTGCAATATTTAGTGATGATTGTCTACCCTGTGTTCATCTTTGTACATTAAAAGGAACCTATGCAATGGCAGTTCCTTTCACAGTGCAATACATTTTGGTGGAAGGCTGCCATCAGTTAAGACGGCCTTCCACCAAACTTTCATAAAATATTTGTTTTTCTGATACAAACTCCAAAGGGACAGTTTGTTCCTAAAAAACAAAATAATATTCACCCCCGCTGCTTAGGAGTACTCTCCCAGAGAGTGGGGGTTATTATTATTTTTTCCTGTCCCTCACCACTATGTCATAAGTGATGTTATCAGTGATGTCATCAATGATGTAATTTGAGAAGTCATCAGTGATGTAATAAATGATGTCATAGAACGTGTGATAAGTGATGTAATGTGTAAGGGCATAAGCAGTGCTTAGAAAGCACGCATGTTATAGTTAGTTCTGCTAACTATAATTGGTGAATGTCTATTTTTTTTTTGTTGTTCAAAGCATTAATGTTGTCCACAGACATATTCACTTAACTAACTAGTTTTTCTTCATCCAGTTAATGACATCTATCATGCAGTTGTGGAAGCTGGTGTTTTGAGAGAGGGAGAGTTTCAGTTGTGTGTAGTCGGTGTAGGATATCATTCTGAGTCTGTGGGTTTTGGCGATACTGGCCAGAGGTGTCATATAAGTGTTGAAGAGGGGAGAGCTGAGTGAGGATCCCTGGAGTACTACACAGGTGATTTCCGTGGGTTCTGAGGTGAAAGGGAAGGCAGACTTCTTGACCTTTGGATTTTTCAGTGAATTTTGAAAGTAAAAAAAAAACAATAAACAGAACTTCTAATCACACCAAACTATAATGGTAGTTTAACCTTTAGTTTTTCTGGGAATTTCTAGTTTTATTGTAAAGTATAATTTTATACCAAACATAAAGCCACCCCCCTCCTCCGCACCAGGACTTTGGCTATGATCAGCAGGGGGTTGACCGAAGGGCCAGGCCAAGGGTCAAATCTCCAGCAGGCAATCATCCCTATACTGCACAGGTCTTTGCCGTACACTACTGCTGGTTGGCTTTCAGTCCTGGGGACTCCTTCTGGAGCCAAATGAAAGAGAGAAGGAGAGGGCGCCCGTGTGACTCTTTCTCCTCAACTTTTATTAGTCCCCGGAATCCCATCCCTGGGTGATACCAATAAAAAGAGTAGGGGGCATTGGGGCCTTCTTTTGGAGTCTCATTAGGCAGTGAGAACCCTATCCCCTAGGGCCTTATTTATTTTTGAGGGGGAGCATGTGGCCCCCTTCTTGAGCATTCCAAGAGCAGTATTATTACTAAATTAGAGGAGGGGCGCATTGCCCCTCTCACCATGCCTTTAAAAGGACCTTTTTTAATAGGTAGGGGGGGCACATGGCCCCCCTCCTTGAGCCTCATTAGGCTCTGGGGACCCCATTCCCTATGGCCATATACATTTTAAAGGTGAAGGGGACTTTGTGACCCTTCTCTCTGAGCCTCTTTAGGCCCTGGGGACCAAATGCCCCAGGGCCATTATTTTATTTAAAATTGGAAAGAGGCCACGAGGCCTCATCCCTGAGCCTGTTATGACCCTAGGGACCCCATGCACCAGGGTCATATTAGGCTCGGGCAGGAGAACTGCATATGTGTGTGCTAAAAGGGGAGGGAGGCTGTGATCCCTCCTTCCTGAGCTGTTTTTGTCCCCATGCGCAACATCCCCCTGGGCTCAGGTAAAATAATGGTGGGTACCCTGGTGCACATCCAGGGCACCCACCATACACTCGTTGGAGGCTATAGGGGGAGTCCCAGGGCCCTGCTGCCCCAGGAGAATTTGCAAAGCTCCTACCCGCTGGGAACAGATTCAGTGTTTACTTCTGTGTGATGGGAGATTCAAAAAATTTCTCACTGGTAGGAGCAAACACAAGTTTCTCTGTGAGTGCCGGTGCAGGCAGGGAAACCGCGTGTCTCACGTGGGGTCCCCAAGATCATAGAAGGGATGGGGGCCGTGGGACTCCTTCCCTTCTTTTGGTGATTTTGGCCCCAGAGGTCGGCTTCCCAGTGCCCGTAATGAATCGGGGAGGGGCAGCATGCAGCCCCCTCCCCTTTTTTGTAAATTTCAGCCCTGGGGGGTGGTATCCTGCCCAGAGGCATTAATGGCTCGGTGAGAGGGGACATGGGCCTCCTCCCCTTATAATGCAGCCCCGGGGTTGGGCTCTTCGAGGCCTCTAATGGCCCAGTAAAGTAAGGTGACATGGTGCACCTCTGCTTATTGCGGCACCAGGGGTGGCCTCCCTGGGGCCTATAACGGTTTGAGGAGAAAGGCTGAATGACCCCTCTGCTTAATAAAAGAAAGCAGCATGGCTGCCATTTCGTTTTTTTGATCCCATGGCAAAATCTACCAATTTTTGGTGTTTTTGGCCCTGAGCAGGGCATCCCTCTAGGTCTGCCCCAAGGGGGTTAAAGAGGCAGGGTATCCCTACCTTGCCACTTTGTATGCCTATTTGAAATTTGCACTTCAGAACAGGTGACTTAGTCCCTGAATCCCGTAATTGCTGTTAGCAACACTTTGCTGATGTTGCTGGCAGCCAGCTCACCCTGTTTTCTGAGAATGCACTTAAAAATTGTGGCCTGCAAATAGGGTCCAGGAAATCCAAACACTTGAGGCTTTTATTCCTTTTATTGGACTAACTGAAAATAAAATGCTTCAGTAAGTGGTACAGTACAAAGATTTTGAAGATTTACAGGCCTCTTTTTCAGATGCCATCGGAAACTGTTGAATAGTGTAGGGAGAATCGAAGTGCATTATTTACATACAGAAAGAAAAGTTTGCATTGAGACCCATTGAATAGCAGAGAGGAAAAAGGTACCCATTGTTGCAAGAAATGCAATCTGATAGAGCACGGGTAAAAGTCGCCCCTGCCTGCGTGTTTTTGCGTGTTGTAAGCAGGGGCGACTCCTTCGTTGAGCAGAGGAGCGTGCCCCACTAAGAAAAGCCCCAGGCGAGAGCTGAAAAATAAAATGGTAATAACGTTTATTTATTAGCATTTTATTTTTCAGCAACCCATTCTGAACTATGGGGCATATTATCAAGGAAGGCGAAATTAAATTATCGCCGCTTTTGCTGCTATTTTCGGCCGCAAAGCGGAGATAATTTCATCGCCCTATTAGCAAGCTGTCGCTAACATTAGTTAGCGACAGCTTTTAGGTGATAGCGAGTGGTTTGGGACCCGCTTTGCATGTCAGCGATATTTATCGCTAATGACATGCAAAGTGGGAGTACCCAACCAGTTAGCGACTGAAAGCAGTCGCTAACGTCGCTATCGCCTATTAGCAAGGCTGGCGTAGCGATAAAAAAATTCACGCTAAGCCCGAATATCGCTAAAAACTAACGCCTGCTCAGACCAGTTCTTAGCCATTTTATCCAGTGGGAGATGGATTCTGGCTGAGACTCTCTTGCGATGATGCGTGAATATCGCTGGTTTTCCAGCGATATTCACACATTTCGCAGCTATCGCCAGTTATTTTATCGCATTGGAGATAAACGTTGCTACTAGCACGTTATCTCTGCGATAAAATCCGGTGATGCTTGGCGATAAAAAAAGTGTGGCTAAGCTTCTTTAGCGATAAATATCGCTAGTTGTTGATAATATGCCCCTAAGTGTTTGATGGAGTGGGGCCAGTGCTGCTGAGTAGAAGCAGCAGGAAGCTGTGCAGTGCACTTTAAAATGTGCATGTCCCTTTGGCCAGCTGTCTTGGGACAATCAGCCAGCCATGCACATTTTAAAGTTCTCTAACCTAGCTGTCTTAGAAAAAGCTCAGGTCTCCAGTGCTCTTGGAAAGGGGCGACCACTCGGTCCCCCCGAACATATGGTGGAGTACCCCGATCCCCCCGGGAAGCCATTTTGGGCGGGAGGCGCGTCTCGGCTGGTATGCCCAAAGCGG
This sequence comes from Lissotriton vulgaris, assembly GCF_964263255.1. Lineage (NCBI taxonomy): Eukaryota > Metazoa > Chordata > Amphibia > Caudata > Salamandridae > Lissotriton > Lissotriton vulgaris. The sequence goes on from NC_141687.1 coordinate 916,477,425, forward strand.
CGTAGCCGGGGCGCGCTTTTTCCCGCCCAAGAGTAGGTTGTCCTAGACACTGAAGCCGTCAGCCACGCCCCTGGAGGCAGGAGGAGGCAGGTTTACGCCCGCCCAAAGAAGAATAAAAGGAGCGACAATCCAAGGAAGCATCCTCTTGTTCCTGTGCTCTGAAGCTGCACCTCCTCGCTGCACGTGAGCTCGAGACGGAACGAAGAGCCAATTTTGAAATTTGTAATTTCTCTCTTTTCTCTTCTAGCACTACAAATCGCTTCCAGGACCTTTCACCTACGTGGGGAAAATGCCGGGCAAGAGAGTCGCAAAGAAGGTCAGCACCGACCAAATGCTCCGGATGTTGGTGAAAGACATGGCAGAGATGAAGAGGAAAATGGCGGCCAGGGATGGTGCGGGAAGGCCAAAAAGATCCAGCCCGGTGGAGGTCCCGGCCGGAAGAAGGAAGAGGGCCAGGAATGGGGCAAATGAAGACGAGGTCCCAGTTCCAGAGGCTCCCCCGGCGAGCCCTCCTAGACCAGCGGAGATTCCCACGCCGGCTCCCGCCGAGGGCCAGCGGATCCCTGTGGTGGTTACCACAGTGGACGATGGGGACATGCCCCCGGAGTTGGCCGCCCAGCTGGCGGCATGGTTGGGTAATAGCAGCGGGGGTTCCGTGGCTCCGGGGGACACGGCCGAGGAAGCCAAGCAATTAATGAGGCAGTTGCGGCAGTCACGGGAGGCCGCAAAACCACCTTGTCCTTTTGTTTCCCTGCAGGCTCCAGTAGGTCAACCCGCTGCGGGCACGAGTTCGGCAGCAACTGCGGTTACAGCTTCTAGCTCAGGTAAGCAGCTAATGCCGATTGCGGGGAAGGGGTCTGTACCCTCGAGAAGGGAGAAATTGGCTCAGCATATCCCGATGGAAATCAAAGAATGGATATGGGCTGAGAAATATGTAAACATGTTTTCCTTGCTAACTGATCATTACGAGATTGAGCATGTGAAAGTCCAGAAAGAGCTTATGCATCCGAGTGTTTGGCGCGCCAAAATGGCCGCTTTTAGAGTCGATGAGACGATAGGTAATTGGGGCAGAGCATTTGGCATATTCACTTCAATTATGGGGGAACGGAGACCTGAACTGTTGGCCGAGTTACCCGTGTACCAGACACGTATTATGGAGTTTTCTCAGACACATGCGGGCAATGAGTGGTTTTGCTATGATAATATTTTTCGCAAGGCCAAGGAGTTCGACACGTGCCTGACGTGGGATTGTTACGACTCCATTTCTTTGCAAAAAATGGAGAACTCAGGCATGTTAAAGGCGCCATTGTTGGGGGGGGAACGGGGGTGAGTTTTCCCGCCATTCATCTGGGGCACCCTTTCGGGCGGGGGCAGGTAATGAGCATCACCCAAGGTCGAATGGCAATACAGGTAAGAAAGGGGTATGCTGGAATTTTAACAGGGGAAAGTGTACGAGGCCCCAGGGGTCATGCAAGTTTAGGCACGACTGTGGGGGGTGTGGACAGTCCTCGTATCCCGAGACCATGTGCAGAGCCAAAACGGGTGATAACGGAAGTAGGGGAAGCGCCAAACAGGTCTGACATAGTCCGAGGGGCGCCTTTACCTACACCAGTTGATACCATGGCAATGATTCCTTGGCTCAGTGAATACCCGGATCATGTCTCCGCTGGGGTGTTGCGAGACGGTTTTTCCTATGGTTTCCGCATCCCGGTGGGGAATTTTCAGGGTAAAGCGCATTGTAGGAACCAACTATCGGTCCTGCAGAATACGGCGGTGGTGCAAGCGAAGATTGGCAAAGAGGTGACCCGGGGTCGGGTTGCGGGACCATTCGACATACCACCAGTTCCTAATTTTGTTTGTTCACCCTTGGGAGTGGTCCCCAAGAAGGACCCGGGTGAGTTTAGACTGATACATAATTTGTCAGCTCCGAGAGGTCTTTCAGTTAATGATGCAATAGACCCGGAGGTTTGTTCGGTGCGGTACGCATCCTTCGATGATGCCGTCGCCATGTTGAATCGCCTGGGGCCCGGAGCGCTGATGGCCAAGTCAGACATTGAGTCAGCGTTCCGGTTGCTCCCGGTACACCCAGACGATCAGCGTCTCCTGGGCTTTATGTTTCAGGGGCGATATTACATGGATAAATGTATGCCAATGGGCTGTTCCATATCTTGTGCTTATTTTGAGAAATTCAGTTGTTTCCTGCAATGGGCATTCACAAGAATGACGGGGTTTCAGCATGTTATGCATTATCTTGACGATTTTCTGTTCCTGGGGGCTGCCGGGGATACAGAATGTGCACAGGCTTTAAAAGAATTTTGTGATCTGATGAGTCAGTTTGGTGTGCCATTGGCGCCATGTAAGACTGTGGGGCCATCAACTTCGCTCGAGTTTCTTGGAATAGAGCTCGATTCCGAAGAAGGTTGCTTCCGGTTGCCAGAAGAAAAGGTGCGGAAATTCAGGGCCTCGCTTGAGGCATGCATTAGGGAAACTAAGGTGACCTTGCATCAATTGCAACAGACTGTGGGTCAGTTGAATTTTGCCCTTAGAATAATGCCAATGGCCCGCCATTTTTCCCGCTCGATTGCACAAGCCATGGTCGGTCTTAAAGAGGGGCACCACCGCACGAGGCTCTCGGCAGAGATTCGCCAGGACATGCGCATTTGGTTGGCATTCCTGGCGGATTTCAATGGTCGGGTTGTTTGGACCAAGCCGGCGGTGTCCTCCGAGGAGTTGGGGCTGTGGACAGATTCGGCGGGCAGTATAGGCTTTGGCGCCATATTTGGCAATCACTGGTCGGCTCAAAGGTGGCCGCCATGGTGGCACGAGGGTGGGCTTACAAGTAACATTGCTTTTCTCGAACTGTTCCCTATTCTGGTGGCTTTAAAAACATGGCCTGAGGGGTTTAGGGATCACTCTGTGGTGTTCTGGTCTGATAACATGACCGTGGTTGAGTGTATCAATAGTCAGGCAGCACAATGCAAATGGATTCTGAGGTTGCTCAAAGAAATTGTTTTACTATGTATGCAATTGAACGTGCTCTTTAGAGCGAGGCATGTGCCAGGGGTGCTGAATCAGGCTGCTGATGCACTTTCTCGTTTCCGTATGCAGGCCTTCTGGGGTTTTCTGCCCACAGCGGACCCGGTGGCGGCACCATTTCCCGAAGCTCTCTGGTCTCTCGGTGCCCCGAACTACAAAACCTCGTGGGAGAGAGTTTAGCACCCAGGACAAGGAAGGCATATGAAGGGGCGTTCCGTTCCTATTGGTCCTTTTTGGGTTCTGCTAGGAGGGAGCTTTGGGGCCAGGAAGAATTTGTCATAAAGTTTTTACTGTCATTACGCAGGGCAGGCAAATCGGTGGCCACGGCCCAGAGGCATCGGGCTGCCATTTCCTTCATGGCGCGGGCCCATGGTATCCAGGATCCTACAGCGTCTTTCGTAGTACAGAAAGCGCTGCGCGGGTGGCAACGCCTTGAGGGTCGCAGAGTAGATGAAAGGCACCCGATAGGTCTGGATAGGTTGGCCCTGTTACTGTCCGTACTCCCTGCAACATGTTCATCCCAGTCGGAAACAGTGTTATTCCGGGCCGCTTTTGCATTAGCATTCCATGGGGCTATGCGTGTAAGCGAACTGGTGGCAAAAAACAAGCAGGATACGGGGGGTGGATTGTGCCGAGAGCACATTCAAGTAAAGGGGGGGACGATGATTGTCTCGTTTGTCAGGTCCAAGACCGATCAGGGGGCGATCGGGGACAGTGTAGTAGTCCAGCGGATTCCCGGATCTCCCATGTGCCCGGTTGCATGCGTTGAGGAGTATTTGGCGCAGAGGGCGGCATCATGGGGGGGGACATTGCTGAGGCACGCAGACGCCACCCCACTGACGAGGTTTCAGTTCCAGCGGGTGCTTGCAATGGCAGTTTCGGCCGCGGGCTTGAACCCGGGCGAGTTTGGGACTCATTCCTTCCGGATAGGGGCTGCTACAGAGGCTACAGCCAGGGGTCTGAGTGTGGAAAAAGTGAAACAGTTGGGGCGTTGGTCCTCGAATTGTTACAAAAGGTATGTGCGGTTGCACATGTTGTGAAGCTGATATCATGTACTCACGCTTCTTGTCTTTGTTTGATTACAGTTTCGCAAACCTACGAGGCGGGGCGGACTGTGCAGTCGACCCGACACCTGGGAACCAGCGGTCAGAGATCACCGGCTGAGGAAAGAGTGGTGTGGGTCGTGGGCCACTCATACGTGAGGCGTGCCGCGGACGTATTCAAAGCAGGTGACATGATTCACACAGCTGGGGAATACGGGTACAGGGTGACCTTCTACGGAAGGGGCGGGCTCTGTATTGACCAGTTTCAACATTTTCTTGAGGGTTTGTTAGGGCGGACAAGGTCACCGCCATCTATATTCATAGTACATCTTGGGGTCAATGATTTGGTGACCACTGGTAGACGACTACTTCTCGAGGCGATACTATCCACAGTAAGTTGGTTGGCGAGAAGAGTTCCAGGGTGCACGATTGCATGGTCCCATATGATTCCACGAAAAGTGTGGCGGGGGGCTAATTCAGTGTCTGCATTAAATCATTCTGTGAAAAAGGTGAATAACAAGCTTGGTAGACTGTTCCGTACCAGTACATTGCATTCGATTCCTCATGGTTGTATCAGGGGGGACAATATGTATCTAGAGGATGGGGTCCATTTGTCCCGGGTGGGGAATTCCTTACTCATAGGAGACCTCGTAGCCTGGTTAAGGAGTTTACAGCATGACCTTTAGGTAGGAGTTTTGTGGGGGGTCCGGATAGCCGGTCAACTATCCGGCCTGTGGCGGTAAGGTCATGATCGGTGAGCAGTCATTGGAAGATCCCTAGGGGGGGGCGTCACCCATTACGGATGGGAGCGCCCGGGGGGAGGTGGCCATTGGCCCCTCAACGGGGAGGCGGTCCCTTCTAAAGGACGGGACGCTTAAAGGAAAGGGAAGGCGGTCAAGGCCCCTCCCTGGATAGGAGGGGCTACGGGCCCCTCCTGGGAATTTCCCGGGGCCAGGACATCTGCGACGGCAGATGTGGTAAGTTGTGTGGGGTGGGGAGGGGGGTCTACGCTACCTTCTAGACACCTCACACGAGTCCTCGGACGACCACGTAGATGGCGTCGAGTTAACAGGGGCCCCCGTCAAGACAAGGGAAATTGGTATGGCACATGAGGTGCAGTCCTCTGTGCGGCCGCCCCTCACAAGTGAGGGGGGAGTTCTGGTTTAGGGATCTGACACCGGTTACGACCTTGCCGTTGGCCCTTAACGTTAGGATGTACAATTTCAATTTGAAATGCATTTTGTAAGGATGTTAGTATCGGCTAGGAGAACCTTTGTATTAGATATGTGTTAAGGTTAGCCAAACATCGTAATGTGGATATGAAATTGTACATGATATGAAACTGTTATTTTTATGTTTTTAATTTTGTTTCATATTTTAATAAATACGGCCGGGAGGGTAACTCCCTCCCGCCTTCCAAAAGTTCAGAACTGTTTCCGGTTTCCCAATTCTTGGGGATTGTGTTGAGAGGGGGTGGCGGGTATCTCAGCCATATGGAAAGGGGCGACCACTCGGTCCCCCCGAATGTATGGTGGAGTACCCCGATCCCCCCGGGAAGCCATTTTGGGCGGGAGGCGCGTCTCGGCTGGTATGCCCAAAGCGGCGTAGCCGGGGCGCGCTTTTTCCCGCCCAAAAGTGGGTTGTCCTAGACACTGAAGCCGTCAGCCACGCCCCTGGAGGCAGGAGGAGGCGGGTTTACGCCCGCCCAAAGAAGAATAAAAGGAGCGACAATCCAAGGAAGCATCCTCTTGTTCCTGTGCTCTGAAGCTGCACCTCCTCGCTGCACGTGAGCTCGAGACGGAACGAAGAGCCAATTTTGACCCACCCACCATCCCCTGAAGACAGCAAGTTGTTTTGGTATAAAGTCATTTTACGTAGTAGTTGTTTTCTTACAGGTTGTTTCTGAATAAAGTTTGTGATTCGGTTGCAATAAAGTGGATAATTCTTTGCAGTATGCTTTATTAAAGACTTGCATCAGAGTGATTAGTAATGTTTTAGAGGGTTTATACTTGATCTGTTTAAAGTAGAAATGTCTTTTCCTCTTCAGTAATTAATCTTGTCGTATTTATTGTTTGGTCGGGCGGTAAGGTCATGATCGGTGAGCAGTCATTGGAAGATCCCTAGGGGGGGGCGTCACCCATTATGGATGGGAGCGCCCGGGGGGAGGTGGCCATTGGCCCCTCAACGGGGAGGCGGTCCCTTCTAAAGGACGGGACGCCTAAAGGAAAGGGAAGGCGGTCAAGGCCCCTCCCTGGATAGGAGGGGCTACGGGCCCCTCCTGGGAATTTCCCGGGGCCAGGACATCTGCGACGGCAGATGTGGTAAGTTGTGTGGGGTGGGGAGGGGGTCTACGCTACCTTCTAGACACCTCACACCAGTCCTCGGACGACCACGTAGATGGCGTCGAGTTAACAGGGGCCCCCGTCAAGACAAGGGAAATTGGTATGGCACATGAGGTGCAGTCCTCTGTGCGGCCGCCCCTCACAAGTGAGGGGGGAGTTCTGGTTTAGGGATCTGACACCGGTTACGACCTTGCCGTTGGCCCTTAACGTTAGGATGTACAATTTCAATTTGAAATGCATTTTGTAAGGATGTTAGTATCGGCTAGGAGAACCTTTGTATTAGATATGTGTTAAGGTTAGCCAAACATCGTAATGTGGATATGAAATTGTACATGAAATGAAACTGTTATTTTTATGTTTTTAATTTTGTTTCATATTTTAATAAATACGGCCGGGAGGGTAACTCCCTCCCGCCTTCCAAAAGTTCAGAACTGTTTCCGGTTTCCCAATTCTTGGGGATTGTGTTGAGAGGGGGTGGCGGGTATCTCAGCCATATAGGACCCTGGCGCTGCTCTCATACTTTTTTACACCCGCCACCCCCAACCACAGTACACAGTAGCCACCACTGGTTGTAGCCACCACTGGTTGTAGGAATCAAAGCAGTGCAGCTTATGTGCCACAGCATAATTTTAATTGAACATAAAATTAGCATAATTGTAAATTGTGTATTAAGCACAATTTCTCGAAATTTTACATTATTCAGTTTCATTTAATTTCTGCAGATGAATGATTTGCTCATGCAGAAAATGGCCTGCAAGAGACATTTTTTTACTCATAAGTGCCTGCCCGCTATCTCTTGGGATTTGTTTTTTACGTACACCACACTTTTGTGAAAAAGTCACAAGAGACACCAGAAAACCATATTTTATTCTAAAAGTATCATTTTTGGGAATATATTATGGAATTTTGTAAACTCTCACAAAATAAATTACAGTTACGAGATTCAACACACACCCTACTTTTGACTTGTGACATTCTTCATAGTTAGGGGGACTCTGGAGCAGGTAATTCCTTTTATGTGCACACTATTAGTTCTAAAGTTGGTAAGACAACAGACTGTGCGGTACATTCCTGCAAAAAGGAAAAGTTAGCATGCTTTATCTGAATATTAGCCTGATGCTTGAATAAATAAATGATGAGCTTTGTCCCCAACAAAGTATTTGGTTATGTACTGTTGCGGTAGAATTCCTATATGAAAAGAAGCATTTAAATGACAACACTGGGCAGAATACTGTCTGCTTGTCTTTTCTGTAGCATGCATAAGCTCAGCCTTTGTAGATATTTCCAGGTTTGATGAGAGAATCACTGGAGCAAAACAGTGTCCAGGCTGAATCAAATTTTTTGAGCTAGTCTCTGATCCATGTTGTTCTGCTGAGAGTAAAGGGCCTGCCATCATCAACACTAAGTCAGATATTGGAATGTGCTTTTTAAATACCTGTGAGTCATCCTTGCTAACAGTTGACTAGTACCTGGACCATGTCATCAAACTGTTTCTCAGGTATAATTAGTGGGTATCAGCTACTGTAGCTACTGTAGCTTATCTTCTGTGTTAATATGGAACAACTGAATGATTAAAAAAGCTGTAGTAGTGAAATGGAGGGTGCGATATATCCTAGATGAATTTGCTGGCCCTTGTAGTTAGTCACGTTTTATGGTCTCATTTATATGCCCGCAATGTTGGTATTATCTTGGACAGAAAGCTATCTATGGAGAAACAGGTAAACACAATCTCATCTGCCTGCTTCCATACCCTACGCATGCTTCACAAGATGTCCAGGTGGCTCACAGTCAACACCAGAAGGACAGTCACACAGTCACCAGTAGGCTGGACTATGGGAACACATACTGGACTGGAATCACCGCACATCTCCCAGAGACACTAAAGACTATACAGTACTCAGCTGCAAGCCTCATCCTCGACCTCCCCAGACTGACTGATGCTGCTCCTAAAAAAGCTACATCGACTTCTATTCCAGAAGAAATGACAATTTAAGACGTTGGCCCAAGCATACAAAGCCCTGTACAATGAAGGGCCAGCATATATCAACAAACGAATAACCTTCCACCAACCTACCCGACACCTAAGATCCGCCCCCCTCTTCCTCGCAGACACCCCCCCAAATCCGCAACAGCGAAGAACGCTTCTTCTCACAACTTGCGGTCAATGCTTGGAACAACCTTCCCCTGCACCCCAGGGCCACCTCATCACTCTAGGAAATCAAGAAAGCACTGCAGACCTGACTTCGAATTATCAGATCCCCACGAAGCAGTTAGAAACTTCAGCGCCCTGAGACACTCACAGGTGATTTGCCATGCTTTAAAGTCCTTGATTGATTGATTATTTCCTCTCACCTTATTACAAGTGCATTAGGATATAATGCACTTGTAATAAGGCAGATGTAATATCCTTCACATTTGCGATGGAGTACCCTCAGCCGAATCGGTGCAGGTAAGAGCGGGGGGCAGGGTGAGAGGGGAGTCAACAGACGACAATGAGTGAAAATAAAATAAACACTTACCTTGCGCTTGCCGCACTGCCAACACGGCGATGCGGCAAGCGCAAGGTAAGTGGTTTTTGGTTTTTTTTGCTTCTTATCTGTTAATCCTCCCACCTGACTTCCCTGCCCCACCGCTCTTACCTGCACCGGCCGCGGCAGACTAGTACCTATCCACCAAACTCTAATTCAGGCCCTTAGTTGTTCCATGATACTCACAATGATGATGAGTATATTTCTATGGTACAGCTGTTACACTGGAACAGGGAGTCTTGTTTCAAATTCGTGTAACTGATGAAAGAGCAGAAAAACTAAATTAAGTGATAGGCTTCATAAAGGCCTAAAGTATAAAACGTTTTCAGATGGTGAGCTAGTTTTATGAGAAACGTGAAACGAGAGAAGGGATTTCAAGGCCTTAGCAATGAGAACTCAAATGGTGTGACCTCCCATTCAGGCTCACCTGACGTGAGTGAAGACAAGATAATGGGAGATCGAGGATCACACGGTACAGCTGGTGATGCATTTTTTGAATCTGTTAAACATGTGGCCGTTATGGTAGAGATGCATGTAGTTATGGTCGTCTTTTTTGTCTGCGCGCCGCTACTGAAGAGCTGTCAAATACGCAGAAACCTGAGCTTGTCTGCTGAATCCTAGAATGGGATGCACTGCAACAATCTGCACCACTTGAATCCATATCGATTTGATATTCCCAGAAGGAGAAAACTGCACTTGTCTTATTGATACACAATTGTGATCTGTAGCACATTTTTCTGTAAGTTGAAGACTGAATAGGGTGAATATTTTTCAGAACCTAAAGAAGTATGAAGAAATGTCCATATTTTGCATTTCTTTTTTTAATTTTTCAATCGTAATTTTGTTTTATGATTTACTTTCTAAATATTTATTGCATTATTTAAATATTTCAAATAAAGGCATTATTTTCATTATTGAGGACAAGATAGCTAGACGAATTTAACCAATGAGCCTAGGCTGTCCCTACTGTCTTTTCAGTCCCATTGGAGCATTGCATTCTGTAGAGTAAATCATGCTGCCTTATGTATTCTCACATCGTCAAGTATAATATTCCCACCAATTATCCTACTCTCTCTCTACAATCCGAGCATGAATGACACTGCAAACAATACAACAATAAATACGTGCTTGCCTGCCCCGTATTCATTAAGTCTCACATAGTAGCAACCAGCTAGGCCGCTAAGCAACTCCACTTCTCTCATGACAGCTGTGGGTCCCCCTTAGAAAACTGCAGTAAGAACACATTCGTTGCCTGTTAGATACCCTTATTCCCAGTTCTTCAGCCAATGGACCTGATCTCATTGACTTTGGCCTCTACCCATCTGCTGATTTCCATCGTAGCTGGCTGTTTGTATGGAGAAAGATTTTGTTTTTGCCACACTTCCTGGTTGATTGCAGGATTTTATAGGCCAATCAGTCAAGTCGCTACTCAATTAGCCCAGTTAAATTGCTGATGCCAGCTCGGACACGAGGTTCATTCCAGGCAAGCTCCTGATTTAAAATGTGTTACATTTTGGAGTATATTTTCATTTAATTGGTGTGTTTCTCTTTTAGTGTTCCTTTACTTGTGCCATACGGTTTCCGGTCCGCTGCAGTCCTTTGGGGCAGTTTGTGCAGAGAAAGCTTTTGTTTTTGCAACACTTCCTGGTTGATTGCCACCATGTTTTGGGGTAGCAGTCTAGTCGCTACCCAATCAGCCCAGTTACATTGCCTATGCTCGCGCGGATGCACAGCAGACACGCGCAGCAGATGCGCTGCACCAAAGTCAATCCTGTCTGCGCCCTTCCGTGCCCAGATGGCACCAGGACCTGTGCCGGTTTGGAGTCAAGTATCTGATGCTATACCTCCTTGGAGTTGTTGCAATTGAGCTCCACCCAGCTGAAAGACTGTTCTCACTCACTTGTTATCCCAAGAGATTGTGGAAAATGTGGGTTCATGTTTATGGACCATATATCAGCAGCTTCAGCGGGGAGTGAGACTGTGCTATCCCTCTTGGGGCCACATTGCTATTCTCTTAAGTGCCAGTCACTAGGCAAACGCAAACTGGAGTTGTTGGATTTTGTGATTGACCATCAGCCAGAAGCTATTTTTCTGACTGAGACATGGCGCACGGAAGGCTCGGCACCTGATGTACTTACAGCTATCTCTCAAGTCTTTGAGATAGCAAGGTTAGATAGACAGACACAAAGAGGAGGTAGGATAGCTATTATTTTTAACCATACTCTCCCTCATTTATTTGTAGAGCTGACACTGTAGGTAGTGAGGCAGGCTTGTTTACTCTGACGTTATCTAATAGTGTCGGGCTACTGATTTACTGCCCTCCTGGTGCAAACCGAAAATTTTACAGCCATGCTAGCAGATATTTTGCCTTCTTTCTCTCTTCGTTATGCCAGTTTTGTAGTCTTAGTTTTCACATCGAGGATGAAACTTGTAAGGCAGCTGCACCACTGGTTGACGATTTGGAAGCCATTCAGTTCACACAGCTTGTGCGGGGTCGCGCACATAGACAGGGAAATACGTTGGATACCATTTTTCCTAATTCTACTAAAATAGTAATGGGTCCACCTATTACTTTTATACTGTCTGACCATTGCACCATTCCTTTCTAGGTCCCTTCGAACTACACCAATGCATATATCAAATATAGGCAAGCAGGTAAAGAACGGAAGTGAGCTAAAGTTACCCCTGTGGCTTTTAATAGAGGCAATAGCAGAAAATCACCCTACCTTGAGTAACTGTGTAGAGACAGCCAAATCACAACTTCAGGTGTGGGTAACAAAGGCACTTGACCAATTGCATCCATTAAAGATTACACGGTCAAACACATGAAACCTTCAGCAGAACGGTTCAATGGAGAGTTACTTATGTTGAAGAAGTCCTGTAAATGCCTACAACATGTATGGCACAGAAACTTCAGCTCTAGTGATAAAGATAATTATTATGAGGTTTTGGGAATTGTTCTCCATTGTTAAGTCGCAATCCTCATTGGCTCGGGATTCTGCATCTGCCATCCTCTCAGTGGATGACTGCATTGCTCAGTTTTTCCATGACAAAGTCTTCTTCACTTACGCTAAGTTCCCTGAGGCAGTCACAGATGCTCCGTGTCGTGAAGCCTGGTTTGAATCCTCTGCCACCAGGGTAGGATTTGCACGTTTAAGCCTATGACCACATAAGAACTATGTTCCCTGCCGTCTTGGGTTAAAACTGGGTCAACATATGATCCTGTCTCGCCTAGTATTTTGGAGCTAGGGATGGAGGCAATATTGCAGTTATTTCATGACCTACTTAATAACTCTTTTGAGTCAGTTCTGGTACCGATTCCCAAAAAACATCAATTGGACCCTACAAAGCCGTAAAATTGTAGACCTATTTTACTACCCCCCTTTTTCTGTAAAGTATCTGAAAAGCACATCAATAAACACCTGTCAATCTTTATTTAGGCCAAGGAATTTCTTCATGAGACTCAGTCGGGGTTTCATCCACAGTTCAGTACAGAATTGGTGCTGCTGTTGGCCTCAGAGTCCCTTAGACTGGTTGTTGACAGGGGTAACACTACAGCACTGATAATGTTGTAACTCAATGCAGCCTTCAATACTGAGTCACACGGCCTTCTTCTTGAATGACTCTGGAATTTCAGTACAGAGCGAAGGCTCTGTGGTGGCTCAAAATCCTTTTTTATCTGAAGTTTGTTCGCTGCGGCAGGAGGTGCCACAAGTCTCTCTGCTTAGCTCTACCTTATTCAATCTTTATTTACGGCCCGTCACCGATATCATTGAGCGTTACTGCTTTAACGTCGTGTTTTATGCCGATGATACACTACTTATTATAACTCTGTTCCAGGGTGAAGGAGACACTGTGTTGTGTTAAGATCCTGACTGTCAGACTGGCTGAGTGGATGGACCACAGGTTTCTTAGGCTTAATGCTGAGAAAACAGAGATTCCGATTTATGGGAAGCAACCCTCAGTCGGGTCCTTTGCTTGGTGGCCAGACTCAGAGCCACTTCAGGACCCTAAACATAAAGTAAAAAACCTTTGCATCTGGTTTGACGCTGGACTTCTGTTTGACAGTCAGATTACCAGACTAGCAAAGAAATATTTTGGAATTTTGAAGACCCTGAAACAAATCCTGGGACTCCTTCCAGAGGTGGCAAGAAAGTCAGTAGTCCAAACCTTGTTAATGTCCAGGCGGAATAACTGCAATGTGCTGTATCTGGGAGTCTCACAATCAAGATTGATGAGACTGCAGAGGGTGCAGAAAATCGGCAACTCTGCTGCTGCCTAATCTCCCGAGCCTGTCGGCTATGGGTCCAGCTCTTGACAAACTCAATTGGGTGCCTCTGGGCAAGAGAGTGTTCTTTATAGCTTTGTGTTTCTGTCATTGTATTCTGAATGGAAAAGGACTTCATTACTTGAATCCTCTTGTTAAACCATAGGTAACTGTCAAAAGTCTTAGGTCTGTAGGAGCATCTTTAGCTGCGATCCCTATTGTAAAAAGAGCATGCATGAGAGGCTGCTCCTTTAGACTATTAGCCTCCAAGATATGGAACACCTTGCCTCTAACACTTAGACAGGAATAGACTGACTGGACTTCCACAAGACACTTAAGACCTAATTATTTAGACAGACTAAAATAGGCAACTGTTCTGGAAGACTGCAAGGGCTTGTATCTGAGAATTAACTTTTAGCGCAGGGACATTTTGGTTGAAGTAACCAGGCACGTTACAAATTACTTAACATAACATAGCAGGTGGGATGGAAATTTTCTAACAGTTGATGTATAGCCATTAACATCATACGGTCTATAGACACCAATTATATCCTAGCCTTCTTGAACCTAGGCATTTCCCCTAGTAACCATCCCAAATGGTTACATGCATTGGATCTGCTTGTTACTCCGATGTGGTTTTGCAATGATTTCCCAATTCCCCACCAACCTCTCACATGACCATGTGATGTGATACAAATTGCTTTGGATGATCTACTCATGGGCAGTTACGGTGGGCTTTAATGTAAATCCAGTACAATCTCAAAGGAGTCAAATACTTTGCTGTGAGTAGGTAAATTAGATACGCTTGACCCTGGTGTTCCTAGACACTTTCCCTGGAAGGCTCCTAGTGCTATCTCATTACATGTTCACGAATGTCATATCCAAGGTTACTTCCCATTTAAGCTACAAATGCCTAAATTCATCCAGGACCCTCTGCGTGAGTGCCCTGTTCAAATGAATAAACGCTTTCACCCTGGCCTATCCAAAATATTGAGAGTCTGTGCAGTGCTGCAACTTTGTGGGTTTAGTTTACATCTGTAACCTCCTATGTAACTGATAAAGAAGAGTTTCCATGTATCAGGTAGAAGCAGAGAGATAGAACATTGGGTAACTGCATGAAGCCTCCCTCATCTGCAAATCACCTTTCTTCTCACTTTTCACAACATTTGCTCCATTACTAGTGCAAACATTAAAGGATTAAGAGGACATCATTGTCATGTTTCCCTGCCTCCCTAAGATAATAGCAAAAAACGTAACCTTTAATGTTGAGACTTAAAATGAACATGGCTTCAATGATTATTCCTAAATAATGCATGGTTTCTGAACATAAGGAAGGTGTCCCTTGAACAAGCTAGTGCCAGTTCTGTGACCAAGACAAGACTTTAGGTGGAGCTAGTTACCTTTCATCAACTTGCCAAAGGCCAGGAGACCCTTCGTAAAACAGAGTTGGATGGAGTAGCTTTCCACATATGGTATATACCAATTTGTATGTCGTTACCTAGGCTAGAATTAAAGAAACAATAGTGCTACATATACGTTAATAAGGTTGGTCTTAAAGTGAAATCTTAGGACCTCCTACAAGTATATGTTTTCAAAGGAGACGTAAGAGGTGAGATGGAGACAGTTCAAGATCAACGACTGGCAGAGGAATGCACTTAGTCCAGCAACTTGATTTGCACTAAAAGACCATTTGGGCAGTCAAGTTGGGTGGAATGAGAAACATTGCAGAGGCAATGTCAAAACTCTCAAAGAGATAAAGCAGGATAACAAGTGACTTCCCCCTCTTCCAGGGAGAGGTAGTGATCATGCTTGGATGAGACAATAATAGCTGGTCTTTTATCCAGAATTGAACTTTCGATGGATAGGGAGAGAGCCTGATCATGTAATGCCTGGGCAAAATTTAAAGTACGCTGGTGTAACTGACGTAATTTCAGGAATTTCACATTACTCTTGTTATGTGTAATTAGCATAAGGCACGTTTTCTGACTTCAGTTACACCCAACATACTATTAACTTTCTCCTATTAAATCAAGTTACAGTGCCCTTTATGTTCTTTTATGGAAACATCAAACAGAAGTCGGATCATATTAATAACTAGCCACTTATGGTTACAACACTGATTGATGAAGCCCCAAAAGATGAAACATGTGTCGGCTGCTCTAATTGACCTATGCAACCAGCTATTCATCTTTAACAAATGCACAATCGTGACTACTCATTAAGAAACATACAACGATATGTTTGTACTGAGCTTCAACCTTATGATAAATCCTACAACTACTTTGTAAATTATTTGAAGTGTTCGCCAAACTTTCTGTTTTTCATATTTTAGTGGGGCCCTAATTCTTGATGAGCCCATACATAACACCGGGTATTTCTGTTTGTTCAGAGCACCACATTGTTCCCCAAGATATGTATGTTGTTGTCATATTACCCACTTTTCTATTACAATGCCACATACTTGAAGAGGATGTACAACTAATATTGTCATTGCTACCAGAGAGGCTTGCAAAAGGTAGAAAGAAAGCAGAGGTACCACCAAAATTAATATGGGAAGGGAAAAAGTAAGAGTTTAATTCATGATCAGTTATTCACGCAGGAATTTAAGGAATATAGCAGGTGCAGATGTTTTCTGATGGCATGCAATTTGTGGCTGTAAACCTGTGGAAAGAAACAGTTTTAAATTCTGCTCTAAAAGAATGTTACTTTAACTGTCTTTCTAGACCGAGAGGTGGCATATACCTGCTTTGCTGCAAAAAGCAAACCCATTGCTTGTTGAGATCCCTTCATGGGTGGCCATCTAGCAGTTTGACATTTAATCACATCCCAGTACCTGTAATTACAACTTCACACTGCCATTGCCCCACTTTATGTAATTCAATCAATATTGCATGTTGTGTACCTACTAAGTTAGAATATATTTTATTCAATTCTATACGTTATTGCTACAGTTTATGCAAATCATTTTACACCATACATAAACTATAGATATACTATAAAAACACATCTGTATATACACCCAGCAACATATAATGTAACAAGCAGTTGATAAACACATTGCAGCAATCGTCATTAGCTAATTTAGTGCATGTTTATCTGATTCATTCACTACCTGGTTCAGAAGGGGCTGTCCTCTGCCCCCACCTGAAGAGTGAATGAATGTATGAATGCTTTATTGTATGATTACCTAAAATCATTTACAAATACAATGCATGTTCCTTTCATAATTAAAACAATAGATTAGTAAAAAAGCATCTAAAATTAGGTTGTGTTTAAAAGAAGAAACATCTATTAACATATACATCTGTCATCCATCATTGCCCTAATATTAGTTCATCTTAACTGGTTGTGCTTAGTGCAAGATCACTAATGGCCATAATGTGCAGTGATATTATTGCTCAGCGAAAATTAGCAATGGCCTTAACCACTATGATGATAATAATGCTCATCGACAGCCGTCATGTAGATTGTTATTATCTGTTATTTTTTGTTCATTGAGTTTCACACAAGGTCTTTCCAGCAACGGCAAGAACTTCCCGGCATGTGCAAGCACCATTGGTACTGTGGTAGCATATATGTACGGTAAAGCCTCCTTTCATGTTCTTACTTTATTTAGCTTCAACATTGTCCTTAAGTATTTAAGCCTCTGGCTTACCAACGCAGCACAGCAACAGATGACATGCTCTTCTGATTCTGTGTGATATTGACACCAGGCCCTACAGAACAGACACCATGTTTTGCAGAATGGACGTATCTGAGATCACGTTGACCTACCAACATCCAAATTGCTTCGTATTTAGGAATTTGTTTATCTGGTGGCGAGTCTTATCCATAGCCTGTCCTTGTGGTCAATTTAAATTGGGTGTGGTTTACTTTGGCTGGTCGGTGGATGCCTTGTGATATAATGCTCAAGTTTGTTTTGCGATTATGGAGGAATCTGTGCTCCTTTGCTAATGGGTTTGCATCAATTTACAATGCCAGGGCACATTCCAATATTAATTTCTTTCTGCTCCAATCGTAATATGTTTCTCTAGTGCAACTGTACCATTTGTTTGGCTTACCTGTTAGCATTTAACACAAAATGCCCTTAAGTCCCCATTCATTCACAGGATCAGTTGTAGGTCTCTAACGATCCTCTTCACTTCTGCAAGACCCTATGTATTCTGTGTTCTGTGCCACTTGTTCGTTATTTATTTCTCTGTATAGTAGAAAAACTCCTCGATATAATCTTAGTGCACAATAAAATTCCATATAAATGTCTCGCTGGGCCAAATGTCTGAAAAAATGTTGAAAAAAGTATGTGTGGTAAGTTCTTTGCTTGTTGTCCAGAATGTAGGCAGCATTAACTGATGACCTGGGTTAAATACTGAAATTCGTTTTTTGTCTCTTTCATGATGAATGAACATTAAGCCTGAACCATGTAAACACGTATTACTCAGCACTAGAGGAATAATTTTCTGTGCATCACACCAAAATGCAAACATCAATTTCCCTTCCATTATAAAGATCTCTTCTTGGAAATCTCTGAACAGACTCAAAACAATTCTCCATCAACAAGTTTGGAAACTACGGACTGTCATGAGGCGCACAGTAGACAGCGGATTTTCGAAGGTTTCAAATGTGTATGTTGAAGTTCTCTGAGTTTATCAACAGTGACGAAAGACGTTTGACTAAATAGTGTACTTATGCTATGCGATAGAAGCACCTGGCGACAGGATCCCTTCCGGCAGGCAAAAATGTGTTTACTCTTGAAGCATAGTTATTTTGTCCTGTTTTTTGAAACACCTTACTGATATAAATCTACTTTCCGTACCTGTTTTGACAATGGTTAATGATTCACTTTCCACCAATCTATTGGGCTATTATTGCAGTACACAAATCCTTTCACTTCGAGAAGCCATGCACATTCATAATACAAATCCTATAATATAATCAATATTCACGCAGCTGGGGAAATAAATTAGATTTTTCAAACACGTGGTTATTTGTTAGATTAGAACAACACTGAAGCATGCACCAAATTTGCGCATGGTTGATTCGACTCCTGAAAAACTCAAATCTAGGGTGCAGCAAATAACAATTTTCCAGTTTTTCTTTTAGTAAAATAAATAAAAGAATTGTATAACCCTTAAAAAGGAGTAACATCATTTGCATAACATAGAATCCATCAATAAAAGTTACTCTCTCCAGTTTACTTTCCTAGCATTTGCAAGTGAGGCAAATATTTTGTGAATTTACAAGATTCCAAATTCAAAAAATCTCAAGTGGGTCATTTTTATGCTTATGTCAGTTTATCCAAATCATGTCTACCGTAATTTTTATCTATAGCCTCTAGGGAATTTAAACAGCCATGATATTTTCTATTTTAGGTTTGAGTAGATTTTAGTCAGATTTTCGCAAGTGTAACTTAAGCCCCACCAGTGTTATCATCAATGATGTAATTTCGGAAGTCATCCGTGATGTTATCATTTATGTGATGAACATGTTATGAAATATATGAGGTCATAAGCAGTTTATGGCGAGGGCGTGAGTCATGGTCCCTTGAGTTAACTGTAACTCATGAGTTTCAGTGGTTTTTAAAGTTTAAATGTAAGTTTTTTATGGACATTTTCACCTAAATATAGAGTCAATTTAACCTCTGTTTTTTTCTGAGAATTTGTAAGATTTTACTAACGTAAAGTAATATTGTATTACCATAACTTAATAGGCCTGCCTCGCGCCATGCATAGTCAAAACCAAAGTGCAGCACATGAAATGCCCACGAGTGGCCAAACCTCTATTGCTGATCAACATCACACAGTACACAGTTATTCACAAACCCTCTCACACCTTTTTTTTATCCCACTATAATCTTGTGGTAATTTTGTGGTACTCCTGCAACTTTTGAGTACAGCCAGTCTGCAGCACACAAACAATTTTTTCCCCTCTCACCCTCAGGAACTCCCGCACACAAGGGAATGGGGGTTAGGGTACTGCTAATCTGCCATTTTATATGTTATTTAGGTCTCTCCTGGCGTTGCAGCGCTGCTCGCTCTGCGAGACCTCTAGTGATGAAGGAGATTTCAGAAGGGGGCTTAATGCCCCGCCCATCATTTTCAGTGGATCGCCTAAGCGTTTATGCTAAACGCTGGCTTCCCATTGGAAAGGATGATTCTTAGTTACCTCCTTGTCTCCCTTGTGGACGGCCCCTCCAGACTGGGTCATCAGCTTCACAGCTGTCGTGAAAGAATTTCTTATCTATAAGGGCGTGTAATGGCAGCTCATGTTTCTGAAGTCTTGTTTTGATTAGCACTAGTCGGCGGGCACCACTCCGTGGCTTGTTAAATGGGTCTAGTTTCGGTCTGTTGACAGAAGTTGTTGACGTGGATAATCCGGTGCTGCCCAAAACCCAACCTGGAAGGCTGGCTTTGGACGTGTATAGCTGTGCACCTCACACATAGGAGGGTGCTGGATGCAATCTCAAGTGTGTTGCCGGTGAAGCATCACATAAAAGAGTTGCTTTCTTAATCTTGTATGTTGCCAAGTGCACATTTGGGTGCAGGGATGATCTTAGGTGTATCAATGATGCGTCCATGTACAAACGTTTTCGAGCACAGCAGCAAATCACTTTCCAACATATCTGTGGAACGCACATGTTGATATCAAAGCACACAATTTTCGACATAGTATCATCTTTGCTGGACGGTAGCTGTATTATTTTCACATTCACATTTCCCCTATTGTTGGATTGCGGGGTTCCAAGTGAGAGAATTTAAGTGAGTGAGGTCCGCCTTTCATCTGTGGTCGTAGCATTTCCTCTAGATAGCAATGTCGGCACTCAAAAACTACAAAGTTTCTCTTTAGTACTCTGGTCGCTTTATAGACATCAGCTGTCCTCAAGGCGCTGGTCAAGCGGTTCTTAAACATTTGCGTTAGTTTTCGATTAAAGGAGGACCCCCAGACTCATGACCCTTCTTTGCCTTTGAGTCTCCCAGTGCCCTCACTACTTCCTTTAAAACCACCAGAACCTTTATGAAAATATGCATGTGGGGTTTCCAGGCCTGAAAAAGCCAGTTGGTAACAATATAAGGCAGGGTCGTGCGCCTTCTACACAAAAAGGCCCTGCTCAGGAAACATTCCGGACATGCCGCCCACAATGTGCTTGTTGTCTCATAAGGTTTATTCAACTCAAAAACGCTGTCTCGTGCAACCCGCTTTAAACGTTGCAGCTGTTCCGGAGTCTGCAGCTCAATTCCCGCTCTCAACTCTTAACACTACATGAAATCTATTTATCAGATTTTTCACCGTAGCCTCCGCGTTCGAGGCATATGTGTCTATCATAGCATAGCATAGCATTACGTAAAAGTGTAATGTACACGCATGACGGGTGCACCCCGGTGCTGAACAACAGATGTTTGTCACCCAACTAAATGTTACTTTTTATTTACCTTAGGAGGATGAAAGGTTGACAGTTCGCCAGGATTCTGAACTGTGGCCAAGGGGTCACCTGCAGATCTCTATTGTGGGTTCAAGAGTCAGAAACAGGAGGAACTCCGAGTCACGCAGTTTGGCACCAACATCTCTAACTTGCAAGACAAATTCTTTCTACTTGGGGAGGGTAAAAAGGGGGCTGTTTGCACCATAACCATGACACTGCAAGGGTGTTTTCTAATCTTGGACGAAGAAAGTGCCAAACAAATTTAAATGTAAGTGGCTTATATAGTTCATGCTCCTAGTCTAAAAGCCTTAGGAGTGAGGGGGAAGTGCATCCATGGCATTTTTGTTTCCTGGAAGTACTGGAATACCCACTTATTCAGTGTTCCAATGCATATTGATTCTCAGAAATTGTAATAGCATAGCATTACGTAAATGTGTATTGCACACACACGACGGGGGCACCTTAGTGCTGAACAACAGAAGGGGTTTACATAGTTCATGATGTGGTGTTGCGGTTTAGCGGTTTATGACCATGTGACCGTGCAAGTCACGTCAGGAGTTGCGGCGGACATTAGGAGAAGAGTGCGACTATCGCAGCATCCCGCACTCTCCCTCTGAGTAAAAAATAAAGTGTTTGTGCCTTCAACGAGTCTCCGTCCATCATTTCAAGGGGGAGACTCAACTTCACAATTTGGCAACAAGGCTGCTGCCTCCAGGAGAAGCTACTGCAAGGTCACCTAGGGCCCACCTACAGGCTCCCAGTGCCGCCATGTCCATGAGTCCAGCCCGCTCACTGCTTCTGCATCCACCTGAAGTGGTTCTAGCAGCCCCAGTCCATCTCCTTGCAAGCATGTGTGTGCAAACCTTCTCACTTACCAACCCTGTTCTCTTCCCGACAAAGCCGGGCGAACAGGCTATGAAATGTTTTAATTGGAAGGGCTACTTCCTGAACTATCTATCGGCTCTGGAAGATGAAGGGGAAGAAGCATTTTCGAGCGCACGCAGAACGAAAATTTTGTTGCACAACCTGGGACCCGAAGGTTTAAGAGTCTATGAGAGCATGGGTAAAAAGACTAGGGGCCCAAACGATACCTATGTTTTTCAGCATGCATTAGAAGACTTGGACAGTCATTATCAACCAGTGGTCTGTACTGCTATAGACCGGTACACTTTCTTCCAACTGAAACAGTCCGAAACAGAGTCATTGGAAGATTACTTGGCCGCGCTGAAAAGACTGGCAGTTACTTGCAAATTTGGTCACTTCACGATGATCTAGTACGGGATCAGATTATTATGCGCACTGTCAATACTAACATACAAGAGAAATTGTGGGTGAGTAGGGATGCTCCCCTGAACAAGATCATAGCTATCATGAAAAAGGCTGAACTGTCCAAAAGATGTGCAGGTGCAGCGAAAAAAGACAGTGAAAGCAAATCCATAGTGTGCAGAGTGACGGACACGAAAGCACACATCGAAAAACTTCCACCCACGGCTGGGGCAAGATACAGCAAGAAGCCAATGACGAAGAGTACAGGACCCAACAAATCACCCAGCGACCACAAAAGCAGTTGTTACAGATGCGGGAGCCACACGCACATGGCTAATGACAGACGGTGCCCAGCATTCCGAGTTAAATGTTCCTTTTTTGGGGTGGTGGGCCAATTCAGCAAAGTCTGTAGAAGGGAACCCAGTAGCGCAACTGTCAAATGTGTAATGTACTAATCTAAAACTGAGGGGGTGGAAGGGGACGCTGAGGACGACAGTATTTTGTGCATTGATGACCAGATTCTAGGGATTGACTGCCATAATAACAGGAAACCCTCTTGCTTTTTAACCATAGGGGGTATCCAGGTTTCCATGGTAGCTGACTCAGGGTCCCCATACACCATAATTCAAAGCAACATATGGGAAAGGGATTTCGTCATCACCTTAGATAGTCATTTACACCCTACTGATGTCCACCCAGTCACCTTCACACAGGAGAAGATTCCCATGGAAGGCTTCCACCAACTCCAGTTTGAATTCAAGGGGAGAACCTCAGTAGGCAAATTATGCTTGGCAGAGAATGGCCACTCCATCCTGGGGTGGGCTGATCAAGGGGCGTTGGGTATCCAACTCAACCCAGGGGGTGAAACATAAGTGCTCATGACAGATGTACCGCTGGGAAATGTAAAGCTTAAAGAAGATTTCCCAACAGTCTTCAGTGGGACCATAGGCAAGCTTTCAAAATGTATGCACAAAATCTGCCTTAAACACGAAGCCACACCAGTATGCCACAAAGTCAGGAACATCCCGTTCAATTGCTGGGAGGCTGTGCAGATGGAACTGATGTGCCTGAAAGGCAACTGCATAATTGAATCCATAGAAGGGGCTGAATGGCTGGCGCCCTTGGTGGTACCCCGCAAACCGAGTGAGAAGGTGTGCCTCTACATAGATCTCAGGGAGCTGAACAAAAACATTTTGATGGATAAATTCCCGCTCCCCAAAATCAATGAAATGTTGGCTCAGACCAAAGGGGTCAAATGGTTCGCCACCATTGACCTCACAGTGGATTATCACCAAATTTTGCTTCACCCCTCCTGTCGGAAATTAACGTCCTTCATCACACCGTTTGGATGTTACAGATTCTGGCACATGCCATTCGGCCTAGTATCCGGGGCCGCAGTCTTTCAAAAACATATGCAAAAACTATTTAAAGACAACGGTGGAGTCCTCTACTTCCAAGATGACATACTTGCCATGGAAAAAGCGAAACAGGACCACGACGAAAAGCTGTTGGTGTTGCTACGGACGCTTTTGATCAATGGCCTCAAGGCAGAATGGGACAAGTGCAAGCTCAAACTACACTCAGTCACATACTTGGGGCACAAAACAAGCGGCAGTGGAATATCCCCAAAGAAAGCTAATGTCGAAGCTATCATGTCTGCACCCACACCTCGAAACAAGGAAGAAGTGCATTCGTTCCTGGGATTGGCCGAATTCTATAGTAAATTTGTACAGAATTTCGCCACCAAAACACATCACTTACATCAAATCTTGAAAGAGAAAAATGCCTTCAGCTGGTCGGCTGCATCCAATGACAAATTTGAGCAGATCAAACAAGACGTTTGCGACGCCATTCCCCTACATGGTTTCGACGACTCTGCCACTTCCATCTTGACCAGAGATGCCAGCGACAAAGGCTGTGGGGCGGTCTTATCACAGATCTCTACCGATGGCACGGAAACCACCATCAGTTTTGCCTCTCGTTCCCTTGCTCCCAACAAGGAGGAGTTCAGCGTTATTGAAAAGGAGAAGCTCGCAGTCATCTGGGCCATGGAGAAATGTTGCCAGAATCTCTGTGCTCCCAGTTCACCCTCAGAATGGGCCACAAGCCGTTGGTCAAAGTCCTCACATCTAGCGGCCATGCCAGCGCCACACCGTGCATTGCCAAGATGATCCTCCGACTGCATATGATGTCAAATACACCTGGAAAGAAGAACAGAGTGGCGGATTACCTCAGCCGCTCGGCTGCAATGGAAGGTATGCCAACACACATAGAATGGGACGAATACATGGTAGCATTCCTGACTGACCAGGAAGAAGTGATCAGTGCCCAAGAATGGAAGACTGCATACAATGCAGATCCCCAACTCAAGTGCGTGAAACAGTTCATCACACACGGATGGCCCGAGAAGAGGCACGTTGACAACGACCTCAGGAAATTCTGGGATGGTGCGAGACGAGTCAGTGCCGACATAATATTTTTACTACGGGGAGATAAAGTTGTTCCTCCGCGACATTTACTAGACCGCCTACTCACTATCCTGCACGAAGGCCACTTCTGAATAGTGAAATTGAAGAGACAAGTTAAACAATCATATTCGTGGCCAGCCATCGACAACCAGGTGGAGGAGTATGTGAGGGCGTGTGAGCAGTGCAGCAATGCCGACAAATCAAAGACCTTGCTATGACCGCCTCTTGGGAAGTTCATCACCCCCAACGGTCCATGGGAGGACTTGTCTGTCATCCTTTTGGGCCCCATTCGGGATTCATGGGGTGTACCCAAATACGTAATCGTCCTCATTGACCGATACTCCAAATGGCCGAAGGTTGAAATATGTGAGAGAACAGATACAGAGAGAGTCATCGCCGTCCTTACCTTGACATTCCTGTGAGAAGGGATTCTGAAAATCATCACATGCAACAACGGTCCTCAAATCACAATGTAGAAGTGGAAGGCTTTCACCAAAAGAAATGGTGTCACGACCAAACACACCCTCGTGTACCACCCAGCCGGCAATGGCTTAGCGGAACCGTTCAATCGGGTACTAGCTGGCATCAGTGCGGTCATGAATTGGGAACTTGAAGTCAGGAACACCATCTGGGCATACCTCAATGCACCCACCCTGATTGGCTACAGTCCATTCAAGAGCCTACGTGGCCGGGAGCCATTTACGCGTAACAGAACCATTTGGATGACCCTCACATTACAAAACAAATGGATCCCAGCAGTGGTCAGAAGTAACTTGGAGAAGGCTCAGAAACTCTATACGGACAACTACAAAAAGAAGCACGTAGTACGAGACATCACCTTAGTTAAAAGGGGAATGGGTCAGGGTGAAGCTGAGCCAAATGAGCAGGAAAGGAGACAGCAAGTTCAGCGAGCCCTTACAAGTCAGAGAAACATACTCTCATTCTGCTCTGTTAAGCGATGGAAAGATATGGTTGCACTGTAGAATGGCCAAATGCAATAAAGTGATCGAATGGAACAAAGATGAATCATCTACAAGCACCAGACACGCTTATTGGGATCTGGATGATGAGGAAGACGGACGAGCTACAAGCACCCCAAGCAATGATACAATGAGAAACAGAGAAAGCTCTGTTCACACCGCAAAGGAACAGGGTAATTCTAAAACTGCACAACACACCCCAAGAATGCCATGAAACCCGCGAGCAACACACCACGCAGGGAACTCCCATTGCTCACAACAGGGGCCCGTTAGGGAGCACTGGGGAAGCCATTTAACATGCTAGAGAGGTGCTGGGGACATGGGTACCCCTCATACGCACCTGTACAGGTAGAGCTATTGTATTACCTAAGAGATACAGAGAATTTGATTTGTAATTGCCATGTTATCACGCAATGTTTGCACCTTGTATGTTTCCTTCCCTCCGTTCAGGTAATCCCATCCTTTGAAGCAAGTAGTAAGGTATTGTTTCCGGGCACCTCAGGGCATGGGCGCCTAGTTGTGCCCTATTGTTGTGTTGTTTAAGGGGGAAGATATGTGGTGTTGCAGTCTAGTGGTTTATGACCATGTGACCATGCAGGGCACGTCGCTAGTTGCGGCGGCCATTAGGAGAAACATGAAATAAAGTGTGTGTGCCTTCAACGAGTCTCCGTCCATCATTTCAAGGGGGAAACTCGACTTCACACATGCTCCTAGGCTAAAAGCCTTATGAAGGAGGGGGAAGTGCACCAATGGTAATTTTGTTTCCGGGAAGTACTGGAATCCCCGCTTATGCAGTATTCCAAAGCAGATTGATTCTCAGAAATTTTAGCAAGTGCGCATTGTCAGTCAGTCAAATAATTTTATTCGATTCAAATGAATCACAAAGGTTTACAGAAAATCATACATTCATTTTAAAATAAAATTTCTACACATTGTTTAAAAGCAATGCACGAAATAAAAACTAGGTTAGGTAAATTCAATAAAAGCAATATACAATTCGTAACGTTTCCTAATTAGAAAAACTATTTTGATAAAACTAAGCACAGAGCTGCAGATAGTAACAGTTGATAGCAACCTCAAATAGTTAAAACCATCTTTGTAAGAATAGGAGCGAATGTCTCTCAAAATAGGCTTGATAAATCGGGCTTTTGGGTCTTTGTAGAGTGTGCAAAAAAGCATAAGATGTGTTGTGTTCTGTTGGGCTACATTGTTACATAGACAGGGGGGAAGTCTCTCACACCAACCCCCCTGTTTTGGAAAAGCCACAAGAAAGTGCAGTGTGCCCAAACGAAATCTAGTCATTAGAAAATGTGAATGGACATGGGTGGTAAAAGACAAATAAAATTGTTGCTGATTTAAAAGCGCATGATCCACTGTGTCACTGACCTGGTTAGACGAGCTTAAAACATTATGATATGCGATTTTATTGCCCATTTTCATATTGGGTTGAATAGACTCCGGGTTATCATAAAAATCTTTAAGGCCTATCTTATAAAAAGTTTCTTTAACATAATGTAACCAGGGGACTGCCAATTGCAATGTCAAGGTTCATACAGTCTCCTAGGATATCTCCACATTTTTCCCCATAGAAGCAAGGGGGCAATATGATTTCTGTTCAATCATGCAGTCAATACCTCCCTCAGAATGACAGAATTGAGTGGGGAACTACTGGGGATAAGTAAAAGTCTTTTTAAAAACGTGTTCTCTAATATATTAATCTGTGCACTCTTATGATATCCCCATACTCCTGGCCCATTGGTGGCCACTGATAGACATTTAGTTTTATACAATGTTTTCAATTCAGCTATCGGCTTATGAACAAGTTTGCTGGCAAATCTAAAAAGGCCCTCTATGGTTCTACTAGTTTGTTGAAGCCTTGTCGTGATCAAGTGGTCCCAACTTAGTTTATTATTAAAAAGGTTCCCCAAGTAAGTAACATTTGGCACTATGTCAATAGCAATATCATTTACTATACATTTACGTGTTTTGTTTGGACCGCATACCGTAATAAAAAATTTACTAAAATTAACCTTAAGGTCCAGTCCTGTCATAAATGCATTCAAACATTTTTGTAGGCTATTGGCTGTTAAGGTCATCAGTACTGT
The DNA here is from genome assembly GCF_964263255.1 of Lissotriton vulgaris. Taxonomy (NCBI): domain Eukaryota; kingdom Metazoa; phylum Chordata; class Amphibia; order Caudata; family Salamandridae; genus Lissotriton; species Lissotriton vulgaris. Next base: position 916,504,877 of record NC_141687.1, read on the forward strand.
ATTGTCCACATAGGACAATAAGGGTGCATGTTTGCCTCCTATTCTTGGAAAATCCAAGTGTCGTTGTAGTAAAAAATATTCTAAGCCATTAGTATATATTAAAAATAAGAAGGGAGCCAATATACAGCCCTGGCGCACTCCCTCGGTTGAGGCAATTGGGTTAGTCTTTTCTCCCCCTGGACCATACAGGACAGCTACAGTAGTAGATGCGTGTGATCTATGTAACAGGGTGACAAGCGGTTCCTCAATCCCATAGTGTCCATAAGTGACCACAGCTTTCTCCGACAAACTGTGTTGAAGGACTGGACAAGTCCATGAAGGCCAGATGGATTGAAACACCCCTGGCCTTCATGTACTTGCCCATAATCATAGACAAGTTGAGGCTCTGCTCAGTGCGCATTGTTTTTTTCAAGCAGTGAAATAAAAGGTAAATTACTTTGAAAAGACTAGTGCAAACACGTGTAGCGTAGCGTAGTGCAGCTGTCATTTTTTTCTTGCTCGCGGTCATCAACGTCAAGTTGGCGACCGCGAGCACGCATAATGACACCCCGGCGTGACTTTTTCCTTGTTCGCGATCAGCATCATCAAGTTGCCAATCGCGAGCGTGGAAAATAAACCTCCTGGCCAGATTCTCAATGTGGGGAGGTCAGGTTTCTCATTGCGAATGGTCGCGTATGCTCACGACCACTCACGATGAGAAACTACCAGTCCGCGTTGAGAAAGCTGCCGCACGAGTAAAAATCTAGTCGAGTGGCAGAAATCTACAGCTCACACTGTGCAAGAGGCCATTTTCAATGATTGCACAGTGCCGGGTGCTTGTCCGCACTGTGCAATCATTGAAAACGGCATCTTGCACAGTGCGAACAGAGTACTATGCAGTTCGCGTAGTGCTACGCCTGGCTCGCGTAGTGCAAAGTGCACTTTGTGTAGCTTCGCGTAGTGCTACTTTGCAAATTACGCTCAGCCCTAGAAAAGTCTTTGTTTCTGATCCAAAAAATTTGAGCTGATGAAAAGAATCTAAACTATCTGTTAAGCATTCAATACTCAAATAGAGGTTATGTTACAACAGAAGAATAAAACGACGAATCGCATCTACAAGAAAAAAAAAGACACAAATGTTATAGTCTGTTCACTTCATCTCTCCATTAATTGAGCTGAAGCCACGCTCGGAGGCTGTGCAAGCAATATATTTTGTGTGTAGCCCAGAGATTTTGGCCTGTATGAAAGTCCTAGGTTAAGAGGTCCACCTGACTACCAATTCTCAGCACATATATTTACAAGTTAACTCTAAAATGACACTCTCCATAGCAAATCTGTTCTGAATATGTGCTCATACGCCAGACATGCCACAGAGGATCGAAACCACACATGAAAAGGACAGTATAGAGGTAATATGTAGCTCACTGAAACTGGGGTATCTGACGCCAATTCCCCAGAAATATTGCTGAGAGTACCCTTATTAGTTTTTAATAATAGATCCAGTGGGAAAACAATGGTGAGTCTGAAGCCATTTTAAAGAATTATCTTTTATGACTAGTTAAATCCACTGCTTTATCAGTGGAGTAGAGAATATACTCTTATACATCTCACCTCCTCCTGTAGTTACTTAGTCAGTTATTGGATTTACTGACACCCAGTCTGCACAATTTCCTTTCCAATACCATAATACAAGTTGGACAGTTCATCACTGACTTCGGTCTCCAAATAATTCATTATTGAAGACGGTAAGTACTGGGTGGATTACCGTAATTACCACACACACACACAAAGGAACTTTACAATTCACTTAATAAACCTCAGATAAAAAAAACTGAGCAAGCAACTCATAGAGAATGCCCCATCTTTGATCATTCATAAACCAATTAGATGGGCCCCAATAATTTTGTTAAGCCCTGTCCATGGTCGGACCCCTCCAATATCAGGTTTGAAGCTAAGTTAGTGCAAATCAAGCCCAGTTCCACCCAGAAGTGCTAGGCCAACTGTCCTAATCCTCGTGTTACTGAGTCAAGCGGCTGTCAGTCATGGCTGGTGTTTAGGTAAAAATTGGTTATTTTTTTCAGTGTAACTGACAGTTTACCGGAGGAGCCTTATCTGTCTAACTTCCTCCCACATCATACGCACATCTCTGTAAGTTTACCTAGCTATAGAGAGCTCCAGTCCCTGAATAATGTGATATGTTATTTATTTCACCTTTCCCTGAGTGGACACATGTATTTTTGCCATAAGTAAGAGTGGTAACGATTTAGTTTGTGGTGTGCTCTAAGCTGATACTTGGGTATTGTATATGGGGATCCATATGCGAGTGAGGAAGTTATGTGAAGCGGACCGTGATCCGAAAATCAGTGTAGAAATGTTGGGCTAAAGTGACTTGTTCACATTGACACAATGTGTTCAAGGGGAAGCCGGGATGTTAGGTTTCTTGGTTACACAGTCAGCAATACTAAAACCAGGCAACATTTCCTCTGATCTTTAGCTCCACATCAAAAGGCAATGTTCTGTGCATGATTTCATTTGAAGACACGTATGCTACTCTCCCTCTCTAGACCTCCCTCTTCTGCCAGCTTTACCTTCTATTAGATAAGACAGCTTTTTCATATCTTTCGTGTAGTTTATGGCAAAAGCAGAAAAGTGATACCCAAAAGGATGGGTGCCCCGAAAACATTTATAGTTAATGCCACATTAGGTGGTAGCTGGGTATTGTTTTTCTGAACCCACGTGACCGTCACATAACTAGGGGAGGGGTGCTTGCAAAGCGGGGGTGGGGAGTGGCGGTTTAATGCTTTGTTAGCTGCCTGGCCCTTATCTCTGTTCCTCATCTTGCTGGAACATTCTATCATGGTGAGATATTGCATGGCGGTTCTATGCTAATATGTCCATGCATTCCTTGCCTCTCGTGGGGAGGGGTGGCTGCTGGACCATAGCAACTCCTGTTTTAAGACCTCCCCTTTACACAGCTCCCCACATTAATCCGTCAAAGTCCTTGCCGTTCAGGAATGCTGTCTGGCCCAGCACCCTAATGTTATTTTTAAACATTTAGTTGGTACTTGGATAAGAAACCTCTTCCCCAGTATCTCAGGCACTGAACTTGAAACTGGGCCTGCGTGTGACTGCCTTAAGATACAGAGCATGCAATGACAGCGTGGCATGTGTAAACCAGTAAAGAGCCATGGAAATGTGAGGTAGAATGTTTACATTGAATTGTATGGGCAATTGAAGGGAAATTATCATGCCTCATTAATATTCCATGAATTCATACATAGTATCTAAAAACATTTGAATCCGCTGTCCCTAAACGTGGATATACCACATTTTGTGAACTAAGATGAATTTATTAGAAGTGCTGAGCGACGCCATCCATGTTTGTGAAAATGCAATAACTGTTGAGTCGTTTGGACTACCTGTCCTGGTTGATTCCTATTAGTGAGGGCAGCACTCAAAACACCCTCTAGTGGTTATTAGGGGTACAGTTCTTGTATAAAAGGCAGGGGGTTTACCCGACTAGCAATGGTCAACACAATTAAATAATAAAATAAGCAAAGCATTGCATAAGTGAGTTTATGTATACACCCACTGTTTACTTATAAGAATTAACTTGTTAGGGGGTTAAAAAAAATCCTGCCACATCTTAGCACTCTAAGCAAGTATTAAACAGATTAGCTGAGAATCGCTGGGAGTCTGAGGCCAGCAGACCAGCAGGCCTGTCTGGGGCAGTGAGACAGTAACACACTTTCTGTTGGAAAAACCAATAGAGAACTCTGCAAAAAGAACTATTATTTCAAATTACTCTACAAGTAAATCTGAAACCAGGAACTTCACTACACACTACATACACTCCATAACACATGGCTAAAAGACATAGGGCCAGATGTATCAAGATACCCTTTTGCGAATCTCAAATAGCGATTTTTAAGGAATCGCTATTTGAGAATTGCAAAATGGTATGTATGTAGAAATTCTCTATTTTTTAGAGATTTCTTAAAATTCCTTAATTGCGATTAGCAAATTGCTAATCGCAATTAAGGAATAATTTCCCATTCATTTCTATAGACCAGGAGGCCCATAGCAAGGAATGGGAAATTATTCTCAATTTGCGATTCGCAATTTGCTAATCGCAAATTGAGAATCATTTCAAGGGTGTCTTAAGGACACCCTGCTGCACCCCTGAAATTGACATGTGTGCACATATGGCATACATACATGCCCTTAGAGCATGTATGAGCATCACATGCTACCTTTACAAATTGCAAAAAGTGCAATTTGTAAAGAAGTAGAAAATTACCACCAACTACAAGTTGGTGGTAATTTGCAATTTCTTAGTGTGAATTCGCAAAACGTTCTTGTTTCTTACATACCATTTAAGGAATCGCTTTTTGCGATTCCTCAAATGGTAGAGCAAAAGTAAGGAATCGCAAATTTTGCGATTCCTACTTTTTGCGATGCGATTTTTTTCATACATCTCATTTCCCGTTTTTTTGTCGCAAACGCTGCTAGTTTGCGATTCGCACCGTTTGCGACAAAAAAATGCTTGATACATTTGCCCCATAGTCATTTATAACGCCATTTATAACACCACTAGCTCTAACTTAAGCAAATGCGAGACTGATTGCATTTCCAATGCTTGTTTTTTATTATTTTCAGGACGTAGGGACAGAGTGCCCGAGTCCCAACATGATGACTGCAACATTTCTCTTCATCACAATAATGTCTGGAGCACACAAGCATTAGCAATAAAATAGCCTCATATTCCAGTTTGATGAAAAAGGAGAAACACATTTATTCATAGGAGTGGTACACTTCATTTGGTTTTTGGAAATTTTTTTGCAATCCTAATGTGGTACAGGCAAAGTTGCTGACGTGTTTTTTACTTGAGTTAATACAGATATACATAGATTATGTGGGCTCAAAGAAATGACTAAACAGTACATTATCTATTGTCACATGATAGCATAGTATTTCGAGAGTCCACAGCTGTAAACGTGTCTCCTACAGTATGTATGCAAAGAACCCCCTTGAGGTATTACCCCTGAGGTCAGGCTCCATGTCCGAGGCTCGTCGTGTGCCATAGTGAAGATGCCAAAAAAGCATCTTTACATACATATTGTGGAATTTAATTTAATAAAACTAACAAAACAGCCTGTGATTTTTGAAGTACTGTGGTTAGTTATTAATAACCTGTATATTAGCCGTTTAGCTTTGAGTTTTGTGCTCACAAGTTTCTACGTTCAAAGCAAACCAAGGTTCAGGAAGCCTTGGTCTCTCCTGATATACCAGAAACGCGAATTGCTACTTTGTCCCTTGTCCCTTGTTCCTGAACAATACCAGGACTTCAGTGATGTGTTAAAATAAATCTAAGACTAAGATGCTACCTGTACATCGAAGTTGCGACTGTGGTATAAATCTGGAACCATGATCAGAAATTCTTTATGGTAGAATGTACCTACCTCAGAATCAGAAAACAAGGTGCATTGATAATAATTTGGAGAACCGCCTTATTGTTCCATCAGCATCTCCTGCCTGGGCTACTCTTTTCTTTCCAACTAGGAAATCAAATGAGTTGAGTCCTTGTATTGATTATAAAGGCTTAAATAGGATCACAATAAAGAATTGTTATCTTCTGCCATTAATTAAAAATATCTTGAAATCTGCACAAGGAGATCAGGTCTATTCAAAACTCTAGTGAAGTAGTGTGGCTCACTGGTTAGAGGCGGCAGACCCGAGAGCAGAGGATGGCCCGGGACCAGGGTTCGATTCCCGGCGCGGCAGGTTTCTGGACCAGGGTCAGCGGACTCGATAATTCTCTCACCTCGGTGCCCACTCTGATCAGCGATCACACTCGGCAACTCTGGGCATTAGCTTGCCTCATCTTCACTAACGGCCCCACCAGACCGCCGGGGATGCCTGGTCTCACCCTGGAGATACCCATTAAAGGACCATCTCTCAGGGAAACCAGGAAGGGTTTCGCAGTGGTCGAAGCGCCTTGGGACCCTACGGGTAAGTAGTGCGCTATATAAATGCCTATACATTATACATACATACATTGGAGGAGCCTACCACTCGATAAGTATCAAAGGAAGAGATGAATGGAAAACGCCTTTTCGAACTTCATTTGGACAGTTTGAGTACAAGTGATACTCTTCAGCTTAAGAAATGCTTACTCTATTTTTCACTGCTTTATGGATCATTTTTTTTATCTGATCTTCTGAATCAAATTTTAATAGTTTGCCTGGATGACATTTTGTTTTTTTCCAGGTCACTTGAAGAACATTGTCAACATGTCCTGATTATGGAACTTCTCCTTGAAGTAAAAAAACTGGATTTTTTTTTAGCACACACTGATAGAGTATCTTGGGTTTATAATGTCTACCAATGGTCTGTCTAAGGATTCAAGTAAGATACAGGCTGGTTTGAATTGGCCACCTTCTTCTTCAGTCAAAGAAACCCATAGGGTTTACCAGTTTTAACAGGCAGGTAGTTTATCCATAGTTTATCAGAGTATTTGTGTAACATTTATCAGTAATTTAAGAAGGAAACCTAAACTCTGGGTTTTTCTGGGATTCTTGAGATGAAGCAGATCTTCAAGCTCTGAAAAAGGCGTTCACTACAAACCCTATACTTAGACATCCGGATACTTTGAAGAAATTTGTAGTGGAGACAGATGCATCCGACAAAACCCTTGAAGCTGTATTACTGCAACAACAAGAGGATGATGAGTTGGAACATCCTATTTTTAATCATTAAAGAACCTTGTCACCCTCTGAACAGACTGAGAAAGAGTTGTTGGCAATGATAGTACTGCATACAGTGGAGACACATTCTTCAAGATGCTCATCATTCATTTGAGATAAGGACAGATCGTTGTAATCCTCTAGTCTTACAAGAATTTCAATGTTAGAATAGTAGACAGGCATATTTTTTCCCTAAGTTGGACTTTGTAATCATGTATGTTCTTGGATCTAGTAATGTTTTTGCAGATGCGTTCTACCACTCAGAGGTGCAACCTCAAACTATGTTGTTTCTTGGGCGAGTTTTATTTTTTTACTACATACCTATCTTTCTCTGGATCATGAAGAATTGGAAACATTACAAAGAAAATTTGAAATCTGAAAACAAGGTCATTTATATTTCTCCAAAAAAATATTTGTTCATTCCTGTACCAATGTTACAAAAGACAGTTTTGAAACTGTGCCATGGCTTCTTAATCGCAGGCCACAGTGGCAAGAGAATACTTTGTGGATTTAGTCCTGTGACCTTTCTGGTGGCCCACATTGTTGAAGGATGATAATAATACGTGTCTTCTTGTGCCATGTGTGCTCAGTTTAAAGTTTCTCTTTAAAAAACCTATGGTCTTCTTTGTCCTCTACCTATGGCTCCTGATCCGTGAAACAAAACTGCAGCAGAGTTTATTGAGGACTTGCCTTATGTAAAGGTTTCGCTATGAACAAGTTGACTTTAGATACATACTCCAAAAATTGCAAATTTTTCTACATTCTTGCTGTGACACAGGTTATGACCCATGGTTGTTTTTTGCTTGCATTATCTTCTTTGTCTGTTTTTTCGGATAGAGAACCACAGTTTATTTCGAAGTTTTGGAAAAGCTCTTGGAATCTCCAGAGTATTGTTGTCAGGGTTCCATCTTCAGAGCAATGGCCTCACTGAACATACAGACTATGGGCCAATATTTATGATGTTTTTTCAATGCTGCCAATGGTAACTGGTCCTCTTTGTTGCCTTTTTCTGAATTTGCATACAACAATAGCATACACAGCGCTATTGAGGTATCTTCTCTCTTTTGCCTACATGAATTTCACCCTAGAATTAATCTTAAATTGTGGTGAAACTTCCAGAGCACTTCTCTTTCAGACTGGGGCATGAATTTGTTACATTTGATAAGCAGTTTCTAGTAAGCCATAAGAGTGATTCCTCATGTGCCCCAAGTAGTACCCTGACCTGGGCCCTTACAGGCGAGTCAAGAAAAAGGAATTGCGCTGCCTTTTACTTTAGAAATGTAAGCAATTCTTATGAAAAAGTGGACAACTCGTCTGCTGCCTAAGCGACTGAAAAGCTTCCCTTTCAATTCTAAATCGGTGTTGCGAACAATACAGTAGGTACCCTTCCTCCCCTCGATTAGTTCGACCACGCTTTGTCTTAGCTGCTGGTCGACTGGAGGCACAGAAACACAGTTAATATAAAATGCCAGAGAAATATTGGCCATCATGGACGCGCTGTAATTACAATACGGTGCACCATGGTGCAAGGGTTTACAAATGCACCCAAAATTTGGACACATCTGTTGGCACAAAATGGACGCATTGCTGGAGTTGCTCATGAAAGTGACGCAACTCCAGCACTGAGACATAACAGATAGGTGAGTCTTATTCGAAAGGCCCTGCATCATTCCTTATGCCTGGTCCTAGCAGGCATAAGGATTTTGACTCAGTGAAAGCATAGAGTGACGCAGTGAAATGTACATTTCACTGCGTCAGTTCTACATGGCTTTTTGCGTGGGAACACCCTCCCTGCATATGTTATACCTGACGCAGGTATAATGTGGCACAGGGCTTTACAAAGCGACGCATCTCCCTAGATGCGTCATGTTATAAATGGCCCGCAAGATGGCGCATTATTTGTGCCGCCGCTGTGTCTCAATAAGTGACACAAAGGGGGCCCAAAAGTGTTGCAAGGGGCTTGTCAATCTGTCCCTGAGTATTATACTCTTACTTTTATTTTTGGCCATAAACTTTGTGTATGATATTACAAACTATGTAATGCCATGGCAATCCTAGGTTAGCTCTTTTTAGCTTACTGGCATAGCAAAAGGAGTTTGCTGGTTGGGTTGTTTTCCAGTCTGTGGGTTGTAAGCTGAAGATTGAGCTTCAGGGTGAGACGGTCTATGTGGGCTCTGTTACTGTGACATTGATTGGTGCAGTTATCGTGGAAATTGCTAAGTGTTCAACTGCTTTATGAAGTGCATGTGCTTCTGGATGCATATAATGCTGGCTGGTACGGAGTTCCAGCGCTTTGCAGTTTGCAATGAGAACGCAGTGCCCCCTACAGATTTCCTACAGGTGGTAAGATGCTGTGATGGTAAGTGGTTCAAGCCTTGAGCACAGTGTTTTTTTGTTTTAGTCTATGTTGTCTAGGAAGTTAATAGTACGAGTTGTATTGACACCTGTTTGTGTAAACTGAAGCTGAAATCCCTACAAATGTATTTTGTTTAAAGTTTTTCAAATTGTGGCACTCCATCACCTAGGAGACTTTAAGCATATAACCGGTGATTTTTTTAGAAACTTAATTTAAAGGAATATTTGTTTGTTTTTGGTTTAGGGTTTTCAGGCACTCTGCTTGGCACACATCAGAATAGAGTCGCAAGTCATTATATAAATAATGAAATATTCTTAATACAGGATCTTTTGAAATAAGTTTGGGACGTCTTTCCCCTCTCGAATACATAGCGAAAAACTTGATTTAACAATCTGATCCTGCTGCACTCCAGCAGGATCAGTTTGCTGGAGTGCAAACTGACCCTGCACCAGTTTGCACTCCAAATAAAGTGAAATACAATGTGCGGATTTATTTACCAAATGAACAACTACAGTGACCAAAATGCATTGGGATATGAGAATTCAGGCCAATGAAAACTGTTTAAAAAATTAGCCGTGAAATATTAGCTACGCAGGTCCAGAATGCAAAGTGTTGGTGGTTTATTAATGGCAAATGTCACGTCTCAGGGCCGTTGATGCTGGTTTAAGAGTAACCACACCTCGTTTGTTATTATTCAACCAATATGTAGAGTACATTGTTAAAATGCATGAATGGTTATGCACATTCTACCCAAAATAATTTATGTCAATTTTTTTTAAATGTTTGGTGTTGCTATGTTTCTCTCTATAAATGTACTCCTTTCAGTGAAGATTTCAATGTGATTTTTCGTCAGATGTCTTGTTTGAACTCCCTTGTAGTAGCTCTAGAAAATGTGCACAAAATGCCCCACAGTAGAACTGCCCTGTAATTAGTTGTAATTATTGCAATCACACATTTAAAATTATAGGTAAGTCTTTTATAAACAACATTGTCTTCTTTTCCGAAATGCATTCTTTTCCTGGATGCATATTATTCTGCTTTTTGTCATGCCATCTGAAGTGGGAAAATTAGGCAATTAAAATACTAAAATGAAACATTGTATGGAATGGTAGCAAGGGTTTTAGACACATTCCAGATATCAGATGTCCTTGTCACCAAAAGATCCAATACATTTACATATATATTGCTTTTACAGTTCATCACTGAAGGCACAGAATTACAGGTGGCAACACCTTACCCTATATGGGCCTGATTCACAAAGAGACTTGCGACTCGTAAAGTGACAAGTGCAAAGTCTCCGCACTCATGGTGGAATTTCTGCATGGCACACTCTCTGAAGTTCGACGTGCGGAGATTCCTCCACGAGCGGGGAGAAACTACACTCTTAACTTTACGAGTTGAAAGTCCCTTTGTGAATCAGGCCCTATATGTTTTTAATGTAAGTCAACGTTGTTTTGAGATTTTGTAAGATTATACATAAGATAATTTTGTGAGAAATATACAGCTTCATAACTTTATTTAGCTCTCCAAAACTGTTATCATTTTATTATAATGTTCGCAACCGGACAACCACGGGTCCATGGAATAATAGCTAGGAATGTGTATGCTAATGCACATGAAATAACAGAACATTGCATAACATTAACCTTTTCAACAAAATTACGGCTGGCAGGTGCAAACAGTCAAAAAAGAAAAACTGTTAGGTTTGAATATGATAATTATGAGGCATATCAAAAGCAGCTAAATATGAGGCTGGAGCTGAAAAGTAGTCAATTGTTTTAAGTGAATCTAATAAACTTGATTAGATCAAACCCGAAAGACAAATCTCCCCAGGTTGCAACTTTGACTTGTAAGATGCATGTTCAAGCTTCAAACTTGTTTTTTTGGAAAAAATGTAATTACAACCATTCAGATCGGGGTTTTTTAATGAGGTCCAAGAAAGCTGAATTGAGCCCATATTTTCTGGATATGAGCATAAAATAAATTGTATAATGTAAAAACCAGTATTAACAGACTATATCTAACACAATGATTCAAGGGAAGTAAAGGCAGCTACCCTGTGGGTCATATTAAAAGCCATCCTTCAAAAGTATTTTTATAGCAGATGCAGCCAGTCTGTTCAAAATGCATACCACATAATGAACAAACAGCCTGATTCATGAAAGACCCGTTTTGCGAGTCTTTAATAGCGATTCATAAGGAATCGCTATTACAGGTTCGCAAAACGGGATTCATGTAGGAATCGCAAAAAAAATGCGATTCCTACATATTCCTTATTTGCAATTAGCAAATTGCTAATCGCAAATAAGGAATAACTCCCCCTTCATTCCTATGGGCCAAAAGGCATAGGTATTCCAAAGGACACCCTGTAGCACCCCTTAAATGAAAATTTGAACAGGTGTTGCGCACACACATGTCCAAAGGACATGTGTGTGTGCAACATGCAACTTAGAAAAATGCTTTTAAAAGCATTTTTCTAGGTTTTCGCTATTTACCACGAGGTTTGACCTCGCGGTAAATAGCGGGCCGAAATTGCGAATTCGCAATTTTAAAATGGATGATGAATTGCATTTAAGGAATCTCAAATAGAGATTCCTTAAATGTAATTCCTCGCTAAATTGCGAATTCGCAATTACCGATTTTTGCATTTGGGATGATGAATCCCAAATGCAAAAATCGCACTCGCAAAGGGCCAGATTCTCAGAATCTGGCCCTTTGCGAGCGCAAATCAGCTTGATGAATCAGGCTGAAAGTTCCTAGAGGAACTCAGTGAGCTAGAATATATCCACAAACTTAACCACTCTTGCAAAACGTTGAGGAACATTCTTATGATTCGTGGCCAGATCAGAACTTTAGAAACATATCAGGAAGCATATATATTGCAATACATTCTATACATTGGGAAACAAATCTGGCACACTGCTAACAAAATTTGTAAAGGGTGTGGCAAGCCAAAAGCACAATAACTAAAGTTAAACTCTTGGATGGCCACATGCACACTCATGATTCAGAAAAGGATGGATGCTTCTACATGTTTAACTCAGGAGTCTATTCAAAAGAGTCACAACCTGGCTGGAGTGTCATTACCTAAGTTACAGCAGAAGGATAGGGCATGCCTTACCAAACCTATAACAAAAGAGCTGATTTGTATGGATATCTATTGCTTAATCTCCTCCAGGGCCTGAGGTTCACAAGGCTCTACAGCCACCTTTCCTAAATGTTTTAGGTCAACGCTTCTCCCTTTGCTCCATAGGATCTATCAGGAGATGATCCAAAAGGGCCGGGTGACCTCACAATGCCGGAATCGAACATCTTCCTGATTCTCATTCCAGTAAAGGAGGACCTTGGTGATGCCAAGATCATACTGCCCAATCTCACCCTGAACCTCGACATGAAAAAATTCACTAAAGTAGGGACTCTGAGATTTCAAACATTGATGGGGGAGCTGGTACATCTGGACCAGTCAGGCTTTATTCAGAAATAACAGGCTGGGAACATTACTAAAAAGGCCCTACATCTCCTGGCACCACTGGTCCAAACAATCAATCCTGATCTCCCTGGCTGCTGAAAAAGCATGTGACAAGGTAGGATGGGAATGTATGGTGGACACATTGAGGGTGGTTGTGGAGAGTGGAGGGAACTGGCAGGGTACTGTTGTCCCAGGATAAAGGTTAATGGGCTCCACTCATAAGGGGTGAATATTACCAGAGGCATGAGGAAGGGGTGCTCACTCTCCCCCTTACTCTGGAGCCATTTAACCTAGCAAATTGAAGATCATCCCCATGTTAAAGGAACCATATTTGGCAACCAGGATAGAAAACAAAATGTCCATGTTTGCAGACAACATCTTCTTTTTGGTCATGGACCCACCTTAACTCTCTCCCACACGTGTTAGAGGAATGGTGAGCTTATCAGACGGTCTCTGTATTTAGAATTAATATTTCCAAATCAGAAAACTGTTTGATTTCCAAAAGCGTGACTGAATGAGTAAGGAAGATAACCCTACAGTATCAATTATCTGTGCTTGGTTTGGCTCCCATTCTATCCATCACCAAAAAATTAAACTTCTACGACATAAGAGGGGAGTGAAGACTGAACTTAAGAGCTACAAACATAATATGCTTTCCTTACTAAACTACAGAGCAGCATACAGGATGTCCAGTCTACCTAAGATTCTCTACACTTTTTAAACACTGTCTCTCCATATCTCAAAGATTGCATCAAAGACTTTCAGTCAATGTGCTATTTCTTAATGTGATAAGGCAAACATAAATGCTCACTGGGTGGCAATACGGCAGGGATGGCTGGGGGGGTCCTAGACGCGACCCACTTAAGCACACATGCTATGAGATGTGTATGTGCATAAATACATTTGTGTGGGCATCGAAAATTAACGGCACTACTCTCAAGTTTATTTAACACACTACATGAGCCTTTATTCCACTGTTTTAATCAAAATTACGATGATGGCGAAAGCATTGATAAACAAGCATTGGCAAAGCCTTAGGTCTGGATTGCCATTTAAGTCCCTATTAAAATATGAAAGAAGCTTGCTGTCCTGGAAAAACAAAGCAGAAAATTATTGTTTCCCATGTACAATGCACCAATTAGCTAATAATAACAATTTAATGTCTGATGATCCAGAGTATTTTTGAGATGTAAAATCTTTCCTCATGCCTTACAAAGCAAGCATTCTTTAAAAGTTGGAATGATGATACACTAAACATCGAATGGCATGCTGTGAGATGATTACTCTTCTTGGTGGAGCCAAAGTCCATTCCATGTATATTTCAAAGAATTAGCAGTAATTGGTGTCCAGCCAGCTGCTCGGTCAAGCCAAACTTAGGCAAAAAATAGTAAGAAAGCATACCTCAACACTTCTCGCAACGTTTTTAATTTAACACATAGCAAAGCAACACAAGACCAAAACACATGTTTTTAATACTATCAACAAAATAACATTCCATGAAGATAAAAGGCCTGATTTAGGGCCGGGATATTCCTCACCACAGTGATGGAGTAACCCGTCCGCCGAGATCTAAATCAGGCCCTAAGTCTGTTAAGATTCCCAAAGGTAACCAAGAGCTCAATGGGTATTACATTTCAAATTGTTCAAACTGGTTTAGTAATACTGATAACATGTGAGTTTATCTGGATTTGAAGAAGAGATCTGTGGACTCACAGTCTTCGTGAAAGTCAAGTTTTTTTCACAAATTTGTTTTGCTTGGGCTACAAGAGTGTCACACAATTGATTTCATTTAGATACTGGAGTAAACATTGTTTCATTTTTTGGGACCTACATTTCTTCTCTTTTTAGAAACAACTCAGCTGAGGAATGTTTTGTAACAGATGCTTTGCTTTAATTGTTGTCAATTTGATTATTTTGTTAATTAGGGAATCTTACAAGATCACTGCATTTCTTTTATCTATTCCGTTGCTGAATTTCTGGTAATAGAACCTATTGGAAATGTTAGTTTGCCTCTCAGTATAATACACTATTTGGCAAATGTGGCTATTTACCATTTTTTATAATGTCAGTACCTCATGAAATGAGCGTTCAAGTGTCTCGTGGGTGCAGACCACCTTCAGTCTGTACGGAAGTTCAGAGGCAGGCGTGGCTGGTACAGGTAAGAGTGGTGGAGCGGGTGGGGGCAGGGAGGTGGGAGAAGTCGACATATGATGGAATAGGGAAAATAAAATAAATAAATAAATAAAACCACTTACCTTGCACTGAGTCGGCTATGCGGTAAGAGCAAGATCAGTGGTTTTATTTCTGTGTTTATTTTTTTTTCTCTATCATGCCATATGTCGACTTCCTCTTCACCCTACCGCTCCTACCTGTACCAGCCACGCCTGGTCAGAGGGGTCTTCTAGGTACTGTGCCCTCATATATATATACTCCTTGGTTTGGCTGGGGCCATACTACGCAATCAAGTCTATCAGTAGCAAATGGGCAGGCTAGCAGAGATTCAGCAGGTCCTTCAGGTCTTTTCCTAGCCATGAGGAAATGGAAAACTTTTAACTACATATTCTAGTAGCATCACATAAAGGTCCTTGCAGGTCTGTTCCTTGACAATGTTCTTCTGTGAGTTTGAGCGAATTGTCCACATCTTGGAATTTGGGCAGCAATTCACTAACTAGCATACCAGTGCACCTCTTCATTTTGTAATTCCGGTCAGGCATATGGGAACAAGTTTGAATGAGGTGGGCCTGATTTGGTATAAAACCATTTGTCAAATAACCAAATCAGAAGAGGAAAAAACACTAAGAGTGTGGCTCTCTTTGTTGTTTTCTGTCTGATAAGTCACACTCCACCTTTCACTCAGCTTTCAGTACAAACATATATCTGTGATCTTACAAGTTACCTTAATAAAAGATGATCACAAGCTGTTTTCCATTTGAACATATTTAGATGTTTGCGATTAAAGTTGAAAATAAATAAGGATAATCAGCCAGATTCACTAACACAAAAGGAAAATCTGCCACTGTAGAAGTGCCCATAGAAAAGGAAATTTTACTACTATGTTTGCAAATTCACAAATATTCCCTGTAATGCACCGGTAAAGCAGTGGCAGGCATAGGTTTCCAGGTGTATTGCTGGAAATGTCATGTTGACATGTTCCCTGGGCTCACATTTCCCAAAAGTGCATATGTTCATATGTTTGTTATAACTGTTGTAAAACCTATGAACATAAGGAACCTATTCTCAAAAAACAAGTAGTTAATGTATACCAGTAGTAGTACTACTACTAAGAAAAGTGCTGATTAATTGCTCTGAAAAATTCAAAAACATTCCCAGTAGTGCCACTGTAAGGCTGTGCCACGTGCACAAGCATACAATGAGAATACTATATAAAATGTTTCCGGGCCTAACATTTCACCAATAATTTTTCTTTACAGGAAAACATTTTTCCCTGTGGGGAATCCCTTTCCCTATATTCCTCCAAGAGAAGGTACTCCATCCTGTTGCTGGAGTAAACCTCCAACCATTTACAGATTAGGAAAGGGCTGGAGCAGCATTTGTTAATGCTCACAAACTCACAATTTTCTAGGCATTCACAAACTTTAAGATAACGCATGTATCGATCTTTTCACTCCCCAACCTTTGTGTGAGGCTTACTACTGCATACCTTGTCTTCAGAAGCCATTCAATTGTGCAACTAAAATTACGAAATGTTGGATAACCACCAGGCAAGGTGGAAAAGCTAGTGCTTAAAATGTTTGCCTATATAATTAAGAAGTACATTTTGTCTTTTGAGTGGAATTGTCTTGTTAGTTTCTGACATGTTTTTGTATGTTGGTCCCAAACATAAGGGCTCATTACGATGGTGGTCGGATGAGCATCGGTCCGCCATTGAAGCAGGATTGAGACTGCTTGACAAGGAGTCAGCGGTCTCATCCACCATATTTTGATCAGACCGCTGTGTAGGCAGTCAGAAACAGCCTTTTTCTACTATGTATTGTGCTGCAAACCGGAAAAGGGCAGCAGCACAAGTAGAAAAAGGCATTTTTCCATGCACTGTGTGCCAGGCACCATGCCACCTGTGGGACTGCCATGAATAGACTGTGGGAAATGGACATCATGATCCTGATGGTGGTGCCTCAGTAGGCACTGCCTACTTTCAGGATCACGATTCCAACTGCCGTCCCATCAGGATCAGTAGATCCTGACGGAGGCGACGGTCCATCCCCCGACAGACAAGGGTCCAACTGCCTGCACCCTATTGCAGCGGTCGGACCGATGGGCTGTCTCAGTGGGACCACCACCGACGGCCTGTCGGTGGCAGTGGCAGTCCCACCTGCATTGTAATGTGCCCAATAGTGTTTAAATAAAATGTAAACAAGATTAAAGTATATTTACTGTTTAAACCTGGACACATGTTATCTGTTCACCTTCGTCCACAGAGAGTGGTTCATCTATTGCTCATGACAAAACATAACTGTATACATGAATGTTCTTCACTTTTTTGGAAAGTTAAAAAGGTACTAGTTGGTGATTTTGTCAGTGCATGTATGCCAAGCAATACATTACTGTGATGAAGTTTGGTATTGAATTTTTAAAAAAATGAAACCAATTAAAGTCAACTCTATAGCTGGATGTTTACAAATTACATTTTATCCGAAACAACAAGTGTATTTTGTGTAAGGGTACCTAACATTTATTATTTGAAAGAATTGTTGAATATGTTCATTTAAATATCAAGGTTGTTAGAACTGGGGGTCTCTAGTTACCTTTGTTCAAATAGGGACCCTTACTTCTAGGGAAACACACTGTTGATAACCCCTGCTCACCCCCTTGGAAGCTTGGCACGAGCAGACATGCTTATCCCCAAGGCAATGTGTAAGGTATTTGTACCAATACTCACAGTAATACAGTGAAACACCACAAGTGGACGCTTCACAAGTTATTTATAAAAATATAAATCTTTTTATTTGATTAGGCAAGATCAAAATGACATAGAACCAATATACACAAGGATTCTTTCTTCAGCAATGTTTCTGTGGAAGGTTTTAGCAAAAACGTACTTGAAAAAGTAAAGGCACTTGTAGATTCAGTATGGCTGAAAAACTCTTGTTTAGAGCGTGGGGAAAGTCACTGTATTAATAGTTAAGTTGCAGCTTTAATCAGCATGTGGGGAAGTTACTTCAAAGGCAAACAGACAGTAAGATCCTCCTCAAGAACGCCCCACCGCACTTGTAGCACAAAATACTGCCTGGGTATCTTAGAACAATGTGGACCTTTGTCGTTTTTTTAAAATCTCCCCCTTCGTCACGCGCAGCCGCACGCCAGTCACCAGCGAATTTTAAGTATTATTGAGGCGGGCCGCCAGCAGAATGTTAGCACACAGTTTCTCCCCCCCTGGTAGGCTCCAGTTACCTGGTAAGTGCGGAGGGGCTTGGCAGCCCGCCCGATCCTCAGCGGTGCCTGCCTTCCTCTGCGGCGCTCCTTGGCTACTGGGATGGCTTTTCCCTTGATTAAGAGTGTGGGCAGTCCCGGTTGCTAGGGGACACGTTGCACTGCCTTCTGTGACGAAGCTCAGCCAGGATGAGCCTTCCTGGTGATAGGGGGAAACCCTCGAGGCTGGAACCAATCCCAGTGTGGCATTTCTTTTACATAGGCGTAGTCAGGGGGATCAATGCCTACGCAGCCTCCGGGCCAGCGGCTCTGATTTTTCTGTGCACAGCGCTTCTCTCCGTCTCTGTACTGTGCCGGCGGCTGTGATCTCGGCCCCCTTTGTTCACAGTCTCAGGTAGTGCACAAAGCGCACTCACTGCCCCAGGCCGGCAGCAGTGAAATCAACACACACAAGGCATTCTGGGACAAAGCAGACGCCCCCACCCCAGATCTTCAGCTCTGTGCTAATCTGCACAGAACTTTCAGGGCACGATCCTGGGGCAGATAATGCCTGAGGTGAAGCAGACCCCCGACAGGCCCCAGTTGTGTGCCGATGAGCACGCCGAGTCCCGAGCACAGGGGCAAGCAGGGCAAAGCTCAGGAGGTCACAGTCAGGGCGGGAGACACGCACTCAGCATTGATAAAAAGGTTTTCTTCTTGTAAACTTTTGTGTCCCTGAGTTTACTACAGGAGCCCAGCTCTTCCAGGCCTTTGGAGATAGGGGGACTTCAGAGGGGGCAAAACACACAGCACAGCTCCTCTTCAAGTAAGAGGGACACAGCACACAACAGACAGCCCCTTGGTCCTCTTACTCATCAATCACAGCAACTGCAGGTCAGCTCCCAGACACTCAGCAATGGCAGCACAGTTCCTCAGTTTTCCTGGCTGTTCTTTGGCAGGGATTCCTTGTTGATCACAAAGTTTTTGAATCTAATTTTACAGGGGTCTCAGTTCTACTTTTATACCCCAAAGGTCTTTGTTCTTTTGGTCCTAGACTCAGTCTAAACCAGTTCTGGGTGCACTCTGCCAGGGCCCCTCTTCTTCCTTTGTGAGTGTGGGCCAGGGCCATCAGACGCACCACCGCAGGAGGTGGAGCCAGCATTGTCGCAAGCAGGCACGGCCCTACTGAGACCCATGTGCTACTCCACCTCACCACTCTACATGCAGATGGGGCTATTCAGCCTACTGCTGACTCACCCAGCCTCCTAGAGCCACCCCCAGCCCCTGTCACTCACAAACCAGACAGTCAATCCACAAACGGGCAAAGGCACTCAGAAAGGCTGAACAAGGAAATAGCTACATTCTAAAAGTGCGATTTCGAAACTTAGAATTGAAAAACCATCTTCACTAAAAGATGTGTTATTAAATTTGGAGTTCAGGGATACCAGGTTCCATATGTCTATCTTGCCTTTACGGGAATATATGCAGGTAAGCATGTTAAGAAGAATTCCCCATGTTATCCTGTGGGCAAGATAGCCTCTCAATAGTGAAAAACGAAATCGGCAGTATTACACTATCATGACATGTTACCCACACTAGTACATGTCCTATCTTTCACATACACTGCACCCTGCCCAGGGGGGTACCTTGGGCTTACCATAGGGATTTTCAATGTGTAAGAAAAGGGAAGGGTCAGGCCTGGCCAGTGTGTACACTGGCCAGGACAACATGGCAGCTCACAGACTGGGCACAGGCACTGCGGTGGCAGGTCTGAGACGGATGTATGATTTAACAACTAATGCCTAAACAACGAATTGCTTAACTACGAAGGCTAAACAACGAGCAATGCCAAACAACTACCTTGTAAACAACGAGTTCCTAAACCACGAAAACATTTTTTATTGCTCATTACCCATTTACACAACTATGTTCTTGACCATCACATTACCCACCAGCACACACCGGCAGAAGCCAGAGCATTCCCTGCACGCTATGCCCCGACGTGCTGCCAACCTGGAAGGATGTAGGTAGTCTGCATCCCCGCGCTTATTAGAGACCACTAGCCTGGAGGCTGCAATGCCAAGTAAATCATGCCAGAGGGCGAGAAGCATATCAGGTCAGGGGGATCAGAAGGGTGAAACCCTGTCACCAAACATCATCTCACATTGTAACCACCGTAGCATGCTCTCCGCGCGGACACCCTGTCACCACACATCCCCGCATTCTAACTTCCTAAATAAGCGTGTGCCACCGGCAGGATGAAGGCAGGCCGGTACGTTCCTCTGTTTGTCACATAATTGTATGGGTGTCACTTCCCCGATGGCTCTGTCCCCTAGGGGGAAGTGAGGTATTCAATGAGAGGCTCGCCGTATAACAGAGCTGGAGAAGTCTGGGGCGGAGTCGTGTCCGTCTCCTGCTTTGAAAAAAAACCAGCTTCTCGGCCAACCACAATTCCATCTCTCTCCGTGTGGGGGAGAGACCTCGTTAAAGCTACAGGTGTCTTCCACGCAGGAGAGAGGCATGTTAGAGCACCGTTTGCGCCCTCTGCGGTGTCCGTGTCAACTATTCCCTATTGCAGTATAATTGTATTTGTGACGCCTCGGTGCTATGGAAGTGCTATCTCCTAGAGTGCTGTGCGACTGGCTGGTTAGGAGTAGGAAGCGATGGGGTGTCTAATGGACGGGGGAGGGTATTAGAAACATGAGACGGGTTGGTCAGCATCGGTCGTAATAATAGTATGCATTTTTTTTGCTGTTTTATATAGCGCAAACTTCACCCAGGACATTAGCGCGCTTTACATGAACACTGGGTTACATAACAAGAGGTCAGATACATTTTTTGTTCTGAGTTACAGAAAAAACTATTGTGAGTTTATAGTGGCAGTACATCCCGCCCGTAGTTTACCTGTGGTCACTTTATTGTCACTTTATTCCCCATCTCTGGGAAATTGGATTTGTGACTCCTCGGGTGCGGTGCCCGAACGGAGACGCACTTTGGAAACTTCTCTCCCTACGCCTATTTGCTTGCATTTACCTCATTAAAATCACATCAGAGCCCGCATGCAGATGTGGTTTATGTAAGTCATTGTTAAGGACGTCATTGTTAAGGATGTAGTGGTTTACTGATTGGTCGTACTTCGGGATTCGTGGTTCTGGTCATTCATTAATCAAACTTTGTTGTTAAATATGTTTCCCGTCTGAGACACCCTTTTAGGGCTACTCATGTGGGTGGCACAATCAGTGCTGCGGTCCCACTGGTAGCATTTGAATCACCAGCCCTGGCACACTTAGTGCAAGTTACTCGGGACCTACTGGTAAAACAAATATGCTAATCATGGATAACCAATCACAGTAATAATTTAACCAGGGAGCACTTGCACTTTGGCATTGATCAGCAGTGGCAAAGTGCCCAAAGCATCTAAACCAGCAAAACGAAATCCATCAAAGTGTCAAAAACGAAGGAGGTAAAGGCAAAAAGTCAGGGGAAACCACGCCGAGGATTCCAGGTCTAAAAAAGGTCTACAGGGACCTGAGACAACCACAAGTACTCTTACCACAGTAATTCAGGAGATGACAGTAGTTTGGGGTGCCAGTTGCTGAAAGGTACTCTGGGTGGAATGGTGTCCCAAGGAGAAGAGTGGATGTCACTTGGTTATCATCACAGAAGCGGATTAACACAAAAAGGTGGCATGGTCACAGTCACAGATAGGAAAACCATAGTGGTATTCTAAACACAAGGAGCTTGTGCTCAAGCAGAGATACTGTCCCAAGTGTCACATACAATGTCCCAAGTTTCACATACAATCCCCACACTTAGAAAGAGTTAGCCACTCAGTCACTTGCTACTGAGCTTACCCGCAGTTACACTAAACTTTGAATTGGTCCATGTGGCCTTCCCAGCTTTTTCCTTTTTGCTCTATTGGTGCCTCCACTTGCCCCTTGATCTCTTTCACCCCCATTGCTTCTTTTGTGTTTCCATTCAGCAATTACCTTCCTCCTAGCTTGACTGAGACTACCTTGGCCATTTGCCCTGCTTTTCAAGGGCCATCCAATGTCTACATTACTGACCTTCATCAATTATTTTACTCTTCTAGATGCTCCTGCTCCTGAGACTTCTATTTTCACATACGCCTGTAACTGAAGAGAGAGTGTGAGAATCAAGGAAATGGGACACTCTGACAGAACGTTTTACTCTGAAGGCATCTCTGCCTGTCTCCCTTTGCATGCAATTCCCAACTAGGACCCCCTTGTAAATAATTTACTCTTGTAAACACGTGTGCTGTGTTGCAGTACTTTGTGTTTCCTTCAATTCCATCAAGTAGGCATGCTGCCTTTCCATTATCTGCCCCATTTGCTTTTTTCTATTTTCTTTCACTAATGAGTCTCTCCATGTATTTTGTTTGCTCATGTTCCCTTTAATTCTTTGATCCTGATGAGGCCCCATATCCTATGGAGGGTTGAAACATCATTAACAGTGTCAAATTAACCTTATAACTCGACCCTTTGATTGATAAAAGGTTGATTCATATACATATGTATATGGTTTAGATCATTTGTTTATACCTTTGGAAACCTTCTTTTTTGGTCTTACTGAGATCACTGTACTATTGGTTTTGGTTTTGTTTGTTTGGTTCCATTTCACTTGGGGCACATTGTACATTTTACATGTATGTTTGACAAATATATATATATATATATATATATATATATATATATATATATATATATATATATATATATATATATATATATATATATATATATTTATTTATTTTTATATATATATATATATATATATATATGTTGAGTATTACAAAAACTGCTGAATATATGAAACTCCTTTGTATGGCTTTCTCTATCTACATCCTACAAAAGTTTAATATTTGCGATTGAGCCTTTGCTTTCCAAAGTATACATGTATAATTTGAATGCAAACCACTATAGGGTCTCGTGGCTCAGTGAACTAATGTGTTCACTGCAGGGACCGGTGTTCAACCTCATGGTCACAATTTCAAATCCTGTTGGGTCCACTCAGTCTTTCATCCATCTGAGGTTGATAAACTCTCCATTGATTTGGGCAACAATAAACATCTGCTATTCAGTGCCAGGATGCCAACGGTTCATCATGCACTTTACAAATACTAGTTTTATGTTATTGATAATAAAATTTAAGATCCTGGTTAATGAGTAGGGTTGCCTTTGTATTGTGCTAGAATTATTTGCTTGTCGAGCTGTTGGAAACTTCAGTTACCCATCACTTTTTTGCACATTTAGAATTCAATGTATTGGGAAAGAATACCCCGAAGAAGTGAGGGGCATATTACCAACAACTAGTGATAATTATCGCTATGTTGGTTTAGCGGCGATTTTTTTATCGCTGAGCTGCGGCGATTTTTATCGCTTAGGAACCTTGCTATTATCAAGGTATATCTGCTAAGCGATAACAATCGGCCAAAATGCATTAATATCGCTGAAAAGCCATGTTATCCACCGACCATTGGATAACATGGCTAAGAACTGCTCAGGGGCAGGTGTTAGCTTTTGGAGATATTCGCGCTTAGCGCGAATATCTACAAAAGTTGGTAATAGGAGATAGCGATGTCAGCGACTGTTTCTAGTCGCAAACATCTTGGCACGCCCACTTTGGATTTCATTAGTGATATATATCCCTGACATGCAAAGCGGGGCCCAAGATGGTCTCTATCTCCTACTAGCTGTCGCTAACTGGTGTTAGCGACAGCTAGGTAATAGGGAGATAATTTTATCTCCGCTTTCTTGGCTTTTAAAGCCAAAAAAGCGGAAATAAACCCCCTTGATAATATGCCCCTATGTTTGCTAGACGGAACACCATTGGACTTTGTACTCTAGAACACTTTAATCCTATCATACCAAAGTGCTACACACCACATCATGAAGCCATAACATTCAACATCAAAGAGTCCCCCGCCATCCAAGTGATACTGAGAATCCATTGGTTGACTCTGCGCTATCATTCCATCTATTAGCAACAATAAACTATTGCCTTTGAATAGCACACTGCCATCAAAAGTTCTTCTTCCAGTAGATCTCAAATCAGTTAAATATTTCTCTACCATACCTACATCTCCACCTTCTGTGATAGCAGCCACAGAGATGTCCCTGGAATATAGTAACTAAGCTGATCCATTTAGTGAGAAAGAAGCATTGCAGATACCATCCAATCCTCCATATCACTGACATAAGGATCCAGTGTCCGATGCGCCCATACCTCATGGGAAGACATACCCATGGTCTGGTCTACAAAAATATGTTCTACTGAAATGTGGCAAAAATAGATTGTGGTTAAGATTCATACAAGTATCAATGTCTCCTGCTGTGGGTCCCCTCTTTTGTGCGATAAATAAAGGTGCTCTGTATTGATTAGATGGAAGCCAATGCTACAACAAGGAAAACACACGTCCACACCCCTTTAATTCAAACCCTGGTAGACTACTTGAAAGGTGCATGTTTTAGATTGGAGTGGCAATAGTAAGCATGATCCCGTTTAGTGTCCATCACATGTCCCAAATTCTTTAAGACTGGAGAGCGAATAGTAAGGGTGACCCGATTAGTGTCCGGCATCTTCCCCAAAATGGTTTAAATTGGAATGAGAATAGTAACTGTGACCCCATAAGTGTTCAACATCTTCCCCCAAATAGTTTTGACTGGTGTAAAAATACCATATTACGTCTGATACCTTCCCCAAATTAGTTCAGATTGGAATAAGAATAGTAAATGTAACATCTTTGGTGTCCAACACCTTCCCCAAATTTGTTTAGAATGGAGTGGAAATAGTAAATGTGACCACCTTCATTTCTTACACTTTCATCAAATGAGTCTAGAGCATGGGGTCTCCAACCTTTTCCATGACCAGAGTCACTTAGGTCAGTAAAAATTATCTTCAACTACTAATGTTAGTTTTGTAAAGGCTACAACATCAGACATGAGTACATTAATGGCCATCATATGCAAGATTAGCAGCAGTGATCACCTTAGGTCAGCAGGCAGGGTCGCCAGCAGCAATGTTAAGAAAAGCTTTATGAGTTTCACATGCCTGTGCATTGGAAATGTATGATGATCATAGCTGCAATGCTTGTGGCAGCAAAATTATGCAATTAGTAAAACTGACAAAAACCACACAATTAATCATTCCAATAGCTTAAAATATATATTGAAAATTGAGCAATTTTTCTCCAAACATCAGTTTATGATTTCTGAATGCACAACACTTTTCATCTCAAATATACACTCCTAATTTTGATATCCATAAACTAATTCAGCCAGGCAAAAGCTTCTATCTTAGTAGGCTGGTCTGCATACAGAAGAACTACTTAAAGGCAGCTATAGGGCTACCAGTAGCTTACGAGCCTGGTCTAGAAGGAGTGGGAATAGCAAGTGTGCCCCGTTAGTGTTCAACACTTTCCCTAAAAATGGTTTAGATTGGAGTGGCAATGTTAAATGTGACCCTTATAGTGTCCAACACTTTTCACGGATTAGTTCAGATTGGAGTGTGAATAATTAGTGTGACACCTTTAGTGTCCTACACATTCCCGAAAATGCTTTAGTTTGGAGTGGGAATAGTAAATGTAACCCATTTAGTGTTCAAAACCTTTACCCTCCTTCTGCTATGACCTCCAAAAAAAAGAAAAAAAAAGTCTAAATCATTCACTCTTCTATCCCTTCACTATCCTTTTCATTAAAAATAACAGACTAACATGTTCGCTTCTCAAATTTCATATTTCATTATACTAATTCACCGCTAATCCTTAATGGATTCCAGAGTAGCGTGCCACTCACCGAAAAAGCACTTCTACACCTCATCAGGGGTAGCAAGCACTATATAAATGCAAACCTTTTTCTCTCTCCTATCTCTCCGCTACCCTTCTCAATCCAAATGACAGACTAACATATCCACCATTCAAATTACTTTCTTATTTCACTATACTAATTCAACACTAATCCTTTATGGGTTCTGGAGTAGCATGCTACTCACCAAAAAAGTGCTTCAATACCCCATTAGGAGTAACAAGCGATATATAAATGCAAACCTTTTTCCCTCTCCTATCCATCCACTATCCTTCTCAATCTAAATAACAGACTAATATCCATCACTCAAAGGACTTTCAGATTTCACTATATTAATTCACCACTAATCATTTATGGGTTCCGGAGTAGTGTGCCACTAGCCAAAAAAGCACTTGGATGCCTTGTCAGGGGTAGTAAGCGCTATATAAATGCAATTATAATACAATACAATACATTACAGTGTGAGTTGTAGATGTAAAGATTTTATACCCCACTCTAACATCATTGTGGCAACTCGACTAACATCATTGTGGCAACCCGACTAACATTATTAAAGGATTTGCTCATAGATTCTATCATATGCTGACAACACCTGATGTCTATCAAGATGCAACTAGAACGAAGGGCTTCATTACGATGGCGGTTGGACTTTCATCTGACTTCCATCCTTTGGTAAATGGGACTGCCTGACTGGCTGTCAGCGGTCCCACCATAGGCATTAGGATGCAAAAGCCACCACGGTGGTCCCAATGTCTATATTTTGTATTGCGGCTGGTGCTGCTGGCTGTAGCACACGCCGCAGTACAAAATGTAGACATTACACATATCCCTGCACTACATGGCAGGCACAATACGGTGTCTACCACAGATAAGGGCCTGGGAAGAAGGGGTGCCCAGCATTGCCCCCCAATGTACTTTCTGCCAGCCTTTTCATGGCAGGTAAACCGCCATGAAACGGCCAGCGGGGTGAGGCATCATAGTCCCTAGGTATTGAATTTCCCTCTGATGGTCTGACGGGCTCCCTGAGCCGGTAGGATCCGTGGTAGTCAGTCTCTCCGGCCACCACTCATCCTCCCGCCATCCCAATGTGGCGGGCGGGAAACTTAATTACAATGGCAGTAGGATCGACGGGCTGTCAGTGGCAGTCCCACTTTAATCGTAATCAGTCCCTAAGTTCAGTATCTGCCTAGGTGCTGTGGCAAATTGGATGAAATAGAACTGCCTCCAGCTTCAGAGCACTGGTGGCCAGATGAGTTTTGCAGTCTCCCTCGACCCAAAAGGGTGGCAAACAATTTGGCCATTCTGTTTGACGATAAGCTGAGCATGACATATAAACTGTTGACAGTTAGCGGTCTGTTGGAACCCTTTGCATGCTCAAGAAGCTCTTTGCCTAGATGCCTTAGCATTGAAGGAAGATAATTATCTAGAAATTCATTACAAAGCACCTCGACATTGGATCCTCTTGCTGGAAACCACTAATAAGCACTGCTGTCCCAATTGCAGGAAGTGCAAAATGCAACTGGCAGATTGGTGTGTTGCTTACCCCCCCCCATGCCACGGCAGATCCAATATTGAAACTTTTGCATTGCCTTCCTGTTAGGAAGTGATGCATATTTGAAATGCTGTGTCATTCCTACTGCAATTTGTGTGGGTGTGCAAATATTTGGGTGCCAGATTTAAATTCTACCAGCCCACCCGAAACTTTAGATCAGCCAATACGACATTAGCTATCCTTAACTGCATGCGTACCTCCCAATATGTGGGTCAGTCTTTCTCATACTTAGGACCCCGTCATTGGAATACGTTTTCTGCCCATATTCAATTATGTCAACATTTTCCTCTGTTTAAAGAAATGATTAAGACCTGGCTGTTTTGAATTGTTTTACTCTACCCTTCCATTTTGGGGATCCTCTGGTTTCAAGGTATAGTGTCAAGATACTCCTTTGGGAGTGATTAGTTGCACTTATTAAAATAACATAACATTAAATAGTAGGCAGGATCTTCTAAGTTAGATTATTCTTCTTGGTAAGTGGTTGCATGTAGGATATGTTGGTATCTGAGGGGAAGAAGCCTGACAATAGAAGTTGTTGACACTTGTCATGGCTGGGGTTGCAATATCCATTAAGAGTAGGAAGTTCTTAAAGGTTTGTGAATGACAGCGGTATGATGGTGGACCTGCAGGTCCAGCAGCCTAGTCCAGGCAAACAAGTTTGTTTCCAAAAGTTGCCTGAACAAGGCAGAAGCCTGTTTCTGTCACTTGGTTTAATACTTTAGTCTTGGTTTGGGTATTTTGTACCCGAGGTGCCTCATTTATGAAGGTCTTGCGCCGCCGGTGCGTCACTTTTAATATGGGAAAAAGTGACGTACTAGTGGCGCAAGGCCTTTATAAATGAGGCCCGAGGTGTTTAAGCTTTGCTTTGGTAAAAATGAAAAAAGTGCTCAGCGATGAAGTTACAGGAAAATTTGCGACGGGAGTCTTTATTGATTGCACACTGGTCTGTAGACTCTAGTAAGAATCCCATGAATAAAGAAATCATCGACATGTCAAGAACTGAGATTATTCAGTTCTGAGCCCGCCCAGATCAAAAGTGTCTTGATGAAATAAATACAAACGTGCCCAGAAGAACAAACAATTTGAGCACAAAAGGGAACTTGTAAAAAATAATGGGGCATATTAGCAAGAACCTCGTTAAAATTATTGCAGTTTTAGGGGTAGAAAACTGCCGCTAAAACGGCGATGATGGGCTTGCTAATAGGCGTTATATAATTCCAATAAAAATCCAGGTTAGATGTGCAGGACATCTAACCTGGGCTTTTATTGGATTTCTATAACACATATTTGCAAGCCCATTATCGCCGTTTTAGAGACAGTTTCCTGCTGCTAAAAAGGCGATAATTTTAATGAGGTTCTTCCTAAAATGCCCCAATATTTTTTTGCTATGTTTGTGCGTTTTCACGCACATTAACGAGGCAGCCAATAATGAGGGCTGAAACAAATTACATAACCCTCCTCCAACATTTGCCGTCGTTGTTTATGTTACTCTTTTTGCTACTTAATTAACTGGGTTCCACATCCGGCTCATTTGAAGAAACCTAAGTGCATAACCTACTCTGCACTAACTTTTGTTCGGGAATATGGCCCAGCTATTCGGGAAAGTATGACTTTTTTTCGCACTGGCCAGGAGGTGAAAATATTTTTTATACACCTGCCATGTATTACAAACTTTAGTGTAAAATTTCAGCTCCACCAGCGCAACATGTGTACTCGAAAATTATCCCTGTGCAAAATTGCACCTGTGCAATCTATGTAATCTAGCCACAGGGATCTTCTCCATTAAGAAACACTGAGCAAGACATTTTCCCTTATATGTAGTGAACACTGGCTGGTGGTGCGTCAACTTGTAAAGCGCTTATTCTACTGAGCAGTTGAATATCGTTAGAACAAAATATCTTTCAGCAGTGCTTGATTCTTTTTGTGAAAAAGATCATTGCACCGCTTTACGAAACAGGCTCTGTGTAATTTGTGCCACGCTCAAATTCCAGCTAGTACGTGAAAGCAAAAAATATGGAACAGGCACGCGCTCCGTCAGATTTGATTGCATTGTCATAGAAACCAAATCGCGAACATTACATCCGGTAGCCTGCACGTCTCGTGCTTATGCAAAGGAACATTCCTGGCGGCATGTTTTCAACTGACCTGAATTGCTTTTTATCTGAAATTATGCACCTTAGAAGCAAGCCACTCTAATATGTATTGTATAGACTTGTGCAGAGCGCCGTAATTCTTTTTCCCTGGCAATTTCATATATTTAACTTCCGAGTGGGTGTTTTCTGAAGCGGTAGATATATTGTCTAAGCAGGAAGCCTTAAAAGAATATTTAAATTGGTCGTTGCGAGTCACTGCATATTCATACAGCCAACTGATGGCTAATGGGGATACTTTTAGTTCATATTACAATATAATGTCGACCTGTGGATAGGGCCGTGAAATGTTGGAAGTAATATAAATTTAAATAATTAACAAACACGGTTTACCTGCTGGAAATGAAAAATTAATTTTCGCGTAGGAGGGCTAAACTGAGTCTAAGCCCTGCAGAATGACCCTGTGGTCCAATGTATGCTATCAAATAGTGTTCTAGTGTGCTCTCCACACCACTGGAGTCAAGCTATCCTGGCTGAAGACAGCTGATAGCCAGAAACCGGTCCTAGGATGCTTGCTTCCGGTCCAGGAAAGACATGGCTTGGTAGTTCGGGCTGGACTGTTCCGTGAGGCACAGGGTCAAGGCTGATTTGCATATGGCCTTGTCTGAACTGGGGTGGTGTTGAGTGCAAAAAAACGATGGATTTAGGCCCAGATCTCTGTACTGATGTGAATGTATGGCATTGTTCTACATTCTGTCCATCAACTGTTGTTTTTTGCATTTGTCCCTTAGTGTTCTGCATATTTTCCATTGAATAACTACAGATAAAATACACGTTTAGGCACCTCACTCCCTCTCTGTCTTTTACAGCCATGAGTAATAAAAAGACTTTGGGCCCGATTACGAGTTTGGTGCTCGGAACGCCCCCGCAGCGGTCTCCCACCCGCTTTATTATGAGTTTCCCAAAGGGTAGGCGGTGGTGTTTCTGATGGCTGTGTCTATTTATTCATATGTGTCCATGTATGTGTGTGGGCTGGACTGACTACCAGGCTTTTCTAAATAAACAATGCAAAACAAATGTTTATAAAAGTGCGCTTTTACCCCTTCCATGCTGGTGACGAACCCCAGCCGTCACGCTCTGCAGCGCTCGTGTGCTGATGACGGCTGGGGTTCGTCACGGCCCCGCCCTGTTCTTTTGTTTACCGTACAGCGGCGGAAATGGCCCAGCATGGAAGGGGTTAAAGCTATTTGTTCTGCATTATTAATTTAGAAGCGCCGGCATCTCCCCAGCAATAAAATCAGCCCCCTCAGCAGTGAACTTAGACCCCACCCTGCCACCCCAGCGAAACACGCGGTTGCCAGTCTGGCCCTGGACGACTGCAGTAGTGTGAGATGCACACATATGCATGACACTTTGTAAAATACAAACTGCCAATACTTTCCCATTGCTGGGATCTGGACGATATGTGCTTAGTCCAGTCAAGTGATAAATGGTACATAATGGACTTACCTGGATTTCGGCACCAACAGGGTCATTTTCTTCGTGGTCAAGATGCTGCTTGTTAGAAATGGGGGTCTATAGTTGGCACAAGTAGGTACTTGCGACAAATAGGTACCCTCTCCTCTAGGCAAGAGAAGGGGATTACACTCCTAAAATAACCCCTGCTCACCCCTTTGGTAGCTTGGCACGAGCAGCAAGGCCTTATCTCAGAGACGTTGTAAGTTAAGCATTTCTGACCACGTACAGTAACCCAGTGACAACACTACAAATGGACACCACACAATGTTCTATATAAAAAATAAGTATATTTTATAGAGAGTTACCACAAGACCAATAAACAACAAAAATAATCCACAGTACTATTAGATTTCAAGAGTTCTTGTTAAAAGGCTTGGTTCAAGGCAGCCCGGTCTGGCGACAGCGTTGTTGAAATAAAACAGAGTCTAGCAAATCCAGCGGACCGCGTTGGTACGGGCCCACTCAGATGTCGACAGACTCAGTCATAGTACCTTTTACTTGAGGCGGCTGGCACGGATGTGCGAGCCGGTTCCGGGGTTCATTGCGGTGCAGAAAGGAAGCGTTGCAGGACGCGTTGTACTCGATGCGGTGCAGGCAGCGGCCCGTTGACAGAGTCTGTAGATCCAAGGCGTGCGTTGCAGGGCGAGACGGTGCTTCGATGTCGTTGCGCGCACTGCATCACATTTGGGGAGGCAGTGCGTGCAATGAAATTTGTTTTATTTATTTAAATGTTTACACACCTGTAAACCTCCGTAATCCATAGATTAGTACCCTCCACCCTGCCCCTCCCCCTCCCCGCGTCACCGCCCGGCAGGTACTCCAACTACCGACCGCGGCTGGTCCACAATACATTCACACTTCCCTTGCCATTCGTGCCATTTCACCTACATTTTTTGAAGTTCATTACAGGTTTGATGACGAAACAATTTAGGATTCCCATTGGATCCCAACCAAGTCTTAGAGATTATACTAATTTGGTTACTAAGAGATGGTATTATAAGTAATGTTTCCATGGCCAAGGTGTGCACTATCTTCCTTTTGACTCCCACAGATTAGTAGTGGGTGAGTTCATAAACATGAAACAGGACTACATGTAGGTCTTCATATGGTGGCCTATGAGATGCACAGGTCATACAGTCGCAAAGAGCAAGGAATGCCCCTATGCATTTTATTTTAGGCCTTCACAAGTGAGACAGCCACTCCATTAGCTGCCATTTATAGCCAGCACACATTTCAAAACACTGACACCTGTAATCAGCTGCTCTCACTTGGATATCTTACTTAGAGGATTAGTGGTACATACTGGGTAGACCTCTCCATTGTGGTAATACATTGAGTTGAGTTAATGAACGTTTTTCCTTATGTTTTTGCATTAATATGATTTTTCTGATCTGGCTTGACAGCACTGCTGTTGCCAGACAATTTTGTGAGGATCATGAGAAGAGGAGCTTCAGCTCCGCCCACATGTTGGGAACCAGGAGTACATGTTGTGCTAGGGCAGAAATTGCGTGCTTCTACAAAACGGTGCTTGCCCTCCACACAGCTGCGAAAATGTTGTTTATTTATCCAGCTGCCCAAGCTTGAAAGTTCAGGGATTCACATATTCCATTGCAATGCTATTAAAGTCTCTTACATAGCTAGATAATTTATGGTGCTCTACTCTGGCAGCAGCACAGATGGGATGAGGGCAGTCATTAACTTATATGGATTTTTAGGTCTGGCATAACAGTATAAATGTCACCTGACCTTTTAACCTACACCAATATTATTTCAAAGTTCTCTGCTTCCACACAAATACATATTTATTTCCATTCTATCTACTTGTAATGTTTCAGATTACCTCAAAACAATCCTTTAAAGCCAGGCCTACTGGCATTGCCAATCATTTCACAGATGTGTACATTTCCCCCTC
Source organism: Lissotriton vulgaris (assembly GCF_964263255.1). Taxonomy (NCBI): domain Eukaryota; kingdom Metazoa; phylum Chordata; class Amphibia; order Caudata; family Salamandridae; genus Lissotriton; species Lissotriton vulgaris. The sequence goes on from NC_141687.1 coordinate 916,537,689, forward strand.
ATATTTTGCCTACTTCCCCTCTAGATATTTGAAAATATTTCAACAGATTTTCACATAGTTTCTTCATATCTGTTGGACCCGGCCCTTTTGGCAGGTTCACCCCAAGACTTTTTGCTTTTTCCTAGCCTGTTTCTGTGACCTGTTGTTGGTGATTTTAGGCCTCTGCGCACTTTTTCACTGAAGTACAGTGTAAAGTGTGTGAGCTCTCTGTGTATGTGTGGTGAGTGACCTACCCTCTCATAGGAATGAATAGGGAATATGTATGCCCATGGTAGTTCCTGATGTGTGGGGAGTGCAGGGTCGAGTTTGGTATGTGCAAACTCGTGCGATTGAATGCTGCGCAATGGTATATGCGGCATGATTGTGTCTAGTGTAGAAGTGCTACTTTTAGAAGTTGGCATATGTGTGTAATTTGTGCCTGGATTGACTGTCTGGTTTGAGGGTCCTGAATGGGGCTGGGTTTTCCCCACACAATGCTGGCTCCACCCCCTGGGGTGCGTCTGATGTCCCTAGCCTGGCCAGTGAAAGGAATTCCCTATAACCAGTTCCAGCTGGTTCTCACACTGCCTGCACCCTGATAGACAAAGGATTTCTCTGTATAAAAAGGGGCCCTGTCCCCATACAAAATGTTCTTGTTTTTGACTTGAATCCTGCCAGGGGCGTGCTGCTGCTTGGGCTCAGGGGAAGGCTTGCCTCCCTGAGCCCTGCCCAGCCCCTGGATACCTGATGGACTCTGGAGACCTTTTTCTGGGGTCCCCTGCTGGATACTGGGACCCCTTTGCTATGGGAGTCTTTGCCTTGGGGGCTTGATGGACTCTGCCCCCCTTAGCGCCTGGGATCGCTTTATTTTTACTTGGACCTTCTTTTTGCCTGCTAGCGCTTGGGAGCGCTTGACTTGCAGCTTCTAGCTCCTGGACGCGCTTGTATGCTGTCCCTAGTGCTTAGGAGCGCTTGATTTATCTTTATAGCGCTTGAGAATGCTTTTTGCTTGATTTCGCCGCCCCGCATTTTTCGTGAGGAATAGCAGGTGCCCACCCTGCCTGTTGTGCGGATTTATTCTTTAATTTACGGCGCCGGTGCCCACCCAGCATTGCCCCGATAATTGCTGCTTCGAGGCTGCCCACCCCTCGTTTATTGTCCCCGGGCGATCACCGCCGCTGCCCCGGACCGAGAGGAAGCAGCCGCCGACGTCACAGAAAGGCCGCGCTGGGATTGGCCCAGCCGGCAGAGACTCCTCCCGCGTCACTGGCGAGGAGCTCCGTGATTGGCTGCCCGGAAGCGAGGGAGAGCCCCGGGGCTGCCAGGAGGAGTACCGGCAGCAGGGAGATGCTGCAGAGAGACGGCGCGACAATGGAGCCTCCCCGCAGCAGAGCCGGTGAGTCGGGGTGTTTCTGTGAGGAGGGTGGGGGCGTCGGGAAACATTGCCCGTGTCCGCCCCCCCCAGTGGTGCGATCTTTGCTCCACGGGCCTTTGTGCATTCAGAGTCCCCAGTGGGGTACTCCAACGACGGGGCAAAATTGGTCTATGAGCCCCGAGGCTCCAAAAGGCAGCACTTTTGTGTACTAGCCGAGAGGCTCGTGGGGCCTTATTTGTTGAGCTCTGAGGGGCTCAGACCGGCCCATTGGTGTTAGGATCCCACAGGGGGTTGTGGCCGCATTTCTAAGTTATTGAGAGCCCGAGAGGCTCAGGGCATTCCTTTTCGAGCCCACAAGGCTCCACGCCCGTATCTTGTGTATTTACGAGCCCTGAGAGGCTCGAGGGCCAGTTCTTTTGTTCAGAGCCTGTGTGGCTCCCGCGTGGCTCCATCATTATTGATTCCCAGCTGCCCAGCAATTAGTGGGCAGCTGCACTGTTTAGGACCCTGACTATTGGGACACAGGGCGTCCTAGGCCCAACAAGGCCAACTGGCCTAGGGACTGCCACAGGTGGTGGCTTATGTGAGCTTTGCGCAATGTGATGCGGTGCTAGGAAATGTAATGCATTCAATATGATTATGCACCTTGATCTTACACCTCTGAATGTTTTTGGGCAACATGTGTTTTTGCGCTATTGAGTTATGTTCTGGCACCTCTGAATGTTTTTATGCATCATGTGTCTTCCTTGATTTTACACCTCTGAATGTGTTGGTTTATGTATCATGTGTTTTTCCTTCCCTGCACCTCTGAATGTGTTTTGATGCATCATGTGCCTTGTTCTTACACAGCTGAATGTATGTTTTATGCATCACGTGTTTTCCTTCCCTACACCTCTGAATGTTGTGATGCATCATGTGTAATGTGTTCTTGTTTATACCCCTAACTGTATCGTGATACTTAGGCGGTTGTTCTTTTTAGTACAGGTGGTCCTAGTGAGGTCCTGATTCCCTGCGTGACATTCTCCTAAGGTGCTTAGGGTTGCATAGGTGGTACTTACCTGATACCAGTGTTTACTGGTTGTGTGCTATATTTGCTAATTTGTACTACAGTGATTTTATTTCCTATATTCTATGTTCTAGAAGTGCTATTTCTACTAAGTGCTGATTCTGACAGTGGCCCACGTGGTCCTGTCCTGGTATACATAATCCCTTGTGAATATGGCCAATTGGCACAATGTATATTGTGTGATTACTATCTGATGTGTTTTGACAATACAAAAGTTATTTTTATATAACCTTGTGTGGAGTTCCTTTTGTGGTGTGCATAGGATGTTGTTGCTGTTGTGTGCGTACGCAAACGCTTTACACATTGCCTCCGGGATAAGCCTGTCTGCTCGTGCCAAGCTACCAAGGGGGTGAACAGGGGTTATCTTGGGGTGTGACTCCCTTGCCCTGACTAGAATGGTGGTTTCTGCCTGGCTTTGGCATCAGCCTTAGCCAACCAGAAATAGCCAGTTCTAACAATATTCAACCTACCTCAACCCATGAGCTTTTAAATGTGATAAACGTTTGGCACACATTTTTTACTGGTGCAAAACACTAACTGTAGCAAACATGGTTTGTCACTGTACATGAAGATTTTTACATTGGTTAAATTGGACTGAATTTTCTCTATTTTTGATGTGTTTATACAATAATAAATTAAATAAATATATGTTTTGGCATTTCCTATTGCAAAAATGGTCTAACAAAGATATTTCTCAGATGGACACTTTGGGGTTGATTCCGATTTCGGCCGGAAAACGTACTACCCAACACAGACCTGTCAAATTTTCCGACCGAACCGTACACACGCCTTAGAATGAAATTGGTATGATGTAAAGCTTGAAATTTACTACCGACGCAGCCGGAAATTATATTATACATCCGAGTCAGCAGCAAAGGAGCCTGACACGATAGACTCGTATGTCCAAGATTCGAGATAGCCAAGCATCAACCCGACGCAACAGACATGTACGCGAACGACTCCATGTAGCTAAGCATTAACACGACACAACAGACTCGGACGTGAAGGATGCCACGTAGCCAAGCATTAACATAGCCAAGCATTAACACGACCCAACAGACTCGGACGCGAACGATGCAACATAGCCAAGCATTAACACGACCCGATAGACTCGGACACACACGATGCCACATAACCAAGCAATAACATAGCCAAGCATAAACACGACCCGACAGACTGGGATGCGAATGATACCACATAGCCAAGCATTAACACGACCCGACGGACTCGGACTTCGAACAATGCCACAAAGCCAAGCATTAACAAGACCTGACAGACTTGTACGAGCACAATGCCACATAGCCAAGCAATAACATAGCCAAGCATAAACACCATCCAACAGACTCGGATGCAAACGATGCCACATAGCCAAGCATTAACATGACACAACAGACTCGGACGCAAACGACTCCATGGAGCTAAGCATTAACACGACACAACAGACTCGGACGCGAAAGATGCCACATAGCCAAGCATTAACACGGCCCGACGGACTCGGACGGGAACGATGCCACATAGCCACGCATTAACACGACCGTACAGACTCAGACGCGCACGATGCCACATAGCCAAGCAATAACATAGCCAAGCACGTGTTCGTGCATCTGCACCACTGCACTGTTGTGTCTTTTCCACGCCATTAGCAGTATGTTTTTTGGAGGTTTTACCTTAGTGTCCCTGCGTCTCCTGGCTCATCAGCCTGCACATTCATCATGTTTGGTATCTCCCATTGCTGACATGGTATGGAACTTGGTCACCTAACATCTACAGTCTCCACAAAATACCTTAGTGGGTGTGTCTGTTGGTGTAGATATGTGTGTATTCCTCATGGTGCTCACTTTGCGCATTGTCTAACTGTTCACTGGAGTCATTGTCAGGGGACATGGCCATTGCTTGTCTGCACATGGCAGAGGTCGTTCTTGTGATACACGACAGTATTTGCCTCACAAAATCAATTTTTGTATGCGACACAACCACTACATTGCCACAACATTGCTTGTGCAATTTGGACACAGAATCATGCATGCTGTTTTGAAGATGCTGATATTTTCATGTACACAATTACCTTTTGTTCACTTTGGTGATAGGGGGTTTATGTCCCATTCCCACAATGATCATAAGATGCAGGAATTTTGAACAATACAATCACCTTTTGCTCAATGTAGTGATGGGGGTTTGGACCCCATTACCACAATGATCATAAGATGCAGGAATTTTGAACAACGCAATCACCTTTTTCTCAATGTAGTGATGGGGATTTAGACCCCATTACCATAATGATCAGTTGATGCAGGATATTAGTGACACACATTTACATTTTGGGCACACATGTGTTGTGAGTCACATAGTATGTCCACTGCCACAATCTGTGTTGTGAGCATTTTTCACATACAAACATGCATGTTGCAAAGATGGTCGAGGGGGTGGTTTGCTTAGTCACCCTATGTGTGTGTATCCTTGTGTTGATGGGCATCCTGCCCCCTAGGAGTGGGGATAGTCATATTGATAGCCATCCATACCCCTATGGGGTGGACAATACTGGGAGTGATAGGCATCCACCCCCCCATGGGTGGGATATGCTGTGAGTGATAGGCATCCACCCCCCCATGTGGTGGACAATACTGGGAGATATAGTCATCCACCCCCTATTAATGGGATGTGCTATTTGGGATAGGCATCCACCCCCCTATGGTGGTGTTTCCTTTCGTGTACTCGTTACATTTTTGTGTGTAGTAGGTAGGCCTGGGCGGTAAATTCCGTTCCGCTTGCGGAATTTGGGTAATTTCGCTTTCCGCGTAGAACGAGAAATTGGCCAAAATTCTGCGTTCTGCGACTTTGCAACATTTTTTGCTTGTTCGGGTTCTCAAAATGCATGTCCGTGAGATATTTCCCCCCTGAGCATGTAAACAGAGATTGCGAACAGGAAAAAAGCTTTGCGAACAAGCAATTCCACGTGTTCGAAGAATTTCTGCATGTTTTCGGAGATTTTTTACAGTTTTGCAGAGATTTGCGTAACACGATTGCATAAATTCCGCCCACCCTTAGTGGTAGGTGTCTGACATACCTTCTGCGTCGTACGCGTCGGTAATAATGGGCGTACAGTATAGGGAAGACATGCGCGATTGGAGTTAAATGTAATCTAATTCTGTTTTTTACTGTACCAAAAAAGAAATGTTTTTGCAGAATATATTTTGCAATTGAACTATGTATCTCGCTCATATTGTTAGTAGATTCATATAAATGCTCATCATTCGTGAACGCTTAGTAAATATGACACATCTCGATGCCCATTTATGTAAACAGAGACTTTGGGCTAACATGAATATACTTGTATATGTACAACACTTAGAATATTGGGGGTATGGTGTGTCCTCTCTCCTCACCTCCCAACCTAGTGCACAAACCATTCAATCATAATCGGCACGTCCCTGCATGCCCAATACCACACCCTCACCTTTTCTTTTTACTTGCCATTTTTAATATACGAAGACCTAGCAGGGATCGAATATTCCTGTTACCCCTGAAAACCCTCGACGCCAAAAACACACTTGATGTACATTCAATATTTCCCTATTAGCAAACAGTGAGTAAACTGGTACCTACTCACACTACAATTATTTTTACATTATGCTCCTCTTTCTGACTATTTTTACTTATTATACGAAGGCGGACGACCCATGAAATAGAAAGGAGGGACACAAATGTGCCTTTCTATATCTATACCTGCCCTCTTAGAAATGGCGTCCACTTAAACATACGACAGATGGACATCATCGATGTCTACTGAAGCCATTATAATCCCTCCTCTCCCGGGGTCACGTGTTCGTACACGAGAGACGACCGCCGGGAACCAACAGAGGAGGGATTGCCTACAGCGGGTAAGCGAGAGTTCAACCGCCGCTGTCTCTTAGTTTCAAGGCGCCGCATGTGATTTAAAAAAATAAAAAAAGCGCCGGTTACCCTGGCTTATGGCGTTTATGCTTAGGACACCCTTCTTAACTTAGTTCGCTTTTATTTATTTAACAGCATACCGTCGTAGAGGAACGTACCCGTTTCCTCATTGTGGCTCATCTTTTGAATCCCCTCCCGGCTTTCCGCTTTGCAACAAAGCGAGATTCAGGTAATAATTCTCTGCAGTTTACGCTCAACATGCGATGGGACAGCTAGATTTCAGGACCATTGTGAACTAAAACACTTTCTGTGACAGCATATTATGGCTCGTCTAAACATTTACTTATGATACCTTTACAATTTTTATTCTTTGTCTAGCGCCATAATCTATAATCGTCAGCGCCATTGGGAAACGAGCACCAAACTGACGAGAGACACAATCTGTCAATTCTACTGATTTTTCTCTCTACAATATCGACACAAATAAAACACTTTTGTGGTAAGATAAGTACCTACCTGCTGCCCTTTATCCTGTCATGGATAAACCCTATTCCTACGCGCATTTTCCTCATTTTCGAAGCCTCCTCATAGTTTTATTTCCCTTGCTCTTTTCTCTTCCCTACTCTGTGCAGCCAGAACAGCGCCAATAAACCCAGACTTACTCCGACCAGACATTGGATTTGGAGTTTAAGGTAATACCTATCATCCATGCATGATAAGTTTCTTGCATGGACAGTGCTGTCTGGATCTTCACTTCTTAGAGACATTTTTTGCTCCACCAGTTTAAGAGGCCATGCTTGATACCTCCTCACCACACACTTTTAATAAATACTCTTGACATCTCACTATATACCTCCCACTACCACAAAAACCCTCTAATTTTAGGACCACTGTGTACGAGTGAACCACGACCACACACAGGTCTTTTAATTTCCATTTCACTCACTACGTGCACACTAGCACTATAGATCAGTCACCAATCACTTGCTCCTAAATGCAAGCATCATTATCACTCCCACCAACCGTGTGCGAAATTACACGCACGTCACTACTGCATGTTGGATGCACTTTTGTCACCATGTGCAGTTTTGAGATAAACATGAATACAGAATGACATGCTCACATTATTTTGTATCACCAGCCCTGAGGAGTCGTGTTGACTCATCCGTGCACGACGAAACACGTGTCGGCGAATGTTACTATTCTCAAGTCTGGAGAAAATAAACCTCTTGCTGTGACAAGAAGATTTACACCAAAGAACCTGCTTCTGCGCATCTTTTTGCCCTTTTGGTCGTTGTACCGCGATTTGTTTTCACACATGTAGTTGCGAGAGCATATTTATGTTAATTTGCTTTGTCTTTGGACTTTTTTGGACGGTTAAGGGTGTTTGCCGTCTGCTCTGTACGCACTACACAACGATACCCCATTTTCTGTATACACACTGTAACGTTTAAACCCAGGTAGCGCTCCCCCGGAATCCTAACTTTCTAAAAACCCCCCTGCACAGTACTTTTCTAGTGATAGGCATCCACCCCCCCATGTGGTGGACAATACTGGGAGATATAGTCATCCACCCCCTATTAATGGGATGTGCTATTTGGGATAGGCATCCACCCCCCTATGGTGGTGTTTCCTTTCGTGTACTCGTTACATTTTTGTGTGTAGTAGGTAGGCCTGGGCGGTAAATTCCGTTCCGCTTGCGGAATTTGGGTAATTTCGCTTTCCGCGTAGAACGAGAAATTGGCCAAAATTCTGCGTTCTGCGACTTTGCAACATTTTTTGCTTGTTCGGGTTCTCAAAATGCATGTCCGTGAGATATTTCCCCCCTGAGCATGTAAACAGAGATTGCGAACAGGAAAAAAGCTTTGCGAACAAGCAATTCCACGTGTTCGAAGAATTTCTGCATGTTTTCGGAGATTTTTTACAGTTTTGCAGAGATTTGCGTAACACGATTGCATAAATTCCGCCCACCCTTAGTGGTAGGTGTCTGACTTACCTTCTGCGTCGTACGCGTCGGTAATAATGGGCGTACAGTATAGGGAAGACATGCGCGATTGGATACATGGCTGCTCCATCTCATCCCCGTTGATCGTGTTCTGGCTCGAATCTGAGCTTTCATATGCCTCATCTGAATGCTGTGATGTGCTGAAGTCTGCGCCCTGTGCGACGCGTATTGATTACTCACCGTACTTGCGTATCCGGAAATTGGTTAGGTTGCGCCTCCGGACGTCCCGATTTCTGTGTTTCCTGAGCCTGTTTGCTATTGACATACAGCCTGATTCGTCATTCTCCCGTTTTGCGAGCCCCTAATAGCGATTCATAGCGAATTGCTATTAAGGACTCGCAAAACGGGATTCATGTAGAAATTGCATAAAGAAATGCGATTCCTACATATTCCTTATTTGCGATTAGCAAATTGCTAATCGGAAATAAGGAATAACTCGCCATTCATTCCTATGGGCCAAAAGGCCCATAGGAATGAATGGGGAGTATTGCTTATTTGCGATTAGCAATTTGCTAATCGCAAATAAGATAGCGATTTGAAGGGTGCCAGGGGTGTCCAAAGGACACCCTGTAGCACCCCTCAAATGAAAAATTTTACACAGGTGGTGCACACAAACATGTCCGAAGGACATGTGTGTGTGTAACATGCAACTCAGAAAAATGCACTTAAATGCATTTTTCTGAGTTTTTGCAATTTACCACGACGTCTGACCTCGCGGTAAATTGCGGCCAGAAATTGCGAATTCGCAAAAAAAAATTGGATGATGAAGTGCATTTAAGGAATCTCAAATAGAATTTCCTTAAATGTAATTCCTCGCAAAATTGCGAGATCGCAATTAGCGATTTTTGCATTTGGGATGCTGAATCCCAAATGCAAAAATCGCACTCGCAAAGGGCCAGATTCTCAGAATCTGGCCCTTTGCGAGCGCAATTTTGTTTGATGAATCGGGCGGATAGTGCACGAATCGGAGGGGATGATTTGGTCAGAAATTTGCCTGTATACGCTTCGTACCTGCTCGTTTGTAGGAAAAAGCCCCGGATGTGAGTCGGACATAAGGTGAGCCTACGAACAGCATTGGGAAGGCACTTTTGACATCAGAATCGACCCCTAAGTGTTGCATTGAAATATTCATTTTTCTCCTGGATTATTGTACACACATTCCTTAATCCATGAATTATAACATTGCATAAATTATTTTCTTTTTAATCTATTGTTTTAACTTTTGCTGTTTTATTTATTAATTAGTTTAATATTAATAATGTTTCCTGTTTAATTTTTTTTATTAATATCAGTTTTTTGTTTCTTTTTGGTGAACAGGGAGGGAAATCTATTCATTTTAAATAATTACATTTTTTCTGTATTTGTTAATCTGTTTGAATTATGCAATTTGAATTTTTTAAATTAACTCTGAGATGTATATTTCATTAATATATTTGTTTATTCAAATATGTTAACATTATATTTTATTTTTGGACCATATTAATTAGCTTTTTGTAAAAATGTAGTAGTTAAAATAGCACATCTGACCTCTCCAAAGTCCAACACTTTCCCTACTTTTGCTTACGTTGGAGTTGGAACAGTAAATCTAACCTCTTGAAAGTTCACCACAAATCTGGTTTTGCTTTTATTTGAGTGGGGAGAGTAAATTGACCCCTCTAAAGCTCATCACGTTCTGAATTCTTGCACAGATTGGAATGAGAATAGTCAACCTAACCCTTCCAAAGTCCAATACTTTCCCTACTTTTGCTTAAATTGGAGTAAGAATAGTAAATCTAACTCTTGCAATTCCAACACTTTCATTACTGTTGCTTAGAATGGAATGACATGGAAACAGTAAATCTACCTCCTACATAATCCAACACTTTTTCCTGCTACAGTGAGAATAGTAAATCTAACCTCGCCAACTTCAATTCTTTCCTTTCTTCCACTGATGCTGTAGTTGGAATAAGACATTTGTCCTCTCCAATGTCCATTCCTTTTGCTACTGTTTCTCAAATTGAAGTGGGGAACCCTTCCAAAGTTTAGCAGTTTCCCTGCTTTTTCTTATGTTGGAGTGGGAATAAAAAATGTTCCCCATCCAGAGTCCAACACTGTCTGTACTTCTGTACTATTGCTTAAATTGGAGTGGGAATAGAGAATTTAACTTCTCTCCAAAATCCAACACTTTCACTGCATTTGTATATGTTAACCCCTCCAAAGTTTACACTTTCCCTATTTTTTTTACATTGGAGTTGGAACAATAAATCTCACTCCTTCAGAATCCAACAGTGTACCTAGTAATGTTTAGTTAGGATTGCTAATATTTATTGTATTTGTTTTCATGTTTTAACAATTTTAAAAATGTTCATAAAATTGAACAATTTGTATTTTTCATTTTTATTTTAATTTGTGTTGGTTTTGTCTTTTTTAATATAATTTGATATATATTTTTGTTATATATGTGTTTGGTATTTTTTATTTTTATGAATCAAAGGGCCAGATGTAGGTGGCCAAACACCGGGCGGTAACGCATAAATTCACAGAATTTCTGCCTTACCTACCGGTATTTGGCTGAGAGCAATGTAGGTGAGTTGAAACCTACTTGCAAAATAAGGAATCGCAAAATTGTGATTCCTTATTTTGCTCTTGCATTTAAGGAATCGGAAATAGCGATTCCTTAAATGCAATGTAAGTAGCACTAAAAAAAGTGAATTCAGACTTAAGGAATCGCTAATTACCACCAACTTCATGTTGGTGGTAAGTAGCGATTTCGTTTAAAAAAGCACTTTTTTGTTTTTTTAAAGTGCCATGTGGCACACATCCATGCCCTTAGGGCATGAATGTGCATCACATGTGTACACATGCACATTTCAGGGGTGGACACCCTGGCACACTTGAAATGACTCCCGCAATTTGCGATTCTTTAATACCAAATCACAAATAGTGAATATCTTCCCATTCATTCCTAAGGGCCTCGTAGCCCATAGGAATGAATGGCTAGGTATCCCGCATTAACGAATCTCAATTAGCGATTCGTTATTAAAGAATATTAAGGAATCGCTAATATTTTAGCGATTCCTACCTACATTCAATTTAGCGAGTCCTTAATAGTGATTCGGTAAAAATCGCTATTAAGGACTCGCTAAATCGAATTTATCTACATCTAGCCCATCATTTTAACTTATTTTATTTTTTAATTGTTCACAGTGTGTTTTTTATCTTTGTATATATAATTGTTACTTTACAATAATTATTTCACATAGTTTTTGTGTTTTTTTTAAATTATATTATTATTTCTAATGTTTATATTTAAAATAAATTAAGTATAATGCAACATATTCAGATATTTCAATATGCTTATGTTTTTTATAATATTCTTGTCCACCATATTTTTTATTCACTGTATATATATATATATATATATATATATATATATATATATATATATATATATATATATATATATATATATATATATATATATATATATATATATATATATATATATATATATATATATATATATATATATATATATATATATATATATATAAATACATACATACATACACACACATATATATATATATATATATATATATATATATATATATATATATATATATATATATATATATATATATATACATGTATGTATGTATGTATGTATATATGTATGTACGTGTATATATATATAAATATATCGAAATTCCACTCTCTTCGCCGCTCTTTACACAGCTTTTTCGAAATGAGAGAAAAACGGATGCTGAATAAGTTTTGCAGCCGCAAGTATTTTATTTAATCAAACATTAAAGTGCATTGCAGTGCCCAAGTAACCAAACGCGTTTCGGCGTTCCCTGACGCCTTGCTCTCTGGTGTGGTATGTGAGAATGCCCTCCTACTTTTTAAAACAAACCCCAAATCTATGTGATTGGCCATTGTTTTGTCAAGGAAACAAACAATGTACTTTTAGCAAAACATTCATCCGACGGCATTAAAATAGTAGAAAACAGATTCCAAATGCTATTGGTTTACATTTTTGAACATCTAAACATTTGTAATTTCATAAAAAGATCTGTCTACATGCTTTTACCTGAATAAAATTTGACAATTATTCTGAGGGAAAACAGAAAGTACAATGATTGTAATTTTCCCTAATCTAAATAATGCGATACATTTGTATGCAGTTAATAATTGCAATTTATAACAATGAAGCTGCTACGTCGTGTTGACTATTCATGTGTTCATGGCAAACACCCAAATAAGTGCAAAGTGCAAACAATTTTAAAAAAACTGTTTGTGTCTAAAATGTGATCATCACATCTTCCAGCCGGAAGTGCGAGAACTTTATCGTTTTTTTTCCCAATATTTTTTGTTCATAGTTAGGGAGTGTCATGCCTGCAGTACTATAGACAAAACTAACTAGAGTACATTTCGTTGTTGATAAGCCCGCCCCGACCTACAGGAAGTGCTTCGCGTTCAGTTAGTGTGTGTTATTCCGTTCCGGGTTCACATCGGCGTCCGAGGAGCTAGGAGAAGGTTGGCGAGCAAAGTATCGTAGGTGTTTCCGTTCTTCCGCTTAGCGGCTTGCTTTGGGAAGAGTTACCTTGTTGTGTGTTATTCCGTTTGTTTATCGTTTACCGCGGTTGCGGTGGTATCTTTTAGTTGTGTCCGAGAATTCGCCTCTAGGCTTGGAGGTTCTCCTTTATGTTTCAGGCACATTGCCTAAAGTGCTGGTTAACCCTATTGTGGGTACATTGTGGATATTGAGGCGCACCTAGAAGGTGTGCAGGGTGAGTGTTTGGCGCTGTGTCCACAAGGTGTTTTGTATTGGTTCATGTGGAGAAATCAGATACTAATACGGTTTGTTGCATTTCAAGGGTACAGACATTCAGTACACAGTCCGTTCCAGTTTTCATTAGTATTCCGGTTGTTTTCCTTGTGTTCCTGTGGATTCGTTGGGGCCTTACACTGTCCATAAGGTACATAACGACACTTAACACATATATTACAGGGACTACACGGGGTGGGGTTTCCTCTCATGATTGTTTCTTATATTTCTGCAGTGTTCTACTGAAGACCCTTATACCCCCGTGTGGACGAAGACTGTGGAGTGTCTGTCTATTTTTTCTCCCCTTCCTACCCTTGTTTTGTTCCCCTGTGTTCCTCTTAGTTATTTTCTGGGTGTTAGCGGTACTTCCTGGCACCCGGAGAGTGACAGGGGGAAAGCAGGGTGAATAGCAGCGTGGATCCAGGGCACTTCCGAGACATAACAGGTGCGTGCATGACAGGGAGGGGGAGTCAAGGGTAAAAGAGACAGACGATCAATAATCTGATTTAAGTTAATGACTGTACAAATACATATTCATCTTCCAATACCAATTCATTAGAGTCACAGATGGTTCCATGTTTTTTATACTACCGGTTTTATTACTGACCCAATATTAAAACACCACCCAATTCCAATTAATCTGTTCCCATAAAAAATCTGAGATTGGCAACTGCACCCTTAGATTAGATCATATTGAATTCTCTGTCCTATCTAGGGTTTTTGAAAGATATATGGATTTCATTTATTTACTACACAGTATCCAATAAGATAAGAACACTGTATGCAAAATAAATAAATAAATATATTTAAGACCTTTATTTATCTGAATGAGAAATTTTCTAAATGTTTATTTAAAATATATACAAGTTTTTAATTCATGTTAACTATCTCATAAAATAAAGGATTCTGTGTAGTTTCAGGATGACCATATTTCAGGACTATCCTAAAAAGTGGGGAAGGTCTTCGCAAATATTCAGGCCCCGTGGGCTCTTGGTTTCCAGTTTTACAATGTAGCTGGTTTCCAACCGGCGGAGTTGTTTCTCCCTATCCCCTCCCCTTTTACTGGTGGGAATATGGTCTATAACAAAATAGCTAAGAACATTGAGATTACCTCCATGTTCCATTTTAACATGCCTGGCCACAGGGTATGTGGGGTCGGAATTAACTGTGGCTCCTAGATGTTTCAAAATTCTTGCCTGCACTGGATGTTTTGTGCTTCCGACGTATCTTAAACCACATATACAGGTCAAAATGTACACAGCATACTCAGTTTTACAAGTAAATGACCTTTTTGATTTTTATAGGTCGATCTGAGAATGCACATGTGTATGTTGTGGTATTGGAGCCAAATTTACAAGCTCGGCAAGAGGAGCACTTAAAGAAGCCATTACGAGAGGAAAGCCAGTTGTCTCTATTGAACATCTCTGGACTAGTTTTAACCAGATCGGATTTCATTGAATGGGCTTTGCAAAATGTAAAATTGGGCTTGGTAGTATTAATATCTTTTAGGATCCCATCTGTCATCACAATTGGCCATTCTTTATTTACAATTTTTCTGATGACTTTAGATTGCCTGCTAAGGGTTGAAATAAATCTACATGTATTGTTAGGTTTTTCTTTCTCTCCACATTTATTCATTGTATTTGGAATTTCTTCACTTATGCTGTCTGCCCTCGGTAACAACAAGGTTTCTCTTTTCACTAAGGCAACCTTACATAGGGTAGCTACTAGATTCTTTTCCCTATAGCCCCTCTCCAATAGTTTGAGTTTGGTTACAGTGAGAGCTTCCTCACATGCAAGAGTCGTACTGCATGCTCTTTTCACTCTGAGGAATTCGCCATAGGGTAAGCTAGCTATGGTGTGGCTGGGGTGAAAGCTACTTGCGTGAAGCAGGGTATTTCCTGCAGTTGGTTTTTGGAATAAGCTTGTTTCTATAAGCCCTGCTTTGATGTTAATCTCAATATCAAGGAAACTAATGGTGGTAGCATTAATGTGATGTGTAAATTCCAAGTTGTAGGAATTGTTGTTAATTACATTAATAAACTCAATTGCCTCCACCTCCGTACCTCTCCAGATAATAAATATATCGTCTATGAATCTCCATAGACGTACTATGTGCAGGTCTTACAAAGCTTTGTGTAAACATGTAAACATGCGTAGCTGGGGGAGAAGCATGCCCCCATAGCCACTCCTTGTTTTTGCCTATAGATAGATCCATCAAATAAAAACCTGTTGTTATGAAGGCACCAATGTATCATATTGATCAGCATTTTATTATGACCATAATATTCAATGTTGCGTAGGTTCAAATAATGCTCTACGGCTAACAGGCCATCAGTCTGTTTGATACATGTGTAAAGCGATTTAATGTCTTAGGTTATTAGTAGATAATCACTTTCCCATTTCACTTCATTTAGCTTGGCTAAAAAGTCTCTGGAATCTAGTATAAAGGAGGGCAATGTCCTGACAATATCCTGTAAATAAAAGTCCACGTACTTAGATGTATTTTCAAACGTACTGTTCTGTGCTGAAATGATAGGTCTCCCTTGTAGTGGATCAGTACCCTTATGAACTTTAGGGATTAGATAGAATGTGGGCAACTTTCGGTGATTGTTTAATAGGAACTTATTCTCTTCCGTTGTAATTAAACCTTGCTGTGTCCATTTGTTTAAGTCTTTTTTATATAGTTCATTTGCCTTGTGAACCCCTGCTCCATTAGAGATTTCATAATATATATATATATATATATATATATATATATATATATATATTATATTCAGAAACAAAAGCTTACGCGGCACACTTCTTGGCAGTAGATATTTTCTTTTTATTTCAGGTCAAATCGCAAAAACTTCTACGCGTTTCGAACAAACGTTCTTGGTCACGGCAGTGTTCTACTAGAACACTGCCGTGACCAAGAACGTTTGTTCGAAGCGCGTAGGAGTTTTTGCGATTTGACCTGAAATAAAAAGAAAATATCTACTGCCAAGAAGTGTGCCGCTTAAGCTTTTGTTTCTGAATTGAAAAGGAGACACGTTCCAGGTCTCGAACGCGAGAACCAACAAAAAAGTGTTCCCTCTGCGACGGGAACAATTGCGAGGAATATATATATATATATATATATATATATATATATATATATATATATATATTACCTACTGGCGGTCGCCAGTAGGTAGTTATAGTTAGGATTTTTTTCAATGTTAAATCTCAAAATTCTATTTGGAATAACTTTGGCACCGGTTGACGAATCTGCCTGAAAATTTCCTGAAAATGGCCTCGCGGCGCCCCGGTCCTTCCCTGAAAGTTTGGGGGGGATTCGTCAAGCGGGGGCCAAGATAAAAGGGGGGTCCCAAAACGCGTTTTCCCCATGTTAATTTCCATAGGGCGGTCGATTTCACTTTTAGCCCGAACGGCTGAATGGATTTCCACCAAACTTGGCAAAATTGTAGGGACTGGTAGCCCGATGTGCCTTTGCTATGTCTCAAGATATGTCCTCCACTGGATTTTGAGTAATTTATGTTCCAAAAAATATATATATCTATAGCAGCGCACCGGTACGCGCACCGGTGCGCGTACCGTGCGCGCCACGCGACTTGCGTGAGGAAAGCTGATTGGCTCTCGGGTGTCTGTAAACATTCTAAACAGTCCGCCATCTTGTGTCTCGGTAAAATCGAGACACAAGAGGTGGCCAAAACAAAGAGGGAAATGACCATAAGGGGGCAGAGTAGACCCCCCCTTGACCCCCTAGGTTTGATGTGGGGGCCATAAAAGGGCCCCGCGGGGCAAAAAAAAATTATTTTTTTTTGATTTTCGCGGGGGGAGCGCCCGGTGCGCGCACCGGTGCGCGCACCGGTGCGCGTACCGGGGAGTGTACCATGGGGAAAAAGAATGACAGTTTTATAAGTAGCTGTTTAAAAAAAAAATGTTTTGTTGTTTTTTTATACATACACATACATATATAAATGCATATGCATATATATATGCATATATGTGTATATGTGTGCGTGTAGAGAGAGGTAGAGAGGTAGAGGTGTAGAGGTAGAGAGGTAGAGAGGTAGCGGTAGAGAGGTAGAGATTAGTAGAGAGAGAAGAAGAGAGAGGTAGAGAGGTAGAGAGTAGAGAGTGAGTAATAGAGAGTAGAGAGTGAGTAGTAGAGAGTAGTAGAGAGCAGTAGAGAGAGTAGCAGAGAGTGAGTAGTAGAGAGTAGTAGAGTGAATAGTAGAGTGAGTAGTAGAGAGTAGTAGAGAGTGAGTAGTAGAGAGTGAGTAGTAGAGAGTAGTAGAGAGTAAGTAGTAGAGTGAGTAGTAGAGAGCAGTAGAAAGTGAGTAGTAGAGAGTAGTAAAGAGTGAGTAGTAGAGAGTAGTAGAGAATGAGTAGCAGAGAGAATAGTAGTGAGTAGTAGAGAGTGAGTAGTAGAGTGAGTAGTAGAGACTAGTAGAGAGAGAGTAGTAGAGAGTGAGTAGTAGAGAGTAGTAGAGAGTGAGAAGTAGAGAGTGAGTAGTAGAGAGTAGTAGTGAGTAGTAAAGAGTGAGTAGTAGGGAGAGAGTAGTAGAGAGTGAGTAGTAGAGAGTAGTAGATAGTGAGTAGTAGGGAGTAGCGAGTAGCGAGTAGTAGGGAGTGAGTAGTAGAGAGAGAGTAGTAGAGAGTAGTAGAGTAGTAGAGAATGAGTAGTAGACAGTGAGTATTTGAGAGTAGTGGAGTCGGAGAGAGTAAGTAGTAGAGAGTAGTGGAGAATATTCCAAAGTTTGGCACAGCACCACTTTCACAATGAGTCCAATCAAATCATATCACTTAGAGTCCTTATTGAAGCGCTGAATCTTGGTGTATATTCAAATGCTTTTATTTTCCTTAAGTTTATGTACCACAGCCAGCCGAAAGGTTTCGTTCTGTACAACAGAACTTCTTCAGGGCGTTCTTATTTCCTTCAAGTTATGTCGGTATCCAGTTGTCATATAACTAGATATTTCTTCCAAATGTTAGACGAGACATAAGTATATTCTTATTCAAAGTGACTAGGTATCAATTTTACCCACACAATTCGGGCAGACTTGAGTAATTTATAGCAACCTCAAAGTCAGTCTTTCAAAAATTCCAAAGTATAGGACATGATAATCCAAATCCAAATGTTTCTCAAGAAAAGTCATTTACAATCGTTCGGAATATCGGTGTTTGGGCAGATATGATCCAGGGACCCCCAGTATGCAAGGGGAATTAGTCCCCCCTCTGCAAACGCGCCAGTGGCCTGCATTGCAGAGAGGTGTAACAAGGGTGTGGCCTCATTACACTTCTCTGCAATGCAGCTCCCTCGCGCATACTGGAGGCTCCTGGTGGACTAGTTGACCCCAGGGACCCCCAGTATGCAAGGGGAATTAGTTCCCCCTCTGCAAACGCGGCAGTGGGCTGCGTTGCAGAGAGGTGTAACAAGGGGCATAGTCTCATTACACCTCTGCAATGCAGCCCCTGGCGCATACTGGAGGTTCCAGGTGGGCTAATTGGCCCCCAGGGGCCCCCAGTATGCAAGGGGAATTAGTTCCCCCTCTTTAAACATGCACGGGGGTTGCGTTGCAGAGAGGTGTAAAAAGGGTTGTGGCTTCATTACACCTCTCTGCAATGCAGTCCCCTGGCGCATACTGGAGATTCCTGGTGGGCTTTCAGGTCTTATATAGTTAGGAATTAGCATTAAAAAAACCTTTGAAATTCACTGAAAAAACCATAGGTTTCACACCAGTTATAGTTAGGAATTAGCATTTAAAAAACCTTTGAAATTCACTGAAAAAACCATAGGTTTCACACCAGTTATAGTTCGGAATTAGCATTTAAAAAACCTATTAAATTCACTGACAAAACCATAGGTTTCACACCAGTTATAGTTAGCAGGAAATTTTACTGACATAAAACCATTGAAATTCCCACGTTATAGTTAGTTGGACTCACTATAACTTGCGCGCCTGCAATGCACTGCTGATGACATCACATATTACATCACTCATGACATGGTCAGTGACATCACTCATGACATCACTGATGACACCATCCTTGTGACAGAGTGACAGACCTAATTTCAGTGTAATGTAACGCTTGAAACACATATTCATAAATAGAAACAAACATTTTCAAAAAAATGGAGGTACCCAAACCAGTAACAACAACCAATTCAGTAATTCCACCATCTATATACACATCCACTCATTCACCAACAGTTCTATATAGTCACTCATATATATACTCACTCATCATATGTAGTGATACACCTATACATCCTGTTACACATCAGCAGTCATCCAAAAGTTACTCACACACATACTCACACATGCAAATAAACTATTGAACATCCATTTATTTGCATATACATTTATACACACACTACCACCTTACTTCTAAGGAAACTTACACATACTTACTCTCTTAAACAATCACTTATAGAAACACATACTTATTTAAACAGGAACTCCTACAATTTCTCACTATATATACTATACTCACTTATATACATCAATACTCACATATAATAGATTACAAACATATGTCGTTACTAATGAAGACACTAGTGAGACAGTCATTCACTCACTAACACACACATATACACACTCATCCACCCATACAGTCCTGCACATATGCTGTCTTCAAAACACATATAAACAGTGAGTCAGTCACCAACCCCTGCAGCCACTTATACACAAAGAGAAACACTGATACAAACATTTAAATATTTAAACAATACTCGCTAATATATGTATTCACTAAGATACACTTAATAAGCCAGTTAACCAACCAATTTTTTTTTAAAAATCATCCATTTACATACTTATTTAAACATTTATTCTTCCATCGACCTTTACAAATACATATATAAAACAAATTTATTTTTCAGAAAGACACACATTCACTGGATGGTGTCATCAGTGATGTCATGAGTGATGTCACTGACCATGTCATGAGTGATGTAATATGTGATGTCATCAGCAGTGCATTGCAGGCGCGCAAGTTATAGTGAGTCCAACTAACTATAACGTGGGAATTTCAATGGTTTTATGTCAGTAAAATTTCCTGCTAACTATAACTGGTGTGAAACCTATGGTTTTGTCAGTGAATTTAATAGGTTTTTTAAATGCTAATTCCGAACTATAACTGGTGTGAAACCTATGGTTTTTTCAGTGAATTTCAAAGGTTTTTTAAATGCTAATTCCTAACTATAACTGGTGTGAAACCTATGGTTTTTTCAGTGAATATATATATATATATATGTTCAGTAACAAAGTCCAATACCCACGCTCTCAGGAAACAACACGGAGACACCAAAATAAAGCCAGTGCTGTTTAATCCACAACGCGTTTCGCCGACAAACGGCTTGATCACGTGATCAAGCCGTTTGTCGGCGAAACGCGTTGTGGATTAAACAGCACTGGCTTTATTTTGGTGTCTCCGTGTTGTTTCCTGAGAGCGTGGGTATTGGACTTTGTTACTGAACATTTCTGTGTCGGATTCACTCCGCCGACGTCCACGCCACCTTTCATGGGTCAAGGGACCCGGAAGGAGTTTTTTGGTGAAACGAATATATATATATATATATATATATATATATATATATATATATATATATATATATATATATATATATGACAGCAACTTCCTTTGTGGATTCCTTTGCGAACAAAGACCGAAAGAGCCGAGCCCAAACTCCGTTTTTGCATGTGAATTAGATTTATTCAGTCATAAATCGGCAGTCCTGCCCGACGCGTTTCGGAGCCCAGCTCCTTGGTCACGGTTGGTTATATATATATATAACCACACAAAGTCGGACGTTTGGGGCTTGTACTTGCGGCGGTCCTGGATGGACTTGTTGCTCGCCAGTATTCCAAAAACCAAGAATTAAGCATCCGGGGGTGGGGGGGATCTGGTACTTACTCTCTCTCTCTATATATATATATATATATGTAAATATATATATATATATATATATATATATATATATATATATATATATATATATATATATATTCACTGAAAAAACCATAGGTTATAGACCATATATAGTTAGGGATTAGCATTTACAAAACCTTATTTTACTCGCACAAAACCATTGAAATTCGCATATATAGTTAGTTGCACTAACTATATATCGCGCACCCGCAATCCACTGCTGATCATGTCACATATTACATCATTCATGACATGGTCAGTGACATCACTGATGACATCACTGATGACATCTCAAATGACATCACTGATGTCATCACTGATGACATCTCAAATGACATCACTGATGACATCACTGATGACATCTCAAATGACATCACTGATGACATCTCATTTGACATCACTGATGACATCTCATTTGACATTACTGATCACATCATTGATGACATCATTCATGTGATAATACGATGAACCTCTTCAGGCTCTAATATAACCTTAGATACACTCAGTGTAAACAGACACTCACAGACTGTCACTCATCCATGGAGTTACTCACACACCTAGTCAGTCATGCAAAGAATCAATCACACCTCCATTTCCTCAACTATACAGTTATACACACCTTACTTATTCAAACATATACTAACACATATTTACTCTCTTATACAATCCCTGATGCAAGTTCTCAATGATCCATACAGCCACTCACACATTCACTGGCTCTTATGCACAGATTTTTATATATGTCAACTCTCACATGTACTGTGTTTTACATATGTACTTACTTTGACATGTAGCACTGAGATATCCATTCACACACCAATACACTCATGCACACAGTCAACCGCCCATACAGCTGTTTCCACATACACTTTTGAACCCATACATCTAGTGAATCAACTGCTCACACATCTATGCACAGAGTCATACACCTCCCAGCCACCCACACACACACTCAGTCTCCCATACAAATACTTGGGCAACCAATCAATAACCCATATATTTACTCATATAGCTACTGATCAACACATGCAGCAGTTTACAGAACAACAGACATAATGATGCACAAATTAAGACAGTTTAGTCACTAACCCATGCACTCAGTGAGACACATTTAATCACTCACTCATACAGTCAGTCATGCACCTACTAAATCCTTCATCCAGACACTTATACATCCACTCATTCTTCAATATGTAAGACATATTTTAACTTTACAGAAACATACAGTCACTGGATGTTGTCATCAGTGATGTCATCAGTGATGTCATTTGAGATGTCATCAGTGATGTCATCAGTGATGTCACTGACCATGTCATGAATGATGTAATATGTGACATGATCAGCAGTGGATTGCGGGTGCGCGATATGTAGTTAGTGCAACTAACTATATATGCGAATTTCAATGGTTTTGTGAGAGTAAAATAAGGTTTTGTAAATGCAAATCCCTAACTATATATGGTCTATAATCTATGGTTTTTTCAGTGAATTTCCAAAGTTTTGTAAATGCTAATCCCTAACTATATATGGTCTATAACCTATGGTTTTTTCAGTGAATTTCAATGGTTTTTTAATAGCAAATATCAAAAGCTGTAAAATGTATTCTTATTCTAATTCAAAAATATATTTTATATTTTTGTAATATATATATTTTTTTATTTTTTTTTAATTATTTTTTTTGTTTCGCTGCCGGTCCGCGAACCGGGCAGCTTCCCGTTAGCTTCATTTTGTTCCGCGATCCGCTCCGCGAACCGGTAAACGTTCCGTTAGCGCAACTACCGCGTTAGAAATCAACATTGTGACGCGTCGCATAAGCGCAACGTATCACGTTACCACATAATGCGTCTTATGACGCGCCGCGTTAGCACACCCGGAAGCGCTCCGGAACGCGAACCGAGGCGCGAAGCGCAGCGCCCCGGAAGCGATCCGGGGCGCGGCGCGGAGCGCGTAACGTAAGCATAACAGGTCATGTGACTTGTTTATAAAACTTTTCATTGGTTCATTTTACTTTTGGTTTCCTAATGATGGAAGGCTTGGTCATATGACCTAAAAATAACACTTTTCATTGGTTTAGAACATTTTTTTTTCCCAAATGATGAAAGCCCCACCTTTTTTTTTTTCACTCTGACTTGTAAAGCAAAGGACCCAGATGCATTTACAGTTTATCACTAACAATGTTCCAGGCTAATGTATTTTCCCGGGAAATTTACAACTGTCCTGCAAGTAAAAAGTGTTTCTTCGTCCCATGAGGGAGCCGTTGAGAAAAAGAGGCTCGGCCTGCTGTCTTAGTCGCTGATAGGCCTGAATATTGGATTCTTATCGATCACTTTATGTTGCAGGAGTGGAAAACACAACAGCCCTTGACCATTTATCTTTACAGCATTCCTGCGTATTATACCTTTTAACCGTCATGTAATCAGGCTGCTTTATTTAACTTGCCTTTTACTGATTCGAAAACAGTAGCTATTATTCAAAACTTTACAAATCTAGGTACTACTACCATGTTTTGTTTTAAAAACCTTTATTGTGAAAATGTCAGTATACAAATACAGGCCTATAACCACGTGGGCCGGCCGCGGAGCAAACTGGAATCGTATATGATGAGGGGACATTTACACTGTAGAAGAACGTAACGGGCGGGCCATTAGGTTGCAAGAACTAAGGTGTCTAACAGTTGCGGAATCGGTGGACGTAAATTTTATAAATAAAGTACGACAGGGCCAGTTACAATAAAATTATCTAGATATACATTTGCGGGCAAGTACCATGGGTGACATTAATTCGAACTTTCAATAGTACAGTAATCAATAACACATCAGAACTTAATATCAATAGGGATGTCCAAATGTTCAATCAGTACTCGTCCCCGCCCGCCATGTGCTTCAAAACTGCATACGTATCTCGTGATATCAAGGCTGGGCAACCAGTACACAACAAGGAGTTGCGAGTTCCATTTATACCGGCGCCATTTTGGGCGAGGCCGTGCAGGTCCAGGATATAGTCAAAATGTCTCCACCAACCAGCGGTCGAACCAGAACCCCTTTCGGCAGTCAAAAAAGGTTCTGTTAAATGACAACAGAAGAGATAGGCAACAAGAACCATCAGTCAAAAGAGGGGAGGGCAAGTTCTTCCCCACCGGGTCACGTTGGGGCTCCACCGGAACTGATCGAATTGGTAGTCTACAGTGTTTCTGGATGTTTCAGACTGAAGCTGGCGTCAGCATGAGAGCACCACCATCTCGTGGCTCCGTCGTGGCCATTCCGCAAGCACTCTCCACCTGAAGCCTGCGGGAGTCGGGGGCCCCGGTGACTTTTGTAGAATCTTCAAGGCTGAGGGGACGCTTTCGGGAATGGGGCCCATGCCCTAGCAGGCAAGCGTCCTAGTTCCAAGGTGTCCCAGGGCCATTTGGTTGGACCAGAACCAAATCCGAAGAGCCGGCCGCCATTTTGAGAGTCCTGTGGCAGCCGCCTATCGCTGCACCGCAAGAGTGGGCGCAATTCAACTGGATGGTGGGCGAGACGCTGTAGCCGCAAGAGCGGGTGCAACTCAGCTGGATGGCGGGTGAGGCACTGTGCCACAAGAGCGGGCGCAACTCAGCTGGATGGCGGGTGAGGCACTGTGCCGCAAGAGCGGGCGCAACTCAGCTGGATGGCGAGTGAAACGCCAATGGGCGCCCCACTGCAGCTGAGGAGCCTCCACCTGGGGCGCCCCACGCCGTCTTTCGGCGCAGCATTGTAGGATGGCCAGACCAGTGCAGCAACTTGCTGGACACCACCTCTTTGCCGTCCAGATCTCGGCGCGTTGTGCTGCCTTCGGCCTATTCGCACAACGGTCCGCTACTGACGCCGCCTCACAGGCCGACGGATTTTGTAGGCTTTTTTATAGCCCAAAGCCGACTAAAA
Source organism: Lissotriton vulgaris (assembly GCF_964263255.1). Lineage (NCBI taxonomy): Eukaryota > Metazoa > Chordata > Amphibia > Caudata > Salamandridae > Lissotriton > Lissotriton vulgaris. Next base: position 916,562,637 of record NC_141687.1, read on the forward strand.
GACAGCCCAAAGCAGCCCATTGTTGCTACTCCGGGGAGGGAGGGGCAGGGACAGTGTCAAGAGGACAGTGAATGCTTTGAGATGGATGTTGCAGTAGGCTGCCATGTATATAGTTGTTTAAAATGTTTTTTTTACGTGTTTACTTTGTTGGAGCGTTGTATATATTTATAAGTTATTAAAGTGTTATAATCCTACTACTTTGTTGGAGTGCTATATATTTGTAATGTGGCAACGAGCACAAATATGTTACTGTATAACCAGAAAAAGACATAGTCCAATTGTGCGTGTTCTAGTCCAATCTGGTGACGCCGATAGTGGGTATCAGCAGACTTTCATTTGTATAGGGTTTGTCGGTTATTGGGCGGGGTGGGTGGTAGGGCAGGCATGCTTAGGCAGCGAGGGCGGCGGAGCCGAACTACCTCGTGGCCATCCTGACCGCGAGCTTGGCTCCTCCCCCTGGTTTGATACTTTTTGCGGAGGGCTATTTCCTGGTGTTTCTTGTTTTAGCAGGGTCATAAAGGATCCTATCAGTGGCCTACTGATTTTGTTCGATTCCTTTCGTTTTGCAATAATTTGCTAGGAAGGTACCGTGGCTAATCCGTATTTTATATATATGTCCTCTTTATTAGGGGTGCCCTCCGGTGGGGCCGGACGAGCTACCTCTAATAAATGGTCCGGGTAGAACCAATTACCAATCAGTGGGGAGAAGATAGGCATGACAGATTACAAAAGGGGGGACAAGGGTCCGCACTACCTATCTTTTCACTGCTTGCAAAGACTAGACGGAATATCTCTATTCCACGTTATTTGTAAGCAGAGAATACCTCCAAAGAACTAATATCAAACAACCAGTGTTCGGACAATCAAACAATCAAATGGTGAGAAAGAGATAGGCACGACAGGTTACAACGGGGGACAAAGGTCTGCGTTACCTACCCTTCACTACCTGCAAAGGAAGAGAGAATCTTCGTATTCCTCTCCGTTTGTAGACAGAGAATCTCCAAAGAGGACCAATGTATCAAGTAGCGACCAAGGCTAAACGAACCAATCAATCGAATAATACTAGTATTTTCAAACAATTCCGATACAAACAATCAATCAAATAGTCAATCAGGTGGATAAAACCATCCTGCCAATCAGACGTATAAAACGTCCTACTTAACCTTACCCGGACCACGAGGACAGCTCTTCGCCTTCCCCTTCCAGCGCCCGATCGTCCTCTTACTCCAGTTTTACCACAACACTCCTGTGGGGCCCCAGTCAGGACAGCAGGTCACTCAAGAGAGGTCCGTTCAGAATCGGTGAAGTTCACTCGATCGGCAGCCAGACGAGGGTCCTCTCCAGGCAGGTATACTCCAATCGTTTAGACGTTCACCCCGTCGTCAGGACCTCTCTTACTGAACCCACATGTCGCTGATGGGCCCCGCGTTGGGACGCCAATTGAGGAAAAGCAGCCAGTTACTGTCGAATGCCCAGACTGTTGGCGCAAGGACGCCTCTAATTTCCCATAGCAAATAGTTACCAAATAAAGAGACAGGCGCTGGAAGTTGGAACGCAAGAACAGGGTTTATTTCTCATGAGGAGAGCCTGTCATTTCGGACACGCACACAGAATGTCTTCGGGAGGTGCTCTAACCACATCTCCGAGGCCTGGCCTCTTATACACAGGTTTATTGCTTTATTACATGTGACACATTCTTGTGAAGACTTTGATGTACAGAAAAGCATCCCTGGAATCTTCCGCTTCAGGCTCGGTCCCACACACCCTTACAGTGAGAATCCCCTCCCCAATCACAATACAGGATCGTTATCAGATAGTAGGAACAGCAGGACATTCCGCCGATTCCCAGAATGCGTGTGGTGTGACAGATCTCATGGGGTGGGGGCCTTGATCTATTATAACTCCTTTGAAGAGGGGTGATTCTTTACAGTTGGGGCCATAAACTACATCCGCAGGGCTAGGTGATAAATTGGGACCGGCCTGGACAATCGGACACAGAGGAAGAGGAGTGTCAGAGGGTGCGGTAGTGAATAGGGTGAAAGGGAGGTGTCGGGCGGGCACGGGGTGTGATTCTCAGGGAAGAGCAGCGCAGATGGGGGGAGGTTTATGGCCCATGCATGAGAGAGAGAGCGGGGGTGACCAGTGCGTGGGGGAGATGCTTGCGAGGGTGGGAAGCCGTGCTGAGGATCGGCAGTGTGCAGAGAGTGGGTCTGGTCAAGGCATCTAAAATGGCTGCCGTGCACGACAAAAGTGTGGCATTGGAAAAAAGGCAAGATGGCGCAGACAATGTTTATCAATACGGATTAATTTTCCACAGAGACAGCGGGGGTGGTCAGAGAGGGGGGGTGTTCGTAGCACCAGGGAGACGCGCTGGGGGCCGGCGAGGGGCAGAGGGGCCATAGCGCTTTCAAAATGGCTGCTGCTTGCTAGAACGTACGTACCTGAGTGGGGACAAGGTGGCGCCGATTATGTTGACATCGCAAACCAGATTTTAACACATAGACATGGAAGTGAAAACTGCACCATTGCTCCCCCCCCCGACTTACACCCTCCTTTGCCTCAGCTTGGATCATCATTTGCTAAAGTTTTCGAAGACCCCACCGTGAGTATAAGCACAACCGGGGCCTTACTGCACACCCTGAGAAAAACTACGCAGCAAGACAATCTCTACATTCTCCCTTTTCCATGTTCCAACGTTTGAAATGAACAATATATTTACTCGCAGTGACAAAATGGCGGTCAACACTTCCTGATTTCCTTTGAATCGAACGTTAACAGACGTCACGCAGCAAAAAAAAATTCCGCTCACGAGCAGCGGCTGGAAGACATGTATCAACATATATGAGCCTCCTCAGCCACCCTCAGAAAACCTAGGGGGTCAGGATAAGTCTCCCGTGCCCCCTTATACCCATTTCCCACATTGTTTTTCCTCCATCTTGTGATTTAATTAAAACGAAACAGAAAATGGCGAACTCCCCTTACGCTACCGGTGAGCGACCCGGTTCGCGTACCGGGAAGCGCTTCTACCGCAAAAAATCACATTTTTTTTATTTGCCCCACGGGACCCTTTAATAACCCCAACATCATTCCTAGGGGGTCAAGAGGGGTCTACCTTGCCCCCTTTCATTAAATTCCCCCTTCGTTTTTCTCCTCCTCTTGTCTCTCGATCCTACTGAGAGACAAGATGGCGGCCGGTCCGGACTGTTTAGAATGTTGACAGACACCGGAGAGCCAATCAGCTTCGCTTCGCGAAGTTCCGTTACGCGTCAGGTATGCGAACCGAAGCGCTAACCGGAGCGCTGTCACAGATATATCTGTTTTTTAAAACGTTAATTTCTCAAAATCCTCTGGAGCACATATATTGAGACATAGCAAAGGCACGTCGGGCAAACCATATCTACAATTTTGCCAAGTTTCGTGTAAATCCATTCAGCCGTTCGAGCTCAAAGTGAGTCCAACCGCCCTATGGAAAACTCAATGTTAAAAACGCGTTTTGGGACCCCCCTTTTTTCTCGGCCCCCCCTTGACGAACCCCCCCAAATTTCCAGGGGCTGCTCAGAAACAAAATGTGCCATTTTCCTGAAAATTTCAGCCAATTCCGTCCAGAAACGCCAAAGTTATTCGACATAGAATTTTCAAAAATCCCATAGGAAAAAAATCCTAACTATATATACCTACTGGCGACCGCCAGTAGGTAATATATATATCTATATATATATATATATATATATATATATGGAAAATTCCACTCTCCTTGCCGCTCTATCCACAGCGCTTCCAAAAATGAGAGAAACGGACGCTTGTTTAAGTTATGCAGCCGCAGGTATTTTATTAATCAGATATTAAAGTGCATTGCAGTGTCCAAAAAAACAAACGTGTTTCGGCGTTCCCTGACGCCTTGTTCGCTGGTGTAATACGTGAGAATACCCTCCTACTTTTTAAAACAAACCCCAAACCATCGTGATTGGCATGGTTTCACCAAGGAAACAAACGACGTACTTTCACCAAAAAACATTAATCCGACGGCATGGAATAGTAGACAGGTTCCGTCTAATCAAATGCTATCAGTTTACATTTTAGACATTTCAGCATTTGTAATTTTATAAGGGATCTGTCCACATGCTCAACGGAAGTACAATTTGTAAATTATTACAAGGGAAATAACAAAAAGTACAATGTTTGGTATTTTTCCTAAATTAAATAATGTAATACATTTGTTTGCAAATAGTTCTCATATTTAGCAAAGATAAAACTGTTATGTCGTGTCAACTATTGATAAGTTCATGGCAAACACCCGAATATGTGCAAAGTGCAAACAATTAAAAAACAATTTGTGTTGAAGTTCTATTCATGACATCTTCCAGCCGGAAGTGTGCAAATTCATCATTTTCTCAATAGTTTTAATTTACAAACATGGAGGGGGAGTCAAGGATAAAAGAGACAGACGACAAATGATCTATATATATATATAAAATATACATACAATGTGTAAAGTTTATATTTTGGTTCTTTGTAGTTTTGTCAGAATATTTGTGTATTGCATTGAATTTGTTCCCAATATTTTGTCAAGTGCACTTGCTTCAAATGCAATACCTACCACACCCAATAAAATCTGAAACCATAGCCTGGTGATAAATAATGCTGAAACTGAGTTTTTCCCTGAAAATCGTGCATACCAAGCACATTCTGCTGCAAATACTATAAAAATTAACATCACACAGTAGTTTTGGCTGACTGAAATTTAATAGAAGGTGAGAACTTTATCCCTCCTGGTTATTTTTATTAAAATTAACATTGCACCATTTATAATTGGGATGCCTTCCTAAGCACACTATAATGGGGCGCATATATTCAGGCTCTGAGACTCTTAACAGTTGTATTTTAATTAGCTCCTCATCATGTCTGTTAAGATTTCTTGTCATATATCTCCAAATCTTGTTTCCATTCATTGTGTTCTAACCATCCACATTATTTTTATGGATTCCTGTCTTCTTTGCTAGCCTCTTAGTCTAGATCGTTTCTCATTTTAAAACAAAACACACTATTTACAGTCGGTAACTCTCCCATTGTGGTAGTTCTGATTCTTTTCTTCGAAAAACCCCTAATTGATCTTGGGTTGCGAAAGTTTCTCTCCTCCAACCTAAGTGATAGTACAGTTATTGTAATATTCATCTCATGAAGTTTAAGTGAATTGAATTAGCAAGTGTTATTGTGACATGAGAATTACTGCCTCGTCCGCATTCCTTGTGACAGTATTTACCTTTAAGGATTCACTTCGTAGGTATGAACTGTGGTGAGGAAACTTTATCCACAGAGTAATGACAGTCCCAGGTAAACAATCTCACTGTCACCATCCTATCTGCCTATTTGTGTCGTAGTCGTTACGTGAGGTAAGCCCTCATAGGTAAAGACTGTGAAAGAAAGCCTTTAGATTTGTAATAATTTGCATTGCCCAACACTGGTTCTGTGTCCTCAAACACCTACATATAATTAAAATAGAGTTCTTATTGTGAGTGTTAAATTGAATCTGACGAGTAAAATGTATATATCCAAAAGTCATGGCACATACATGCATGAGAAGTGCAATGGGTTACACGGAATTAGTCTGGAGTGTGGTCAGGCCGGACAAAAGCACCATATTTTTTTCATGTGATCTATATTGCAAACATTTGAGATGTTTTAGGATCCAGATGATCAAGACAATGGAGCACATGATATGAGTTATATTTCACGTGTTCATCTCGGCCGGCAGAGTGTACAGCTGTCAGATAGTGCCATATTACAAATAACAATACCTGGATCACCACAGGCTACTCTTACGTTTTTTAAGTGTTATATATGTGTTATTTAAGTAAAATGCATAATAGGGGGTCAATTGGATCTATATATATATATATATATATATATATATATATATATATATATATATATATATATGCAAAAAAGAAGGAGAGAATTCTGGGTAGTTCTCAAGTTTAGGTGGAAAGCCTAAACTAGTACACTGCTGTCCTTGCCGAGCTGTAAAATGACGAAAGCCATTCATCACTCCAGGCACAATATTACAGCTTTGAATTGGTAAAATACCAACTCAAGCCAACATGAAATGAGTAAAAGTAACCCCTGACACAGTGTTTCACTCTAATTAGAGCTCTTCAGAGAGGTATAGCGTTGTCCAGACACAAGGGAGCACCCAGTATTAAGTCAAAACAAAACCCTTTCAGGCATAGAGTGACGCATAAATTATGCAAAAAAGAAGGAGAGAACTCTGGGTAGTTCTCAAGTTTAGGTGGAAAGCAGCTCCTGTTAGAGCACTCTCAACACCAGCGACACTCTAGATCTGCTCACCTCAAATGTCTGTTTTTCTATCAAAGTTTTTAAGCATAGGATTAGCACAGTGCTATCCACGCCGAGATAGAAAATGACAAAGCCTTTTGCAAATTATACAGCAAAGTCTTTAAGCATAGGACTAGTACAGTGGTATCCTTGCCGAGCTGTAAATTGACAAAAGCCATTTATCACTCCAGGCACAATATTACAGCTTTAAATTGGTAAAATACCAACTCAAGCCAACCTGAAATGAGTAAAAGCAAGCACTGACACAGTGTTTCGCTCTAATTAGAGCTCTTCAGAGAGGTATAGCTTTGTCCAGACACAAGGGAGCACCCAGTATTAAGTCAGGACAAAACCGTTTCAGGCATAGAGTGACGCATAAATTATGCAAAAAAGAAGGAGAGAACTCTGGGTAGTTCTCAAGTTTAGGTGGAAAGCAGCTCCTGTTAGAGCACTCTCAACACCAGCGACACTCTAGATCTGCTCACCTCAAATGTCTGTTTTTCTATCAAAGTTTTTAAGCATAGGATTAGCACAGTGCTATCCATGCCGAGATAGAAAATGACAAAGTCTTTTGCCATTTATACAGCAAAGTCTTTAAGCATAGGACTAGTACAGTGCTGTCCTTGCCGAGCTGTAAAATGACAAAAGCCATTTATCACTCCAGGCACAATATTACAGCTTTGAATTGGTAAAATACCAACTCAAGCCAACCTGAAATGAGTAAAAGCAACCCCTGACACAGTGTTTTGCTCTAATTAGAGCTCTTCAGAGAGGTATAGACACAAGGGAGCACCCAGTATTAAGTCAAAACAAAACCCTTTCAGGCATAGAGTGATGCATAAATTATGCAAAAAAAAGGAGAGAACTCTGGGTAGTTCTCAAGTTTAGGTGGAAAGCAGCTCCTGTCAGAGCACTCTCAACACCAGCGACACTCTAGATCTGCTCACCTCAAATGTCTGTTTTTCTATCAAAGTTTTTAAGCATAGGATTAGCAAGGTGCTATTCACGCCGAGTTAGAAAATGACAAAGTATTTTGCTATTTATACAGCAAAGTCTTTAAGCATAGGACTAGTGCAGTGGTGTCCTTCCCGAGCTGTAAAATGACAAAAGCCATTCATAACTCCAGGCACAATATTACAGCTTTGAATTGGTAACATACCAACTCAAGCCAACCTGAAATTAGTAAAAGCAACCCCTGACACAGTGTTTTGCTCTAATTAGAGCTCTTCAGAGAGGTATAGCTTTGTCCAGACACAAGGGAGCACCGAGTATTAAGTCAAAACAAAACCCTTTCAGGCGTAGAGTGACGCATAACTTATGCAAAAAAGAAGGAGATAACTCTGGGTAGTTCTCAAGTTTAGGTGGAAAGCAGTTCCTGTTAGAGCACTCTCAACACCAGCGACACTGTAGATCTGCTCACCTCAAATGTCTGTTTTTCTATCAAAGTTTTTAAGCATAGGATTAGCACAGTGCTATCCACGCCAAGTTAGAAAATGACAAAGTCTTTTGCCATTTATACAGAAAAGTCTTTAAGCATAGGACTAGTGCAGTGGTGTCCTTCCCGAGCTGTAAAATGACAAAAGCCATTCATCACTCCAGGCACAATATTACAGCTTTGAATTGATAAAATAGCAACTCAAGCCAACCTGAAATGAGTAAGAGCAACCCCTGACACAGTGTTTCACTCTAATTAGAGCTCTTCAGAGAGGTATAGCTTTGTCCAGACACAAGGGAGCACCCAGTATTAAGTGAAAACAAAACCCTTTCAGTCATAGGGTGACGCATAAACTATGCAAAAAAGAAGGAGAGAACTCTGGGTAGTTCTCAAGTTTAGGTGGAAAGCAGCTCCTGTTAGGGCACTCTCAACACCAGCGACACTCTAGATCTGCTCACCTCAAATGTCTGTTTTTCCATTAAAGTTTTTAAGCATAGGATTAGCACAGTGCTATCCACGTCAAGTTAGAAAATGACAAAGTCATTTGCCATTTATACAGCAAAGTCTTTAAGCATAGGACTAGTGCAGTGGTGTCCTTCCCGAGCTGTAAAATGACAAAAGCCATTCATCACTCCAGGCACAATATTACAGCTTTGAATTGGTAAAATACCAACTCAAGCCAACCTGAAATGAGTAAAAGCAACCCCTGACACAGTGTTTCACTCTAATTAGAGCTCTTCGGAGAGGTATAGCTTTGTCCAGACACAAGGGAGCACCCAGTATTAAGTCAAAACAAAACCCTTTCAGGCATAGAGTGACGCATAAATTATGCAAAAAAGAAGGAGAGAACTCTGGGTAGTTATCAAGTTTAGGTGGAAAACAGCTCCTGTTAGAGCACTCTCAACACCAGCGACCCTCTAGATCTGCTCACCTCAAATGTCTGTTTTTCTATCAAAGTTTTTAAGCATAGGATTAGCACAGTGCTATCCACGCCGAGATAGAAAATGACAAAGTCTTTTGCCATTTATACAGCAAAGTCTTTAAGCATAGGACTAGTACAATGCTGTCCTTGCCGAGCTGTAGAATGACAAAAGCCATTTATCACTCCAGGCACAATATTACATGTCATTTTCTATCTCGGCGTGGATAGCACTGTCCTAATCCTATGCAGTGTCCTATAGTATGATAAAATATATTCCAATAATAAATTAATAGGCAAGTATAAAGATCCTCGCTGGCATTGAGACCCCCTGGGCTACGACTATCTAATTCTAAGATATATCTAGTCTCCAAAACCCTTAAGAGAGCATCTCTGTTACCACCTGTTTTGAGGGGCATGACACAGTCTATGACATAGTATAATAGATGTTTCGGGTCACTGTCATGGATGCTCTCAAAATGGCGTGCCACAGGGTAAGATTGACCTTTGGTATTGATTGCCCTTATGTGCTGCAGTATCCGCCTGTAAGCCGGAAGCCGCGGGTGCTCCCTACATACCGGAGCTCACAAGGGCACTGCAGCACATAGACTGCAAACTTAGTCTTGCAGGTAAGCTGTTTAGTAATTTGTACAGGCATTTCTCTGAATGGTGTCAGATATTGGGTCTTGCTGCAACCATTCTTACATGCTTTGCAGCTTGAGCATTTCTTAAATCCTTTCCTCAGGGCCATAAAGGTCTCTGAGAGTGGCTGCTCCAAATGATTTTTGACCAACCTATCTGACATGGAGGTAGATTTTCTAAAAGAGAATTCAGGTTTCCTGCCCACCAGATCACCGATGACAGGGTCCCCTGTCACCAGGTTCCAGTTGTGGGAAAAGATTTTCTGAATCTCTTTATGGTGGCGATTGTAGGTGACAATTATACGTGAAGAGCCCACTACAGGCATACTGTTCATCTCTCTAAGTGGTGGTTTTGATGTGAGAGCCTGAGTTCTGGATGTAGTATTGGAGCGAATAATCGCATTCTGTACAACTGCCTCCGAATAACCCCTAGCAAGAAAGCGTGTTTTGCTCGCCTCCTGTGCCTTAACACATTCTGTCTCTGTACTGCAAATTCTTTTAATGCGCAGCATCTCCCCGAAGGGGATACTGCGTATTAAATGGTGGGGGTGCTGACTAGCCGCATGCAGGACGGTGTTGCCCGCAGTTTTTTTACGGTGTAATCTTGTTGCCAAGCCCCCTGATTCAACATATACTTCTATATCTAGAAAGCATATAGATGAAGTACTGATTGTAGATGTGAATTGAAGATTCAGGTCATTGATGTTAAGTTGTTCCACAAAAGTACGTGCTTCCTGAAGAGTGCCCTGCCAAATCAAAAAGAGGTCATCAATGTACCTCAAATAGAGTGGGACATGATTTTGCATGGTGGCTAAATGTTGCCCCATGAGGACCTGTTCCTCCCACCAGCCCATGTGCAAGCACGCTAGGCTGGGTGAAAAACAGGCCCCCATGGCTACCCCTCTTGTCTGTTGGTACATTTCATTTGTATAGTTGGCAGTATGAATAATAAGACCAGGATTGTTTGAATATATGAGAATATATGGGTTAATAATAGGGTCTACTACAGGATCTAGAATTCATTGAGGGGACTAAAAGAGACAAAATGTTTTCCAAATATAATTAAGAATGACGTTTTAGCCCACCAGAGGGCTTTATTGATTTTAAATTTGGATAATATGCTCACCAGAGAGCTAAATTTCACTTTCCTTGTCATAATTAATTTGCCCACCAGATGGCACTCTTATCTCCCGTTTTTTGTGGTCTCCGTGTGCCTTAACATAGATGACCAATATTAACAAGATCCTTCAATGTGTATATAAGTTGAATTTACCTGATAACTGCAATATCAACACAGTACAACTAAGCATTGGTTACAAATCATATCGCTGTTCCCTATAAGATACACTCTGGTTGTGATAAAAAACTACATTTCCCAAGCTACTTCCTGAATTGGGCAGGAAGTGATGTCAGTATTATGGGTTTGAGGCGTTTTTTTTCTAAATACAAAATGGAACTGAAACATTGTATCCCTACCGTGATCAAGCAACAGTGAGTTGCGAAACGCGTTGGTGTTGTGCGATGTATGCTGCTTTCTGATAATAAACCGTGACGATTTGGGAAAGAATTCCTGTTTTGAGTGCTGATTTGCGCTATCGACTGATATATATATATATACACACATACACACAGATATTTTCATGTGTCACTGTTGCTTCAGCTTCGTAATTCATTTCAGTTGTTTTTTTTGAAAACTAGTGTTACCTTTACATTCCGATTGTTCCAGACTTCACATTTTATAGATGAAGACATGGACTGGCAAGCCTGCATTTTTTGCCAGCAAAGAAATACTGAATGGCTGAAGTGTCCCTTGAATGCAGTAGTAAATCTCAGCCAAATAAGAACTTTCTAAACACAGTTAGTGAATTTTGCAAATTGAACAGCCTCCCTGTAATAACTATATGTAACTATCTGCTGTTGAATATTTAATCAAGCATCAAGCTAGTTGGTATAAATCCTGTCACTGAAAAGTGCAAGCTCAGAAAAAAAGAGCCTTTGGAAGAATAGGACCATCCAACGAAGGTGCAGAAGAAAAGCATTGAAGGGATTGCCTGTCATACATAAAGAAGATCTGAATCTTCTGCACAGCAAGTGAGGGTGGCGTTCATGAGTTCATGACACTTGATGCTGATAAGAATATTAGACACATGGCCACTGACCTACAGGATATTGCTGTTGAAGTGAGAATAGCTGCTGGAGAAGTTGTAGAAATATATGGCATGTATCACCTGAATTGCCTCACTGTTTTCCAGAATTGTCCTCATGAGAAAAAGAAAAAACACTGATGGAGGTCAGATGAATGAAAAGAGGATAGAGGTGGAGGCTTTCATTGAACTTATCAACTTCATAGAAAACTCAGTAGAAGAAGATGTTTTCCGCATCAAGCTGTCTGAGTGGTGTCATAAGTATACAGATCGTCTTGTGGTACTTTGAGTTCAGAGGGAGGTCAACAAAGTTTGCTTCAAGGAAGGAAAAGGTTGTTGGCTACGTTCCACCAGGCCAAGTGCAGAATGATTGAAAGCATGTTGTGCTTATTTTCGACCAAGACATAAAGCAAATTCTGAAGCATGCTTTTACAGATTATGAAGAAGATGCAGTCATATTGGCAAAAGCTGCCAATATAATTCAAGAAGATACCTTGGGATCTGATGGATCTCACTTCAATGCCTCTATTAAAAGAGAGAGGGACCCTCTACCAAAGGGATGGGGTACCAACTAATGACTTTGTCAAAAAAGAGATTCCCTTTGGGCACATTAATGAGAACAAAATGACATGACGTACAACAACATTACAGGCAGACTCAGAGTATAATTTGTTTCCATATATTGTCTGTTTTCCCTTGATTGACATATGTTTTAATCTGTTTTTTAACTCTATTTTTAATTTATATAATAAAACTGTGCATATTGAATTTATTTGTTGTTTCAGAATTTGGTTTACCATTGTATTGCTCTGAGTCTGCCTGTAATGTTGTTGTACGTCATGTCATTTTGTTCTCATTAATGTGCCCAAAGGGAATCTCTTTTTTGACAATCTCACTTCAATGCCACCTTCCCACTAAACTTTAAAAATAACTCACTACCAACAACATTGAAATTCTTGTTTTAGTGATATTGAATGGTTTGACAAAAACAGCCAAGACTCGCAAAAATCCCAGGAATCTCGTTCTTGCCCCCAAACAATCATGTTCAACTGCAAGACGACAACAATATCTGTGGTACGATTTTGCTATTCATTGTCATTTGAACTGCCACTTCCGTTGTACATAGGGTAGAATGTGCACACCCTGACACGATCAAGAAAATTGATAACTGCACTGTTCGGAAATTAGCTTCAGTTACCAGCTAGCAACTCGTGTGTCCCAGAAAGCACAGAGAGCAATTGTGTGTCCTTCTAAGTTTCGAACTGGGCTTTTTACAGTGGGTGCAATAGAGAATCTTGAACACAACCCTTCAAGCACCACTGCCAAGGGTTCTTTCCATGGCACAGGCATCAGCTTCTTTCAGACATCATCAATATCAAACCCAGAGCAGACCAGAGAAGCTAACACTCTTCCTGCATTGGGTAGGAGAAAGAACTTATCCTTGACTGACAGCTTCACCACTGTACCAGAAGTAACAGTTGAGGTGCAAAAAATCAACATGGCAAATATAGCTGTGGGAGATATGGTGGGAGATATGGTGGAACCAATGAAGCATGAGAAGCTATGATTGAATCACTTCGTCAACTGATTGAGAAGGAGAAGCTAGAAAAAGAAGATAGTTTGAGATGATCAGCTTACCATGCTTCCCATCAAACAGAGCCATATTTGAATGAAGAGCTTGCTTTTTTGCTTTTATGAGAAGGCAGCTTCAGCGGCCAAAATCAAGCATTGCATGGATGTTGGTCATCAGCCAACAGAGTTCCCCTATCTCTTGCAGATACCAGTAGTTGCAATGCATGCACCTCTGATTAAGTTAGCAGTGTATACTGTGGAAATGGCCCAAGACTCATAGAGAAGACACGTTTGTGGTGATGTTTTGTGGCTTCCACATACAGTTAGCTGTATGGAAAACCATTGGTGACTACATGGAAGGTCCTGGGTGGACAAATGCTCTGACGCAAGCAGGACTTGCCTAATCAGGAGCAGCTGATTCTTTCCTCAGTTGCTCACATATCGACAGGACGAGGCATGCACACCAGGTATGTGCTGTTGTTCTGAAGAAACTTCAGAGAGATGCATTTATTACACCACAGTCCCCAGACACTGAGGAATCAGAAGAAGCATGGAGACATCAAATGGTTAGGCCTGGATGGTGAACTCTGCTCCGTTCGCAAGGGTTTGTGGAGTTTTCCGCATTCCCGGATAAAGAGGTCACGGAGCAGAGTTTTTTCCTCACTTGCATTCTCCAGCATTAAGTTGACGAGCGTGAGTGAGGAAAATCCAATGCTAGACTACCTCTCTACGAGATTTATCAACATGGGCTGTCGCTGATGGTCTCGACTGCTCTAGTTCAGAAACCATGCGTTAGCGTTGAGGAAGCTGTCACTCGAGTAGAAAATCTACTTGAGCAGCAGAAAGAAGCAGCACTCTCTTGCGCTGTGAATGGTGCCATTCACACTGATTTTCAAGCTTGGGAGGAACACCTAGCACTAAAAACCTGCACAAATGGCGTGACCTAATGCACTCCGCCACTTGCGGACCTCCGCATAGTATAGCAGAGTTTTTGGGTCACTATGTGGAACTCACGAACTCCACCTAGAAATGGTCAGAAAGAGACCAACATTCTAGTACCTGGATACCATCTTCAGGCTTCAAATTCTTGGTCTCCTCCTTCTCAGAAGTCACTGAGAAGCTAACATTGTTTTGTAATGTCACTGAAAGCCCTGGACCCATAGTTCTTTGCCTTGGACCATCAGAATTATGCCTGCTGGATTCAGAGCCATATACCCGACATGGAGAACCTGCCATCATCCATCTTGGAAGAATTTGTGGAATGTGGTCACTGGGATGTTCGTAAGACAACAAACAAGTTCTCAGCCATACCTATTGATCAAGCTCATGAAAAGAACAAATTGCTGGACGAGGGTTCTGGTGGGGCTCTGTACTCACTGAAAATCTGTCTGCTTTCAGAAAGTGTATGCGAGCAGGTCCTGAACAAACATGGTTGCTCACAGAGTTTCAAAACAGTTGCAGACTGGAAAATGTAAATCATTGTCTCCATGAAGAAGGACTCAAAACACAGGAGAGCTTTAAGCAATAGGTTCTGAATCTTACAGAGACTATCAGGGAAATTGGGCAATCCGTTTCTAATATTAACTGAAGAACTCCTGGCTTTGGACTTTCATGATGTCCTCAACCAGTCTGCAGTGAATACAGTGCAGACACATCAAAGAGTGGGTGAACAGTGAAAGGACTACTCAGATCTTGACAAAGGAGAATTCCACAGACTTGGCAGTTTTTCACAGCTTCACAGGCTGGGACATTGTGTCAGTATTCCTTGGAAAAGAAAAGAAATTAGGATAGATGGCCTGGAAATCTTAACCGGAAGTTACAGCAACCTTCACTAACACTGCCAGGAATCCATTCATAGCAGTATATATTCAGAGTGACAGCTTTGCCGTAATCTTGTATCAGAGAACAAGCCAACTGGAGTTAGTGAATGAAGCCCACAGAGAAAAGTTTTTTCATCAAAACAAGATGATGGAAGCCATCCCACTGACACAGTCTGCTCTTCTTAAACATACAACGTATTCTGTTTACCAAGCAGGGACCTGGGCCACATGTGACATACCACAGCAGGATCTGCCCACTCCGGAGGAATGGGGGTAGAAAATGGATGGAGACAGTCGGTGCTGGGAGCCAGTGTGGACAGCACTACCTGTGGCATCCTAGGCATGTGGTGTACTTGTCAAGTGTGGCTACAAATCTGCAGCTGGTTGCCCTGGCAAGTGTACTTGCAAGAAGTCACTGTGGACCTGCACTGAACTTTGCAAGTGCAATTGCATCAGAAACGTAGCTCAGTAAAGGATTTATTTAGGAATGATTATTAAACACAGAACATATTTGCAGATTTCAAAGTTCTGTTTTTACTTTTCAATATTTTTTTATTTCATTTACCATAGTAGAATTCTGCAATTAAATGAGTTCTAAATAAAAGAGGTGTTGTTTTACTTTTCCTTCATGTCCTCTTCAGAAGTCAATAACAGAAGTATTAATGCTTCCCTAGTTCCTCAGTGACTGTTGTACAGCCAATTTCTGAAAACTGTCACATGATAGGATCCATGACCACTGCTCACGTGAATCCTACCAAAAACTATTAGCATTCAACCAAACAAAATTCCACACACAGTTTAGTGCTTTTGTCCAACATATTCCCTTGAACTTGCTGAGGGACCTCACTATGGTTGAAAAGCATGATTTTAGGGGTTTCCTCTCTTGGAACAGTTCTGAGTGAACACAAGTTTCCCAAGACATTCATACACTTGTTCAACAAGAGGTGGAGTACCAGTCCGGAAGTTATTGAGGAATCAACTGGTACCTGAAAAGAATCCATTTGTAGCACCTGAATGTTTGATACCCTTTGTCTCTGTGGATACCATTGATTACACTTTCACAGGCTAACCAAAGACAACTTGAAAGCATCATTTTTATCTCTTTGTCAATGGTGTACTTCAGAAACTATCCCACTCACTTTCATGCAAATTAAAACTTTCACTAATAGCTTACATAAAAATGTTAGTAATGCAGTACTTGTTTCTGTGGGTGTCATAATTTGCTTCATTCTGGGGTTCCATCAGTTATTTTTTGAGTCAACCTGGTTCTTGCAAGAGCTCATCCAGTAATCAAGTCTATCTACTAAGGCAGTGTTGTCAAATGTAACATCTACAAAGTCTACCAGATTTTTAGGATATTCTCTAAGATAAATTGGATGCAATATATCCAACTGATTTAAAATATACATTCTGGGTATTCAGAAAATATGTCTTGAAACCGTACCTGCTAGTCCTACTTTAACTGCTCTTGCACAGTGGTCTCTCTGTCTCCCTGATTTCACTCTGCTACACAAAGCATATCAATATTTCTCAATCTTCAAACCACTCTGTAAGTCCCAAAGTGTGTAAAATATACCACATCACGTGCACTTGCTATTGAGTTGCATCAAAGTTGTAACGGATTTACTGTAAGCCTGAAAAATACAATGTCCATTGGATTATAGATTGCATTTTAAGTGAAACAGAATGATGGAATGGGCTGTCTTTGAAGCTATTTGATAAGATAAACTCATTTCTAGGTTTTAAAAGACTAAATTAGATTGAATTCGATTGCCTTGGCGATCTTTAGGGGTTGTGCTCAGAGTATTGATTTTCATACGAAGCTCCTATTTTCTGCTTAAATCAGTCATCTTTTATTATTTAAAGGGATATGGGAATGCGGGCTCTTCCAGGTGGAGGGGGCTCCTGTGCAATGCTTATGCAGGCATCTGGATTTACTCTAAAAGATGTCAGTGAGATTGACCTTTTTCAAGTTCAGTTGGTGTGTTATAATAATAATAATAATAATAATAATAATAATAATAATAATACAGTCATTTATTGAGCACAAACAGCTACCTCCATAGAGGTGTCCAAAACGGTTGTGAAAGCTCAATGTTTCAGAAAGGAATTTAGTTCAAATGATTACCTTCATTACCAACACAACTAAACCAAGAAACAGCACAATGAAAAATCAACATAACATAGTTATGAACCAAAGCTCAACAATTATAAACACAATTACACTCAAAAACATCCTCTCAACACATACATGCAAAGCAGCACAATGGTACTGTGCTGTAATGTTGTCTTGGTGTGGTGCACTTTTTGCAGATGTCTGAGTGTTTTGTTGCTGGTGTTGTTTGTTCAATTGTGTTTGTTGTGCTTTCATTTTTTTATTTCATTAAGTTGTTTTTGTTTTATGTTGTTTTGTTGTATTCTTTTGGCGAGTTGATGTGTCTTTACATTGGTGTGTTGTTGGAGTTTGACATGTTCTGTTTTGTTTTGGGTTATTCACCTGGCGAATTGTGTTGGTATATTGTGTTATTATGTTGCAGCATAATGCTGTGTTTTCTAATTGATGTGTTTTGCTTTCATAGTCAGTTGGTATGAATTTGTTCTGTTTGTGTACTGTTTTAAGCTGCAATGGGTTGTTTTATTTTTGTTTCATTGTGCTGCTCTCATTTTTTATTTCATTGAGTTGTTGGTTTTTGTGTTGTTTTGTTGTATTCTTTCAGAGAGGTAGTATGTCATTACATTGGTGTGTTGTTGGGTTTTGACATGCTCTGTTTTGTATTGGGTTGTTTTCTTTTTTCAGGCTTGTTTCTAGTCCTGCTATTATAAACTCTTGTAGAAGTGCTGTGTTGAAGTTTTATAGTGTGGTGGTTATATTGATTTGCCCAGTTTACTAATCTATTATGTTGTTGTGCTTTTGTAATATGGTTTCTGTGTGGTTTGTTTTATTACCACTTTTGTGTTAGTGCATTTATTACATGTTTTGGGGTTGTGCTGGGAAACTGTTTTGTGGAAAGGGGCGACCACTCGGTCCCCCCGAACGTATGGCAGAGTACCACGATCCCCCCGGGAAGCCATTTTGGGCGGGAGGCGCGTCTCGGCTGGTATGCCCGAAGCGGCGTAGCCGGGGCGCGCTCTTTCCCGCCCTAGAGTGGGCTGGCCTAGACACCGACGCGGCTGGCCACGCCCTCGGGGCAGGCAGGGGCGGGTTTACGCCCGCCCTGAAGACGGATAAAAGGGACGCAGGACCGGAAGACATCCTCTTGTTCCTGTGCTCTGAAGCTGCACCTCCTCGCTGCACGTGAGCTCGAGACGGAACGAAGAGCCATTTTGAGCGCTGTAATCTTTCTTTTTGTCTCTGTCGGAGAAATGCCCAAGAAAGGCGGAAAGAGAATGACGACCGAACAGATGGTTCGGGTCCTCATGAAGGAGATGACTGAGCTGAAGAAGCGGGTAGCGGAGAGAGACGGGGAAGGGGGGCCGGAGCGTCCGTCGGCTGGAGCAGCTCCGGGAGGAAGAGCCAAGAGGCCAAGGAGGGGACCAGCTGGGGGAGACGCCCCGGTTCCCTGTACCCCGCTCGAAGCGCCAACCCCAGTACCGGTGGAGGGGAATCCGATTCCTGTGGTAGTCACCCCGTTGTCCAAAGAGGATATGCCGCCCGAGCTGGCAGCACAACTTGCAGCGTGGTTGGGCGACAGTAGTGAGGGCGCCACGGCTGCCGAGGCCCAGGCGCTGATGAAACAATTACGCGAGAAACGGGATGCAGCCAAGGCGTCCGCGCCGGTTGCAGTTGTTGACAAACCGCAAGGGATGATTGCGACCGCAGATGCAGCGTCCGGTGCAGGTAAGCGGCCATTGCCGATCGCGAGGGATGAGTCAGCACCCTCTCGTAGAGAAAGGTTGGGTCAACATGTGCCTTTGGCAGTTAAGGAGAAGATTTGGGCGGGGGAGTACGTGAACATCTTCTCGTTGCTTGTTGATCATTATGAGGTGGAGCATGTTAAGGGTCAGAAAGATCTTATGCATCCGAGTGTTTGGCGCGCAGAAATGGCCGCCTTTAAAGTAAATGAGACTATCGGCAATTGGGGCAATGCATGGGGTAATTTTACGTCAATCTTGGGGGAACGTAGGCCCGAGTTGCTTTCCGAGTTACCGATCTATCAGTCAAGAATCATGGGGTACTCGACATCGCACCAGGGTAACCATTGGTTCTGTTACGATAATCTTTTTAGAAAGGCAAAAGAGCATAATAAAAGCTTAACCTGGGATTGTTATGATTCTTTGACATGGGATAAAATGAAGGAGACAGGTATGTTGAAAATGCCATTGGTAGGAAGTAATGTTGGCGAATCCTCCCGCCATTATGGGGGGACGCCCTTTCGGTCAGGTACGAGTACCGACGATTACTCGAGACCTGCCGGCAATACAGGAAAAAGGGGGTTCTGCTTCAATTTCAACAAAGGTAAATGTACCAGGCCCCAGGGATCGTGTAAATTTAAACATGAATGTAGTGGGTGCGGGTCGTCCCATCCTGAGTCCACGTGCAGAGCCAAAACAGGTGATAACGGGGGGAGAAGAGGCGCCAAACAGGTCTAACGTAGTCCGAGGGGCGCCTTTACCTACCCCGATTGATACCTTGGCGATGATTCCCTGGCTCAGTGAATACCCGGATCGTACTTCTGCTGGGGTGCTGCGGAACGGATTTTCGAATGGTTTCCGCATCCCGGTAGGGGACTTTCAGGGCGTGGAGAAGTGTAAAAATCAATTGTCCGTCCTGCAACATACGACCGTGGTTCAGGAAAAGATCCGGAAAGAGGTTACTCGAGGTCGGGTCGCCGGCCCATTTTGTGTACCCCCGGTACAGAATTTTGTTTGTTCTCCTTTAGGGGTGGTCCCCAAGAAGGACCCGGGTGAGTTTCGACTGATTCATAATTTGTCAGCTCCACGTGGTCTTTCTGTAAACGATGCAATAGACCCAGAAGTGTGTTCGGTGCGGTACGCATCCTTCGATGAGGCCGTAGCCATTTTGAATCGCCTGGGGCCCGGGGCGCTGATGGCGAAGTCAGATATCGAGTCAGCGTTCCGGTTGCTCCCGGTACACCCGGACGATCAGCGTCTCCTAGGTTTTATGTTTCAGGGTTATTATTACATGGATAAGTGCATGCCGATGGGGTGCTCTATATCTTGTGCTTATTTCGAGAAATTCAGTAGTTTTCTACAATGGGTCTTCACAAAGAAGACGGGTTTCCAACATGTAATGCATTACCTTGATGATTTTCTGTTCCTTGGGGCAGCTGGGGATCTCGAATGTGGCCGGGCCTTGGCCGAATTTTGTGTATTAATGAAGCAGTTTGGTGTGCCATTGGCACCAGGTAAGACGGTGGGTCCTGCGACTTGCCTCGAGTTTCTGGGGATCGAGTTAGACTCCAGAGAAGGTTGTTTTCGTTTGCCAACTGACAAAGTGTGGAAGTTCAGGGCAGCCCTGCAAGTGTGTCTAAATGGATCTAAAGTTACGCTGCATCAGTTACAGCAGTTGGTGGGACAGTTGAATTTTGCCCTGAGAGTTATACCGATGGCCCGCCCCTTTTCGCGTTCAATTGCCCAAGCTATGGTCGGCCTAAAGGAGGGCCATCATCGCACGAGACTATCGGCTGAAGTCCGCCAGGACGTGCGTATTTGGTTAGCATTTCTGGCGGACTTTAATGGTCGAGTCATCTGGAACAAACCAGCCGTATCCTCTGAAGAGCTGGGGCTATGGACGGATTCTGCAGGTAGCATAGGTTTTGGTGCCATCTTCGGCACAAAATGGTCGGCACAAAGGTGGCCGACATGGTGGCATGACAATGGTCTGACAAGTAATATTGCTTTCCTGGAACTTTTTCCCATTTTGGTGGCCCTGAGAACCTGGCCAGAAGGGTTCAAAGATCACTCTGTGATATTTTGGTCTGACAATATGATTGTGGTCGAGTGCATCAATAGTCAGGCAGCACGATGTAAACTGATTTTAAGACTGCTCAAAGAAATTGTTTTACTGTGTATGCAACTGAATGTGCTGTTCAGAGCAAAACATGTCCCAGGGGTACTGAATCAGGCGGCTGATGCACTGTCTCGTTTTCATATGCAGGCTTTCTCGGGTTTCCTTCCCTCAGCGGACCCAGAGCCGGCACCCTTTCCCGAAGCTCTCTGGTCTCTTGGTGCCCCGAACTTCGTCACCTCGTGGGAGAGAGTCTAGCACCACGGACGAGGAAAGCCTATGAAGGGGCGTTTAGGTCCTATTTAGCCTTTTTGGGGACTGATAGAGAGAGCCTTTGGGGCCACGAGGAATGGGTAGTGTATTTTCTGATGTTCTTACGTCGGGCTGGGAAATCTGTGGCTACGGCCCAGAGGCATCGTGCTGCTATTTCCTTTGTTGCCAGGGCTCATAGTATCCAGGACCCGACAGCGTCTTTCGTTGTACAGAAAGCGCTGCGTGGGTGGCAACGCCTTGAGGGTCGCAGAGTAGATGAGAGGCGCCCGATAGGTTTGGATAGGTTGGCCCAGTTGTTGGCCACACTCCCTGCCACATGTTCATCTCAGTTTGAGGCGGTGTTGTTCCGAGCCGCTTTTACGCTGGCATTTCACGGGGCGATGCGAGTAAGCGAACTGGTGGCAAGGAACAAACAGGATGTGGCAGGGGGTTTGTGCCAGGAACACGTTCAGATCAGAGGAGAGGCAATGACGGTCTCTTTTGTCAGGTCCAAGACCGATCAAGTCGGGATGGGTGACTGCATAATCATACGCAGGATTTCCGGGTCCTCCATATGCCCGGTGAAGTGTTTAGAAGATTACCTAGCACGAAGGGTGGCATTATGGGGGGGGACCTTGTTGAGACACGCGGACGCCACCCCACTGACGAAGTTTCAGTTTCAGCGGGTGCTTGCGATGTCAATTGCCGCTGCGGGCTTGAACCCGGGTGAGTTTGGGACCCATTCCTTTCGGATAGGGGCTGCTACGGAAGCTACAGCCAGGGGTCTTAACGTTGAACAAGTGAAACGTGTGGGGCGTTGGTCCTCCAATTGTTATAAGAGGTATGTGCGGTTGCACATGTTGTAAAGCTGTAATGATGTACTCACGCCTCTTGTTTTTGTTTGGTTTTCAGTTGCGCAAGCCTACGAGGCGGGGCGGACTATGCAGTCGACCCAACACCGGGCCAGCGGTCAGACATCACCGGCTGTGGATAAGGAGGTGTGGGTCGTGGGCCACTCATACGTGAGGCGTGCCGCGGACGTATTCAAAGCAGGTGACATGATTCACGTAGCTGGGGAATACGGGTACAGGGTGTCCTTCTACGGAAGAGGCGGTCTCTGTATTGACCAGTTTCAAGCATATTTTGAGGATTTGTTAGGGCGGACGAGGTCACCGCCGTCTATAGTCATAGTGCATTTAGGGGGCAATGATTTGGTCACCACCGGTAGACGACTTCTCCTCGAGGCAATACTTTCCACAGTAAGTTGGTTGGCGAGGAGAGTTCCGGGGTGCACAATTGCGTGGTCCCATATGATCCCACGAAAGGTGTGGCGGGGGGCTATTTCTATTCCTGCTTTGAATCAGTCTGTTAGAAAGCTTAATAACAAAGTGAGTAGGTTGTTCCGTTCCGGGACATTGCATTCTATTTCGCATGGCTGTATTAATGATGACAGTATGTATTCGGGGGATGGTGTGCATTTGTCTCGGGTGGGGAATGAGTTACTCATAGGAGACTTCTTAGCATGGTTAAACACGTTAAAGCATGACCTTTAGGTAGGAGCTTTGTGGGGGGTCCGGATAGCCGGTCAACTATCCGGACCTGTGGCGGTAAGGTCATGATCGGTGAGCAGTAATTGGAAGATCCCTATGAGTGGGCGTCACCCAACACGGATGGGAGCGCTCGGGAGAGGTGGCCTTTGGCCCCTCAACGGGGAGGCGGTTCTGTCTAAGGAGAGGCCGCCGGAAGGAAAGGAAAGGCGGTCAAGGCCCCTTCCTGTGTAGGAGGGGTTACAGCCCCCTCCTGGGGAATTTCCCGGGGACAGTGACGTCTGCGACGGCAGATGTGGTAAGTTGTGTGGGGTTTGGGGGGAGGTCTACGCTACCTTCTAGATACTCACACGAGTCCTCGAACGACCTTTAAGTGGCGTCGAGTTTATTGGGGCCCCCGTCAAGTCAAGGGAAATTGGTAGTTGCACTTGGGGTACGCCTCAGTGCTGTCGCCCCTCCCAAGTGGGGGGGGTATTTCTGGTTAGGGATCTTGACACCGGTTACGACCTTGCCGTTGGCCCTTAAACGTTAGGATGTACAATTTCATTATTTCAAGAAAATGTTTTGTAGGTTGTTAGTTCGGCTAGGAGAACCTCTGTATTAGAGAATCTGTTAAGGTTAGCCAAACATCGCAATGTGGTTATGAAATTGTACATTAATATGAAACTGTTTAACGTTTAATTTTTTGTTTTAATAAATACGGCCGGGGAGGGTCACTCCCTCCCTCTTCCAAAAACTTCAAGAACTGTTTCCGGTTTCCCTCCTTTGGGGATTGTGTTGAGAGGGGGTGGCGGGTATCTCAGCCATATGGAAAGGGGCGACCACTCGGTCCCCCCGAACGTATGGCAGAGTACCACGATCCCCACGGGAAGCCATTTTGGGCGGGAGGCGCGTCTCGGCTGGTATGCCCGAAGCGGCGTAGCCGGGGCGCGCTCTTTCCCGCCCTAGAGTGGGCGGCCTAGACACCGACGCGGCTGGCCACGCCCTCGGGGCAGGCAGGGGCGGGTTTACGCCCGCCCTGAAGACGGATAAAAGGGACGCAGGACCGGAAGACATCCTCTTGTTCCTGTGCTCTGAAGCTGCACCTCCTCGCTGCACGTGAGCTCGAGACGGAACGAAGAGCCATTTTGACCCACCCACCAGCCCCTGAGGACAGCCAGTTGTTTTAAAATAAATCGATAATTGTATTTTCGTTTACAGGTTGTGGTATTATCATGTTGATATCGAGTGTGTAATAAAGTTGGTCGATTTTATGTATGTTTTTGTGATTAAAGATATTCGGTTTTTAGTGTCCGTTTATAAGCATGCTTATTCTGGTCATAGTGGCCAATATATTGTTGGTTAGTTGGTCGATTTTATGTATGTTTTGTGATTAAAGATATTCGGTTTTTAGTGTCCGTTTATAAGCATGCTTATTCTGGTCATAGTGGCCAATATATTGTTGGTTAGTTGGTCGATTTTATGTATGTTTTGTGATTAAAGATATTCGGTTTTAGTGTCCGTTTATAAGCATGCTTATTCTGGTCATAGTGGCCAATGTATTGTTGGTTTAGTTAGCATTGTCGTATTTATTTTGGTCGGGCGGTAAGGTCATGATCGGTGAGCAGTAATTGGAAGATACCTATGAGTGGGCGTCACCCAACACGGATGGGAGCGCTCGGGAGAGGTGGCCTTTGGCCCCTCAACGGGGAGGCGGTTCTGTCTAAGGAGAGGCCGCCGGAAGGAAAGGAAAGGCGGTCAAGGCCCCTTCCTGTGTAGGAGGGGTTACAGCCCCCTCCTGGGGAATTTCCCGGGGACAGTGACGTCTGCGACGGCAGATGTGGTAAGTTGTGTGGGGTTTGGGGGGAGGTCTACGCTACCTTCTAGATACTCACACGAGTCCTCGAACGACCTTTAAGTGGCGTCGAGTTTATTGGGGCCCCCGTCAAGTCAAGGGAAATTGGTAGTTGCACTTGGGGTACGCCTCAGTGCTGTCGCCCCTCCCAAGTGGGGGGGGTATTTCTGGTTAGGGATCTTGACACCGGTTACGACCTTGCCGTTGGCCCTTAAACGTTAGGATGTACAATTTCATTATTTCAAGAAAATGTTTTGTAGGTTGTTAGTTCGGCTAGGAGAACCTCTGTATTAGAGAATCTGTTAAGGTTAGCCAAACATCGCAATGTGGTTCTGAAATTGTACATTAATATGAAACTGTTTAACGTTTAATTTTTTGTTTTAATAAATACGGCCGGGGAGGGTCACTCCCTCCCTCTTCCAAAAACTTCAAGAACTGTTTCCGGTTTCCCTCCTTTGGGGATTGTGTTGAGAGGGGGTGGCGGGTATCTCAGCCATATGTGTTTTGTTGCAATATTGTAAAGTAGTGATGTCATTTGTTCTGTTTTTGTTGTTCTAGAGCTGCCACCCATCTTCATTAACATGGCCAACCTCTCTTGTCTCACATTACCGTAACCTCAACCCTGCATTCATCATTTAGTGCTAAACTGTGTATGCATCAAATAATGTGCTATTTACCTCGAAGTAGCACTGACGAAAATATTTTGTGATCCTGGCCATATTTGTGAAACAGAAAAGATTTTCTGTCATACAATAATAGTCACAGACAATTTAACTTAGCGAACTAAGGGCCAACTGTACAGAATTTAGGCATTGTGAGTTCCTAATTGTGATTCTTTGAGAATCGCAATTAGGAAATCACAATTCTTAATGTGCAAAAAATGTACAAGTTAGTAATAGTGATTCCTTCCTAATTGGTTTGCAGTAGACCTATCTTATGAATATTAATGAGGTAAGTTGCTATTTAGCAGCCCATTACGTATTGCAGCTATCACAGGGATGGTTGCTTCCTGGGGTCAGCACACTATCATGTCTATGATTGCTTTTAATAAAACACTACCACACAAAGGATTCAGGGGAGACAGTCCCAAAAGAGAACGTAGCACTCCCTATCTAAACATGAAATTCGCTCTACTTATGTTGGAGGTTGTGTATTAGAAATAAGGGGAAGTGATCCTTTATAAGGAAAAGAACCTTCACTCACCCAAGGATGACATGCTTCATCATTGGTCTACCTCCTCCATCCGGCCACATGCTCCCAGATGTGGGCTACATCTCCACCTAATGTAGTGAGTGGAGAGGAGCTGAGGTGTTTTGAATGGGGGATGCCACTGAGCAGTGTAATTGAGTGAAGTGGCAGAGGGCTCAATGTCTTTATTCAGTAGTGTCCTTGGATAGAGTTTAAAAAGAGAGGACTGGGGGTTCAGAGCAAACATACACCCTTGTTTGTCAACATGTTTCTACCTTTGCTAGACACCAACCTGAGTTTTAAGGCATTCTTCTGGACCAGACTTCAGTACAAGTCACTCTGCGAACAACAAGAAAATTAAGTAAGATGGCTATTCTGGCCGTAATCAAGTGTGGTCACCAAAACAGTGGGTAATTAATACACCATCTTCAACTGGTTGAGGAGATAAACTTAACCTCTCTACAGTCTCATGGTACCCCACTGCCAGTTCGGCTAATGAGACACAGTCCTCGGCCGAGTCAACTGGGTAAGGTGGGGTCCTAGCGAGAATTAAAGCAACCTTTTTTTGTTTCACTGCTGTCCATTTTCCTTAACTCCTTGGCTGCAGGGCACATTTCCCTGCTATGCTGGGGGGAGGGGGGAGCGCGCACAGCGCCCAGGTGCTCATGACGAGCTCAGCTCCTCATGAGCCACGGTTCTCGTGTGCTCATGACGAGCTGAGCTCGTCACGACCACGCCCGTTTAATGGAAACGCTCAGCACAGCAGGGGAATTAGCCCCGCGTGCGAGGGTTCCAACGGTCATGATGAGCACATGGGAACCGTGGCTCATGACGAGCTGAGCTCGTCATGAGCATGGGAAGGGTTAAAGGGAAATGGAATGCATTTAAAAAGTAAAAAAGGAAATGTTTAAGTTTCATTTTTAAAGAGTAGGCAGTGTCAATGGGGCCACTGCCTGTTCTTCAAAAATATTTGTATCAACATTCACAAGGGGAAATGGTTACTATCACCCTTGAGGGGTCAGTGAAAAATGTATGTTTTGCAAACATAATTTGGTTGCAAAACATTCATATACACCACTGCAAATCCATATTCGTAAGATACGTCCTAAACATGTCCCTTCCAAATATCAATTCGCAAACCCAAATTGAGATTCTGTAACAGGTTGCCGATTTGCAATTTGTCTTTGTACATTTTAAAGACCATTTTTGCAGTTGTAAACTGCCCAATTGCGACCTCAAAATTAGTTTTGCACATATAGCCCTAAGGTGCATGTTTGAGATATTATGCCTATCCAGCAAGTATACATAATACAGGGAACAGTGGTTAATCACTTGCAGCAAATAATTAAGTGGAATTTTCAGGGCGTGGATTAGAATGAAGTAAAATGACTTAAAATTAAATAAAGTTACAAGTCAGTGTGCCTGCCACAGAGCAGAACCTATAACCTGCAAGTCAGGTTTGTGTTCTAGCAAAGATTACTCATTAGGTTAATGCATAACCATTGCATAATCTCCAGGTCAAACTTTCTAATCCCAGTATGGGAACTCACTAATATTATATTCATTTCTGGGTTGGCCTCTTTGGTAACTTGTGAAGTGACAGGACAGTGTGCTTTTTGCTCCCTTATTAGACCTGAAGCTAAAGTGGGTATGTGTTAAAACGAAGTAAGAGCGCAGACATGTCTTGTTGATGTAAAGAGTAGATTTATTCTTGTAGTAAATTACAGTCTTTCAGTTACAAGAAGATCTATATCAAATCAGGTAGTCTCTGGTAATGCCCCACCAGGAGCAAGGTCCACTCTGCTCAGCCCATCTCACCAACTGAAACTCTCAACATACAAAGCAACCCCAACATTCCACGTGACATCATCGCAGGCTGAGCAGGCAGAGAGAGAACCAAAGAGGAGAGACATGAAATGTCAACAACATTCCACGTGACATCATCGCAGGCTGAGCAGGCAGAGAGAGAACCAAAGAGGAGAGACATGAAATGGCAATAAGCGCATTACAACAGTATGCCTCCCTTTGGGTCCCTTTGACCTTGATGCCACATTCAAGCCCGATCTTAGTAACCAAAAAAATGACTGCTTGTCTTGCATCTGGAACTCAATTCCCTGGAGAGGATGTGATGCCGTGGACATGAGGCAAGTTCAGAAGGGTTCACCTCCCATCCCCAGACCCAAACCCAGCACGGCTGTGTGCAGGTGGAACTAAAGTCTTTACAATACTGTCCATTTGAAGTGAAGGTCTTCAGTTCAGAGGGGGCCTAACAAGAGTAAGACACTAGCACCTTATGGTGCTGGCCCACAATTTGAAAGCAACCCCTGGAAATAGACCACCCTGTTGCCTTTCTTTGGCACTGTACCTGGTTGTTCCACATCAGGCTGGTCTACAATGACCCAACCCCATATTTTTGATGTGCGTGGCCACCACTACACATATTGGGTAATAGCATTATTTTTTCTAAGCACTCCTTTCTTTGCTCGTGATTGGTTCTTTAATGATTGTATGCATTTATGTAAGTAGTAATATTAAATGTTGATGTAATATTTGACATATTATAGTTGTAAAACTGTTACATTATACTTCTTTTAATGTTTAATTATAGCACTTTATAGATTTTAGACTCTGCTTCTGCAACCTAATACGTGAGTTGTTGGAGCTCACTTTCAGAAGTGCCCTGGATAGATCAACCTATCAGGTCTATTATTTAGTTTCTGGTTTATTAGCTTTTCTATTTTTAAATTTTTTGTATTGTGCCACAACTGGCTAGTTGTCATTATACAGTACTATCAGTGTCATACTTTACACAGCGCTAGAGAAGTAGTTCACGTTGAGAGCTCAAAGTACCTTCCTCCTCAATGGATCAATATTGCGTGATCAAGCCTTCTCCCTTTGCCTTTTATGTGTTTTTATGTACTATCCTAAGTGGCCAAGGGTATGCCCACATGTGGGTCCCTTGCTCACTGTGCCCCTGGAACTAAGCTACACCTGAATGAAGAATCCTAATCAGGAGAAAACCTGTCTTGGGTTGCTTATGTTCCAGTTCAGAGAGGACCTGTCTTGAAAGCTTGTGAAAGCTTGTACTTGTCTGTTCTTATTGAACTAGTGCCAACACTGATTTTCATATGCCTGGGTCTCAACTGAGGTAGCATGGTGGGCAAAAGAACGATGAGTTGGAATGTTACCCCAAGTGATTGTCAGTGGTTAGACTTACTGCAAACATCCTCTCATCACCTTTTGTGCATTGCAGACAGCACAGATCAGAAGCAGGGAGACTTCTTCACTGCTAACTCTGAGAAATTCAGGGTTGAGAACATTCACTTTAGAAAGAGTAATTGCAAAAATATGTGCACTGTTGTACCCTATGCAAACCTACATGATACAGCACAAGATATTTTCTGCTGGACTGCAAAACATATGACATTGCAAATGTTTCATTTTTTTGCAAAATTTTGCTTCCATCTTTAAGTCACTGGAGCATCTTTTGTCAAATCCTGGACTTTTTAACAACAAATCGGTTCATTTTGTGAGTTGTAGCCCTCGTTCAGAACCATTAAATCAATTGAACTAACACACATGAAAATTATGATTAGGATTTTGCAAAAATTGTTTCTAGATGATTCAGAGCCAGCTGGGATTCCTAATCCCTAATAATTCTTCTAAACATAAATTCCCATGGCTACTAAACTGCAACGTTCCTTTGCGTGGTTATGTGTCACAATATCACATGCAGAAATATCACATGGGGAAACATAATTTCCTAAACATCACCTTGAGACCCTCGTGGGTGAGTAGTCGTGCTTAACAAATATTGATTGATTGAAACAAAATTTGCAAAACTATCTTCCCATTGGGTGTAGATTTTCCGTTGTTAACGCCAATAAGGCAATGTTTTTGTAAACAATATTTTGGACCAGTGGTGGCTGGTAGGGGGTGATGGCGGGGTGGGCGGGAGGTAGGAGGGGTAGGAAATTTAAAAAAGGAAGACTTACCTGCTGGTCGCCAGCCGCCGCCTCTCCTTACAGGAATCAAGAACAGGTAGTACCCAGGCTTCCAGCCTCCCCTTACCAATCACAACACTGCTAATAGCTATGGTTCGTAGAGGGAAAGGAGAGCCAGGGCATATTCTCCACCTAGGCTGTAATGCAACCTGGGTGGAGAACATGCAAAATGCACATGACTGTTTGGCCAGCCTGAGATTTGTTTGGAAAATGTATGGGAGGTGGAGGTTTGATGGAATTGGTCTAATCGTAGGTATCTGGAGCCATTATATCCTCTGTTCTAATCTTCGCTGCAGGAATTTCAGCGGATCATACTATCAGCTGAGGCGGCACAGCTAAACCCAATTGATTAGAGCTTACTGGCTGACTGTGCTCCCACCAAGGCTATTAGCAGAGAATGATTGATTAGTTAATCCACTGGCACTAATCTGTGTGATAGTGGGCAGATTCAAATATATCCTTGGGCATCAGTTACTAAGCTGTGAACTGGCAGTACTTAATAGCTGATTTCTAAAATAAATAATCTGTAACAGCTAAAAAAACAGGAGCTAAAGTAAGGTATTTTGTTAAGGCCTGCGTTTAACACTTAAGAGACCATATGCCCTCCTACTAAGTGCCTCATGATTAGAACGGTGACTTTTAGAAGTACCTTCATTTGTCAGGAATGCGAGACTGAATAGTCCAGGAGTTTCAAGTTGCTTGGAGGACATGCTCCTCCCAATGTAAGAGAGGTCAGGAGAGCCTTACAAAGCTATTCCAACTAAAGGTGCCACTGCCTGTAAGATTCAGAATAATTTCTGGAGTGTCACATGACGAGTATTCCTTTTCTCAAAGGTGATATGATGATGTGTCACCTCTGTTAATTTTATCAAAATAATAGAAAATTCTCTGTAAGGCTTCCAAGATAGTATGTAGTTGAGAAATGTCTACTCTAGTTGCTCAACGCACACATTGCACACCTAAGGGTATGGAAGGTGACTAAAATGGAGTATCCTTTGTTATGAATTCACATAGAATACTGATAGGAATGTGGTAGAATAACAGTCCCTCAGATGGAGGTGATTTTTGGTCAGTACACGAAATTTCTGAAAAGGCACTGTAGGGAGAAATTTTCATGATCGTCATATAGCTGTTTCAAACCCATTATTTTCTTCCTTTGTTTTAGGTTATCTAAATTATACTATTTTTGCACAGTTGTTGCTTCCTCAGAAGCAAAAGACCGCTTAAACCACAGATTTGCTGTTCCTGGTTGTGGTAGAATTTATATTTTGTAATGTGCAATGTCTGTCCCCCAGAGTGATGCCTTCCGGCCTCTGCTAAATTAAGTCAAGTAAAATGTAGCAAGCACTACTCATACTTGTTTATTTTAGGCCTGGTGTTAGCAAAGACCTTTTGATTTTGCTGAAATGAGATGCATAATACTTACAGGTGTTTTCAGCCAGCCACAAATCATCCATTGGTCTGTTATTGTGTCATTCACTTTTGTCTTCAGCCCACCACAACAACCAGCATAGGGCAGTGAACCATCCAACTGCATAATTTCACTGTGAGTGACAGCATTCAGACGTTTTACAAGGAGCACATCCATGCACTGTTGTTCTCATCAGTGCTGGTATGGGCATGTCTGCTTTTTGAAACGTAATCATATTTTTGCTTTTAGCCAATGTGTTCTTTACATTGATGATGGCCCAACATCTCCCTCAATAATATAGTTTTGCAAAAGCCATAAAGAATTGCCAAAACCAAAAGTGTGGCCACCAATGATGGACCTATTAGCTTTGACAAAGCTTGTTCCTTATAGTTGTGGATGTTTGCAAACATTATCATGTGGTTTTTCAATAAGGAAAGTGAATGTCAGAAGGTGCATAGGAAAAAGATTGATAGTGATTACCTTGGTGCACCTAATAATAGAGGTAACAGCAGGCAATAGTATACATCTTTTTATTTGTGCAAACCCAGCTTGCAAGATGGCTTCTACTCACTGGGGGCAACATGGACAGCCCATGCCAACGTCTTCTTCCTTATTTTGCCTCATTAGTCTCCAGCTCTTATCTTGAGGAAACACACAAGGATCTTCCCTCTGTCTTGCTCAATGTGGTATTTAATTCAGACCTTGTAGACCCTGCTGTGATACTTCCCAAAAAAGTGAAGCTGAGCCCTTCCCATTTTGTCAAGGCAAAGTAAGATCCTGAAGCTCTGCTTCTTTGCCTTGATACTGCCTGTGTGGAGGACACTCAAACAGGCCCAGAAGTCAAAAGATGCTGATCCGAGGACTAGGAGCTTTCTCACCAGAGTCAAACTACAGAAGAACTGATAAGCACACTTACCCTTTACCTTTTATTCTGAGGTCCGACACCCAAATGATTTTCTACCCAGGTCAATCACCAAGTTGAGACACCCAGCGAAGGCCTGTGAATTCACAACATTTGTTGCAGGTCAGACAGCTGACTGTCTCCTTGACTACCAAGATCTCACTCTCACTCCTGAATATAGAACCACTCATATTGACTTACTATGACTGACAGGCTATCCAGAATTTAACAATCTAGCATACACTAGCCTTGACCCCTTCGCTGCTTTTGTCGGCCAACGGCTGTCGCGAGCACTACCTCTGTAGCAGTGCGAACGTCCGTTCCCCGACACGGCCCACCCTCTCGCTAAACCGCTGCACCGCACCGGAATTGCGGCCGTGGTTAAGCGGTTAAACCTGGAGGATCTTCCCAGTCCCCGTAATCCAAATATTGAACTCCTTTGTTTCTGCTTGTTTTTAAGTGTTCAGAACCAGTTTAGATTAAAAATGTCTATGAACCATTCAAACAAAGTGACCAGCTTTTTTCAAAAAGATGGAGATTTCCTTTACTGCGAGTAGTACAGATTGGTTATAAGTTAGTGGTCAGACACAGCCTATGTTTGCAGTTTTATGCATTGTGCTGAAATATTTACTTGTTTTGAAATTATAACTTCATAGTCATTCATTTCTTCTTTGTCAGAATCATCAAGCTACTCACGATCATTCATTGACAGTGAGATGTATATTGAGTATATTTACTAGAGAAGTGGCGGAGCGTGGCATTAGCCTCCTTGGCTTAACACCAGGCTCCACCACTACCAAATGCAGGGCTGCACCATATTCACAACAATACGGTGCATCCCTGCATTTCCCCCTGTGCTGGAGCTCAATTTAACAGCCTGCATTGAGGGGAAGATTGCTTATGTACAGGAATGAGTAAACAATCTTTAAATGGCGTTTTGAAACTTCCGTTTGTGCTGCTTAGCGCAGGACACATATAAATTGCAAAACTTTTTTTTTAATTGATTGTTTATGTGCTGGAAGGAACACCTTCCTGCACACAAACAATCAAAGGCCTTTTGCTGTTTCTATGTATGCTGCACAAAGCAGCACACATGGAAACAGCAAAAATTAAACATTTCTCCTCATTGCACCTGTTTAAGTCCAGGTTTTGCTTGGTCTTTATTTTGGCGCTGTCCCATATTTATGCCGCCCTGGTAAACATGGGGCAGCATCAAAATCAATGGGTGTTGCGGTGGAACACCCACCATAACACTCATTGCCCACCCCTTTCAGATTAGCATGCAAGGGAGCCTTATTTACAAGGCATAAGTGGCTTAACAATGCTTTGTAAATAAGGTGAAGAATATATTGCCACAAGAACGTCACTAAAAGTAGCGTTCCTGTGGCGATTGGGGCTTTTAAATATGCCTCATAATGTTTTTAACTCATCTGTTGTTCTTTTATAAAACATATGAACAATCAATAGACATTCATGCCTTTAGTGTAGCTATGATCATGGTATGGTAGTGTACCTTGATTCACCTCAAACCTTCTTCTTTGGAGAAAGTCATGACTGCTCGATCAATCTACCTGGAGAACAAAACAGGCTAAAGAAGAGAATCTAGTGTAGCATTTTAAGTATGCATAGCTCTGGTTATTGGAGTACCCCTGCAATCTCACCCTTAATGTTCTTGTGAATGCAAGGATCAAGGAAAAGGATTGATACCTTCCACATTCTATCAAGCATACATGCCAATACTTATTTAAGTGTCCTTTACAAATTGCACCTTTGCAGTTATCACATCCCTATCCTAGTGCTCAGAAGTCACAAATAGGCTCTGCAGGATTTATAAACAAAATAAGGAAAAGTAAAATAATAGAGTAAGGACTCAGCCTTTGCTTCATTTTTGAGTTTGCTGCAATAGGAATCTGTGTGTAGAAATCGAATGGAGAAGGAGGGGTGGTAGGGAGGGTAAAAGCCAGAAAATTTGAGTAATAATTTTCTTTGGTCCGGTCGTACCTGCACGATTTTTAGCAGAAGGCATTACTTTCTGCAAAGGCTCAGCTGATTAAATTGTTTTTAGCTTAGACTGTGCCCTAACACAGTTAGAAGAAAGTGGTTGGTTATATAATTCACAATTCAGAGTGATCTTGCACATATCTACATAACTCTTTCGGCCTCAGTTCTTAGCTGTGAACTATGGGCCAGATATACAATCATTTTTTCATGCACAAACGAGATTGCGAACCCATTTGCGCATGCAAGAATGGCATGGGGTATGTACGAACCCTATATTGTGAGTCGAAATGATTTGCGACTCGTAAATAGGAATTTTGCGACTCGCTATTAGGAGGGGGCGTTCCCTTCCTAATAGCAAGTGCAACCCTATGTAAACAATTGCGGTCGCAAAACTCTCACAAATTACCACCCTCTTCAAGAGGGTGGTAATGGGGTCCTTTAAGGAAAACTGCCAGCATTTAAAAAAAAAATGCTTTATTTAAAAGCAGTCCCAGACATGGTGGTCTGCTGAGCCCAGCAGGCTACCATACCTAGGAGGGCCTGACATTCCCAATGGGGTCGCAAATTGCGAGAGGCTCTTTAATATTCATGAGCCTCTCAATTTGCGATCCCATTGGGAATGGATAACAGTGAGAAAAACACTAAATTGCACCTCGCAAATTGTGACTTGCAAAAGAGTCGCAATTTGTGAGGGGCAATTTACTCCGTCGTACATCTGGCCCTAGATGTTTTCACTAGATGCTCCTAAATAGGTGGCATTACGCCTATCTAAACATCTTAAATATTCTATAAAATAGCAACGTAATAACACAACAGAAACAACAGCAAATATGCATCAGTTCTTCATTTTTCATTTATGAGCCTGCATGGATCCCATAAGAAGCCTCTCTACGCAAAAGGTATTTGGTAAAAATGCACAGATAGTAAGGACTGGAAGACCTGAATTTTTTGCCATTAGAACTCGCTTGCAAAGTGTAAACTCTACATGAAGGGGCATCATATGTAACATAAGAGTCTATTGACAAATTGCATTTTGTAGTATGTAAAGCAGTACTACACTAGTACTACTCAAGTTATAAATACGGTTAACAAGTCTACAGATAGAGATCCGCACTTCGCCTATCTTTACTGTGCGGATATCTCTACCAATGTGCTGGAGATCTACACACATGTAGGTATATGTTTTTGTTGTACATGTGGGAGGGGCAAGAGGGAGACGCTGGGAAATAGGGAATATTTACTCCTTAATGGAAAGTGACTTAGGTAAATCTAGGAAGAGTTTTTGTCGGGGACAGGCTAATTCAAACTCACATCCACAAAATGTGAGATCATTGCTATTTACAAACTGCACTTCTGAAATGATTACAATTCCAAAGGTGTCAAAACAAGTGTAAATGTACAACACCTCAATTTTTGAGTAAGTGAAGCACCACACACAGCAAGCCACAGGTACTGCAACACACTCACATAGAAAACAATAACGTTAAATATGAATAACACCCACAGGGCTGTTGTACTGATGTTAAATAAATCCAATTGTTTTGCAATTTAAATTATATACATACGTACACATATATATGTGTGTGTGTGTGTATATATATATATCCTAAGCCATTTACACTGAGAAATTGCATTGATGCACTATGCACATAGTACTTTAGTCCCTGAGTAATTCAATCTTAGATTAAGTGAGTGGGCAATCTCAATTGGATTGGCAGCAAACTGCACCACTATATACTGGGATGAATATGAAGGAATAACATGACTTAGTTTGTAGCAACAGGACGATTCGCACAACTTTTGTGCGACACTTAGACATATTTCGGATTTGATCAAAATGGGCTTTGCAAATAAGAAGTGTGAATGTTTAAGCAGCATCATGTAGTTGGAGCACTGGCTCCTTATTTGAACCATCATCAATGGTGGTAAGGCGCAGAGAACTAAAGCTTTGGGCATTTTTTGCAGGAGGGAAATCAGCACCAATAAGATGGTAGTATCTGCATTGGGCAGTGAGCTTGATACCCCGACTAGTAATGTATATTTATTACACTGCATGAGCTATTCTAATGCAAAGGAGTCACACCGGTAGTGAAATGCTGTATAAGTGACAGTGCGCATTAAGTCCCCTATAGGTTTGAAATATGAAATAAAGATTAATACTCTTGCACTGGGACAGAGAAGGACACATGGAACTGTTAGTTATAGATAAGTACACTCTAATCACAAGTAGTGCTCATTGTTTTCTGGAGGTGAATAGGGTGTTGAAATGAGTTGTGTAATTTACACAGAGCAACACACAATGTGATTGAAAACTTTATTGAACATTTTTGAATGTGAAAACTTTATGGTTCAGAGACACTCATGAATTTGTAATGCACTGTCACTTTAATTGGTTGTACAGTAACTAACATGCTCCCCCAGAAACACCAAGGTGGTCAGGACTCAACTTGTCTTAAAAGAAAGCCTGGATTTATCAAATGCACTAAGTGCAAAGCCTCTACACATGGTAAGAACACAAAGACTTACACTTTAGGCCTTTCCAAAAGAGAAAAAAAGATCAAGGGCTTCCTCTCCTGCAAAACAGATTATGCTGTTTATGTCCTTCAGTGCCCTTGTGGCCTGAGGTACATTGGCAGCACAATCCACCCAGCCCATATTAGAGTGTTGCAGTACCTTAGGGCTATATGCAATGGGGATAAAGCACTCCCAGTGGCGCAACATTTCGAATCCCACCACGAGAAAAATACATCAGGACTTAGCTACTTCGTGATCGATAGCGTTCCGCCTAGTATACGTGGAGGCAAGAGTGAAAAGAAGTTGAGAAGGCTTGAATCCTGCTACATTATTGAATTAAACACTCGTACCCCAATGGGGTTGAATATGGAAGAGGAATTGATTACTCACCTCTAAAAATATCGATTTGTAATAACGGCAGGTATAATGGTGAATTGAGCGAGTTTTAGTCAGCTTCCCCGAACAGGAGTTTTAAATGTTTGTTTTGGTGTAATAATTTTTTTATATATTTTTCACAGTTTTTGTACTTTTCTTACACTATTGATGTTGTAACATAGAGTGAACTAGTCATAATGAGAGTTAGTGCCCACTGGGAATGGATTTTTCATTCACTATCTACCATACTGCGAACCTCGCTGTAGGTAGTTGTACGGTTTATATATATGTGCAATAGGAATACTGCCACTACGAGCGTGCTGCAATAAGTCTATTATACCACAGGGTGGTTAAGAGGTTTGCTGAAAGCATGTATATTGTAGAAAATGAATTATCAATGCAATGACTACCTTGGGTAATTTAATTTAATGTGTTATCACATATATGGATACAGACTATGTTCATACATTTGCCCACTTGGGCGGAATGATGAGACAGGGACCTTTTTCTTAGTAAAAAGAAACTCTGTGAGTTAGGCTGGGGTGTGTCCATCTACCCACCGGGGTTTATCTTTTTGTTAAAAAAAAGTCTCACAAATCATGTTCTCGGTGAGCACGCCAGAATTGCAATAAAGTTAGTTGAAAGTCAAGAAAAATGATTTAATTTGTTCGTTTTCCTTTTCCTTTCCACAATACTTCATTTAAAGTTTGTGGTAGGGTTACGATATAACTACACAGAGCATACAGAACTTAATCACAAATTGCAATGATGATTGATATTTGTACGGAGTGTGTCCCAATGAGAACTACTAGTCTGTTTTCCTATGAACTGTTTTTGTAGTCATATCACTTGATGTTCTGCATGTACACGCTGGTTTAAACGGCTGCTTTACAAACAGAAAACTATTGGTGATCAAGCCTGCTGGTCAGGCGAAACGCATGCTAACAGCTGACCCAATAAAATACTTGTGGCCTGTACAGAGTGTCGTCAATCCTTGTGGTGCGTGCAGTGCAAGGGAATCGAGAATATATATATATTTATATATAATTAACTATTTTATCATTTTGAAGTGAAATTATCAACTTAATAAACAAAAATTATATTTGTTTACTTTTAGTAAAATTTTAAATTGCTTACATTAATTAAACACATAACTGTTACCTAAATTTTGAAAAAATAAAATACCAACGTTAGAGACAGTGGAATTTTTATAAATAGGTAAATAGCTATTATTTATAAATGTATATTCTTAATTAATAACCTATTTCATAAACATTTACTTGGATGAGGTATTGTGCTGGAACAACACATTTCTTTCAGCTAAATGTGTAATGTGTAGTGCTTTCAGTTTGTATTATTTTCCTGACCCAGAATCCTGATCTAGGTTTATTTTTACGGTAACTGGATTCTTTAATATAGCTATGTAAGACCATATTTCTCTCAGTCTGGCCTTAATGAAATTCACACCTTGTCATGCCTGGCTGAGTGAATAATTTAATGTGCTGTACCAGATAGAAGATCAATAGCCCTAGAAAACATTATGCCCTTTGCAAGGGAATTAAGAATCCCCTGATGGAGTAATAGCCTGGAATATCCATAGCCATCATCAGCAGCTGGCTAATAATTAGGGGAGGCAGATTTGTGCAGAGGGCAGTGGAAAACAGTCATACTTATTGTTAGACCTGGCTCCCATGGGTAGGAGCTCCCCAAAACATTGTTATCACCCCTCCTGTTTTTCTGAATTAGTTTTTGTTGGTTTTAGTACTCTGTGTATATTACGGCTGCTAACCAGTGCTAAAGTGCATGTGCTCTCCCAATATAACATGGTACAATTTGCCTAGGTATATTTGGTACATTTACTTTATGTGTAAGACCCTAGTAAATGGTCCTACATGTTCCAATTGCCTGCATGTTATATGCTACTAATTGGTCTGCAGCACTCATTGTGCCACCGACTGATCAACCTTTTAAAATAGGTCTGCACTGCAACCTGGAGTGCAGTATTAAATTGTCATTTCGGACTGGCAAAGTAAATCTTTTGCCAGGCCTAAGCTTAACTTTCTAATACTTGTTTGCCACCCTTCAGTTAGGCCCTTATGGTTCTTAGGGCAAAGTGTACTGTATTTAAAAAGTGGGACATGTGAATTTAAGTTTTGCATGCCCTGGTAGAGAAAAAAAAACCCTAAAGTCAGTCTCACTATTGAAGGGCTGATCTCCCAAGGATAACATTGGGGTATGATATTACACTTAATACGTCAAAATTGGAAGTATGGGAGCAGATAAGAAAATGAAATTTACACTCAAATGAATCGTAATTTAAAATCCTCTTTGAAGGTAAAGCTGCATTTTAAGTAACAATTCTGAAACTGTCACTTGTAGAAGGTTTGCCTTTTCTTATCCTAAACATATGTGCCTTCTGCCAGTATCCTGGGTCACATGACTGTGATTAGGTTAGCTGTTAGCCTTTGTGTATTCCTCCCAGACAGTGAGACAAAGGGGATTAGGTTTTGTCAGGACGAGGCACCCTGCCACGATGGTTGGGGTGGAATTGTTCCCTGCCCGTCTTACAATTGAACGGCCTGCCTCAAGCACACATACAAAGGAATTTGGCACCAGTCTTTTGTCACCCTAGACTACTTGAAGCCTTGGCAGGTGAAGTAAGAAATTTCCAGAACAGGAGGGGTAGTATATAGGAAGTCACACTACTTCAAAGACTGGCACCAGCACAGAATATATGGGATGCGGTGTGTCCAATGTTGGTGTTAGGTGGTCTATTATGGTAAATTACCACATGGAATGCTGTGGAGTGGCGTGATATGGGTTGGAGTGATTAATTAAACATTGGCATGATGTGGTGTGTGAGGTGTGTTGTGCTGCATAAGGGTGTTAATTGGTGTTGGGTATTGTTAAATTATGTGGTGAATTGTGGTGATGTGTGCTGTAGTAGTTCCAATCTGCTACAGGATCTGCCCCATGCTGTCATACGGTCTGCTGTATATTAACTGTACAGCGCAGTCTAGTGTTGAATGGTGTAGTACATTGTTATATGATGTCAGAGTGTTAGTATTGTATGGTATTGTATGGGGTGAATTGATATTGAAAGATGTGATATTCTGTTACAGAGTGTCGTTAAAAATGTAGTGGAGTAGAATAGGTTGGAGTAGCATGGTATATTTTATAATGTGGTGTACAATGATTTGCTAAGGCTGTAAAATAATGTCTTGCAGCAAGGAGTAATGTTAACTTGGTTGAGTATGTGCTGCGAATTCCTAGCTGTGATTTGGCATTGGTTTGTTGTGGAATGATGTGCTGTTGTGTATTAAGGTCTGTGTCATATGCAATGGTTCATTTGGATGTGGTCTTGTATGGAACTGCGCAGTGTTTGAAAGTGATATGTTAGGCTGTGTGTGAGTGGAATAGTATGATACTGTACTTATCTCACATGGCATGTTATGGAACGGTCTGCCCATGCTGGATGTTGTTTTGATTTGGTACAATGTGATGTGTTTATGGATTGTTGTGGTAAGATGTAGTATTTGATGGGTCAGTATGTTGTAGTATGGTTTGAGAAACTGTGAATGTCTGTGGTATATAAGGGTTCAAACGGGGTTTTAGAGTGGTATGCGGTGGTTTGCGCTGATATTATGTGCATGGTGCGAGTTAGCATGGGTGATTTGTTGGTATATAGTGCGCCCTACAGTTATGTGTGTGGTGCAGATGGCAGCGTGTACAAATAAGTAAGGAATCCTACCCTTTGTGCTGGTGTGCCCCGGACTTCTTCCCTCCTAAAGTCAACCAAAAAGAGTTGTTCAAAATATTTAATAACTGAACTTTCAAACTTGGAACCAGAAAGCACACAACGGTCTAGTGCTTCAATAATTTAAATGGTTGCCCTATTTTTTTTATTAAAACATAAAAAATGTTTCTGGAAGATTTATGCATGGACCATCATTGACAAATGTCATTTATTAGTGTGTTTCACCAGGTTGATTCAACCAGCCTGCAGAAAAACATTCTTAAAGAGACATTCGTTTCATGTTTTTTTTTTCTCTTTGAATTTACCCCGCACCTATTATTCCTCTTCCCCCGTTTTATTTACCTAATACCTGTTTCCCACCTGGTACTGCCTCGCTCCTGCTAAGACTTCTGCACCCTTTTTTCAAATAGACATATACATGTTGGACCAAAGCATACAATTTACATGAAAAAATATTCTTAGTCATTTTGATATTTTTTCCTAATGAAGGTTTGTCAGCCTGCTTTCGGCAGACTGAGTGACTTAATTATGGAAATTCGTCAAAACGACGGAACTCCATTCAGATTTCATAATTCAACTTAAAAACGAGGAGCACCAATACGTACACTTGTTTCGTACTGCTGTAGTTTAAATCATGTAAACTCACTGTCTATTCAGCAAAATATAGTATTTAATTGCAGCAGAAGTGAATGAAGGGTGATCCATCAGATTGTGGTGAATGCCATAGTTTTCATCTCGTGTTGTTCTTTTCTCTGGTGCGAAATGCCACCGTCTCCCGAGGGAGCTTTACACAGCATGTTCCTGTTTCCAATGTCCGGAATCCACCTTTCTTTCCGTAAAAGATGCTCCCTTTCTTCAGCTAACTGGGACAGATATTTGCAATGCCTTGAGCGTGTTTTTTATGTGTTTCACTTTCTCTTCTGAAAATATGCAATTAAACAAAAGCGTCTGACAAAATAAGTAACAAATGCATCTCTTCACCTGTTTCCTTTACTAATTGATTTGACAAATAGAGCTATGAGATTTGTCATTGCTCAGCTCTTCGCTGCGGCGTTGGAGAGATGATGACGAAGCCTCTGTTTAGTTTTAAGTTAGGCAAACAAGGTCAAAGAGCCAGACCTAATAGTTTTGCCACTAGAAAAGCTAACCCTATTGCTCTGCCAACCCTTGCTGTCTCTTTAATGTACTTGTTTATATTTCTGACCAGTTCCTTTTCCAATATGGTATTGGTTATATGTTGATCATTGCATTTTCTTGCTATCATTTCTTCAAGTGTCTCATCTCAGATGGTCTTGTCAGGGTTGTTTTCTGGTGAAGCAATGCCCTTTTCGGATTACAGGGGTATCTGCAGCACTGAAGCATTCATAGATGGGTGTATGTGGGTGTATCTGCTACATATGCACAAACGCTATAATGCAGAAAAGCTATTATTACCAATATTGCACACGCACTTAGTGTAATTTTTGGCATGGTAGCTGATGTGGATATTTACATTTATCAAAAAAATTCTGCTTCCATCTTCAGCACAGCTTCAATTACAAGAACCTCTCAATCAAATGCAACTGCCTGCATGGTACTGTATATCAAATTCTAGGCACCAAACGACTGACTGTGATA
Source organism: Lissotriton vulgaris (assembly GCF_964263255.1). NCBI lineage: Eukaryota > Metazoa > Chordata > Amphibia > Caudata > Salamandridae > Lissotriton > Lissotriton vulgaris. Next base: position 916,604,870 of record NC_141687.1, read on the forward strand.
GTATATGTGCAGCATTTCTTTAAGGTTTTGCATACCAATGTAATGGCCTCTGCAAAGCCTTTGACCATAGCTGCCAGCTACCTGGAAGTCTCTCTCTGTCCCTGATGAGTAGCCTAATAGTAGCAGTGCTTAATTTGTAAAGGAATGAGAGCCAGTGCCCAAATCTATGCTCAGAAGTCGCAGCCTGTGCAATTAATCGTCAGCTCGACAAATACCAAGGCTGTGTAGCTTTGAATCCACCTTATGCCACTTTAGTCCAACACCAGACACTCCCAGCCCCTTCATCTCTCACTTGCAGGTTTCTTTTTTCTCCCTTGGTGATTTTTTTTCTGTCTTTCTCTTTCCCCGTCTTACCCCTTTGTGTGTTTATTCCTCTCTTGCTCTTTGTAAATGTCTGTTGTGGAAAAATAGGTGCTGATTCCCCACGTATAAGTGGTGGTGGCCCCCACTGGCAACCAGCGGCTCAAATTAAGCAAACGGTAGTACACTGTGAACCCTTCGGGCTGTTCCTACCGGCACCCCACTTGTATTGTTCAGGACAGTTGGGGTGGTTGTTTGACCAGCACACCTTCCCCAGAAGCAGTTGACCAGTCTATGCTTCCTCTTTATTGGATGATTAGGAAAACCAGGCGAGCAACTGGATACCCTTGCACTTTCATACAATGGAAGGTGATGAAAGGGCTGGGCCCACAAGTTCCAGAACTGCTCTAGACTCACAATCCAATGTTTTTTTTTAGCAGCATTAGGGTGTAGGGGAGAGAAAATGTGTTATTATTATCCAATTAATTCAACAGGAGAGTTTTTACATTCATAGTAACCACAGACAACTATGGACTGTTAGTTGATTTATTACAAAGCCAAAAATAACTGAACATAAAGACACCTCAAGATGAGAGTGTACAAGTACAATGGAATTAGCATGAAGCCAAATCTGTGCAATCTATGAAGCATAAACTGAACAATTAGTTCACGAAATAGAATGCAAAGGATCAAAGAGCATGAGTCCAAATTTCCCTGCATCAAGGGTTGATAAAAAATATAGCTTTAGTCCACACCTACACTAACACTAACGTGGTATCTCTACCCCATTGTACTCAGAAGAGGAGTAAAATAAAAAGATGCAAGAATGTGGATTCTTCCTAAGAAGTCTCCCCACATCAATGGGTCAAGCAGCATGCTGCTACAGAGTTCGTACTAAGAAACTCTTTCCATAGGGGCAGAGAGGGAAGAAGTGGGCGATTTTCCCTACTTGCGTCTCACAAAATACAGGTACATTTCCCAAGAGGCCTTGCGACGAGTCATGCCATCCATTCCATGCACGATCCCATAGGTAGGTTTTCACTGTACACGATTCTCCTGAACTGCAACATTGCTGACCTTGATTCCCAGGCCTTCTCCGGTGTGAAACACAACAATTTCTTTTATCGACGTATCCCTTCTCTCCTCGCCTGACTAAGAAAAAAACGACGTTATTCTAACTAGTAAGGGCTGTTTTTCACCTGCAACACAAATCTGAAAAAAAGAGCAAATTCACAGCGTACATGAAATTCAAACTTTTAATTCCAAATAAGAGCTTCTAGGGAGAAATGCATTTAAGGCCTACAATTTCTGCTAACATAAGGCACTTGAGTTTTATGCATCTGAATAAGAAGGAGGCACTTTCAGTTGACATTAGTACATACATCTAAAATAACACGTTCCATAAGCACAGTAGATACATGAATAATTGTTAGCTGCACTACACAAATTCTTCACATTAACGTTTTCAACTAGTTACATATACCTTCTAGGTTATTTGATCCATGTTACATTCAAATAGCCTAAAATCATCACGTTTCATGTTATTACATCTCAATTTCTAACCCTCAATTTCACGACGACAAAGGATTATATGTGGATGCAGCCTACACGTGTCATTATAATGCACCCCTACAAATAAAATACGGTTTCTGCTACATCAGTGGTTTTGGAAATGCATACTCTATTAACAAGTCGGAGCGGTGGCATCACCAAATCAACACCTCTTGTACTATGTGTGGTGTGCATGTATTTTGAGTGTGTTCATAGGGCTCGTAGGTGCTTGTATATTGTAACCCTTTCATTGTATTTCTGTTCCAATAATGCTGGCATACATTTTTTCTTTTTTCAACTCCTCAAAATGACTTATCTCACAAATAATTGTAAACAACCGTAGCTTTCTTCTTTATATTGCTAAACGTTTAACCATCTTAGGGCCTGATTTGGAGTTTTGACAGCTGTCCTTTATGGCTGATAGAACCGTTCAGCAAAATGTACTACAATTACAGATCATGGTGGTTCCTGTCAATGTAGTGAGTTATCCGAGGAATTATTGGAGAATTATAACTTTGGCAGTGGAGGTCTGTCATGATGGCAGAGGTATTGTCTTTAACCACCCTCATCCGCCAAACTATAAATAAGACCAGGAGGGGTCTGTGCAGGTAACAGTGGTGGGATGGGGAGGGGGAAATCTCGACAGACCACGCAAAGGGAAAATTAAATAGATGATTCATTTTTCATCTTCGTCGTCTGTCGAGGCCCCCAAACCCGCCTCACCGCTCTTACCTGCATGTGACGCTCCTGAATAAGGCCTATGATTTATACATGGTATCAATATGTATTTCTATCTTTTCTTATTAACCCGTTCTATGCTCATGACGGAGCCGCTCCGTCATGAGCCTCGGTTGAGCTGTGCTCATGACGGAGCGGTTCCGTCATGGCCCGCTCGGTGCGAATTTCGCGTCTGCGCTGAGCGTTCCATTGAGCGGGCGCGTTCGTGACGGAACCGCTCCGTCAGGAGCACAGCTCAACCGCGGCTCGTGACGGAGCGGCTCCGTCACGAGCATGCGAGCGCCGCTCGGCTGCCCCACCCCCTTAGCGCTGCAGCGGAATTCCCGCCGCAGCGAAGGGGTTAATAATAATGTGTACTTTATTAGCTCTTTCACTAGATAATAATTACACCAAATAATACTGAGAAATGCCAAATAAGTATTCACCGTTTTTCTTATTAATGCATAAAGCCAACCTCATTATTAATTTTCGTGAAATGCAAATTGGGTAAATAATTGGTTCATTTGATCTTTCCATCTTCATTTAAAGGGTGAATGAACAGAACTTGGCCTGTCTTTAGCATGTCTTCAGCACGAGTTGAGCATATGGACACACGTCATTGTCATATATTTGATGCCTGAAATAATGCAATGTGACATGTCTTGCGGTCTCATTAACTTGTTATTTGCTTGGTTGTTCACAATTTGCAAGATCCCAATGAGGGTCCAGTGAGTGCTGTTCTTTTGGCCCTTCCTCCAGCTGTTCTCTTGTTGTAAGTGGATGAGAGGGCTCTGGGTCCCTCCGACTTGCCTGGATACCGAACTTATTTGCCTTTTGCTTGCAAGTTAATGTTATTGTTATCCTTCGTTTTACATTGCCTGTAGAGATTCAGACCAAAGGCAGGACATTGATGTGAGGTATCCCAACATTCCACAGCTGTAGTATATATTTTATTCTTAAGATCGATCAATAGGAATTAAACTTTTCTACCCAGTCTTCGCATAATGTCAGCTTTACAGCCAAGATGTACAGCTTTGTTTCAGTTTCTATGTGGTCATACATATTTAGAAGCAGTGTTAATAGATGATGTTTGGCTCACGGTGTGTGGAGTGCTGGAAATATGTTTCTTTATATCTTTGAACCCTACTCATCAAGTAAACTGGAAGTGGTAACCGCGAATAGTCACAAAAAGCCAGAATCTTTGACTAGTTTCCCCTCCCAACGGCACAATGTTGGTCTCTTTATTATTCAAATTATTTTCATTACCAAATAATATCAAATAATATTGTTTGACTTTGGAAGCCCAGTTTTTGGTATTGTCATAAAATTACTAAAACACTTTGTTTTACGAAATTCATTCAACTCACACACTCTCTCTGCTTCTCTCTAGTCCTCATTTACCCATATAAATATATTGGTGGCCTTGTATCTAAAATGGCGCTTTTTTTCTGCATTAGAAATCCCATCTCCGAAAAATAGATTACATCCCACTTTCTTTCAGATACGGGTCTCGCAACAGTGAATTTACAAGAACGGCGACACAGCCTTTGAGTGGTCATAATACGATAAAACTAACACCATCAGTACATTATTTCATTCTATGTCACCATTCATGAGTTCGTGCATGAAGATAACTGCAATGTTCAGGCCTTCTTCTCAAGCAGATGAAGGGCTTTCAAATTCTCCTATATTTTCCTCTGTTTGTAAAACTTTATTAGCTGATTGACCGGCTGACAATCCATCCTGTCACTAAATATTTTAAAAGAAAACTTATGTCTTTCATACTTCTACAATTTCTTATTGATATGCAATCTTGAGCATCCATTGTGGCTCTCACTCATCACTGAGTTAAATCCTCATTGCATCCTTGTACAATTGTCTTAATCTGTTTTTTCTTTCTAAATAATAAAAAAATATTACCAATGATGTGCCATCTTGTGTGCTTATTCTGGACTCAACCAGTGGATCTAACCCCAATGATGAATGGTATCAGGAAGGTCAGACCATTGGTTGAATAACTCAGAAGTATATGTTGCAGTGCAAGTAGTGACAATATGGTATAAATGCAGCATTTGAGAATGTTTGATGCCTACCACATTATGTTTTTATCCATCAAACTGAGTACCACAAGTTTTCCCCTGAATTTTACTTGTTGATGTATGTAACATAGTTAGAGAACAAAATATTTGGAAGGTTCCCCTGGTGGTTGTCACAGGGAGGGGGAGAGTAGTGCCAAATAGGAGACCCTGTGGTTTTCTGTTACTGAATGAGGTCCGAGGTACTGACTAAAGCAAAACAGTATGGGGGCAGGCAGGTCTGTGAGCAGTCCTAATTTGTCAATTTATAATAGCAAATGAATATATAAAACACTTTTCATATTTTATATCCAAGAAATTGTACGATAAACAAATCCACCAAAGATATAAGAGATATATATCAAAAAATACAATTTATTATAATACCTCCCTTCAGGGTTACAATCTAAATTATTAAAATACATTAAAATACATTTTCCACATAGTGGAAAAATGTGATAAAAAAGTCAAAGGAAAGAGTCGACGCGGCGTTTCGGTGTTCGTTTACAATATTCACACCTTCATCAGGACATTTTGACATTTGGTTGGCAATCTGAATTTTTGAAGCTTCTGTTTCAATTTAAAAGACTTCTAAAACCACTGGAAACTTGTATACATCTGTTTCTTATGATCATGTGGTACCTTTAATGAGGTAACTACATAAAGTAATTAGACACGGAGGAGCCACCGGAATTTATTCTCGGGTCAGTTTTGAAAACTCAGGATTCCTTCGTCAATTCGGAATCACGAGTTTATGTATTCATTTTTGTGAGGCCAATGTGATAAGTTGATCACTTGTCTGATTTTAAAATCGCTTCCTGTTTTTCTTAAGCCTTTGTGGTTTAATTCGGCCTCCCTGCTCCTCCGTGTTCGAGTCTTCCGGGAAAAAAAAATGCCACTCTTAGGAACGATTTATCTGTTCTTAAAGCTCTGTGTTCCTGCAGCCTGTCCACAATACACGTTTAGGTGGGTGACAGCTGGAGTTTGGGCCTTCCCTATAGACAGCCACACACAAAAGAAGGGTAGGTGTGACTAGTTTCCCATATGCATCCTGATGGCTCATCCTGGGCAGGATAAGATGGGGGAGCTTACAATTACATCTGAATGGTCAGTGTCTGGTCCCCAAACCAAGCATTGATTACCCCCTGTAGTGATTCTGGAGCCTGATCCGGAAAGGGAGGACCTCTGTGCACTTCAAAGCCCTTTTTTAAAGCCACCTCCACTTCAAAGGCACAATTGGGTATAAGTGCTGCTTCTGTGACCCCACCAAATCAGGCACTTCTGGATCTATAAAGAAACTCTGTCAGGAAGAAGGGGTGCTGTGCTGCTAAAAGGACTGTTACTCTGCGAGAATGCCGATCTGGAAGAACTGCTTTTCTGCAGTGCTGCCTTGCTACCTGCCACCGTCTGCCCCTGCTGATGAACAACTGGACTCTTCCTTAAACCCAGAGTGATCTCCAAGGGTATGCTAGCTTGCCTCCTGATTTGAGACTCAGGGATATCAACGTGCCTGGTCCATTGAATGGCCACCAAAGTGCAAGCTCCATTCGAACCAATGCATCCCCTGTCTGCTATAGCAGAGTGATGCTTTGGCACTGTTGCAGGAGCAGAATCGGTACATCACAGTTGGAACCAGCAAATTGCCTTAAAAGTCCGATGCTTCAGAACTGCCCCATCACTACTGCTGCAGTGTGAGAAGATCAAGGCATTCCTTCGACTACGTGGAGAAACCTGGTGCATCGTCTATGGATACAATCCAAAAGAAATCCCTGGTGCATCGTCTATGGAACCAACACCTCTCAGCTTGGCACATCCTCTTCAGAACTAATGCATTGCCACCACTGCATGAAGAAAATCAACACATCACCTCGACTGTGGGATTGACACTGACGCATCGCTTGGATGCATCCCGCATCTCACTGTTGTGACCAGGATCAATGCACTTTGTTCAGTGGGAATTACGTGGCTCCAGTATTCAACCAGCACTCCATCGCGGCTTGCCTGAAGTCTTGACTTTGCCCTAATCCAGCATGACCAGATACCCTCTCGAGGTGTTTATTGCATCTAAGAGCTATTTTTTCATTTAATCTTTAAAAATTCATATGGCGACTTCTACTACTTGGATTTTTGCTATTTTGGTCTTGTTGTATTTATAAATTCATAATTTATTTTCCTAAACTGGTGTGGTGTCTTTTTGTGGTGTTTTCACTGTGTTACTGTTTGAAGTGTCGCACAAATACTTTACACATTGCCTCTTAAGTTACTGCTGACTGTTCTGTGCCAGATTGCAAGAGGGTGAGAACAGGTTAATTTATGGTGTGTATCTGACTGACCTTGACTAAGATTATGGTTCCTGCTTAACACTAACCCAATTTCTAACAGACATTAAAATAAATTTCATTTGTCATTGCTTTTTTTTATCCAATCTATAAATTTTGATTAATTGATGCAGAATGGCTAATGTTTTAGACATTGGTGTAGTTTAGAAAGTATGGCTCATATGTATATGACTGCATGATTGAGTGATTCGGATCATTCTTGTGAAGTAGTATCAAAAAGTTTGATTGTTGCGATCCAAGTTCAAGAACGAATTTCGTTTGTTGATCAAATTAATGTGTACATCAACTTTCAACTACCTCTCCCGTTGATGTAAAAGTTTGTTATTGAGAAAACAAAGTTGTAACCAGTATAGTGTTTTTATATTTTAAAGCACTGAAGTCGCAGGGTAGTCTTTTTTTAAAGAACATAACAACTGCAATGAATACAAAAAAAGGCACCAAAATCTGGCATTTTTATTCACCTCCTGAACCAGCTTTGGCAAAAGCCATCAGTTCGCCTACTGTACACAAATGGTCCCAGCCTGATTTTGCAGTGTGGAACAGTGACACGGACTGCTTCATCAAAATTTTAATAAATTCCATTCCTGCTTCAATTTCAATATGCAATACTCTCATATCACAAACACAGTTATGGCAAAGAATGGACAATTAAAATCAACAGTCAGTAGAAAAAAAGACTAGCTCTAAGGACGATCCCTCGGAAAAAAGATAAAAAAATAACCTATGATCCATTGTAGAAATATTCATTATCAAAGCATAACCCCTGGTAAAACAAGTGCTTTGCACCGTCCTACATAACTATTGTTATCTCCTTATCAAAAGAAATTATTTACATGATGTTTATTTTATTTTTGTGGTCTGAAATGAACCGGTACTGTACCGTTCTAACCCATTTATTTTCTGCAGCATATTGTGTTTGTACGAGATCTTATCAGAAAAAACACATTTTGGATATGTTATCAATTTTGCATTTTCGGAGTTAATCATACCCTAATGTTTTGTAAAACAATATTTACATCTAGACATTTGCGAGTGTTTTGTGTGATTAAAACATGTATTTTTTCAACAGGGTGGGAAAAGTTTGGCCTTGTGGACTGCTCCTGAAGCCATCCAGTATCATCGCTTCAGTACCGCCAGTGATGTGTGGAGTTTTGGTATAGTGATGTGGGAGGCGATGTCCTATGGCGAGAGACCTTACTGGGACATGTCAAACCAAGACGTAAGTTAAAAGTACCTGCCTGTGACGTTTCCTCACATCAGATGCATGGTCAGAGTTGCCACATTATTATATTGTATTTTAGATGAGCCTTTTCTCATTAACTACCATATGGAATTTCATTACATCTCTAGAAATGGTCGAGGCCATAGAATTGGTAGAAATGCGCTATACAAATGGTGGTCGAACATAAAATATTATAGAACAGGAACTCCTAAAAAACAATGCCCCTATAGCTGTTAATATTCGGTGGCCCTATAGCTGTTAATATTCGGTGTAACAACCCCACCTTAACTTTGACCTCACGTCAATGAAGTGTGGTCAAAATTAAGGTGGGGTTGTTACACCGAATATTGAATTAACCCCATATCTTGAATTTAGGTGTCCTTATTTAGCTGAGGTTTGGGTCTTGGTCCATGACAAATAATCAGGGCAAACATTGACTGTTTTTATTACAACCAATTTAGATAGGCATACAGGGCCCGATTCACAAATACCTGTAGTAAAGTCACAAGTGTGGGTATACTCCGAACTCGAGGCTGATTCTCCGCACTGCCTTTCTCAGTGCGGAGGCCCCGAGTCTAGAGACTCTACACTCAGGGCCGGTCTTAGGCATGTGCAAGCTGTGCACCTGCACAGGGCCACCAAATCCCAGGGGCCACCACATCAATATGTATCCTTAATATAATAATCCTCTGAGGATGGATACATATTTTGTGGGGGCCCCTGGCAGGGATTTGGTGGCCTCTGGCTCTATACAACTTCCAAACATCATGACCCCCCCTCTTCACTGGCCTCCGCGCTCCGCCCCACCCGGACCCCCTCTTCCGGGGCCCCCTACCTACGCTCCCTGCCCAGGGCCACCATGAACCTAGAGCCGCCCCTGCTACACTTGTATCTGTACTACACGGTAGTACCTTTTTGAATCGGGCCCTTATTGAATATATCTAATTTGGAAATCCTAAAAATGGCTCTGGCACTTGTAGACATTCAATTGACACTCTTGAGAAAAAACAATTGGTAATGTAATCATTGACGGCTAGGTAGTGGCGAAAGTAGCACAGTCTTTAACCCTTTCGATGCTGATGACGAGCTCAGCTCGTCATCACCCAAAGGTGTCGTGTGCTGATGACGAGCTGAGCTCGTCATGGTGCCACTAAAATGGCATTTTCCAGCACAGGGGGGGAAAACGCCCAGCAGCCATGTGGTTAAAGAAATAATTGAGCGTTCATAGCTGACCTACCAGCTTGAGTGCCAGCAGCAAAATCATAAACTAAATTAAAACGGTCGTGTGAAGGTGTAAGGGTCCAGTCTTTATTTGAAAGAGGTAACATATGGCGTAGGCCTCGCGTCAGAGTGACAGCTCAGCCAGATAAAACCAGCCTTGAAATCTGTCTACCGGATGCAAGAGTGAAGTTTAAAGAGTGCTGTAACATACAAGGGCGCAGATTTACAAGAAAGTGACGCATCTGTAGAGGTGCGTCACTTTCCCTGTGCCAGTCTGAGAAACACTTGTGCCACAATGGACGTGCAGTATTTAAAATACGGTGCACCATGGCGCAAGGATTGACAGATGTGTCAGAAATTCTGACGCATCTGTTGGCGCAAAAGTCACGCATTGCTGAAGTCGCGTCGCAAGCACGACGCAACTCCAGCAATGCATGGGAAGGCCTTTCCTCATTTTGCTGCGCCACTCCGTACGCCTGCTCGAAGCAGGCATAAAGTTTTGATGCAGTGGAGTACTAGAAGTGGTGCAGTGAAATCTTGTAGATGCCACTGAGTCACTTCTATGAGTTTTTTTTGTGTGGGAATGCCCACCCTGCATACAATATACCTGACCCAGGTATAATGTGATGCAAGGCTTTACAGCGTGACGCATCTCCCTAGATGCGTCACGTTGTAAATGGGCTTCATTTTTATTCCGCCACTGCCTCACAAAAAGTGACGCAATGGTGGCGCAAAAATGATGCAAGGGGCTTGTAAGTTTTCCCCTAAAGGCTTACTGGGGCCGAAGGAACAAGTTACCATTGGTCACTATCCCTCCACTTCATGTTTCACAGCAATCTGTGCTGAGCAACAGCAAACCTTATCCCTTAACTAACTTTCTGGTGGAATAAACCTGGAGGCACATTTGAGGCTGTGGAACTCACCGAACCAAAGTCTCTGGGTGGAACCATTCCACAAATGTTTCAGATTGGGTATTTAACTGAAATGTCCAACACAAATGTGATGATGACTTAAAAATAAAGGACACAGACCATCCATTAATCAATTGGATTCTAGCTCTTTCAATCTGTGTATTATTTAGCACTCTGAAACAACTGAAAGGAGCTGTGGCAGCCTTTAAAACTCTAAATAGGGAGCGTGGCCAAGATGGCAGCCACAACGGATGTGTCACGTGCTCCTCCGCCTGCCCGATGTGGTGAAATGAGCATTTCAGGCTGAGAAGGGTTCAGGGACAACCAGAAAGGGTTGTGCTGACATCTGCAGGAGTGACAGAATCCACCAGGGTTGGTGGAGCTGCTTCTGGTAACCCCTGTATCAGCTGTGATGCCAGATGGAAGGTTTAAAAAGGGTGGTCACTGCCTACTGAGGGGGCTTCGTGACAAGCATAGAATGCACAGTTAAGAAGATATAGCAACCTGCTCTGTGTAGATGGTAATGAGTATCCAGCAGTGGTGAAGCTCCTTCAGAGAATGAGACCCTGGTGGTTGCTCCGAGGGGATGGCAATCCCCTTGAAGAGCCTTGATGATAGATCTTTAGCTGCGACAAGGGCCCCATAATTTTTGACTTCGAACAGAAATTAATCTGCCAGAGACTACACAGCGGACATCCATAGAGGAAGTGATCACTGTATGGAGAAGGGCCTCTCAACTCTGAGCCAAACAAGCAAAAGTGAGACCTGGGACTGGGCCCCAGCAGTAGATGTACCCACTGCTCAATAGCCACACCGCTCTGTGCTGTGGCCTGGGGATAGACTGCAAGCAAAAGCGAGCACCTCATGTACATCATCAATGCACTTTTGCTCTCAGCAAGTTCCTGGGGCCTAGGCAGCAGCAGGAGGGGAGGACATACCTATTTGGACGACCTTCTGGGCGTGCAATGAGCCACTGAAGCGCAGCTGAATTCTGACAGCAGACGCATATTCCACATGGTAGCTCAGGCATGTGGTGCTTTGCGGCTTGGTAACAATCTAGCATTCTTGACCCTTAACTTGAGCATGTGGTGCACCCCCTGTCACAGTGTTGTGCAAATGTAAACGCCTGGTACACTTGCAAAAACAACAAGTAGACATCTAGGCGCAAGCAGCAGACCTAGAAAATAGGTCTCTGAGAAATAATATCAGATTCAGGGAGGTGCTAATGCCACAGAGGGTTTAGACATGGTACATGCTTTGTTCCTGCAGATACTGGCTCACAAGAATACAACAGACATCCAGTTTCATAGAGTACCTAGAGCGGGTTGCCCCGGAGAGAACAACATGACACCCCAAGACATCCTGGCCTTTGTTAACGTGTTCACTCAACTTCAACCTCAAGGAGGAGATACTTATGAGAACAGGTGATGTAAACCCTCTGACATTCGTAGAGCATAAGTTAGCATTGTATCAGGATCTCTAGTTGATTATCCTCCAGAGATGCTGGGACTTTAAGCCAAACACAGGCAATCTAAAAAGGAAAGACTCCACCTATGGCTGTGGGCATCCATTCTCCTTCATCTTCCACTGGCATGGCAAACTGCATCAACTTTGCTCACTCTCCAAAGCACAGAGAGTTCTATATCTTTCTTATGAGGAGGCAGGCACATGGCACAACTCACTGACCAGAGTAATTACCGGTGTGACGACCCAATGTTTGGCAGCTTGTCATTAGGTCCCTCCGAAGGTTGCACCTAGCTCCATGCATCATTGTGATGGAGCTGCATGCAGTGCTAGATTGACTATCATGAGAGACCTGACACCAAGATGTTTGGTTGTTCTGGTGGCAGTTGGGGTAGCCGGAGATGCTGTGCCTGGAGCGGCCCTGGGCCTCTTACCTGATGAGACTTTTTCGAGTAGAGAGGAGGGGTAAATCACTGGTATTCCCTATCGTTAGATGTTTGGTGGCATCCCACGAGTCTGGGCCAGACCAAATGGATATAATTATGTTTCTTATTCCAAATGGACCCTTGAATAGTTACAATGTTCTTTGGGGCTTTGCATGGGGTTTTGTTTTTGAGGTCATTCACTTGAGGCTAAGTAATATTTGCCCCCCACCCCCTTGTATGATCCAATTGAGCATAGACTTTCAATGCTGTTCTTATTCCCCAGTGGTGCTGTCTGCCCCCCTTCCCAGACACATAAAGACCGGGGGTGAGGGGGCAGCAAAATCTGTCTAATCCAAGAGACACATCTTCTTTACAGAGACTGGTATGGGCATTTTCAGGCTGAAACCTCCTAAATCCCCAGGCCCAGATTTACACCATATTTCTACAAAAGCGTCTGCCACTTACTAGTTCTAATACTTGCCAAGCTATGTAAATCCTTTGCTAAAAAGTGGGAATCGGACACCATCAATGCTAGAGACATCCTTAGCCGTTGTCCATAATCCACATGGAACAGGGTCAAGACGGATTTGCATATGGTTGGGTCCAAACTGGGGTGCTGTGGTGAGCAAAAGAATGATGGATGGGTGAATGTTTGCATTGTCCAGCATTCCGTCCATCAATTGTTTCTTTTGCATATCTCGCCCTAAGTGGGAAGGGTATGCCCAGATGTGGGTCCTGTGCTCACTACACCACTGGATTCAGGCTAGACTGGCTGATAAAAGGTGATGCCCCGAAACCGGTCCCAGGATGCTTGTTTCCGGTCCAGGGAGGACCTGGCTTGGCAGTTCGGGATGGACTGTTCCCACAAGGAGCATAGAACTCCTCTCGACTGAATTCAACAAACTGACATGCTTGTTTTTTTTCAGCTGTTACATGTAGTCATCCGACTCAACTCTAAGACTTAGAGTTGAACAATCAGGTTTATTGTTAAGTTACCTTTCATATGTACACCTGATTGTCATAAGGTTTAGGAAGGGAACAACAGATGCATATATAATGAGAGGGCTGCTGAATAAGGAAGGTAGGAGTAGGACAGGAGAGTTAGGATTCTTTATTCATTTTTCTTCTAGTGCTTTTACCTTTTTCATCTTTCTAAAATTCTTGTCCCCGCCAGCCTCTGGGTTGTAGACCATAGTCATGTACAAGTTTTAAAAGCGTTCAATTAACAGTAACAGTATTAATCCATAAAAATTCTAACTAAATATGTTGAATTGAATTTTCATTCCAATAAAAATACTGATGGTTCTGCTATCAATAGCAGTGCAGCCTATGTTTTGCAAGCGTTGAATACCTCTGTGTTTGAGGTATGACTTTTAAATCAGTACCGCATTTTTTCAATACTTTTTAATTAATATTAGCTGTTCAAAAACTTTATTATGTGTGACCTTAAGTTCTTAAAGGAGCAGATTTATCAAAGGCTTTTCTCCAATTTGTAAGACAGAATTAATCAATACATTTGTCCTAATTATGAAATGATGACTACGTTCTCATTCAATCCATGCCAATCTGGCAAGAATGCCAAGAAATATGCCAACCGTGATTGCTTTTCTAATTTTTTATTATGTATACCTCCTATCAGAGCTGGGCTCGTAACAGCAAATCATTTTACATAGATTAAAAGCAGCCTTTCTATTGCAATGGCTTTTATCCACCACTGGCATGAGCTGAATTTAAAATGGGTGACAAACTTTCTCATCGCATTAGAATTATTGTGCTGTAAAGTAATGCCTACACTAGTGCCTTGTCTCTATTTCTCTGGTTATTTGTCAGTCTCTCTGCCTATATCTGTCAACCTGTCAATGCATTTATCCATCTATCTATCTAACTGCCTATCTATATATCTATTTATTTTTCTATCTATCTCTGTCTGCCTAACAACGTCTTTCTGTTTAGATACATGTTTCGCTATATCTGTCTTTCAATCTATCAGCTTTCTCTCTCTCTCTCTCTCTCTCTCTCTCTCTCTCTCTCTCTCTCTCTCTCTCTCTCTCTCTCTCTTTCTCCATCTCTCTCTCTCTCTCTCTCTCTCTCTCTCTCTCTCTCTCTCTCTCTCTTTAGCTATTGCTCTCTATTTAGCTACTGATCTCTCTAGTTCTTTCTCCCACTGTCACTCTCTCTCTGTTGGACCTGGTCCTCTAGGCAGGGTCACCTCCAGATTTTTGCCTTTGTTTCTGACCAAATTTTGGATGGCTTTAAGACTCTATACATTTTTTCCCTGTGAACTAGTGGTAAAGTGCTTGTGCTCTTTCCTTAAAACATGGTAAAATTGGCCTACACCTAATTTGCACATTTAATTTGCTTATAAGTCCCTAGTATATTGGGCTGTATGATACCTAGGGCCTGTAAATAAATGCTACCAGTGGGCTGCAGCCTGCGACTGAAGCCTGTAATGCAGTTTTAAACTGCCATTTTGACCTGGCAAAATAAACCTTCCATTCCTAATGTAGGCCCTAAAAGCTCCCATGGCAGGGTGCATTCTATTTAAACATTAGTACATGTGGGATTACATTTTACATAACCTATTAGTGAATAACCCTTTAATTCATTTTTTCGTTACTGCATTATTCCACGAGTAGAATGGGCCAGTGGAAATTTCAACCTCTCCAATAGCCAGACCCCAGAACAACATAAAGACTGTCCCCATTTGCTGGGGCAGTTTGCCTCACTGTTCTCACAAACCCCTGGACTCGCCAATCTGTGAATCAATGACATTGACATGGGGCAGTAGGGCTGTAAAGAACAAGATCTACGGGTTATCTGATGAAGTGAGAGTCTGCATCAAGGACGAAGTGTCCAAGATGCTAGAACTATGAGTGGTTGAGCACTCCAACAGTCCTTGGGCCAGCCCATTAGTGCTGTTACCCAACCCTATAGAGGGTCACCAAGACTGATGCTCACCCTATCCCCTGATTAACAAAAGGGGGTGGTGATGGAACAGAGTGTCTGAATTGAGCAGACCACTCTTACCCAGTCCAAAGATCAGGGCTTGATCCATCACCGTTATTTATCTCACTGCCCCATCCCAGCTCAGAACCTGGCTATATGCAAATCAGTCTGTCCCTGGCCCAGTGCATCATGGGAACAGGGCAGACTAAACTACCAAGCCAATTCTTTACCAGAAAGGAGACAAGCTACCGGGGACCAGTTTCTGGCATTTCAGCCGTCTTGGGCCCGGCTTGCTTGAATCCTGATGGAGCAGTGAGAAAGGGTCTCAGATGTGAGACCCTTGCTCATTGCACCATCAGGATTCAAGCAAACCGGGCCGAAGACGGCTGTAATGTCAGAAACCGGTCCCCGGGAGCTTGTTTCCTTCCCAGTGTAAGAATTGGCTTTTGTAGTTTGGTTTGCCCTGTTCCCATCATGCACTGGGACAGGAACAGAATAATTTGCATACAGCCAGGTTCTGAAACTGGGATGGTGCAGTGAGCTAAAAAACGGTGTTGGATCTAGCCCTGATCTCTTGACTGGGTGAGAGCTTTCTGCTTAATTCAGAGACTCTGTCCCTCACCACCCCTTGTTGTAAATATTTTTGTCCACCCTAAGCGTGGAAGGGTATTCTCAGATGTGAGACCCTTGCTCATTGCACCATCAGGATTCAAGCAAACCGGGCCGAAGACGGCTGTAATGCCAGAAACCGGTCCCCGGGAGCTTGTTTCCTTCCCAGTGTAAGAATTGGCTTTTGTAGTTTGGTTTGCCCTGTTCCCATCATGCACTGGGACAGGAACAGACTAATTTGCATACAGCCAGGTTCTGAAACTGGGATGGTGCAGTGAGCTAAAAAACGGTGTTGGATCTAGCCCTGATCTCTTGACTGGGTGAGAGCTTTCTGCTTAATTCAGAGACTCTGTCCCTCACCACCCCTTGTTGTAAATATTTTTGTCCACCCTAAGCGTGGAAGGGTATTCTCAGATGTGAGACCCTTGCTCATTGCACCATCAGGATTCAAGCAAACCGGGCCGAAGACGGCTGTAATGCCAGAAACCGGTCCCCGGGAGCTTGTTTCCTTCCCAGTGTAAGAATTGGCTTTTGTAGTTTGGTTTGCCCTGTTCCCATCATGCACTGGGACAGGAACAGACTAATTTGCATACAGCCAGGTTCTGAAACTGGGATGGTGCAGTGAGCTAAAAAACGGTGTTGGATCTAGCCCTGATCTCTTGACTGGGTGAGAGCTTTCTGCTTAATTCAGAGACTCTGTCCCTCACCACCCCTTGTTGTAAATATTTTTGTCCACCCTAAGCGTGGAAGGGTATTCTCAGATGTGAGACCCTTGCTCATTGCACCATCAGGATTCAAGCAAACCGGGCCGAAGACGGCTGTAATGCCAGAAACCGGTCCCCGGGAGCTTGTTTCCTTCCCAGTGTAAGAATTGGCTTTTGTAGTTTGGTTTGCCCTGTTCCTATCATGCACTGGGACAGGAACAGACTAATTTGCATACAGCCAGGTTCTGAAACTGGGATGGTGCAGTGAGCTAAAAAACGGTGTTGGATCTAGCCCTGATCTCTTGACTGGGTGAGAGCTTTCTGCTTAATTCAGAGACTCTGTCCCTCACCACCCCTTGTTGTAAATATTTTTGTCCACCCTAAGCGTGGAAGGGTATTCTCAGATGTGAGACCCTTGCTCATTGCACCATCAGGATTCAAGCAAACCGGGCCGAAGACGGCTGTAATGCCAGAAACCGGTCCCCGGGAGCTTGTTTCCTTCCCAGTGTATGAATTGGCTTTTGTAGTTTGGTTTGCCCTGTTCCCATCATGCACTGGGACAGGAACAGACTAATTTGCATACAGCCAGGTTCTGAAACTGGGATGGTGCAGTGAGCTAAAAAACGGTGTTGGATCTAGCCCTGATCTCTTGACTGGGTGAGAGCTTTCTGCTTAATTCAGAGACTCTGTCCCTCACCACCCCTTGTTGTAAATATTTTTGTCCACCCTAAGCGTGGAAGGGTATTCTCAGATGTGAGACCCTTGCTCATTGCACCATCAGGATTCAAGCAAACCGGGCCGAAAACGGCTGTAATGCCAGAAACCGGTCCCCGGGAGCTTGTTTCCTTCCCAGTGTAAGAATTGGCTTTTGTAGTTTGGTTTGCCCTGTTCCCATCATGCACTGGGACAGGAACAGACTAATTTGCATACAGCCAGGTTCTGAAACTGGGATGGTGCAGTGAGCTAAAAACGGTGTTGGATCTAGCCCTGATCTCTTGACTGGGTGAGAGCTTTCTGCTTAATTCAGAGACTCTGTCCCTCACCACCCCTTGTTGTAAATATTTTTGTCCACCCTAAGCGTGGAAGGGTATTCTCAGATGTGAGACCCTTGCTCATTGCACCATCAGGATTCAAGCAAACCGGGCCGAAGACGGCTGTAATGCCAGAAACCGGTCCCCGGGAGCATGTTTCCTTCCCAGTGTAAGAATTGGCTTTTGTAGTTTGGTTTGCCCTGTTCCCATCATGCACTGGGACAGGAACAGACTAATTTGCATACAGCCAGGTTCTGAAACTGGGATGGTGCAGTGAGCTAAAAAACGGTGTTGGATCTAGCCCTGATCTCTTGACTGGGTGAGAGCTTTCTGCTTAATTCAGAGACTCTGTCCCTCACCACCCCTTGTTGTAAATATTTGTGTCCACCCTAAGCGTGGAAGGGTATTCTCAGATGTGAGACCCTTGCTCATTGCACCATCAGGATTCAAGCAAACCGGGCCGAAGACGGCTGTAATGCCAGAAACCGGTCCCCGGGAGCTTGTTTCCTTCCCAGTGTAAGAATTGGCTTTTGTAGTTTGGTTTGCCCTGTTCCCATCATGCACTGGGACAGGAACAGACTAATTTGCATACAGCCAGGTTCTGAAACTGGGATGGTGCAGTGAGCTAAAAAACGGTGTTGGATCTAGCCCTGATCTCTTGACTGGGTGAGAGCTTTCTGCTTAATTCAGAGACTCTGTCCCTCACCACCCCTTGTTGTAAATATTTTTGTCCACCCTATCCCCTGAGCTGAAGATCTCTTAGACCGGTTGGCAGCTGCCAAGTTCCTAAGTATCTTTGATTTCACATCAGAGTATTGGCAGATTGACCTAACCGAGGGGGCTAAGGAAAGGTCTGCATTTTTCACTCCAGACCACCAGTTCAGTTTCGGTTTGCCCATTGGTTAAAGAACACCCCTTCCACCTTCTAGAGGCTAGTCAACAGGGTCCTGGCTGGGATGGAGTCTTTAAGTGCCACATACCTGGATGACAATGCAGTCTTCATCTGGGAGGACCACCTGTTCCACAATTAAGAGGTGCTTCAGGCCCAGCAGCATATAAGCATCACTATCAAGTCCAGCATGTGGCAGATAAGGCAGGGATATGTGGTGTACATGAGACACTAAGCGGGCGGGGCAAAATGCAGAACCTTCAAGCAAAAATTTAGACTAACCTGGCTTGGGAACCCCCAAAAACCCAAACTTAGGTGAAGGCATTCATAAGCCTCACTGTAATTGACAGGAGGTTCGTCAAGAGGTACACTGATATAATATCAATGTTAAAAATACTGGTGTTCAAAATATCGAGAAAAAATATAGACTACAAAAATATCGACTCCTATACGTACACAGGTAAGTACAAGAATATTGAATCAAATATATTGGTGTGAAAAATGTAGACGCAAAAAATATTAATATTTATATATATATATATATATATATATATATATATATATATATATATATATATATATATATATATATATATATATATATATGTTTGCTCCAATAATTGCACCAAAGTCCTAGCACTCTCGAGCGGGTGCCTATAAGCGGGTGATGCCCCCGCATCCATGACTGCTCTGTTTACACCACAAAAGACCAGCACTCACGGTGGCGAACTTTAAGATTTTATTGTCAAGCTCACGGTGTCCAGACGCGTTTCGGCATTCGCCTTCGTCGATGGTAACATGGCTTCGCCGAAACGGCCTCTTTTTATGTTTACATATTATTCATGGACATAGTCATAGGACAACTGCGCCAATGCTACGGCCAACATCTTTCAATGGTGCACAATATTGTAACACTTTACATTCACTTTAGAGCGCCATAGCGTTATTCGACCTAAACACTTATTACATATTCATATACAAATAATGCCCGTAAATGAGCTCACTTTGCAATACTTGTTAATGCATCACTTGTGTCACTAAG
This sequence comes from Lissotriton vulgaris, assembly GCF_964263255.1. Lineage (NCBI taxonomy): Eukaryota > Metazoa > Chordata > Amphibia > Caudata > Salamandridae > Lissotriton > Lissotriton vulgaris. Next base: position 916,624,316 of record NC_141687.1, read on the forward strand.
TGTGACACAAGCGTCCGTCCATCGCCACTGCCACCTTCCTGGAAGTATGAAAACACATAGAAGTCATAGTACTACTAAAGAAATCTTTGACAGACCCCAACCACCTAGCAAACTACCGCCCAATCACTCTAAACCCTTACCCAGGCAAGGACATGAAAATGTCGAACAACAAGCGACTCACAGACTAACTCAAACTACACCAAATTCTGGACACCACTCAATCAGGATTTTGACCCAACCAAAGCACCAAGGCAACCCTCTTCTCAGCAACTGACAACATCATGATGATCCTAAACCAAGGAGAAACAGTGTCCCTTATCTTGCTCCAGTGGCCTTTGACACAGTCTGCCACTTCACCACTTTCAGAAGACTTCACAAGACAGGCATCCAGGGACCGGCCCTCAACTGGATCTATTCTATCCTCACTGGAAGAACACAGAAAGTCATCATGCAACCCTGCACCCTGAAAGAGAGGAACCTCAAAAGTGGAGTTCCCCATGGACCTTCTGTCAATCAGAACCTATTCAACATCTACATGACTTCACTAGCCAACTTTGTCAGGTTACATGGCATCAGCATTCCCTCAATTCGCAGATGACACAAAACTGATGCTCTCCATTATTCATGACACCCCCGACAAAAAACAACCTTGTTAACTGCATGTCTGAAGTAGCCAACTGAATGAGGTCCAACTGCCTCAAGTTCAACTTGGACAATACCAAAACTATGGTTTTTGGAAATAAGACCTTTTAACAGGACTCCACCTGATGACCAGCAGACCTAGGACCCAACACCATCGCTCATGCCAGAAACCCAGGAATCATCTTAGACAACAAACTTGACATGACTGCACAGGTCTACTAAATGACCTCCAGCTGCTTTCAAATGCTGACAATGGCTACCAGAGAACACCAGGTATAGAGTCACACAGGCGCTCATAACGAACAGACTCGAATACGGAAATTCACTCTATGCTGAAAGCACCAAACAGCATCCAAACAGACTCCAAAACATCCAGAATACAGTAGTGAGACTCATCCTCAACCTTCCTCACCACTTGTGGATCTCACCAATCAGTCAACCAATCAATCAATCAATCAACTGATTTGTAAAGCATGGAAAGTCACCCATGAAGGTCTCAAGGCGCTGGAGTAGCTAGCTGCTTCATGGGGATATGTTAATTTGAACAGCCAGGTCTTGTGTCCTTTCCTGAGTTGCTGGAGCACTGTGGTGGCCCTGAGGTGTAGAGAGCGGTCATTTCAGGCTTCGGACTCCATTTGTGAGAAGGCGCATCCTCCGCTGTTGCTTCGTTGGATCCGGGGGGTGTCTGTGAGGAAGAAGGAGGTGGATGGTAGGAGTCTGGTCGGTTGGTGGAAGACCATTTGTTTGTTGATGTATGCTGGTCCTGCGTTGTGCTGAGCTTTATATGTGTGAGTTAACATCTTGTACTGGCAGCTCTTCTGGATCAGGTGCCAGTGTAGCTCTGTGAGGTGGAGTGTGATGTGTGTTCGCCTGGGGAGGTTGAAGAGAAGTCTAGCCTCTGAGTTCTTTATTGTCTGTAGTCCCTTCAGCAGGCATGCAGTGATTCTTACATAGATTGCATTCCCATAGTCCAGTCTGCTGGTGATGAAGGCCTGCCTGACAGTCCTTCTGGTGTTGACTGGAGCCACCTGAAGATATTGCGAAGCATGTGCAGGTTGTGGAAGCAGGTGGATTAGACTGCGTTGGTCAGTTTTTTTCATAGATAGCTTGCTGTCCAAGGTGATGCCGAGGTTGGGGGTGTGGTCTGTCAGTCAGGGAATGGGCCAAGTTCAGTAGGCTGATATGCGTAGTTCTATGGAGAGGTGCTGTTACTATAAATGAGGGCTTCCGTCTTGTCTGTGTTGAGCTTGAGACAATTGTCCCTCATCCAGTTGACAAAGTTCATCATACATCTGTGGACGTTGGCTCTGGTGGTGGAGGGGGTCTTCTGACAGTGAGAGGATGAGTTGAGTGTCGTCGGTGTAGGAGATAATGTTGAGTCCATGCACTCTGACCATTTTTGCCCGGGAGGATCATGTATGTGTTGAAGAGGGACACCCCAGATTATTTTCTTGAGTTCTGAGGTGAACGGTGGGATACTGATTCTCTGGGCTCTTCCGGTGAGGTATGATGCAATCCATTTGAGGGCATCTCCTTAGATTCCAAAGTGATGGAGTCTGTTGATCAAGATGTGATGGGAGACGGCGTTAAAGGCTACTGACAGATCCCAGAGGATTAGGGCTGCCATTTCACCAGAGTCCAGGAGGGTCCTTATGTCATCTGTGGTAGCAATCAGGGCTGTCTCAGTGCTGTGGATGGCTCGGAAATCAGATTGAGAGTGGTCCAGGAGGTTTTTGTGTTCCAGGTGTTTGGTGAGTTGCTGGTTGATTGCCTTCTCGAGAACCTTTACTGAAAAATGGAGCTTGGAATTGGGCCAGTAATTCTTACGTTCTGTTGGGTGAGCGGATGGTTTTCTTCAGGAGAAGCCTCACTTCAGCATGTTGCCTGTCCTCAGGGAAGGAAGCTGGGGTGACTGATGTGTTCAGGACTTTCTTGAGTTCATTTCCAATTGTCTTGCTCCCGAGGTTGAAGACGTGGTGGGGACAGGCGTCCATGGCTGCTCCAGAGTTCACAAAGTTCATGATAGAAATTGTGCCTTGAGTAGTGAGAGGATCCCAGTGGGTGAGAGGGTATTCTGGGTTTGAGCTCATGTGTGTGTGAGCAGGCTGATGCTGTTGGCAGCAGAGGGTTGGGGTTTGAAGTTTTCGTAGATAGATAACTTGTTGTTGAAGAAGTCCACCAGGGCGTTACACTGTTCTTGGGAGGGGGACAGGTTGTTCCCAGTGGCTTTGGGTTTGGAGAACTCCTTCAAGATGGTGAAAGTTCCTTGATGCAGTTTCCACTGGCATCCATGCAGTTTGCTAGGACGTTCTTCTTAGTTTCTTCAGGAGATGGTGATACTGGTTAAGTGCTGTCTTGAAAGTGGTATGGTCTCCTATCCCTTTGATGGTGCTCCACTTTATATTTCCTAGCAGTTGTGTTTGATGGATTTCAGCTCTGTGGTGAACCATCTGGCTCTTCTTGTTGGTCCTTTATGTTTGGCTGTCTCACTGGGAAAAGTTCTTCACAGCCTGTTCTGGGTTGGGTGTTGTGTCTAAGAGGTAGAAGTTGAGAGCATTGTTCCACTGGTCTTCAGATATTTATTTCCAGTTTCTGTGGGTGGAGCTCGGAGCCTGATAACAGTGTTGGTAGCTCCTGACACAGTGAAGTGGATGCTGTGGTGGTCAGTCTAGGTGAACTATGAGACATATTTGACTGTTGCTGAATGTGAAAAAGGGGTCGAGCATGTGTCCTGCGATATGGATGGGGTTTGGTGACAAGTTGTTTAAGGCCGGTGATGCGTTCCAGGAGATCGGTTGTGTTGGTGTTGCTGGGGTCACCGAGGTGGAAGTTAAGGTCTCCTAGGAAGATGTAGTGCTCGGAGTTGATGGCGATAAAGGCAATGAGGTTCGGCATGACTTTGCAGAAACGGGGTTATGGTCCAGGTGGTCTGCAGGTGAGGTTACCTCTGATGGTGCTTTTCCTGTCGTGTGTGTAGTTGGAAGTTGGGAAGCTCCGTTATCAGGGTTATGATGTCTGGGGCGGTCGTGCAGCAGATGGTGTCCTTGTAGATGATGGCAATTCCTCCTATGTCTTTGTTGTAGCCTTCGGGATGGCGATGTTGATGCCCAGCATGTAGACAGAGTTCAACCAGGTCTGAGTAAGGAAGATCACGTTCGGGTGAGAGATGAAATCTTATCCCAGATCTCTGTGGCATTTTTGCTGAGCGATCGTGTGTTGAGAAGAATGCAATCGGGTTGTTCTGTGACTGTCCTGGTTGGCGTCGTGGCCGCAGTCATGTTACCACCCCTCAGAGAACTCCAATGGTGCCCAATACAAAAACATGCTCAATTGAAACTCTTCTCTCACACGTACAAAGCACTACACAACATTGACCCCGCTTACCACAACAACTGCATACATTTCCACCAACCCACTAGACACCTCCGCACAACCAGACTTTCACTTGCACACATACCATGCATACACAGTAGCAGAGCAGGAAGTTGCACTTTGTGTTATATCTAACTGAAAGCATAGCAAAACCTCCCACAGCACATCAGGACCTCCTCATTGCTTCTTGAGTTCTGCAAGAATCGGAAGATCTGTCTCTTGAAATAACCACAAGGGAGTCCTCCAACTACCCTCCTGATCATCAGCGCCTGGATACCCACTAAGGGAATTACTGTGCTATACATATTGACATATAATAGCATAGCCTTCTTAGCAGGAGGATACTTCTCAGGGAACAGAGGTAAAGTGCAATTGAGAGGGAAGCCTTTGCTGTGGTCTGTGCATTGAAGCAACTGAGTCCATACTAGTTTGGGACTCCTTTCTGAGTTTTGAAAGACCACAGACCCCTCAGATGGCTAATTCTAATGAATGGTGAGAATCCTAAATAGTTGAAGTGGTTCATCTCCCTAGAGGGAATGAACTTTAGGGTGGGACACCTTCCTGGGCATCGAATGCTGATTGTCTTTCCAGATTCTTTACCCTTAGTGATAAGAACTTTCAAGAGGGTCAGTAGTTCTCCTTGCTTTCACCTGGGGGGACACATATTAGACTTGACGTCAATGGTGTGTCTTCCCCGAATTGTTTGCCTACACCCCTTCTGTTTTCTGAATTTGTTTTTGATGGCATTAGGACTTTGTGCACTTTACAACTGCTAACAAGTGCTAAAGAGCTTGTATCCTTGCCCTAAACCATGGCAAATGTAGCCTCCACCTCATTGACACATTTAATGTACTGATAAGTCCCTAGTATATGATATCTAGGGCCTGTAAATTAAAAGTCTAGTGGGCGTGCAGCACTCATTGTGCCACCTACTAAAATAGCACTATACAACTTGCCTCAGGTACGCCACTGCAGTCTGTAGTGGAGTTTTAAAATGCTATTTCAATTTGGCAAAATATACTTTTGCAGGGCCTATGCCTTGATTTTCAATATATATATATAACTACTAAGGTAGGCCCTAAAGGTCCATTGGGCAGGTTAACATTATGGTAAAAAAGTAGAACATGTGGGATTAAGTTTTACATGTCCTGGTACTGAAAAGTGCCATAACTAGTTTTCACTGCTGTAAGACCATCCTCTTCCAATGGATAACATTGGGTTACCTTATTACTTTCCAAAATGTACTAACTTTTAATGGGGAGCTGGTAAAAATGCCACGTTGAAACTCAAATGAATTGTAATTTAAAATCCTTGTTAATGGTAAAGCCTAATTTTAGATCTCAATTCTAAAAGTGCCACATTTTTAAAGTTAGTAAAGAATAAAGGGCACCAGGGCTCGAGTTTGAAACACCAAAACTTATTTATTCAGCTGGTGTAAGCCTTCCTTTCAATGATTCAGGAGGGTGTGCATTTATCATATTTTAAAGTTGGCATTTTCTTACCCTAACCATCTGTGCCTACTGCCAGGAGAACAGAGTCATCTCATTGTACCTAGGACCACCAGAAATTACTCTAAGGGATAGTTGGCTGGACTCCTGTGTGAGCTACAGGGGCATAACAAGCTCATACAGCATTGAATCCTTCACCTGGCCTCTGCTGTAGTGAGTTCTAGCCCACAATGTTTTGCCGCCAGGTCCTGGACCTTTGGAAGTGGTGTTAGAAGTGCTGCTCCTGTTAAACCGTGAAACTTGGGAGTTAGAACATTTTTCACCAAGAAGTTCCTTGAGAACCAACAGAATACTCTGGCCTACCTGCAAACCGATCTGTCCAGGGTGCATCGCCGGACTCCCTGACTTCACTGTAGCTCCGGCTATATTTTTCTCCGCAGCAGCAAATCATGTTCAGTGGGACCTGTCAGAGAAGACTTGTTGAGCCCTCATCAGATACTGCTGCAGCTTTTCTCCCACCGGAGAATTTTCATTTCCAAAAAAAGTGACATGGTCCAAAGGTAAAGTATCTTCACTGCGACCTCGCCCAGCCACTCACCAATGCCAATGCCTCCTTTTCAGACACCACCTGCTGCCTTGCTCCACTGAACTCTACCTTTCTCAGGAACTTTTCCTCAAAACACCACTAAGTCTAAAGTTAGGCCGGGACAGGACCCAATCCACCTTCCGTTTCCACCACTGTCAGCATTAACTAGATACCTGGGGTTGGTGCTTTGATATTTTAAGTGCTATTTTGCAATAAACACTTTAAAACCACTAGTTCTACTGAATAGATGTACTTTGTTTTGATATCCTTTTATTTATTAAAATGTTTTCTTTTTTTTTAAGTCAGTTTGGGAATTTTCCTGTATTACTGTTTGTTTCCTGCATATTACTTTACACAATGCCTCTAAGTTAGCCTTGACTGCTTTTTGCCAAGCTACCCGAGGGTTGAGCACAGTTTAATTTAGTGCTTTAACTGGTTCACCCTGACAAAGATTGTGGTTGTTACTTGGGTAGCGTTTTCACCTCCCTCAACCAATATCCCAATTTCTCCATATACCGAAATGACACCCAGATCCTGCAATCTACTAACCTGTATTCTCACATCTCCCCAAGCACCCATCCATCCACCTTCCAACTCTTCTAAAATCCATCAATCCTTCCTTCTTTTTTACATCCCACATTCTCCCTTATTTATTCCCTTCCTCCCTTCCGTCCTCCAGTAGTAGTGCAGACCTTCTGACGTTAAAGGTGACGTGTCATTTGAGTTGTACTAGCGCTTCTCCTAGACAATAAATACAACCAACGCTCTGCATCTGTCTTTGACTGTGAAACTACTCCTGACGCACAGTTTACTTATACAGGTGGTAAAGGCCATAGAAGATGGATTCCGCCTGCCTGCTCCAATGAACTGCCCGACGCCTCTCCATCAGTTAATGCTGGACTGCTGGCAGAAGGATCGCAATGAAAGACCTAAGTTTTCACACATCCATAACATCCTAAGCAAACTGGTCCAGACGCCGGACGGTACAAAATCTGCCACTTCTACTTGCACTAGGTAACCTCTTTGATCTTCGAAATGTATTGGAAATCGTGTTTTTCTTTGCGTGTTAACATTTAACACCTGTAGTTCTGAATTATTTTAGTTCTCATTCTAAAAGGTTTTGAATAACAAAATGTAGTATGTTGAAAGCATAAAATATAATAGGAGTCGAGGAGACTAGGGCTCATCCGGAGTTACCATTATCAGGGGGACTGGTGAGCCATCGGGGGTTTACCAGTGGAATCCCTGGGGGACTCTGAGAGATGAGCAACTACCTGGGAGACGAAAATTTGTGTCTTAATCCCCACTACTTTCTCATGTGCCACCTGGTTGTCACAGAGAGCTTTCGAATTTACGCCTGCTTTCAGCAGCGGAACTCTACGAGTCAAAATAAACACATTTGTGGTGTTTCTGTGGTTTTTATCATTCCGATTGGACCAGCAATGGCTGTTACCGGCCTTTCAGAATCAAGAGGCCCCTCGTAATGATAGCCTAACTATGGGTCCGATTAGGATTGTGGTGAATCCGCATCCTCCGGGCCGACGGAAGTCACCGCCGGGCTGGAGGATGCGTATTCACCACCTTGGTGAGGGAAAACACCACATTACGATGGCGTTGGCATCAGCAGTGGACGGCAAGTCAGTCTGCCGCTGATACGCGGTGGGTGTACGCAAATATGGTGGCGGTGTCTGCAAGACACCACCACCCATATTACGATGCAGGCGGAAACATGATTTTCCACGGCGGCTTTTCCGCCATGGAAAAGCATGTGGTCTTTTGTTTTTGGGGGCCCGTTGCGAGCCCCCAGGGTGATGGGGGGTGGAGGGTGCACATGGGGGGTACCATTTGCATGCACAGTGCGGCAGGTACCGCGCGGTACCTGTCGCTTTGTGCATGCAAATGCACAGCATGCATATTTGACTTTGCGGCGGGTGCTGCTTAAAGCAGTACCCGCCACAATGTTAAATATATGGGATGTGACCGCCAGGGTGGCGGTCACATCCTAATTCCAACGGAGGGACCGCTGCTCCTGCGGACAGTCCCTCCACCTCGGGTGGCGGACAGACGCAGGTCCGTCCGCCATCCTAACAGGCCTCTTTGATTTGACCATACAAATTCAAACATCACCAAGAACTACTTGACACTGTGACTAAACCCTCGGTAGAGTTAACTGATGTTTCCATATAGTCTCCCGTGGAAAGATGCTAGAGAGAGGAGCTTGGAAGAAGAAAAGTATGAGCGAGAGTCCCGCCATGCAGCTCGACTGTCCATGTGAATAGTCTGATAAGTGGTTGCAATTAGGGGTGTGGAAAATTTCCATTGTTGCTTGTGCGCAATTATGCAAACATTTAGCAAAATGTCACAAAATGACACGTAATATCATAATTGCAAATCTATCACTTAGTGCGAAATGCATCCTTGCATCAATAATTGCTGCAATGACGCAATGAAGCACGGTGATCGACAGCAGCTCACGTTTTGTTGTTCCCATGCATTCCTGTAAATGTTTACAGTGAATGGCGCGTAATTTGGCAAAGTGGAGTGATACTGTCATTTTGTAAATTTCCCATAACAAGTGTAACGTCAAATTCCCAAAATTGGGCACTTTACCCACCATAAGTACATTTCGGCCGGGCCTAATTTTATTGGGAAAAGAGTGCAAGCGAGCAATGCTAATTTTAAAGGGATAGTGAAGGATGGGAAACAAAATGCCAATTACAAGGTTAAATCTTTGAGATTCAAATTACTGATAATGAAAAATTGATCTGAGAATCTCTAAACGGAGGTCTTATTGATATTTTTATTAAAAGCATTTGCAGAGACTGTAACTCTTGTTACATATCATTATAACCCCTTAAGTGCTGCGTCGGTGCATTGGCTGACGGCAGCACTACCTCCCCAGTGCTGCGCACAACCATTGGACGTCCATTCAGCACTAGTTCCAATGGACAGCGCAGCACTGGGGAGGGATGTTTACTAGCATTTATGAGGTTAAAGGTTAACTGTAATTGCATTTGAGCTTGATATGATAACTTTCTTAAGACACATACATTGAACATTTGGAAAACGCAGAGAAATACCACAGATGTTCAACAAGTGATTTCTTATATCTTTACTCCTTTCATGGTTGTACTGGGACAGAAAATAGGCCTCGGTATCAAAATGAAAGTGGCCCTCATTAGCGAATCCAATAGCTAAGATGTGGCCACATTCTTCAAATAGGGGCAGTTTTGAACTTCTAAAGTTACGCTGGATTGGTGTTTTGCACACCATGGGAAACTGCATGCATTTACACTTGCTGAATGCAGTGTTTCTGGTAATATCAGGGAAATAAACAGTAAAACTCAGCCCACCAGACCTATGCACTTCTGATTTCGCATACCACCACAGCTTTTTCACTAGATGGTTTCCTTCTTCACAATGACCTTTCAAAATAGGCGGGTTCCAGGGTCAATGTACATTGTACATTTCCAAAGTGAAAATGAGATGTGATTATCTATGATTATCTTTTTTGTTAGAATATCGTATGTGTTATTGTTGATGTAGTACCTCCAAGACAGGGTGAAGAGGAGAAAGGTAGCCAACAGAAAAATTGGGGCCCCTAGGGTATATGAGCCGTCACATGCATACTACAAATTTCGAGGTGCCTCCAGAGGACCTTAAAGCCAGGGGCACCCTTGGATATGGATTTCCTAAATTGCGAATTCCTATTAGGAAATCGCAATTTAGTAAAAGCAAACCATTTCCTATTTGCTATATATGTGGAAATGGAATAGCATTTACTATTTGCGATTTCCTAATTGCAATACCTACTCTGTAGGAATCGCTATTAGGAAATCGCAAATTTTGTACATAGTTTTTTACCCTTGTCCCTATGTAACACCTTACTACACTGTACAATATATTACTACACTCTACTCTACTACACTGTCCTCCACTGTACTGCGTGACACTCCAGATTACAAGTTTCCACTTGCGATACTGGACTCTACGATATGAAACATATTTTTATTAAAAATTGATAAAAACATTGGAATTCAATGAAAAAATCAACGGTTTAAGATTAGTCATAATTTGGAAAACGTATTTTCTCTATTCAAACCAAGTTTAAAATACAAAAACTCTAAATGTATAGTTATAACTTTAATTTACAATTTACCTACTACCTTTGAATTCTTCTAAGTAGCAGAACTCATTACACACACTTTTCAGCTTGCTAACCAGACAACACAAACTATAACTCATCCCTCTACCATGCACTGTGTTCTCACAAATAATGATACTCCGCTGCACAACACTACACTACACTGTATTAGACTCTACGCCACTCTACTGCACAGCACTACACTCAAAAACACTAAACTATACAACACTCTACTCCACTGAACTCCACTCTATGTCACTATACTCTACAACACTCTGCTACACTCTGTCACTCTACGACACTCTACTCAATGACACTCCACTCCATCACATTCCATTTCTTGACACACCAGTCGACAACACACCACTATACAACTGTTAGCTCTACTTTTGAACATGACATTGCACCGTACAACACGCTGCTCCACTCTATGATACTCCACTCCATGATACAACACACCACACCACTTTTACTGTGTACCATGCCACTCCACTGTACGGTACGCAGCTCCACTCTACTTGACTCCACTCTATACCACTCTACAATACTCTACTATACAACTTAGACTCTACCAACACTCTCCTTCAATGTACCTTTCTACATTCCACTTTTCAACACTCCCATCAATGACACTCCACATTGCGATTTGTAACACATTTTTATTAAAAAATAAAAACCATTAACGTACAATGATAAAACCAAAGGTTAAGGAAAATTATTTATAGTTAGAAATACCTTATGTATTCTTCCTATACAAACCCAACTTAAAATACACAAACATTAAAAATGATAAAGATATAATTATAACTTCAATTTATAATTTACGCACCACCTTCAAGTCACACATCTCTGAACTCAGTCTTGCCACCTGGCTTGCCACTGTACATATACTCATGCCTTTTCTACGCACTGTTTATACCTTTGCATTCTACATCACTTATAGCACGTAAAATCATAGCATTCATAACACTTCTACTTTCTCAAATGACATTATTTGTCACAAAGCAATGCATGGTAATGTGGCACATTGTAGTTAGTGTTGTCTGGCTAACAAGCTGAAAAGAGTGTGTAATGAGGTCCGCTACTTATAATAATTTGAAGGTGGTGGATAGATTGTAAATGAAAGTTATAACAATAACTTTATAATTTTTAAAGTTTGTGTAGTTTAAACTTGGTTTGTAGAAGGAAAATAGGTGTTTGTAACTAAAACTAAGCTTTAACCTATGTTTTGTTCATTTTAAAAAATAGATATTTTTTAATATATACATATATATATATATACATATATATATATATATATATATATATATATATATATATATATATATATATATGTATGTATATATGTATATATATATATATATATATATATATATATAGAGAGAGAGAGAGAGAGAGAGAGAGAGAGAGAGAGAGAGAGAGAGAGAGAGAGAGAGAGAGAGAGAGTTGAAAAATGATAAGGCCCTCACTATCATTAGACCTGATAGCTAGTATATCAAGTCATAGTGCAATGGAAAGGAGGGGCTAACATCATCAATTCCTAAGGATTCATCATTTGTCTCTTCTGCAATTGTTGTTTGGAGGGCATTGTCAAATACATTCTTTTCGGTAGAGCTTGATTTGCTATGTATCAGTGCACCCTTTCATCCTTGTTCTGGATTAAGACAGGAAATGTATTTGGATACATGATAACCCCAATATTTTTTTATTTAAAGATATTCCAATGTGAGGAAGATACTTGTTGCACAATCAATTTAACAGTAATGTCCTCTCATCACAATCAGAGAGGTAACTGAAATGACAGAAAGGGCCGTCTCATAATGGTGACAGCACAGGAAGTAAAATCACAGTTGCCTCTACAAGCCCTTTCTGCACAGTGTTGGCTCATTGTTCGTTTTTCATCAATGTATGTGATTAAATAGAATATGAGCAAAGGACCATATGCTATAACCAGTAATGAGTAACCACCAAATAATGGGGAATCACTGTGTTAGGTTGATTCTTCCAGCTGCAAAATTACACAGAATTCCCAATTCCCATGAGGTTTTAACATGTACATTTTTACCTTCGGCCCAGCCCAAGAGGTAAATATATGCTGGGGGTAGGCTGGGGGTGAGGGAGGGGAGAAAGGCACAGAAGGGGGAGTTTTTTTCTGACATGGGGTAGCATTGTATACTTCACCTATCAAACAAAAAAGGGATGAGATGTGGCTAATGCTGCAATCAAAGCCTCATCCGATTTTTTCCAGTCGGAATTACTGGCTGGAAACCTTGGATAGGACAATCTCACACCTGGAAACACAGATGTAGAAAACCCCACCCACTTTGAATCATTTGGAGTGAAATTTCATGCTGCAATTTGACTCGACCTGACTCAGAATAGCAGGCGTTTAAAGCTGCTGAATGGTGATTACAAAGACAACAAATGTGCAAAAGAGGGTGAATGTGTGCAGTGAGCTAAAGTGTTGCTTCATAAAGATACTTATAGGTACATTACAATAGGTCATTCTTACGGGTAATATTTTTACCTCGATATTAGACTCCTGCACTTTGTGCAAGTAATGTGGAATTGTGAGTAAGTGCAGCAGGTGAGATGCGGTGAAACATTCAAACGAAGGAACGAAAAGAATGTGCCGCGTATTTGTGCATGCACTTCAATAAAAATTATAACTATCAACGTGAACTATTTTGAAAATATAAACATAGAGTAAAAAATGAAATATCTTTAACACTAAAACCTTCTGTCTTAACACTGTGCCCTTAAAAGACTGGAAACTTTGAAAGGCGAGGTAAGGAGTGAGAGTACAGCCAAACCAGCCTGAAATAACAAGAAGCAGCAGCAGCAGCTACGGACACCAAAGACAAGAGGATAGATTCCTACATCTTATTACACAGGCATGCCTGCTGGCATATTAACAAAGGGCCCAGCCCATTACATTATTACCATAAGTAAAACAATGATCATGTTTAACACTCCTACTCTCCATAGCAAAGTCAATATTTTAATTTTTATCTACATTTATTTATTGTAGTTTTATAAAGCGCAGTCTCTGCCTGAGGTGAAGAAGCACAGTAAGGGACAGAGTTATATACATTCCATTAGCGACAGTAGTGTGATGTAAAATATAGTAACCGAGCAAAGTATACAAAAGGCAGCAGCAAATGAAGTAATAAAAGACTAGCTGCCAGTACCAGGGAGTACCAGGGAGAACAATGAGATCAGCGAGGCCAGTGCACAAAGGTCCTTTAAGAGGTTAGAGGATCATGGCTACTATCGCTAAAAAGGAGTGAGCTCAGTTCCTTTAAGAATACATTGTGGTCAGGGTTTGTTCTGATGGCTGGGTTGATTGAGTTCTATACCTTTAGAGTGTTCCTTAGAGGGTTTGTGTGAGAGTCTTTTTTTAAGATTGGGTTTCAATAAGCAGGGTTTCAGAGCTTCATAGATATCTGAATTCTTGGAAATGTTGTTTTTTCTGTTCAGGCTATGCTGAATTCTGCTATCAAGAGTTTTATGCTTGCTGCATGCCAATTTGAAGTGATCATTGGCACCCAAGGGGACCCATTTAAGGAGGCCGTGTGACGACTATCATTTACAACAATATTGACTGACATGAATATCAGATCAAACATATAGTTCCAAAACATATTGTGTTCCTATACTTATAATGTAAAATACTAAAATATTGTTTAAAAAATATAGTGATGAACAATATTGTCAGAACCTGGTTCAGAAGACCAGGGGGCAAGCAGGGGCTACTGGGCCAGAACTGTGGGGGTCAAGGTATTTTACTCCTGACGTCCCAGCGTGGACCTTCTATGGATCCTGAGCAACTGGGCAAAGTACCCTTTCAGCACTTGACTCTCAAGAGTACCATGGTCCAAGCAGTGGGGGTAGAACTTTATTGTTAGATTAATTAAAATCATTACAATAGAAAGCGTTAAAAAAACACCAAGAACAAAACACTTATCAATTCTCTAAAAAAGTATTATTTTCCCTTTAAAAAAACATTCCTGTGAGTACCTATTTTTCCATCCGTTTATATCATCACAGTAAGATAAAAAAGTGACATTCATCTAAAATTGTTTAAAAGGGAAAGAATTAGTTCGCATGATTGAGCAACTTCTTGGTCATATTAAAAGGACGCTTGGGAGCCATTGTTGTCCCTTATGATTTAACATCTGCTAAAAAAAGAACAGAGTAAAAACCAGGGTTATGAAGATACATAATAGGTACTGCTAGAAGCGCAAATCTGCTAGTATAGTAAGAACACTACATATGGTCCTGGAACATGCGGGGTCCATAAATTGTCTATATAAAGAATGCGGCCTTAGTAGCTGCTATTCCATGGAGCAAAGGGGTAGATCGTCCCATTTATTGTTGACCATTGTTTACTTGTTGGCATCTTGGTCCAAGCAGTGAAAGCCTCCCTTTGGGGATGGGGAAAGGTGGATACAGGGGAGTCAGCACAGCCTCACAACTCAAAATACGTGCAGTAGTAGCAATAAATCACTGACCAGCAAATACTTACTCTTATGACAACAGAAATAATTTACTTTATCACAATCAATGCAAATGGAACTATGACTTTCATAAACAACTACACAGTCCCCCTGAGGTTTCTTAGGTGGTTCCCTAGGTCCTACTCCCTCCTCGTTCTAGCGATAGTCGTTATTCCCCATTCACAGAAGGTAACATTTAGGCTTAGCACAACTAGTCTTCAAGAGTCCACTCACATTCTGTATGAAAGTCAAAAGTGTTCCAGTGCTGGTGGGGTGGCTTGGACAGCCATCATGGTGGGGAAGCCTGATGAGGCTCCGGGCGTCCAAGCGGCTAATCTGTTCGAATCCGTATCTAATCCTGCCCAAACAAATCATCCAGACCTCATTGGCGGCCGGGGACGAGTGGGAATCCCGTGGCAATACGAAGCGGTGGCCCGCCCATCCGGAATCAGCCGTGACGGATGCAGAGGCGGGGCGGGCCTGTGCCTGTGCAGGGCATGCGCCTTCCCTGTATCTAGTGCCTGAGATGTGACGCAGCCTAGAAGGCGGACGAAGGCTGCGCAGGGCCCCCAAGGGTGAGGAAAGGCAGTGCTGCAAGGTATTGCTGTGGGGGTGGGGACAATCTGAATTGGGGCCGGATTTGTCTGGGGGGGCCTGGGGACCACGGCCCCCAACGAGACTTGCCTGCCGCTGGGGTGGGGTGCCCAAGTGATCGGGGCCTGTGGTGAGCTCCTGCGGGGCCTCCCCCTGCTGGTTTGGGCCACCAGAGCTGGGGATCGCCGCTGGTTGGTCTCCGGCGGGGGCTTCGGGACCCCCCCGGGCCGAGACCTTGATTGTTGGCGGTGCTGGAATGTGGTGCCCCTGGCCTCCTCTGCCCTGAGGATGAGACCATGGCCTGGCAGTACGTGGGGGCAAGCCGGCCTGAGGCAGAGAACACTGAAACGAGTGAGTTGGGCTCCACCCAGCCCTCCCTTAACTAAAAAATAATTTGTGCGGCCGATTTGGCATACCAAGGGGGGCAAATAATTCATATCAAGGTGCCCTCTATGGCTGTGGGACTGGGTGGAGACCAGGACCCCGTGGAATAGATGGAGAGGCCATGTTTGGCCAAGGACTCCGTGCAAAAGTTTGCACCCACTGGGCCCAGAACAAGACCAGTTGAGACTCACCGGGGTGGCCTTCCTTAGTGGTCAGTGCCGCCCATTTGATTCCTGCCTGCTGGGGCTAAAAAGCAGATAAAGAGAGCATTGGTGCTGAGTGGTCCCGGGAATGGCGGTGGGGATTCACCTGTGGCAGTTAATCTATCCTGGGCAGACGGCCCCTCCTGTGGTGCAATTATTAAACAGTAGGATTCTATCAATGTGCAAAAAGTGAAGTAAATTTTTGTTGTGATTATCTATCTAGGGTGCACTTAGTATTGTGACGAAATCCCATTTTAATGTTCCCAGCTGAGAAGTTAATAAATCATTTTTTTCTACTAGCCAGGGAATTTTTAATTTGCTCTCACATATTTAGGTCCCTACACTTTTCACTGTCCTCACACCACACATAGCCTATCGTCACAATACTAAGTGCTCCCGCGTAGCTCGTAGGTCGCAGCACGTCCCGCCCCGTAGAGGGACGGGAAGACCCCTACGATGAAGCATGACACTAAGGGACTCTTAGTGTGTGAGGGGTATTTTAAAAGCACATAGTGCTCCTCGTTTGCCATCAACAAAGAGAGCCACTCTCACAAACCCTAGATAGATAATCACAACAAAAATGTAAGGGTATTCACTTTTTGCACATTGATTGAATCCTACTGTTTAATTATACTATTTTGGAGGGTGATTCTATCATTACCTCTACACTTCCTCGACTCTTGCTTTGGATCATTACTGGCAGCGTGCAGCTGCAGAAGTCATTTGGAAAACCCTTTTTTTACAGCACATTTCGTGCCTCTACATTCTGAAAGCACTTTTTCCTTTGGGATTCAGAAAAGAGAGAAACTAACAGCTAGATTCATGAAAGAAAAATCGGCTCGCAAAGGGCCAGATTCTGCGAATCTGGCCCTTTGCGAGCACTATTTTTGCATTTGGGATTCATCATCCCAAATGCAAAAATCGGTAATTGCGAAATCGCATATTTGCGAGGAATTGCATTTAAGGAATCTCTATTTGAGATTCCTTAAATGCAATTCATTAACCATTTTTGATTTGCGAATTCGCTATTTCTGGCCGCTATTTACAGCGAGGTCAAACCTTGTGGTAAATAGCGAAAACGTAGAAAAATGCATTTAAATGCATTTTTCTAAGTTGCATGTTACACACACACATGTCCTTTGGACATGTGTGTGCGCAACACCAATGTAGATTACATTTCAGGGGTGCTACAGGGTGTCCTTTGGACACCCCTGACACCCTTGAAATCGCATCCTTATTTGTGATTAGCAAATTGTTAATCGCAAATAAGGAATGTGTAGGAATCGCAATTTATTTAGCGATTCCTACATGAATCCCGTTTTGCAAGTCCTTAATAGCGATTCCTTAATAATCGTTATTAAGGACTCGCAAAACGGCACTATGATGAATCTAGCTGTAAGAATGGCCAACCTGGGCCTTACTTTCACTGAGGAGGAGATCTCTAATCTTATGGCATCATGAGGCACCTTTGAGGGCCTAAACTCTGCTGTACCCTCCACCAGCAACAATGATTGGGACAAACTAGAAGAACTAAGGAGGACCCAGATTAAAACCGTCCTACATGGACTGCTGATGTCTGAATACCTCAGAGTCAACACAGCCCCACCGGGCTTAGTTGTTCGGAATGAACCATACATCTTCCTGGACGTCAAAACATTCAAAATTGACTGGTCTCAAATTTCCTGGCGTTGCACATGAGATTGGATCGTGCTTATAATAAAAACCGCCAGTAGACTGGCTTCTGAACTGAAAGTTGAGATTCAAGCTATCGAAGTACGACTAAGGAGCTATGAGTCCCCAGCCAGTCTGAAGAAACACCTAGATGAACTCAATAAGACACTTAACGACTTTGAGACATCGCTCAAATTGAGTAAATATGACAAATTCCAAAAACACACCAGCCGGTGGACACAGGAAAAAATATATCCCTATATCAAAGACGATTATAGATCATCACGGGATAATACCACTGATGATGAGTCATCTGATACTGGATCCAACAATTCAAACTCGAGCAGAGGCAGAAACCCCAGATATCAGGGCACACGACAGAACTATCGACGCCCCAATTATCATGGAGCAAGAGGATGGAACAACTATCCACCACAGATGATGTATCCCCCTCAGCAATATGGCCCACCACCCTTTCAACAACCACAAGGCCCCTATCCACCATGGGCATATCAACAACAAGAATATGGCTATTATGACCAGACTTCTTTTTTAGATTCGCCCCAGGGGAGGAACAAGGGACGGAACAGGAGAGGAACCACCGTTCATTGGACAACAGGAGAAGAGGAACCACTAAGAATGGCAAGAAGAAGCATGACGGGGGCATCGAAAAACCGGAAATGAGCCTAATAGTCAATCTCACAGATTTCAACCTTTCAGAAGTTCATCTAGGTATTTCTTCAGACTGGCTGGGGACTCATAGCTCTTTAGTCGTACTTTGATAGCTTGAATCTCAACTTCCAGTTCAGAAGCCAGTCTACTGGCGGTTTTTATTATAAGCACGATCCAATCTCGTGTGCAACGCCAGGAAATTTGAGACCAGTCAATTTTGAATGTTTTGTCGTCCAGAGAGATGTATGGTTCATTCCGAACAACTAAGCCCGGTGGGGCTGTGTTGACTCTGAGGTATTCAGACATGATCAGTCCATGTAGGGCAGTTTTAATCTGTTATGCTTGGAGTAGATTGCGGCGAATGGCCGAGCTGGGGTCTAGGACAATTTGAGCTTCAAGGGCTCCCTGACAGATCTCTAACTCAACAAGTTGTGAAATGTGTTTGTGCTTTTTGCAGGCCCTGAAACTGATGTCCACCCTGCGGATCATGGGCTCCCGGTCTTCCTATAGGATGACTTTGGACGGGCTGAGGCGGGGTTTGATGTGAAATAGTCAGAGATGGCCTGCCAGGGTCTTTTGATAAACTGAGTCACTGAGATACCATGGCAACATCCACCAATGGAAGGGGGGCCTTTAAGATCCCATGCAGATTTTGAGAAGGAGAGGAGAGTGATCGGACAGTCTCCTGGGAAGTGTAGGGATATGTGATATTCTATGGATGTAGCTATGTTGCATGAAGAGATAATCTAAGCGTGATAGCGAGCCATGGACAGCGGATAAAAAGGTAAACTCCACTTCAGCAGGATGATAAGCCTGGCAGACATAGGACCACCCCAATGTAGTAGCTAAGACATGAAATTTGAATCTACTTATCTGAGGTTCGCGTCTATCGCATAGGTAGTTTAGGGGTGACATGACATCATTCCAATCTCCACTCAACAGTGTCAGGCCCTCCGGGAGTTCCCCTCAAGCAGTGTCATTCTGTCTATAAAAGCATTACCCAAGGAGGGGAGCATATATGCTCCTAATGTTCACGTGTTTCCCGTGTAGTGCCCGTGATATAATGGTTTAGTGACTCCAAGGGTCTAGCTCGTGCTTGGAGAGAACAAATGGAACCCGGTGGTGTATGAGAATAACTGTGCCCCTGGTTCCCCTGGTGAACCCAGAATGGTAAACGGTATGGTACCCAAACCTAGTGAGGCATGGAGCTTTATTGCCCAGGAGATGGGTCTCTTGTAGACGAAGAATGCCTGCCTCGAAACACTTGGCTTGTTGGAGAACCGCACCTCTTTTAATTTTGTTAAGCAGTCCTCTTACATTCCAAGAAACTATAATCAGTTCCCAAAGCTGGGGAGTACCTGTGTATGATGAAATCTATTGTGCATTTGGAGAACATCTTTAGCCGTGTGCATGTGGTTGCGGTGTAGCCCTTGTGTTCATGTGACAACTATAACTATAACAACTGAGGAATTTCACAATTTCCCATCCCCTGCCGTGATACTGCCACCAACGAAGATCATCTGTTGTGGAGGAGGAAAGCCCAGAGCCCCAACGGGGGGTCCGAGGAGACCTCGTCCAATCATATCCCAACTTCAGATTCATACAAGAAAAAAAGTTGTACAAATAAAACAAATTATTCAGCATAATTAACATCCTACTGAGTCCCCCTGAAACCCCCTCACCCCAGAAGCATCTGTCGCCCTGAAAGAGAAAACTAAGGTAATAAATAGTCTAGAAAATGGGAACAGAGTGGTGGACCCCTCCTTAATCTGGAATAAGTGGTAGCCATCAAAACAAAACTAGAAAGTTATAATTAATCCTGGATGCCATGTTGTCCTGAAAGAGAACAATTGGTAGAACAGGGGTCACAGGGTGGGGCTCTAAGAGAGGTCTGTTCTGCAGGGTTTTCGGTGTGCAGCACTGAGGCAGCATTGTGTTGGCCTTCCAGATCCAGTTGGTGGTCTGCTGCTTGGGTGGACTGAAGGGTGTGTGCTGGGGAAGTAGACTGACCACGTGTTTGAGGAGATAATGAGGGTGATTTTTGCAGAGAGTTTTCCGGAATTGAGTATGGTATAACTGTGATTTGGGTGGCAGTGTTGTTCCACCGGGTTTGGTAGATTTGGACCCTCACAAGAGATCCATATATGGAGCAAGCGCTCCTCCATGAGCTACAACCAGGCAGCCTCTGGGGGTGCCAAAAAAGTGAGACTGAAGTCCAAGTGCCCTGAGCTTCAATTTAACCTCTAGGTAAGAATGACATTGCTGTTGAACGTCTCTAGTGTGAGAGGAGAACCTTGGCATCCCCGCAGCATAGTTTCAGCTGTGAACAGGCCTCTCGAAGGAATGCACCCTATCCCTGAAATTAAGGATGCGAGTGATGACTGGTCTGGGAGATGTACCCGGAACAGTTTTGGAGTCAATGCCCTGTGGGCCCTCTCCACTGCAAACTGTTGGTCTGGAGGCATCCAAAATGTTATCCAGCTTTCAAGATATTCATAGACTTGCTGTGGTTCGCTGCCTTCAGGTATACTAATCACATATACATTTTTGCGTCTGGAGTAGTTTTCTGCATCTTCGGCACAGGGGTGGAGTTCCAAAATACGCGTAAGGAGAACGGCCACTTGGGTTTTAAGAGTAGTAACATCATCCTCCACTGTGAACAAGCTGGATTCCACCTCCGTGATCCTGGCCATAGCATTACAAAGGTATTGACAAGGTAAGGCAAAGTCTTCCTGCACCTCACTAATCTTGGCTGCCACTGCTGCCTGGGAAGACTGAATGGCTTGAAGAATCATGGCAAGGTGTGTGTCTGATGAGGGTTACCTTTCTGCACCAGCAACCCGTTTGGGTTGGCCCCCGTTCCGGTGGTGTATTGGTCCATTCGAGTCTGAAAGGTTGCCAGAAGGACAGATTTGTTTTTTCCCATGTTGACAAAGTGTTGTCACCACTCCACACTTTCACACTGGAGAGCCAACCTGCTTGCCACAACACTGCAGCAATACGAGCAGCCAACCCCCTGGGCAGCAGAAAGCCACCTCCTAGCAGAGGGACTGGGGCTGGAAAAGGCTGGTAGACACATTGGGGGGTGAGCACGCAAGGCCCACACCAAGTCCAGGTGACATCCGAAGAGTGAATGAGGCCAGGCTGGACCACAGCCCCATGGCTAAGTTGTAGTGTCCTGAGAATAGGGTGCAGTTTAGCAGCAACAGAGCATGGGGACAGAGGTCCACAAGGCACCACAGGGAAGGGGGAGTAGCTGCAGCAAAGAACCCTACCAGGAACTCGGGGGGAGGTAAAAAGAGGGGAAGGACACCCATTCAGGGGGTCCAGAGGCTATGTGGCCCAATGTGTGTCATCCAGCAGACGTTCAGTGGGGGCCACTTGTTCCCCAGATGGGATCAACAACCTCAGGTGGGCGAATTCTCTAGCATTACGGAGGGAGTGATGCCCATGTTCATGTAGAGCTGGAACAGGCCATGCCATGCCTCAGGCTCATGTTGTGTGTAGGAGAGCTGGTCAGTGTTACCTGGAGCTGTGGGCATCAAGAGGTCAGTGCAGTGCTCCAGCCTGTGAGCAATGGTTCATGTGAAGGTGGCACCAGAAGTAATTATCGGGCAGGTGATCTGATCAGTACCCACAGTTGGTGTTGGGGCCCGCCAGAGCATCTGATGAAGGCTTCCATGTGATTCTGAGTCCTGGGACAGGAAGACACATCAAAGGCATGCCGCTTCCCAGCACAGGCGAGGGGCCTGTAAAGAAGCCCAGTTAAACGTGGGGGGAAGCATGATGACCCCTCAAGGATATTCTCTGCTGCCGCAGCAAGGGCTGGCAGGCCACAGGGTCGCAATCTCAGTTTCAGCAGTGCTTTTTTCTAATACTGAAGGGCAGCACAGACAGGTAGAGACCACTCCCGAGGGTCAGTAGTAGTCAGGGCCAGCCCTGGGGAGCCTAGGCCGATGCAGCCCCATATCTCTCTGCCAAGGCACTCCTGGTGCAGGTAGAATCAGCCCCAAGGTCCCACAAGAGAGTGCGGGCAGTCCATGGTCCAGGACGTAGGAGGGAATTGGTGGGCAGAAGGCATCTTTCAAGGTTGGCTGCAGCGAGGGGGGGTGACCCCTAATGGAACCCCTGCATTACATCTGAGGGCCAGGCAGGTCATCACAGTTCCAGCTGGCTATTAGTCAGGTTCTTAGAGTAGCACCAGCAAGCTTGGAGCAATCCCAGGAGATCTGCAGCATTTTCTGCCAGCCCTGGGAGCCTCAATTTGTTGTGGCTCTGGGATCTCCTCATCCAAGCCTGTCAGGCACCCAGCAGGATCCAGCCCCAAGATGTTGGGTAGCCCACAAGGCATGGTTTGAGTGGGTCCCGGTCCAGACGATTAGAGGATGCAGGTGGGCCGGAAACATTCCCTCCAGGGTTGCGGCAACTAGAGCTGTGTCGAGGGCTGCTCTGATGCTATGGAGCTGTAGGAGCCACAGCGATGATGCTCTCTGGATCTTTTCGATAGGGCAGCCTCTAAGTGGTGCAGGCTGCCATGTTGGAAAGAATTGTCTCTCCGAAGCCATGGAGAAACAGGACGGCTGCACACTTCTGCCAGCCGATCTCACAGCAAATAGGTCCAAGGACTGCGTGAGGCAGTTTTGGGGACAGAGGTGATGTTCTGATTACATCAGTCACATTGAACATGTTGGAGATCCACTCATCTCATTGGGGAACTTTAAGATTTATATCTCACTGAGAAATTACTCTGCAAGGAGGGGGAGATGTAATGTAACTGTATTGCATGTCAGGGGCGCTAGGACCCTGGTGATAATAGACATGCTGGGAACTGGAAAGTAGCTGGGGAACCAGAAATGGAAGGGCTAGAGGGGGGAGAAAGGGATATAGTTAAGAGCAGGGAAGATGGGCGCAAACTAAACTCCAGTATTCCATAAAGGTAACTTCCACTGCCATCCAGGGTCTCCATATTGCACGTGTAGAATACGACATCAGCGTGGCCACCCTCATCAGAAAGATACTGTTCCTCCTGAAACCAAATAGATCAGGTTGACAGAGGGTTTGGCAGCTAGGGTACTGTGCCATATTTGTGACAGATGAGCAATTTAGACAAAGTTCTTCTCTTGTCCACTTTATGGTACATCTTTGAGCACTGAAAGAATAGTGGGTCAATTCTATTTTATTTGTACCTTTGCCTTGAAGATGATTCCTAATCTGAGGATTTCAACCTCCTAGTGCTCCTCCAACAGGGTTTTGGTTGTGAGAGTCCTATTGCACTAGCTGGTAACCTTCAAATTAATTAGTGCATACTCTTCAACAATGAGAGGATGGTTAAAATGTCGAACTTGTGAAAGGGAAGGCACCTATTAGAATAAACTGTAAGAAGGGTGCCAAATTTCGTATCATAAGAAGGTCACTTCTGCTTTTAATCATTGTTAATGTGATGAAATACTGCCATGCCAGACTAGAAGATAAATGAGTAAGAGGTCAACTCTGTGAGTTGGTGATTTTTGTAGAGGGAAAAGAAAAAAAAGTTGCAGAGTTGCAAACTACATGAAAAAAGTAAAACGAATTCAGAATGTCAAGTCAAAGAATTCTTATTTAGTCATATAGACACGTCAACTTATTAAGCATTCACTTAGTTGCAGGGCTATGCCATTAATTTCATGACATTTAATGGTAGATGGAAAATATATATTGGAACATAGGTTGTTTTTCTTAGATTTCAAGGTTGACCATTGATGTCTTTAGATGAAGAATATCACGGGATGTATTTCCCAAAGTAGTAATACAAAGTGACCAGAGTTTGAAACCTCAAGAGATATAACCTATTACATTGTAAAGATAGGTGCAATTGACAGAATTGAATCTCCTCACATGATATGTTACTAAGAATGTATGTGGCTGTCCTGGCGATTATGGACAAGCCTTTGCTCAGAGCGTTCTTTTTCATTCAAGGACTCTTGTATTGCTTGTAAGATTTAACATGGGTGCAGCAGTACTCTGCAAACATAACACATTTCAACTGCTCGAATTTCCAGTAGTGGTAGTTGGTACCAGATCACGGTGATCAAAGGTTTTTTATCTTATTTTATGAGCATCTACTTCTGTTCTGTGGCTATCAATCGGATGCGGGTTGACTTCCAGTTTTAAAGCATTAATTGTACTTGGTATTGTAATGTCATGGGTACCAAAGAGAACACCACTTATAACAGATGCAATGCTTCAAAACCACTTAATTGATGCCCAGGCTTCAATAAGTTTGTGTAAAATATGAGAGTTCAGAAGCAGGCATTTTAAGACCTTTAATAGGTCTAAAGATTTAGCTTGAGCTAACAGTTCATTACGGTGAGTAAAGTGTTTATATGTCAGTGTGTTTGCAAAATTATTGCAACCCCTTAAAAAATAATGAACAGAGTTGGTGACATTTTCTTCTGAGCTGATGTACCTATTGATGTTCTAATATTTGCTTTTACCCTCATTTTATGATTTTTTTGTAGACCACACAGCACAGCCATTCCTCTAATTGAACGCACATTCAACACGTTCCCCTCCTTCAACTCTGTAGGGGAGTGGTTGGAGGCTATCGAGATGGGGAGGTATAAAGACAACTTCAATGCAGCGGGCTACTGCTACCTAGAGTCTGTGGCTAGAATGACGGTCCAGTAAGTAAACATTTTGCACAAAGCATAGCTTTTGTATGATATAGCTTTAAAAAGTAGGCTTTTTGTTAACTGTTTCTTTGAGATAAAAACTCTCATGTGTCTTCATATTTTGGATTCTGTTTAGTGGTCATTTAGGTCATGATTCACTACAAGTAACCACAAGTCACAGGTTTACACCTACAATCGTCATAAAGTAATTAATTTCATTGATGGACAAAAATCCATTCATTTACTCATGGAAATCTGTGACAATCATTGATTTCAATGTTTGATTCTAATCCTAAACTGTAACTGTAACTGTAAATAAATATTTTCCTGTATTAGATCCATGTTACAGCGCAAATGCATCATACATTTCTTTTTTCTGAAAAGGAAAAATATTCCTCAATGTGGAAAAAGCCTTTTGCCTATATTACCTGAAAATATGTGGATATTTGGGGGGTACTTATGCATCCAATATGAAAATCAATGCCAAAATTAGGTAACTATAAACGTATTTGAGTGAATAAATAGGATCTCAAAAACATTGCAATGTTTGTCAATATCTTCAAAGCCACACACATTCCCAAGCTCTTGAACACCCATGCCAATCCATCATACAATAGAATCTCTTACAAAATCGTGTATTTTTTCCAGCCATAAAAGTGAACTGTAACTACGACAGCAAGGGTGCACCACAACATTCAGCATTGCATATATAGACTTTAATAAGTCACGAAGAGTGTTGTTCCTCAATAGGATTTTATTTCAAACAACACGGTTGAAGCATCACACAGCCGACACGTTTGGCCCCAACATGGGACTTCTTCAGGGCTTCTACAAATGATGTCAATCTTCTGCGAGCACCAGTCTGGTCACAGAGGCACCGTGAGTGACAAAAAGAAAAGCGTCTCATTATTCTATAGATGACAAGAAATAATGATGAATCCAAAAGGGGTCCCGTAGGTATAATCAATTGTCTCTCAAAAGGAGAGCTCTACTAGGTTCAGTCAGAGTTCCATCTGGTATCATGTAATAAACCGGTTTCCTATCTAGAGTCTGTATGTCATGAACAATCACAGTTCTCAGATGGACAGGAAAGATGCAAATGTAATGCAGTGCCACGATCTACCGGTCTGAGATTGGACCGTGTGGCAAGGATTCCAAATGCAATTCCCGAGGCGACCGCGAACTGTGGTCTTAAAATTCCTCATACTATGGAACTGTGGAATGAATTCCAATGCTACATCTAACTTTTTTCTGTGTAAAAGTTTTATTCTACAACACAA
Organism: Lissotriton vulgaris; assembly: GCF_964263255.1. Classification (NCBI taxonomy): domain Eukaryota; kingdom Metazoa; phylum Chordata; class Amphibia; order Caudata; family Salamandridae; genus Lissotriton; species Lissotriton vulgaris. Next base: position 916,650,461 of record NC_141687.1, read on the forward strand.
ATGCATTTCTTTATTTACAAACCCTTTTATGATATAATGTGTGTCCTGTATATTATGGTTATAGTTTCACTTGGTATTTCAGGATGTTGATATAAAGTACTTGGGCTCATTCCTTTTTTTAACAACATTTCTATGAAATCATAAATGTGTCATTAATGATACTGAAATGATAAGGAAGACAGGCGGTACATTAGTGACGGTTCAATATTTTTCTTACATACCTTATTTACCACTCTTTCAATATTCTTTCCCAATTCAGTACTGTTAGATTTGGGGGTCTCTAGTTGGCAGAGGTAGGTACCTTTGTCCAAATAGGGACCCTTGCGTCTAGTCAGGGTAAAGGGTGCACTCCTAAAATAATCCCTGGTCAACCCCTTGGTAACTTGGCATGAGCAGACAGGCTTATATCAGAGGAAGTTTGTAAAGCATTTGTGAACACATACAGTAACCCAGTGACAACACTACAGATGGACGCCACACAAGTTGTAGTATAAAAATAAGTATGTTTATATCGACCTAACACAAGCCCACAAACAACAAAAATCCACAATACTGTACTTTAAAAATGGTATAATTAGCTTTGTACTCTTAAGATGTCAAATGTGACACTAAGTTCAATGTACCTTTGGATGCTTAACGCTATACAACAAAAGTGTTGCAGGGAAGGTGATACGTTGTTTCCTTACACCCAAGAACAGTGATGCGCCGGGTCCCTACTGATGCGCAGGGGATGCATTGTTTTTTCTCGGCGTGGGGAGGTGAAGTGTCGGTTTCTTACTGCGCTTCCATGGCGATGTGGCCCGCAACGCTGTGATGCGATGAAGATCCGGTGCAATGAAACAAAAATGATGTCTTCTCCTTGATGCAACACGATGGCCGTGCGGCGACTCAACGATTCTTCTGAGCCGTGACAGGCCCTGTAACACACTTCCGGGAGTACGACGGCATCTGATGCGACTGCGATCCTCTTCTCCGGTGATGCAAGGTGCTTGGCAACGATGCGACAGCTGCAGTGACGACACGCTTTCCCAGCGATGCAACGACAGCGGCTGCTGCGGCAACATGCTTCTATGATGATGCGGCGGCATCTGGTGCGATGTCGATCCTCTTCTCCAGCGATGTGGGGTGCTTTGGCAACGATGCGACAGCGGCAGTGGTGGCGACATGCTCCTTCTTCGTGAGTCGAGCTTCCAGCTCCTTGCGACACACAGTCCTTTAGAAAGCCCAACACAACTGCAGGCACTTCCAAATAACTCTTGGGGAGCTGGTGGGTGAAGTCTGTTGTCCCTGAGACTTCAGCAGGAGGCACGCTCTATCTCAAGCCCTTGGCGATACTTCAGAAGTTAAATGAAAGTTGCAAAAAGTCCTTTCTCCTGTCTTTGGCAGTCAGGCAACCACTGCAGGTCAATCCCTCATGCTTAGGGATATTCTCTCCTTGTTCTCTCTGGTTCCTGTCCTCAGCAAAGGTTTCTTCTTGTTTCCCAAAAGTGATCTAAAGTTCTGGGGTGTGGGTCCCCCTTTTTTATTACACAGTTTCTCTTTATTCTCTGAAGGCAGAGAGGCCTTTGCCTAGTCCAAACCAGTTCTGGTCAGTCCTGGAGCACTCTGTTTACATGACTCCTTCTTTCCTTTTACAGTGCAGGGCAGGGACATCAGATGCACCACAGGAGGTGGAGCAAGCATTGTGGAGGGAAGGCACAGCCCTATCCAGGTCCAAGGTGCAACTCCTCCCACCCATATAATGTAGATCTCTCTATTCAGCCCTGTGCTCACTCACCCTGTCTCCTGAAATCCCCCAGCTCCTGTCACTCAAACTCCAGACAAGGAATACACAACCTAGCAGAGGCAGGCTTGGATGGTTAGACAAGAAAATACCTACTTTCTAAAAGTGGTATTTTCAAACACAGAATGTTAAAACCAACTTCACTAAAAGATGCATTTTATCATTCTGAGTTCAGGCATACTAAACTCAAATGTATACCTAGTTTCCTGAGTCAGTTAGGATTATAAGACTTAATAATCAAACTACCCATTCTGGCTACAGGTGGACTTGCAATAGGGAAAACGGAAATGGCTTAAATTCACTATCAGGACATGCCACACTCATCAAGGCTTATCCTACCTTTTACCTACAATGCTCCTTGCCCTTGAGAAAAGGGAAGGTTTAGGGACTGGCAAGTGGGTGCACTTGCCCAGTCAGCATGGCAGTACCAGACTGCACACAGGCTCTGCAATGGCAGACCTGAGACACACCTTTACGGGCTGCTTCTATGGGTGGCACAAGCCGTGCTGCAAGCCCACCAGCAGCATTTGGTTTACAAGCCCTGGGCACACTCAGTGCACTGTACTAGGGTCTGACAAGTAAACCAAACCAGCCAATCATGGAGTCTCTAATCCATACATCAATTTATAATAGGGAGAGCATATGCATTTTAGCACTGATCAGCAGTGGTAAAGTGCCCAGAGTCATAAAACCATCAAAAACAGGTCAGACAAAATACAGGAGGAAGGCAGAAAGTTCAGGGATGACCCTGCAAAAAGGGCCAAGTCCAACAAGTACCAAATGTTTTATTTCTTCTTCAGTATGATGTACCACCATGAGTGGAATAAAAGAAACACATTCATCTGTATTCTGGCCAACATCTGCATGCTTTGCAGTTCTCACATTTTATACTTTGCCTTTTTTACCTACTCCATGTAGCAGTTCCAGATCTTGGCTGTATGGTAAAAGAAAGAGCAGCTCCCGGTACAGCAGCATCTAACTTTTGAGAGCTGAAGTAAACCAGTGCTGCACAAACACAAAATACGAGTAGGGGAGTAGAGGTGGATCTTCCTCGAAAGACAGATGGGGCTCCATCCTGTCATTGCTTTGAATGGTAGACAGAGATCCATGCAGTAGAATAAAGATGTGAAATACTAAGCTCCATCTGTGGCGTAGTCATTGGTGGGTACCGGACCTGGGATGAGGCTACAAATGGGTACAAGATAGGGGATAGGTAACTCAAAGAATGACTGTACTCTCCCAGAGCATTTGCCAAGGTCCAAGTAAACTTCTCGGGCATGCCACGTGTGTCGCTGTCGAATAATAGAATCGACACTTCATGCCCCTGTAAAGCACGTGAAGACAACAGAAATATGCCAAGAATCTACAAGTTGATGGTCAAGAACCTGCTGGTCAAATCATACAGAAAGGTACAGTGCTGCCACACAATATAAAGTTGTACATTATACGGAAAGATACTACAAAAGCTGGTTTTGTACTGATACAGGAAAAGTGCTGGGTGATAGAAGTAGTAAGAAGCCTCAATAAGCGGACCTCAGTACATGGGCCAGAAGAACCAAGATGAAGCATGAGTTTTGCTGACTGAGCTGTCCAAAACCTGATGTGGCTCACCTCCAAAGTTGCCAGGGCTCCTATCTACACCGAAAAGAATGTAACTGCTTTTCTAATTGTGACTAACACTACTGAGGCTGGTCCATCGCAAGGCCCTAGCAATAGAACGAATGACGGAGACTCAAATGGACAGCCAACAGGTGCAGAAAGAGCTCGCCCCATCAAAGTCTGCCAGTTCCATTAATAGTTACTATGCTGCCGCCTTTTTGAAACCACCACCAATACCACCTATAAGCAAAATATTGGAGACAGGTGGACTACGTGGATAGAGACATTTGATGATTTTACTGATGCACTTGAAGAGAATGATAACAAAAAGATTACCAAGGATCTCAAAAATATTACTGGGGATGATGTGAAAGAATAAATAAAGAAATTGCTGTGAACTGACGAAGAAATTACATGTGGCCAGATTAAAGAAATGCTGAATCTCAAGTTCAATCCAGTACCAAACATTGATTACGAGTAAATCATTTTCAGTCAAGAACACCAAAATGTTGGTGAAACCATTAATGAATTTGTGGAAAAACTTGATAGGCTCATCAAGCACAGTAAGTTCAATGAAGTTAATAATGAGGAAGCTATGAAACTTGGAGTTATTGATACATGCTTGTCAGATCCATTCAGACAATGAATGCTGAGAGAAACTCTTGGGCTGAGGCAGGTATTGATGGCTACCAGAGCTGACGAGTATGCTGAAAGACAAGCCGCTGGCATGGAGGCCGAGATACCCAGGGTGAATCAGTCATAAGTATAACAGGTAAGCCAAAACAAAAGACTGAAGAACACAAAGTGATATCTACACATTAAAACAAGTTATGTTTTAGATTTGGATTTTCATTTCCACACAAAGATAAATGTCTCACCATTGGTCAGATATGTAAAGGCTGTGGAAAAGAGAACCATTTTGTGACAGTTTGTAAAGTGCAGGAAAAAGTAAGTGTATCATGGTATGAAAACAAAAAGACTGCCAGAACACTCCAGAGCCAACGTTCGACCCACCCCGACAAGGCCAAGCAGCATCATCAATTGAGGCAAGTTGACACTGAACAAAGTCGATTGACATCTAAATCATCATCAAACAGTTTGTCTGCCTCACTATCAAGTAAAAGTGAAAGTGAGGAATTTGGTTGTACCATGTCAATGTTTCTCTCAGAGAAACATGTGCATGTTCGATTGGCTACATGTGAGGAAAAATGTCAGTCAAAGAAAACTCAACATTTCAAGGGACCAAAGTTATACAAACATTGTCCAAAATGTGAATTACAATATGAATGCTCACCATGAAATATTAAGTTAATTTCCTTCATTGTTTCATCGTTTGGGAAAGCTGAATACTGTGAAAGTAAAGTTACAAATTAATGATGATGTCCATCCTGTTGCTCAGTGACATAGACAAGTTGTATTCATTTACAAGAAGCTGTTGAAAAAGAACTTAAATTGTTAAAGCATTACATTATTCAGCGTTCAGCTGGTCTGACGCCATGGGTTTCTCCCATATTGGTAGTGCCCAAAAAGGTCACTTAAGGAGCTGTGCGCATATGCGTTGATACGAGTAAAGCAAACAAAGCAATTGAACGAGAACAAAATCCAGGTCCACACATTGCATATATGACAACGCAATTAAATGCTGCAAAGTTATTCTCCCGTCTTGATTTAAATAAAGGCTATCATCAGTTGGAACTCAGAGAAGATAGCAGGTATATTACAACCTTTTCTGAACATGTCGGTCAGTTTCGATATAATAGACTCCGTTTAGTGTGTCATCAGCTGCAGAAATTTTCCAATGTGTCATTTGACGTTTCCTACAGTTGATTGTGAATAAATTCAATTATAGGGATGACATATTGATTTTCAGAGCTACACAGAAGAAGCATGAAAAAGCTCTCACCAAAGTATGTCATTCACTGACTGATGCAGGCTTGACATTAAATGCAGACAAGGTGAGTTCCACAAGACAAAGTTAACATTCTTTGGCCACATCTGTTAAGATGGGGGTATGACACTGGATCCTGCCAAAAGTACAAGCTTTGTCACATGCTGATCCCCACAAGATGTTTCTCTGATACGTTCATTTCTTGGCATGGCCAGTGACTGCTCAAGATACATACAAGACTTTGCTACCATAGGTGTTTCTTATAGGAGTTAACAAAAACAATTTTTTCATTCAAGTAGTCACAAGAATGTGAGTGAGGTTTCAGGAAAATAAAACAAGCCATTGAAACTGCTACTAAAATGGCCGTTTTCCCCTTTGGTATTGCCCTATTTCAATCCAAAGCATGATAAAGAGGTTGTTGTTGACGCTAGCCCAGTTAGGTTAGGCCGTATCCTGGCACAACAGAGCAGACACCCCCATCCTCAAAGGCATGTTGTGGCATATCAAACACAAAGAGAGGATGGATGGAGCACTGAAACCTTTCAGATACTCACCCCCAGTCACAGGTCTCGGTTGAATCCATCATCATTCTTTAGCTCACATCGCCACCTCGGTTCAGACCCAGCTATATGCAATCAGTCTTGACCCTGTGCTTCATGGGAACAGTCCAGCCTGAAATGCCAAGCCAGGTCTTCCTTGAACCGGAAGCAAGCATCCTGAGCTGGATTCTGGGTAACATCCTTCATCAGCCAGGCTAGCTTGAATACAGTGGCAAGGTGAGCAAGGTACCCACGTCTGGGCATACCCTACCAACTTAGGGCAGTCAAAGCAAACACAACGAGATGATGGACGGAGCGCTGAAACTTTTCAGACACTCAACCCCAGCCACAGAATTGGGTTGAATCCATCATCATTCTTAAGCTCACTTCGCCACCTCAGCTAGCCTGGCTGATGAAGGGTGTTACCCAGAAACCGGTCCCAGGATGCTTCGGGCTGGACTGTTCCCATGAGACACAAAGTCAAGACTTATTTGCATATAGCTGGGTCTGAACTGAGGTGGCAAAGTGAGCTGAAAAATGATGATGGATTCAACCCAGATCTGTGACTGGGGGTGAGTGTCTGAAAAGTTTCTGCACTCCGTCCATCATCTCCCTGTGTTTTCTATGTTGTGGCATATGCCAGTAAAAGTTTGTCCCAGATAGAACGTGCTTACTCACAACCTTAGAAAGAAAGTTTGGCCGTGCTATGGGCTTGTGAACATTTCCATGTATTCCTTTATGGAAAGCCTTTTACGCTGATAACTGATAATCAAGCTTTATTGACTATTTTTGGCAATCCAAAAGCCAACATGCCTCCTCGCATTGAATGATGGGGACTACGATTGCAATCGTATGATTATACTACTACTTTTCCAGAGTTCATATACAAGTTCAAGGTACTCCATCCAAGACGGCTGAAGCCTACATTAATTTCATTGTATAGTCAAATATGCCAGCTGCCATATTGGTAGTCCAAATCACCAATGCAATGAGCCATGATAGTGACGTGCTGAAGTTGGAAGATATAATTACACATCAGTTGTGGAACTGACATGGTCAACCTCTCACCAGTGATGGTGAATACCAAAATTACAAAACAAATTAAGTTGAACACTCAGGAAGGAGTTATACTGCAAGGGTCAGGACTCCTAATTCCAGAGAGTTTGAGACTGAAAATTTTCGAAGTGCCTCATGAGGGACATCATGGTATTGTTGACGCCAAGAGAGCTCTCCGAGATTGAGTTTAGTTTCCATATTTAGATGAGAGGGTTGAAAAGGAACCTAAGACCTGTCATCTATATAGCTGTCTTTCTATAAACAATTTTCAACAGACTCTTACCATGTCAGTTCTCCATAAGAGTGCATGGGAGAGAATAGCCATTGGTTTGTTTTGTCCACTCAATAATGAATATCATCTGATGATAATTGTGGCTAAGTACTCCCGTTTTCAATAATAGAGGATCTCTCATCCACAACTCATGAGCGAGTCATTTAGATACTCATTGAATTTTTTTTAATATGGGGCGTTCAAGCCACTTTGAAGTTTGGAAATGGCCCTCCGCTCAACAGTTAAGAATTCAAGGATCTCCTGGAGCATCTGAACATAAAGCATCAAAAGAGTACATCTTTGTGGACGCAGGCCAGTGGACTTGTTGAGCATTTTATGAGTATGCTTAATAAAGCAGTACAGTGTGCAACTCTTGAGAGGCTAATTTTAAAAACTGTTTTGAATTCAACGCTATGAACATATCTTTCAGCACCTCACTCGGCCACAAGCGAAAGTCCTGCCACTTTGATGTTCAAGAGAGCAATGACAACCAAGTTACCTCAATGGAGCAGCAAAAGAGAAGGAAGTGAGAATATAACGCAGATAAAGGACTTGGTTTACAAGAAAAAGATGAAAGCCTATGCCGACAAGAGTCGGTATGCAAAGAACATTGAGTTTAAGACAGAAGATCTAGTGATCGCCCACCAACCGCGAAGGAGAACATCTTATGCTCCACATGAGGGTGCACCATTTCACATTGTGTCCACCAAGGGACATATGGTGACTGCCCAGTGTCCTGGGAGGTCTGTTACCAGAGACTTGTCTCACTTCAACATTTGATTCCTTTGTCTCCTGATGAAGATGGTGAAAGAAAGACCGAACCTTAAAACTCAGTGACTGCTGTTGCTTTTTCAACGAGCAAGGGGTTTGGTCTATAGCTCTTCAAGTTGGCGTGTTCATAATTGGCTTTTTAGGCAAAGGTACTGCTTCCAATAAGAAGTAAGGGAGGCAATAGGAAACCATTTATTGCAAATTTCCACTTGCTTGGGTGCCACTAAGTACTTTAGTAGGGCTAAGACCTCCAAGGGACAATAAACTGCTCAGCCACCTTTTAGATCTTAAGACACTTTTCCAATCGAACAGTTATTCAAACATCAAGAACAGTAAGTATAACTGTACTGTTTTACCAGTTTCAAAGTCAGATCCTGAAAGCAATACTGGCAAGGAAAGTGGCAACATAAGAATGACTGCAGACCAGTTTATAATAGGCCGCATCTCAAAAATATTATGCAACCATCAAGCCCAATGCTATATGATTTGTAGAAGTGATTTTAGAATTTCAGATAACAGTTATCAAGTTTCTATATGACGAATAAGCAAGTGAGTCATAGACAAATTCATGAATCACTCCCTAAGAAAGATCTTATGGCTGCATCTGACCACTTGAACATTTGAGATTATGGTTCCTTAATAGTCAACAGTTTCATATGTAGGAAACAATGCTCTCATCTGAATAAAAGTAAGAGGCTTAGTGAGGTATATATGCACATAATTGCCTTCCATTTCTTTCAGGGTAATGGAGGGGATTCTCAAATCAGCCAAGTAAACTGTTTAACAAACTTAAGGTTTTACATACAGTTCAAATAATATGGGTATGCAATGTGACAGAGACTTCTTCATTTTAAAACGTATAAGCCACCTTTATTTATTTATTTATTTCACTTTCTCTGAATTTTCGATTGTATCCCTTTCAGTTAGTCAGATAACAAGACTATAAAGATGAATGTCTTCAACCATCTGTGGAATTGGTTCATACTCACCATTTTTTATTCTAGTAGTTTCCCTATATTCTTCAGTTTAAGAAGCTTATACCAAGTAGCTCACAGCAAATCATTTCTAGTGTTCCGTAGGGATACGTTTGGTGTGCCCTGAGATTGTGGACACCCCAAATTAGTCTCCAGGATCTGTTGCCATGTTTGACCTTTTTACCCAGGTCCTTGCCACTGCAACTTTATGTAGTTTCTTGCAGTAAAGAAGCTGCACCCTTGTATAATGCATATTGGACTTCACTCATGAATTAAGACTAGTGACCTGGGGCAAATGGGGACCCTTCATGTTTATAGTTTTATTGAATGTGATTGTTCACAGTTGTTATGTGCATCAATTCTGAAATAATCATGGGGACGACTCATGTTAAAGGACTGATCAAAATCACTTCAGTGCACTAGATGTTGAGCTTACCATGAGATTTTGTTTATCTTTTAATGTGAAGTGGTGAATGCAAGATGAAGCTTGGATGCTGTCCACAAAGTAATGTCAAGGACTGCCCAGTCACTTACATTTTCCCTTTCTTTTGCCTCCATGTTCTGTCTGAGGAGAATACGAAACTGTACCAACAAGATTTATTTATTCATTTAAAAGGTTTTATATAGCGCTAGCTAGACCCGGAGGTATCAAAGCGCTTTACATGAGCATCAGATCATAGTTACGTGTTATATCGATACAAATGTTACACTGTTATTAGAGCATGGCAACATAGTTACTTGTAAGGTCAAGATAAACAATAAGCACAAATACATAAGGGGAGAAGCAGGCAAGGGGAAAGATTCAGGGGAGGGGGAAGGAGCTGGGGAAGTAGACAGGTAATGAAGGCGGGAAAGAGGAGGGGAGGTTGAAGGACACTGCATGGAAAGAGGAGGGGAATTGCGACGGGGGACACAAACCGGTAGATGAGTTAAAGCAACATCCAAAGTCCAGTAAGCTGTGATCCCAGGGGAAGTGGTATCACTTCCCTATCTCGGTTGCGGGAGGCTCCCTTTAAGCAGTGGACTCTCTCAGAGGGGTCTTTGAGACTCCAAGGCCTACATTCTTGATCCTTCCCCAAAAAGGGGAGAGGGAGTGCTTTGGCAAGGGGTGCCATACCATACCTCAGCTGTGAGTGGCTCCATTGGCGCAGTGGACTCTTTCAGCGGATACGTTGAGACTCACGAGTATAAATATTGGATCTTTACCCAACAAGGGGAGAAGGAGTGCACAAAGGACAGGAGGCTAGGCAGACTAGCAGGCAATATGAGATATTCAGGGGAGAGTGGATAGGAGCTAGGATCTAGCGAGGTAGACAAAGAGAGAAAGAGTACTAAATGGGAACAAATTTAATTAATGAGTTATTATATGGCGCTGGCTAGACCCGATGGAATCAGAGCGCTTTACATGAGGGACAATAATGTTGCAATTGACATCAGTTAAACGTTACTTAAGTATCGAGAAAAGCATTTAAGAACATAGGGGACAAGGAGAATGGAGTAATGAAGGGTAAGGGGTAAGGTAAAGGGGTAGGAGGAAGATAGGACGTAGAGACGAGGGGAAAATCTGTCCAAGGTCTGGCTGGGTAGGTGATGGCAGGGAGAGGGAGTCCACAACCCATCTCCTCTTTAGCTATATGGTAGCTCCACAAGGCATCAGCCAAATCGCTAGGTCTCCACAGTCTGGAGTACGTTCCGCAGGTTCCAAGTCCTGATGTGTAGGCTGGTTAGGGGATAGGTTCAAGGCCTGGTCAATGTCCTATTGTTGTCCCAGGGAAATATAACAACGTGTAGGGGACCACTATGGAAGCCATCTTGGGGTCAGGCAGGGGACTGTACTGTACACTGGTACATTGGTGGCCATACTAAGGTCAGGCATCAGGCAGTTAAAGTCAATATCCAGGACAGCGGCCGCCAGAAAATAACAAATCCAGCGTACACACACCATCACACGCACAGACATGCACAAGGACACACCAATGTGAGCACATACTCTCATATGCACACTGATGCACACAGACACGCACATAGCCAGAAACATCCAAGAACACAAGCACACATAAAATCCCATGCACTAATACAAAAACACTCAAATACAAGCACATGCAAACACCATCACATGCACAGACATGCACAAGCACACACAAATACGTTCACTGTCATACACGCAGACATGCACAAAACACAAGCACACATACAGAAACTATAAAAAACACAAGCACACATACAATCACATGCTCCAGAACAAAAATACCCAAGGAAGTACACACAAATACATGCACACACACACCATCACACGCACAAACATGCACAAGCACACAATAAATGTGCGCACACACTCTCATACGCGAACAGAGGGCGCACATACAGAAACATCCACACGCACACATAAGATGCCATGCTCTAATACAAAAACACTCAAATACATGCACACACCATCACATGCACAGATATAAGCACACATACAGAAACATCTGCACGCACAAACACAAGCACACATAGAATCATGTGCTCTAATACAAAAACACCCAAATACAGGTCCACACCATCACACGCAGACATGTACAAGCACACACAAATGTGAACATAGTCTTTCATACACGCACAGGCGCACACACACACACGTGCATCCGCACACACCCCCTTATACACGCACAGGCGCACACACAAAAGCGCTCCCATGACATTTCTCCAGGACTGCCGCAGCATTGATGGCACACAAAGGCAGAGTCAGCAGTACTGATGTCCTGAGGGCACCGCCATCTTAGGACCAAGCTCCTGGAGATCGAACCTGCTTGGTACACACACACAAAATCCATAATGCATTCAGGGAGATGATCAGGTGCACTGGCACTGAGTAGTAGTGGGACTGTTGCACAATTTCCTTAGACTGTCAATATAATTAATAACCTTTTTTCTGCGACCTCTGGTCAGACAAACCTCTGAAGACCATGCTGTTGTGCTTTGTGAATGTGAAGCTATAGGCTGCCCATTTCCTCCAGGATATGATTAAGCGTTTTACCCTGCTGAACCTCTCCTGACCTGCTCTGCAGCTGATCTTGCATTTACAGTGTTATATCATGCAACCTTCCAGCTGGTGGAGTCATACTGGTGAGTGCCCTCCGCCTCTAGGTGCACAGATAGCCATCCAGGCCTGAAGCAGGAGTGAGAGAGCAGGTCAAAGAGGAGAGAATTTGAGGGAAGAGATTGGGAAGATAGACACAGACACTCTTGTGATTGTCATACACAGGCCTCGGCCTTTTCCTCTTACTTGCTCAGCCCGACATGGTGTCTCTCAGGCTTAACCAAAGGAAACAGGAACCTCAGAGAGCTTACTTTATTTTAAAGCTCAGGGCATTCAGTGCAGTACAGAGTAAGCAGGAAAGGAAAATAGAATGCATTTAAAAAATAAAAATAAATTGTTCATATTTAATTTTTTAAGAATAGGCGGTAGTCTGTGGAACCCTTCCTGCTCTTAAAAATATTTTAGCTTCCGGTCACTCAAGGAAAAGAGGTCCCCTGTTCACCCTTTCCTGTTTGCGAGTGGCTTACAACCTTTTTGAAATAGGTATTAATCTGTGATTGTTTTGCGATGGCAACTGCGGTCACAAAACAATCATACACAGAAGTGTGACTCGCCATTAGGAAGTGACGCCCTCAGCACATCCCTCCCAAATAGCGAGTCGCAAATCCTATTTTGCGAGTCAGTAATAGGTTACCGATTCGCAAAATAGGGTTTGTACATTGCACAGACCTATTTTACAGTCACAAACTGGCCAAATTCCCATTTGTAACCACAAAAAACAGTTGTACATCTGGCCCTAAATCTATAAAGAATGTATGATTCTAGACATGCTCATGAAAAGGAAACGTGTCAGAAACCTACTACAAAGAAACTAAAAAAAGACGACTGTGAATAAACTGCCTGTAGATATTGGTGTTTCATGAAGCTCAGACCTCTCCAGCAGTGACCATCGTAATCAGGTTTCCAAGAAGTATTCTGTGTGAATAAACGAGCTATTCAAGAGCTTGAGTTGCAGAAGAACTTTCAGCAGGTTGAACGATTTTGAATGCCGTGGAATTTCTTGGAATTGCACTGGTACTATGTCTCGATTTTTCAAAATATCTTTAAAAAATGTGCAACGTTTTGAGCGGTAAAAGCTTTATTTCTAATGTGGGGTATCCGTTTATAGTTTGACAGAAATATCGAGTGCTAAATACCAACTACAAAAAATCACCCATTGCAGTTTATGGTCTAAATCTACATTACATTGGATATATGATTATATAATAAGTAGGATACAATATTTAATTTGTGTGTCAAATCATATTTCTATCTACAATATTCTGACATACAATCAGTGCTGGTGATGTAGTTTTCTAGTCACCGAAATGTCTTGCAGTTCTCTCACAAACCAGGCAGGATAATTCAGGTTAGTCACCCAATGGCCAGACCCAGCACAACTCTGCACTGGTGGATGTGAACACCTCTGCAATCCTTCCTGTACATGGCCTTCCGTAGAGCTGGGGCTGACAGGTCCTTAACCTTAAGTATTTTAACAATCGGGTCTTTGCATCGTACCCAATTCTTGGATTGCACAACGACCAATCCATTGTGTCATACTATTAGGAATCCAAAGACATGCATAATGAGCATAAATAGCAGTCATTTGCCATGTTCCTCTGGGTTAGGATCAAATGATTAGCTTCCTCGGCACTGATAGTGTGGTTCAGCGCAGGAAGGACTCTGGTGCAACCTAGAGGCTCTTCTGCTTTTAGACTCAAGGAGATACATTTTTTAATCCAAGATGTTATTATATGAAAAAACCCTGTGGCATGATATATGGAACAATGTTATAACCTGTTGACTAAGTGATCAAAGAAACACCTGTACAGTTAACATGGATGAAACACTTGAATTTTTTATATGAACTGTGACACTAGGTGTAAGAACTCACCGATTTAGATTCAGGTGATTGTTATTAAGACATGTCTCATGGAGCACCTTCGAGTGGGATACCAAATTACCAGCATCCATCAAGCCACAACCAGTTGACAATGCCGATGTTATGCAAAAGATAAATATTGTAACATAGTCTTGGTATGTATTGGGTTCAGGGAAAAATAGACCTTGATCCTTAGTAGAAATCAAAATGAGGAACAAAAAAGAAAAAAAGTCTAGGGGTTCACTGTAGACAGAAGGGTTCCATGCAGCATTACCCAATAAAGAACTGAAATATTGCACATCTTGTTATCAACAATTTTCAAACCCTATTTCCCACCCCAAGCTGAACCCTTCAAGCCTCCTGAGCATGTAAAATTTCAGAGCTTTGAAAAAAAGTGGTGATGGCATTGTACGATCAAAGGACCACCATAGTCACATGGTGTTAGTCTGACTGAGGAGTTCATTTACCAGCGACTATGCTTCTTTAAAATGAAAAAGGGGACCATGAGATTTCTTCTTTGCCTCTTTTTATTCAACCATCATTTTAATTTGTTCAATGAAATTGAGTTGAAATTTGAACTACAACCTACAGAAAAAATATCATGCTTGTAGATGGTTTCATCTATTTCTTTTGTGTTCTGGAGTCATTTGAAATGTTCTAGAAAAATCTTTTGGTGGTATTAAGATAATGATGCACTACATGACACAGCTTCTCTTTGCCTTGCAGAGATGTTCTGAGCCTGGGCATCACATCATTGGAACACCAGAAGACACTTCTGAGCGGAATCCAGACTCTGCGGGCGCAGGTCATACAGATGCACGGACGTGGTGTGCAAGTGTGACGAGCAAAGCACGCGGACTGATCCCTAATCTGAAGCTCACAGGTGGGAGAAGAAAGCAGGCCCCTTACTCAGTCATGGATGGATCAACCCAACCAGCCCTGAATGGAGATACTTTGAGGGAGCAGCACCGAGAAGTAGCAGTTCTAGTCTTTCTAGAATCATGTTGGCGGATACGTGATGTGTCTTACCCCGCCCCCTTTTCGAAGCGAGGTCGCGAAGACTTTGACCTTGTGTGGTTTTTTTTAACATCGTTTTACGTGAGGATGATCACGGGACAAACTTCCTTTTCTACAGTAAACAGGAATACAGGGTTTGCTGCAAATGTGTGCACTGGTTGTAAAATCAGTTTGACAGCCCATCAGCGGCCATCACTTTCTTAGCTGAACGTACAATCGTATATTTTATATAAAATTTGAAGTGTTTCATTTTGTTTTGGTCGAGAAAGAGCATTTTCTCTATTTGCGTCTTGAGCGAGAGTGGCCCATCAGCTGTTGCTGAAACACCAGTATTATGTTTGTCGTTTTTTTTTTTACTTTCAGAATCTTTTTTATCTCATTATCTCGTTCAAAACTGGAATATGCTTTTCATCGCCTGAGTGATGCGCCGCTTCTCCAGCAAAACAGCAGAGATTGGAAAAAGCTGAAATACATTTGTAGAGGTCACCCGGCTAAACCTTTCCTCTGAAGAAGCTGAACTGAAAATGAGAACAGAGCTGCCCTCTGCTAGAGAAAACAGACGAATTAAAAATGCCAGACATGTGTATAGATATGTGTTTATTAAGAAGTTTAGAGTGCCTTTTGCCCCCAGTGGGGACGTCACCATTTTTTTTTCAGTTTCTTCTACATGTTTACAGGGACTTTATTATTTAATTATGCATTTTGGACTTATAATTATGCGTATTTATATATTTATCTTTACATGGCAATGGAAAATATCTCAATTGTAAGGGTGATCTATGATTCATTCTGTTAATGGATAGGGACAATACATAAGGAAGTGGGAATAGGGCTAGGAAAAACAAGCAATGCCGTTATTGAAAGTATAGCAATTTTCACTATAAACCTAAAAACATTTTTCATCGCACTGTGATAGTGGAAAATCTCAGTACACCGATAATAGTGCAGACACGGTGCAGCCAATCAGACCACGTGATCAGGGGTCTGATTGAGTGGCCCTTAGATTGTGTGTATACTTTTGAGAATCAAACGTGCACTGAATGCTTGAGGGTTATGTTGCGTAAAGCTGGTATTGTGGGAAAAGTGGCACACATACCTATGGTGCTATATTAAATAACGAAACAACCATATTTTTCTCCAATCCACATTTTCTAAAGGTAGTAGTAAGAAAGGAGCAATTGCGAAACTATAGCAAAATGTTATGAAGCACATATTTACTTGTGCAGTT
This sequence comes from Lissotriton vulgaris, assembly GCF_964263255.1. NCBI lineage: Eukaryota > Metazoa > Chordata > Amphibia > Caudata > Salamandridae > Lissotriton > Lissotriton vulgaris. Next base: position 916,666,530 of record NC_141687.1, read on the forward strand.
GAAGAAAACTAGAACTGCGGTTGAAATGGAACTAATTGGACCAATTTTTCTCCTTTTGAAAATGGAAATGTATTTATTTGTTTCAATGTCTATTATGTCAACATAGCACAGATAGGGCACAATAGCGTTGTACTATATTATTGGCCTGGTACAACAATTAATGTGACATTTTCAAGGTAAAGTTAGGAATGTGGTATACAACTAATTTCTTCAATTTGTTTCGCCTCAGTGCAAATCTTTACAAACATTGGCCCTAGATGAGTGTATTGTACATTGAGAAACAGGTGAAATTTCTCTCTCCGTGGATGGTTATATCTAAACAAGTTTGCATGCTCACTTATTATGGCCTCATTTAACTACACAACCAGCAGTTGAGGACGGGGTGCTTTTTCCTTGCTTGCGCTGAAGACCATGGCTCATATTTTTATTTATGTATTTATTTATTTATTTATTTATTTATATTTATTTGTCTCTTTAGTAATTTAATAAAATAAAGAGCTTGTGTTTGAAGCAGTTTTGTTAGACCTGCTTCGCTAGCGTTACAAAAATTTGCTGATTTTGTTACAGAAACAAATACCTGGTCCTGACAGTCATCCATGCAGTGGAACGGCGGTTCTTAATCTTTTGACTTCTCTGGACCCCACTTAATCATTACTGAAATCCAGAGACCCTTAATGAATCATTAATGGAATACGGGGATCTCTAATAAGTCATTACTGGGACCCGACACAGGACTAAGCAATTTTAATGATTGAAACCACAAAAAAGTACACAAAAATACAGACACAAGCATTTATCAAACAAATAAACAAATGATGAGATAATTTAAGTCACAAACATATATAACACTTAAAAAATATATATTTAATGGGAAGGTTGGAGCTTTTCTAAATTCAACTGGTGCCACCCATTGTTTAAACTATATTCTGTTGAGGCCCAACTTCTGATCCCACAAATCAATCTGAGGATATCCACATAATTTTTAGCTTCCAATTTCAAATTCCTTCACATCTACGGAATGTGTTAACATTTTCAAATTTCCACTTTGCTTCTTTATTTATATATACTTTATTAATCTATTAATATTATATGATTTTCCAAGCAGTTGCAGACCCCTTGAGAAGGCAATGTAGACCTCCAGGGGTCCACAGGCCACAGGTTAAGGACCACTGCTCTAGAGTCTGTGCCCTGAGCCCAACCTTCTTTTCTTCTAGAGATCCTGACAAGAGATGTCATCTCTTGAGGAGGTCATTCCTCCTAATCTTGTATCTTTAATATTGGAATGTACAACCACCTCCATAAGAATCATTCAGATTCTCCTCCTTTAGAAGGTTGATGAGAATGCCCTACATGACTCACCAAGGATCCACAGTTGGACATCACTAACAGCTGAAATGATCTTGATTGTGTTCTCTAACCCAAGATCATCTAATAAGCTTTGAACACTGCAACATGATTCCCCGTATGTGCTCTGACAGGGCCTCACATTAAGATTGTCTAACTCTTACATATAACTAAAAGTGAGGACAGTAAGACATCTTCAAATATAAAAGGAATGACCAGGATAAAATCCCATATTGTACAGACTGTAGAATTTATAATGGTGTAACATGCTATGCACTTGCAGGCGCTCTTCCTTGGTTTTACACATACCTTCATTTAAACTACATACTAATTGTGAATTATTTCTTGTTACCGCCAAAGATAGTGTTAAAGCATTGTGTTGCTACAATACCCATCTACCTAAATCCACTGAAGAAAAGCAGGCTTACAGAGAGAACGCTGAGATACTGATCTATCAGAAAGAGTATGGTACACATTTCAACCTATTCTCCCCTTTGTGTCCCTGAATGTAATTGAACACACTCATAACATTTCTTAGTCAGTCATTAGTAAGACGACCAATACAAATCATTTGCATAAATGTATATGGAAAACTGGCTGCAATTTCTTTTCCGCCATGCTACATTTGGTTGCTTGACATGATATTACAATGCTTGCAATTACCACACATGCCTTTACCACGCATGTGTCACCATGTAAATATTTACCATCCATATGCCTTTGCCAGGTATTGAGACATGGAAGTCTATTTAAGGTAATTATAATTAGGAAGGATTACACACACACACACACGTATATATATATATATATATATATATATATATATATATATATATATATATATATATATATATATATATATATATATAAGTTTCACTTCCTTCGATAAACCGGGACACTCAGACTGCGGTGCAAGTTCAGGGTCAAAGGCTCCCTGTCCCATGTGTAGCGTTTCACCACATGCTCAAAACCGTAGCGTGAATGCACTCAAAAAACCAGCAATAATCACCGTACAAATAAGCCATCCAACAAAAGTTCGTAGATATTCAATTTATTTCCAGCATGGAAGGACAGTGCATGGTTATATATATATTCCATCAACTTGGTTCGTCCTTGTCGACCCCTGGCGCTTCTTGGACCGGTGCAGTATTCCTCGGCAGAGCCCCGCCGAAATGTATGAACACACCTCCTTCTCAGGAATGAATACGCACTCGCAGGATCTTCTGTTCTTAAGTTTTAATCATTCGCAATTTCCAGCATCAAATAAATACCGACGCGTTTCGCCACCAAGAGCAAAACGCGTTGGTATTTATATGATGCTGGAAATTGCGAATGATTAAAACTTAAGAACAGAAGATCCTGCGAGTGTGTATTCATTCCTGAGAAGGAAGTGTGTATATATATATATATATATATATGTAAAAAAGAAGCACAGAATTCTGGGTAGTTCTCAATTTTAGGTGGAAAGCAGCTCCTTTATAGAGCACTCTCAACACCAGCGACACTCAAGATCGGCTGACCTCAGATGTCTTCTTTTCAAAATCCTTAAGCATAGGATTAGCACAGTGCCATCCATGCTGAGATAGAAAGGGACAAAGGGGCATATTATCAAGAACGTCGATAAAATTATCGCCGCTTTAGTGGCAGGAAACTGCTTCTAAAGCGGTGATAATGAGCTTGATAATATGCTCTTGTGAATTCCCATAGCAGCCCAGGTTCTGGCGTTAACCTGGGCTGCTATGGGGATTCACAAGGGCATATTATCAAGCACATTATCACCGCTTTAGCTGCAGTTTCCTGCTGCTAAAGCGGCAATAATTTTTTCGACGTTCTTGATAATATGCCCCTCAGTCTTTTGCCATTTCTACAGCAAAGTCTTAAAGCATAGGACTAGATCAGTGCTGTCCACGACGAGCTATAAAATGATAAAAGCCATTTATCACTCCAGGCACAGTATTACAGCTTTGCATTGGTAAAATACCAACAAAGCCAACCCGAAATGAGCAAAAGCAACCCCCTGACACAGTGTTTCGCTTACTAAGAGCTCTTCAGAGAGGTATAGCTTTGTCCAAACATAAGGGAGCACCCAGTGTAAGTAAAGATAATACCCTTTCAGGCATAGAGTGACACATAAATTATGCAAAAAAGAAGCAGAAAACTCTGCGTAGTTCTCAAGTTTAGGTGGAAAGCAGCTCCTCTATTCCTGAAAGGGTATTCTTTTGAGAGTGGCGTACACTCCAGTGAAGCGTACCGGTGTTTCAAGTAATCCACAAAAGTCAATCCTCGTACGCTCTCAGGAATGAAACAGGCAACCAACAGTCTTGTAATCCAATCTAATTCACACAACGCGCTTCGGCAAAAGCCTTGATCACGTGTCTGTATGTATATATACACACACACACATACACACATAGACAAACATTTATGCTTGCCATACATGATAATCTTTCCATTTGTGGTAAACTCATGCGTGGTACAGGCATATGTGTGGTAAAAATTGGTGTTAGAAAAAATGTGTGGTAAAGCACTGCTTGGTAATTTTCGTGTTGCAAAGGCTGTTTCCCCAGCATTTTTATGAAAACTTTACAACAAAATAAGTCATTGATCTTAATTTAACACTACCAAATGAGTCTGTGTATGTTATATTACACTGAAAAACAGTTTGTGTTAGTTCCCTACACAACATAACATTGTGCATAGAAAAACTGTCCAAAGGTAAATATTTACACATGTGCATAGAAAATCTGTGGAACAGATAAACATGCATAGATAAAGTCTGCTACGCTTTCCAGTAAATTTGGGTTTGATTAGTGAGAAAACTATCTTGTAATGTGACATTGATAGTGCGATTTGCAGAGAAACTTCTCAAGTGAGTAGATAAGGATAAACTGGGACATCTTTTAAGCTTTTTGAAGAAATACAACTTTACAAAACTTAGCCTGCAATAAACATATGTTAGACACCTCTACACTCAATACTATATATGTTACTCCATGCCAGTGCCACTTTTGAGTATTGTTGGAAGTATGAATCTCCAGCAGAATTGAAGTTAAATCTAACAATGGTCATTCTATTACCTGCTTGCTTCTATTAAAATAAGAAACTATCACCCCACAAATATCTAGGAACACATTTGAGATATATTTCACATGTGCTCTTTTGTCTTGACAGATGCTTATTTTATTTAAAGGTAAAGCGCTGCCATTTGAAAATTTGAAATGACCGTCTACTATAATTGCAGAATGCTCGCTGAACGATTTGGGAATATTTTATTGTGATCAGTGTGAAATGTTGTTCTGCTCATGCTGCTATCAACCTTTTTTGTTATCTCTGTGAGCTCACACCACACTGGTATACTATTGCACAACCCAGTGATAACCTTGTGGTTCCATATCTAGACGGATACCCCAAAATAGATTCAGACATCTTGATTCATCGATGTTCCCACTTTTTCATCTAAAATTTGTTCTCAGTGGACATGTAGAGATAAAATGTTGTGATTGGACGGTTAAGTGATGGGGTGATTGGCACATACAAAATAACATGTTAACCTAAGGTGCTAGCACCAGAATGAAGTGTCCATAGCTTTCAAGATATGTTTCACCACTCTCATCCACTTGGGTAAGAGAGTCTCAATTTTTGTCTTTTTTGTGTAGATAATAATTCCAGCTTCAGGCTGGAATGCCTGTTTGTCTAGTGAATATTAATCTTGTTTCAAAATTCCAATTTAGTCAAGATAAAATACCTGCCTGTTTCAGGAAATGGCAGTTTTACATGATACAGATGAACCACTGTCTTCAATTTTTGGATCACATTTGAAAATTTTAGACGTGTAATTCTGACTTCAAAGTTAAAAAAAATATTTTATGTAATCGGATTACTCAGAAGCATGTAATCTGTAGCGTGATAAACAGTGATGGTCAATTATACACCTTACACACACACTAAGATGCAATATTCACTCAGTGTAATGTACTTCTGATGGATCTGGAGTCAGCAGTCCACGCCCAGCTTTTGGACAATTTTTTCATATTATTATCTAGAAGAAGAAAGGTAGTCACAAAATTTGTTTTGAAATGAAAAGAGGCGAGTGTACAATAATTAAATACAAGAAGTGTTTTGTTTTTCAGTTTGTGATTTCTGTTGTTTTACATGCACCAGAAAATAATCTATGTGCTTTGATGCCTACATTCAGTAGAATTAGGAGATCCTAAGGATCAAATCTAATTTATAGGATGTTTTGTTCACTTTGAAGAATATTTATGAAACAACTTGATTCAGGTAGGGCATCATATACATACACCCACTTATTCCTTTTAATGTATATTCATCATGTTACCTGAACCCATTAGTTGCCATCTTGCACTACATTTAGAATCAATGAAAGGTATACAAAGCTTGCAATGCCCTTCTCATCCCATACTTCCACAGGATTGTCTAAGATCAAAATCCTTCAGTTTGCTATTTGTTTTCTTGTCTGTCTGTTCCAAAAATTTAAATAGGTGCAGGTACCCAATGTGTTTCTTAGGAGCACACTGACGCTGCTGCTGCTGAATGCTGGGGTTGCCAAACATCAAGTCTGCTTTGTCTTGATTCACACTTATTCCTGTTTTTTCTACCCATTTGCCCTTCTTGACACTTTATCTCACTCCTGTAGGTACTTTTTCATCCCAGCTTTCTCCATTTGTCACTGTTTTCCTATCTATTCTTCCAGATTTTTCTACACAGAAGGCCTATTTTGAAATACTGAATGACATTTAAAGAGTGTTTCTAAAGCTATGGATTTGAACTTTGCGGAGATTTGACATGGGCCTTAATTGAGATAACCTAGATCTTTCTATGCCATGGTTCTCCAAAAATAGCTCAGAGTCGTGGAGAAAAAATCTGACCTAGAGATATCTCATCTATTTAACCTAAAATCAAATTTTAATACCCTGTAGGTGTTAAAAGTTCTACATAAAGCTGTCAGAGACCAGGAGCAATATGTGTAGAAGTCTGAAACATATAACAACTACTTCTATCAGGACTTGCTTTACTCACACAACACCAAACCGAGGGCCCGATTTACAAAGGGACTTACGTGTAGTAAAGTTACGAGTGCGGAGTCTCTGCACTCATGGCGTGGTATCAGCACTTGAGGCAGAATCTTTGCACTCAGGCGGAATCGCTGCGCTGCAGTTCTTATTCCAATCATTCTGCCCAGAGTGTAGAGACTCTGAAACGAGTGCAGAGACTCTACACTCATGGCTTAAATATTTGTAAGTTCCTTCACTAATCAGACCCAGTGTTTCGTAACTCTTTGATGACCTGAGACCTTCAGTGCATGTTAGCCCTGTTTGTGACTCTGATTTTTAAAATTTTCGGTGACATTTGACACTGTGGTTCATCAGAACGTACATATTTGTATTTGAGAATTGGCCATGCCTAATTGTTTGCTTTGTAGTGGCTGATGTTTGTCATTGTCTGTTAACAAGCGGGGATTCAGCACTATCACACCACATATCCATTGTTTACTTCTGCGATATAGCAAGCATGATCGAATAATGTTGTATCAGATGATCAGTGTATGATCTCAAATAGTTCTGTGTAGTTGAATGGAAACTAAACCCCATGGTGAATTACTTCACGTTCAGCATACGGTCTTTAACTGGAGAATGTTGCATTCATGAAGCTAATGATCCTCATGTAACAAGGAAAACCTCTGGCCCTCATCCTTGGTACATTATCCTCTCCCAATTAATAAAGTTATGGATTGGGCTTGGAGTTTATGAATGTATGTATGGATACTTGTATAGTTTAAACATAGCTGAAGGCAGTGGAGGATTCTACATGGTCAAACACGAATATACAGTCAACAAGTGATTGACTGGGTAGCTGGGTTCTGATAGTGGAGGTGGACTCAAACTTCTTCAAGATGTAGTGTTCTATAAAGAGATTTTTTCAGCCTTTCGGCTCTTTTTTTATTGGAGTATGGTTAGGGATGTCGTTCTGTTGTTTATTGTGGTACCTCGCTTCATTGTGATCTGTCTTGCAAATGGTAAATCCCAACATCCTGGATTCATTTATAAACACTTGATTCCACTTCATGGAATTTAGAATGAAGCTGCAAGGGTATTCCTGAAGATTGGAAAAATGGAGACTTGCTTCTGAGTATTGGTGTAGAAAGACAAATCATATTTGAGCCTGTATACTTCATGATACAAAACATCATGCACAAAGATTTGTTAGGCATTAGGGATTGTAATGCTCAAGCTTGAGTAGTAATTGTTTTGGGTATGCCAGTTGTTCTAAAGATTGAGAAAATGACAAGGGGTGACAGAACTCATTTTCTTACTCGCCATACCAGTTTTGAGCAGGAAAGAAATATCATGACTAAATGTAAGAAAGATCTTGAAATCAATGATGTTTCATAACTAGTGGGCAATTTTCTTTCTCTCTGTCCATTTAATTTAGTTCATATGTGCGCATTCGCAGGCCAATAGATGAATGTGGTTCATTGTGAAAATGCAACTACATAAGGCATCGAATTTATCGTAGTAGGTGAACACCCAGCAGGTTCACATTGTATTGCACACCTACCATGTGTTTCACTTAAACCTAATGGGGGTTGAGCTAAGTTACATATGCATATGCTGAAAGGTACTACTTCCTAAGCAAGCACAGTTTTTTGTGTCCAACACTTATTTCTCATTGTAGCAGTTTCTAACTTAATTGTATTACTACTCAGCTTAGTGGTGTTCATGTTATGTGCCTGAGAAGGATGATTGACTTAATGGGACTTCTAGGATTTGAAAAACGTGACCACCAAGTTAAACAGAGGTACATACAGAGAATGCATAAATGCACCTTCATAATTGTTTTTTTTGTTCGCATTTCAATATGGTCCATGGTGTGTTTAAGCTGTCCAAGCTAATCATACCATTAGTGTCTGTCTTCTCGTATAATACACAACACACTCTGATACTCCCTTTTTGTATGCCTGGCTGTGCCCCAGATCTCCTGGGAACAGGTGACCCATCAAGTCGTATATGCCTTTAGTATTACTACATACCGAGAAACCCTCTAGGAAGCTTGTGTAAAACAACAGTCTTGCCTCTGGAAAAGTTGCAGGTGGTATGATGGATATGAATTACCTAATGTTAATTTACGTAATTGATTTGTGTGTTCCCCTCTAGCAGAAAGGGCTGACTGAGCTATTTTGCGGAGCTTGCAAGCTGCATTAGTCACTTGTGGGTCTTGTTGACAACTCAACTGTTAATAACCTGATCTAGTGCAGGCTCCGGTGCAGTCTTTGACTTGTTTCTGAGAGGGATGTGGGGTAGATCAGCTTGATGTAGAGGTGTATGAAGTAGTTAAATGTTTCTCATAAATGTTACATACTTCCCCAAATAATCTGTATAGAATATGCAAAGGTCAAACTTTACGTGAGATTGACGTTTGCATGTAATTGCCTGGAGTACTGCTGAAAATCTGAGCAGGTCACATCTTTCCAGGTACTTTCCTCTTCTCTTACATTTACTTCTGCAGTTTGTTTACTGTGTCATCAATTCTTAGTAGTTGGAGGAAAATCTTTTTTTTTCTTTCTTTTGTCATCAATATGGAGGTGCTTGGGGCCTTTTCAAATTCAATATTCTCACTTTTGGGCATTTATTAGCAATGAAGACAAGTGTGTAAATTGTAATTTTGAAAAACTATAGTGTATCATCTACAGACATGTGTATTTGGTCCCCATTTTGTCTTTCATAGTATTCCAAATAGTCTACGTTCAGTCTCAATGTGTGAACATAGATTGAGGCAAGAATTCAACAGTATTATAAATGAAACCATAGAAACCCCTGCCCTCTCTATATTGCATACCCAGGTTCCTTGTAGGTACACAAGTCAGCCATGTGTGTTTTAAAGTATCTTTTCTGTAGCTACAGCTAATGAGTCTGGAGCACTGCATGTGGAATCAATGTGCCATTGAAAGTGTTTGTTCGGGTATCCCATGGCGGGCGGTAATGTATAACTCATGTTGGTATCTCTTTGTTAAAAAATAGCAGAGAGGTGCTGATGTGCAATATTGCAAAGTTCCAGTCCATTTTAGTCTTTGCCGGGCTTGTGGACTCTGAAGCTGCCAAAATAGAAAACAATAGAGGCAATAAAGGGACACTGCACTGCTGTGACAACATTTCTGCTGCCACATATAGCCACAAGCACTCTACTAATGAATTAACATTTATAGATATGCTGATTGTAGGAAGTCCTACTGTAGGACTTCTGGCAGTGGAAGGGAGATATGAGATGATTACATGAATGGCACCTCTTGTGTTTCCCTGTTGTGATTCAAGGCCAGGGCAGTCCTGACTGACAGTGGGAAACAACATATCCCTGAAACCTGAAGATTTGTCTATGCCGCTTAGGATAAAGAGAATGCGTTGGGTACAAGGATTCACCTTGTGTGAAGCAAGAAAATGTTCAACTTCTTCAGAAAGTGTAAAGTTCTCAAACACATCCGGATTTCATAGATCCTGAGCCTGTTTTATGAAAGAAGTAGATTTGCACATATGTATATTTACATCTACATACTTGGGTAGATTTGCTCCTTGTTAGTAGTCACACACTTCCCACAAGAATGCCTGGTGTTCCTTGGCAGGGGCAGGTTGCCCTGGATACCTCTGACAATGTCAGGTGACTACTCCTAAGAACTTCTACACCCCTATACAGAGTTATCCATTTTGAAGAAGTTCAATACGAGGTAACGGAGTCTCCTTTGCAAATGCACTCTTTTTTCTATGTGGGAAAATATTTATACGAGGAGAAAGCCTTTCTCTGACATCTCCACCAAAATGTGGGTATGATCCATTCACCTTCGCTTTCCTGAAAGAAAGTTACTCCAGCAAAGTGCTCGAGAAAATCTATGACCATTTCCAGGGTGTTTATTGGTCAGAAAGTAGCCCGGGAAGCATGCCCAGATAAACATGGATGAGGCCTTTTTAATTTCAAGGTCCCTTGAATGGTATTTACCAGTGTAGATCTCTGCATTTGTGACAGAGAAATATGCACCGGTAAATGTGTGTTTACACTCACCAGAAAATCTTTAGTGCATTAGGCAGGCATAAAAAAGGTAACTTCTCTCATAAACCTACCTTAGAACTGAGTTTACCTTTGTGAAACTGTTTCATAGTGTTTCACTTCACCCACCCCTAAGGAAAACTAGAAATAGGAGTGGATTAGATGAGGTATATTCAATGAAGTACAAAAATATGCCAGCAGTATGTCAGAGAGGTAGCAAATATTCTTAAATCTTGAGATGCTTGAAGGTAGTTGGTTTACTTATTTTACATTTTAACTGTTTCTCCTCTGTTAAATGCACAGCAGTGGCCCACATGTCTGATGAATACTAATCAGAATGCTTGTGGTTTAATAGCTGCAATTTCCATGTGTGCATTTTATAGGTTAGCAGAACATCTGCAGTTTACCATACCTTGTTCTGCAGCGGCAGAATCACATGCAGCAGAGCTTGCAGAGGCGCAGAGTGTTGTCAGCTCCATAACACCTTGCTGCAGAGATGTCAAATGTTGATCTAGGACGGCTCAATCCATGCCAGATGTCTCTAATAACCACTTATCATTAAGATGTTTTCCTTTTTCATTGTATGAAAAAATATCTTCTGAGGATATTCTTCAAAGCTGTCATGAATCCATCATCCCTGGACCCACATAGACTAAAGCTGCATCACAGCTTGTGATTTTAGTCACTCAAATGGGCACAGCAAAGTAGAGACCAGATATTCTCTTGGAAAGAACTCTGAAATCCCAGTCTGTTCATTATGTAGATAAGGAGTGGCATGTTAAGTGGGTATGGTCTAGCCTTTACAGGTCCAAGTGCTTATTTCCTAAACAAAATGCTGGCATAAAGAAAGGGGCCATATTCCCAAAAGCCTTTGTAAATATACAACCATACACGTAGCCTGCATTTTGAATGGATTAATGCATTTATTTTTAATTTACATGCCATGGCTACACCCAAGTTGAAGAACAAGACTAATGGTTATTAAAGATAGGGCAGGCTATGGGAAACCATTTTAGAACATTTGTGGCACACTTGAGATATCATTATATCTCAAGGCACTGGGATGATAACTGAGTGAAGTCTTCTTCACCAACAAAAAAACCTTACCTAAATTTAGCTAGGTTCTCTCTCCAAATCACCAGTACGTGATCATCTGTTAACTTGAACACACCTCCATCCAGTCCTTTCTGGACAGGTACTCCTTTCTAAATAGTCATCATGGTAACTATCAGTCAGCAACATAGCTATAGGTAATGTCATCAGAAAGGGCAGTTCTTGGCCAGAACACCCTCTTCTTTGCTCATGTTAGTTGGCCAACAACTTTTAGATTAATTGGCGATTCCGGTTAATTATGGATTGTTTAGTTAATTTAAAAGGACAAAAATGGCCAAAGACATGAAACAAAAATAATTTGTGAAACTATGCTGACTTCTAACCTTTGGGCCTGGCCTTCTTACAGTTTAATATCAAGCTACTTGTAATAAGGCGGAAAGATATTTGTCTCATTTGTTATGGAGTACTTGCCTGCTAAACTCTAAGGGGCAGACTTATTAGCCCCTTGTGCCACATTTACGCCACTGTTGCGCCACTTCTGTGACGTAGCGGCGGCGTAACCCATGTTCCATATTGTGCCGTATTTACAAAGTGACGCATCTAAGGACACGTTGTAAACCCCTGTGCCACATGAAACCTGCCTCAAGTTTCATGTGGGCGTTCCCGCGCAGGGTGGGCATTCCCTCGCTTGTACGCCTCGTAAAAGTGACGCAGTGAAATCAACAAGATTTCACTGAGTCACTTTTACTGCCATGCTGCGTCAACACCCTGCGCCTGCTTGAAGCAGGCAAAAGGATTGATGCAGCATGTTAGGCATAGGGCTCCCCCCAGCCTTGCTGGAGCAGCGTTGCGCTTGCGATGCGACTCCAGCAATGCGCCGCCCATTTTGGTGATGCGACACGCATCTGCCAATCCGTGCGCCATGATGCGCTGCATTGTAAATGCGGCGCATCAGTGTGGTTTGGCGTGTTGCAACTTTTCTGGCGCAACCCTGCTGATTAGCATAGATGCACCAGAAGTTGTAAATCTGCCCCTAAGTCTTGCCCTTTATTCCTATATTGTTATTAACTGTTGGACACCAAAACGAGATCATCAGCTTTCAGTTCTACTACATGACGGAAGTAGAAATATGTTCAAGTCAGGCAGTCCTTCCTTGTGTGATTGATTTCACTGCAGTGTGTTACAACAAAATGGAATCACAAAACAACAGTTTGAGGTATAGTTGGCCTGTGCCCCAAAAGTTCTGCAAAAAATGTGATAAAGATGGAAACTAGTGTCAGCCAGCAGCTAACAGAGGTAACCCGATTAAGTCTCAACAATCATCGGCACATATGTGCTAAAAAGAGCCGAGAGATGTAAACGAGATGCACATCACTTACCGCCCCAGGGCATCTGCACCAGAATACATAGTAGTGGGGTTGGATCTCTTTGTTTCATGTGTGCAGTTTACTGTTGTTGCAGGCTCTGTAAACACTGCACACAGGAGGGCACGAGTTCCCCTCTAAATACTATGCTAGTATTTTTATCAGCCAGCACATCGGTTCTGTCAATATATGTGTAACTGTGACTATTACAAGACATGTAGTGATAAATACATGTCAACTATGGACCATACAGCCCGGCCAGTTATAAAATAATCGCACTCCTTTAACTATTTAATGTTTCTTTTATTTTCGTTATAAACGTGCACACAATCAGTTTATGCTTTCTAACATTCCACAACTGGGCTTTCCAAAGTCTCAGGATTAGGATTTATATGTAAAAAACAAAAAACTGGTTAATGATTATATTTAATTTACATATGGCAACACGATCTCCCTCCATATTACTATTTAATCACAATTGCCACTGAATCAAGTTGGTTCTTTATGTTTTTGATATTCATTATCTCCATGTTAAATAATGTAAATAGGTTCTTGAAAAGGAATATATTTTTATAAGTTGTTTGGAACAAGTGTAAAATAAGAATGTAGGAGAACACGTGTGTATACTTTTCACTGTTGAAATAGGGCTAGACATATTGGCGATCAATGTTAATAAAAAAATAATTCTTTGGGCATTTTTTGTTAATTTTTGAAATTTTTTATGTAGAATGAAACATGTTTTATGGGTGCAATAATAAAGGGGTATTAAACACAGAACTCAATCTTGGAAAAACTGTCCTTGCTCATCTCCTGTGTTTGTCTCTTTGCATTGTCTCTGTGGAAAGTGTCAGTGTGCATTTAAAGTAATTAGCAAGCAATTAGTGGCTGAAACTAAAGGGGTTTGAGGCATAATGCGTTAATGATTTACACTGTACAAGCTGTGAAAGGACCTGAGGCTACTTTTGAAGAATGCGCATAAGCCCGCACAGTGGTGATTTTGTACATTTATGTCCCAGCTGAGGCCCCACAGTTCAACCTCAAAGTATATCCTGTTTTGTGTTACAGATTAAAGAGGGTGCGACCTTCTTATTCATTCATATTATAATGCGTAGATACCTCATTAACCTTTGTGATCTCTGTGTACTTGTCTCAAAGGCACAATTTAATTAGTTGCGTTAAAAATGCATAAAAAAGCCTGCATAATTAAACATGGAAAGAGAGATATTAAAGATTTTAAGAGCGGTATTATTTTCTCTGCTTATAAAGAAATTATCCCCCAAGATGTTGGGGGCAGGAATGTGCCATGCAGGGTGAACTAGCATATATATACCACTTCCCAGACTGCCAAACTAATTGTGAATCTGGTATCCTGACATATTTTGGATCTGGTGTCACGCTCATCTAGGGCCTGATTCCAAGTTTTGGTGGTGCGGGAGCAGGACCACCACTCTGCCACCCCACTCCCACACTGCAAAGCCTGTGTGCACACCGTCCGCCAATTTAAGGGTTTTTCAGTCACTGGCGGGTGGTTCTTTGCTGATCCCACAGCAGTGCCTATGAAATAGGCATCGCAATTGGAACCTCAAAGGCAGTACCTCCACGGCATGGACTGATGCAGTCCATGCGGTGCAGGTTCTGTGGTCCATGCACAAAGGGGGGCACAACATGTGCCCCCTGCAAGCACCCCATGGCATAGAGGCAACAGGGGACCCTGTAGGATCTCCTTTGTTTAGTCTCTGCAATGGTTTTCATGGAGGAGGAACACCCATAAAAACGGCGGTGGAGAAGAAACATGGAAAGGGGCGACCAACTTGGTCCCCCCGAACGTATGGCTGAGTGCCTCGATCCCCCCGGGAAGCCATTTTTGGGCGGGAGGCGCGTCTCGGCTGGTATGCCCGAAGCGGCGTAGCTGGGGCGCGCCTGTTCCCGCCCTAGAGTGGGCTGGCCTAGACACTGACGCAGCCAGCCACGCCCTCGGGGCAGGCAGGGGCGGGTATACGCCCGCCCTGAAGACGGATAAAAAGGGACGCAAGACCAGAAGACATCCTCTTGTTCTTGTGCTCTGAAGCTGCACCTCCTCGCTGCACGTGAGCTCGGGACAGAACGAAGAGCCAATTTTGAGCGTTTTAATCTTTCTTTTTGTTTTCTAGATACTTCGTTTGAAAGATGCCCAAGAAAGGCGCGAAGAGAATGTCGACTGACCAGATGGTTCGGGTTCTCATGAAGGAAATGTCCGAGATAAAGAAGCAGTTGGCGGGGCGAGACGGTGAGGAGGGATCGGGGCATCCACCGGCCGGAGGGAGGCCTAAGAGGCCGAGAAGGGGGCCGGTCGGGGGAGACGTCCCGGTTCCCTGTTCCCCGCTCGAGCCGCCAGCCCCGGTACCGGCCCCGGTACCGCAGGAAGGGAATCCGATTCCTGTCGTAGTCACCCCGACATCCGCTGAGGATATGCCTCCCGAGTTGGCGGCACAGTTAGCAGCGTGGTTGGGGGACAGTAGCGAGGGCGCCACGGCTGCCGAAGCGCAAGCACTCATGAAACAGTTGCGCGAGAAACGTGATACAGCCAAGGTGCCCGCGCCGGATGCGGTGATAGACAAGCCACGAGGGGCGGAAGTAGCGTCCGGTGCAGGTAAGCGGCCATTGCCGATCGCAAGGGATGAGTCAACACCCTCTCGTAGAGAAAAATTGGGGCAACATGTTCCTTTGGCAATAAAGGAAAAGATTTGGGCGGGGGAATACGTAAACATTTTCTCCATGCTCGTTGATCATTATGAGGTCGAAACTGTTAAGGGTCAAAAGGATCTGATGCATCCGAGTGTTTGGCGCGCCAAAATGGCCGCCTTTAAAGTGAATGAGAATATTGGCAACTGGGGTAATGCTTGGGGAATTTTTACGTCAATTTTGGGGGAACGTAGGCCTGAATTGCTCCCTGAATTTCCAGTATATCAGTCACGAATTATGGGGTACTCGACATCGCACCAAGGTAACCAATGGTTCTGTTATGACAACCTTTTCAGGAAAGCGATGGAGCATAACAAAAGTTTAACCTGGGACTGTTACGATTCTTTGACATGGAATAAAATGAAAGAGTCGGGGATGTTGAAAGTGCCGTTGGTGGGGAGTACTGTTGGTGAGTCCTCCCGCCAAAATGGGGGGACGCCCTTTCGGTCGGGTACGGGTACCGACGATTATCCGAGACCCGCCGGCAATACAGGGAAGAGGGGTTTCTGTTTCAATTTCAACAAAAGTAAATGTACTAGGCCCCCAGGATCTTGTAAATTCAAACACGAATGTAGTGGTTGTGGGGCACCCCATCCTGAGTCCTCGTGCAGAGCCAAATCGGGTGAAAATGGGGGTAGAGGAGGCGCCAAACAGGTCTAATATAGTCCGAGGGGCGCCTTTACCGACCCCGATTGATACCCTGGCGATGATTCCCTGGCTCAGCGAATACCCAGATCGTACTTCTGCTGGGGTGCTACGAAACGGTTTTTCATATGGTTTCCGCATCCCGGTGGGGGACTTTCAGGGTGTCGGGACGTGCAAAAACCAACTTTCCGTCTTGCAGCATACGACTGTAGTACAGGATAAGATCCGGAAAGAGGTTACCCGAGGTCGGGTTGCCGGCCCGTTTAGTGTTCCCCCGGTACAGAATTTTGTTTGTTCTCCTTTAGGGGTGGTCCCCAAGAAGGACCCAGGTGAGTTTCGATTGATTCACAATTTATCAGCTCCTCATGGCCTTTCTGTAAACGACGCAATTGATCCAGAGATATGTTCGGTGCGGTACGCATCATTCGATGAGGCCGTAGCCATTTTGAATCGCCTGGGGCCCGGGACGCTGATGGCGAAATCAGATATCGAGTCAGCGTTCCGTTTGCTCCCGGTATACCCGGAAGACCAACGTCTTTTGGGATTCATGTTTCAAGGTTTGTATTACATGGATAGGTGTATGCCGATGGGGTGCTCTATATCTTGTGCATATTTCGAGAAATTCAGTAGTTTTCTACAATGGGTTTACACGAAGAAAACGGGTTTTCGAAATGTGATGCATTACCTCGATGACTTTCTGTTTCTTAGGGCCGCTGGGGATGATGAATGTGCCCGGGCCTTGACTGAATTTTGTGTTTTAATGAATCAATTTGGCGTGCCATTGGCACCAGGTAAAACTGTGGGTCCCACGACTTGCCTCGAGTTTCTCGGGATCGAGTTGGACTCTAGTGAGGGTTGTTTTCGTTTACCAGCTGCCAAAGTGTCGAAATTCAGGGCAGCCCTGCAAATGTGTATTACTGCATCTAAAGTTACGCTGCATCAATTGCAGCAATTAGTGGGGAAGTTGAATTTTGCCCTAAGGGTGATCCCAATGGCCCGCCCCTTTTCCCGTTCGATTGCCCAGGCGATGGTCGGCCTAAAGGAGGGTCATCATCGCACAAGACTATCGGCTGAGGTCCGCCAAGATATGCGTATTTGGTTAGCATTTTTGGCGGATTTCAATGGTCGAGTCGTCTGGAACAAACCAGCCTTGTCCTCTGAAGAGCTTGGTCTATGGACAGATTCAGCGGGAAGCATGGGCTTTGGCGCCATCTTCGGCACAAAATGGTCGGCACAAAGGTGGCCAACATGGTGGCATGAAGAGGGGCTGACAAGTAATATTGCTTTCCTTGAACTGTTTCCCATTTTGGTGGCCCTCAGAACCTGGCCCGATGGATTCAAAAATCACTCTGTCATATTTTGGTCTGACAATATGACCGTTGTAGAATGCATCAATAGTCAGGCAGCACGTTGTAAAATGATTTTAAGGCTGCTTAAAGAAATTGTCTTACTATGTATGCAACTGAACGTGGTATTCAGAGCGAAACATGTCCCAGGGGTGATGAATCAGGCGGCTGATGCACTGTCTCGTTTTCAAATACAGGCTTTCTCGGGTTTCCTTCCCTCGGCGGACCCAGAGCCGGCACCCTTTCCCGAAGCTCTCTGGTCTCTCGGTGCCCCGAACTTCGTTACCTCGTGGGAGAGAGTCTAGCACCAAGAACGAGGAAGGCATACGAAGGGGCGTTTCGGGCCTATTTAGCCTTTTTGGGGACTGAGAGAGGGGGGCTTTGGGGGCACGAGGATTGGGTAGTACATTTTCTGATGTCCTTGCGTAGGGCTGGGAAGTCGGTGGCTACAGCCCAGAGGCATCGTGCTGCCATTTCCTTTGTTGCCAGGGCCCATAATATCCAGGACCCGACAGCGTCTTTCGTGGTACAGAAAGCGCTACGTGGGTGGCAACGCCTTGAGGGTCGCAGAGTAGATGAGAGGCGCCCGATAGGTCTGGATAGGTTGGCCCAGTTGCTGGCCACACTCCACGCCACATGCTCGTCTCAGTTCGAGGCCTGTTTGTTCCGAGCTGCTTTTACGCTTGCATTTCACGGGGCGATGAGGATAAGTGAGCTGGTGGCAAGGAACAAACAGGATGTGGTGGGGGGTTTGTGCCGGGAACACGTTCAGATCAGGGGTGAGACGATGACTGTATCCTTTGTCAAGTCAAAAACCGATCAAGGTGGGGTGGGAGACTGCATAGTCATTCGCAGGATTCCAGGGTCCTCCATGTGTCCGGTGAAGTGTTTAGAAGATTACCTAGCACGAAGGGTGGCATCATGGGGAGGGACATTGTTGAGACACGCGGACGCCACCCCACTGACGAAGTTTCAGTTTCAGCGGGTGCTCGCGATGTCAATTACCGCAGCGGGCTTGGACCCGGGTGAGTTTGGGACCCATTCCTTTCGGATAGGGGCTGCCACTGAAGCTACAGCCAGGGGTCTTAATGTGGAACAAGTAAAACGAGTGGGGCGTTGGTCCTCCAATTGTTATAAGAGGTATGTGCGGTTGCACATGTTGTGAAGCTGTAATAATGTACTCACGCTTCTTGTCTTTTGTTTGGTTTTCAGTTACGCAAGCCTTCGAGGCGGGGCGGACTATGCAGTCGACCCAACACCAGGCCAGCGGTCAGACATCACCGGCTGTGAGAAAAGAGGTGTGGGTCGTGGGCCACTCATACGTGAGGCGTGCCGCAGACGTATTCGAAGCAGGTGACATGATTCACGTAGCTGGGGAATACGGGTACAGAATGTCCTTCTACGGAAGGGGCGGTCTCTGTATTGACCAGTTTCAGGCATTCTTTGAGGGTTTGTTAGGGCGGACGAGGTCACCGCCGTCTATAGTCATAGTACATTTAGGGGGCAATGATTTGGTCACCACCGGTAGACGACTTCTCCTGGAGGCAATGCTTTCCACTGTAAGTTGGTTGGCGAGGAAAGTTCCGGGGTGCATAATTGCGTGGTCTCATATGATCCCACGAAAAGTGTGGCGGGGGGCTGTTTCGATTCCTGCTTTGAACCATTCTGTTAGAAAACTTAATAACAAAGTGAGTAGGTTGTTTCGTTCCAGGACATTGCATTCTATCTCGCACGGTTCTATTAATGATGACAGTATGTATCTAGGGGATGGTGTGCATTTGTCTCGGGTGGGAAATGAGTTACTCATAGGAGACTTCTTAGCATGGTTAAAAACGTTGAAACATGACCTTTAGCTAGGAGTTTTGTGGGGGGCCCGGATAGCCGGTCAACTATCCGGGCCTGTGGCGGTAAGGTCATGATCGGTGAGCACTAATTAGTAGATCCCTATGAGTGGGCGTCACCCAACACGGATGGGAGCGCTCGGGAGAGGTGGCCATTGGCCCCTCAATGGGGAGGCGGTCCCTTCTAAGGATGGGTCGCCGGAAGTAAAGGAAAGGCGGTCAAGGCCCCTTCCTTTGTAGGAGGGGTTACAGTCCCCTCCTGGGGAATTTCCCGGGGCCAGTGACATCTGCGACGGCAGATGCGGTAAGTTGTGTGGGGTTGGGATAAGGTCTACGGTACCTTCTAGATACCTCACACGAGTATTCGAACGACCTTTAACTGGCGTCGAGTCTTTAGGTGCCCCCGTCAAGTCAAGGGAAATTGGTAATAGTTGCACTTGAGGTACGCCTCCGTGCTGTCGCCCAGCCCAAGTGGGAGGGGTAAGTCTGGTTAGGGATCTTGACACCGGTTATGACCTTGCCGTTGGCCCTTAAACGTTAGGTTGTACAATTTCAATATGTCAAGAAATGTTTTGTAGGATGCTAGTTCGGCTAGGAGAACCTCTGTATTAGAGAATCTGTTAAGGTTAGCCAAACATCGCAATATGGTAATGAAATTGTACATAACATGAAACGTTTAATGTTTTATTTTTTGTTTTAATAAATACGGCCGGGATGGTCACTCCATCCCACTTCCAAAAACTCAAGAACTGTTTCCGGTTTCCCTCCTTTGGGGATTGTGTTGAGAGGGGGTGGCGGGTATCTCGGCCATATGGAAAGGGGCGACCAACTTGGTCCCCCCGAACGTATGGCTGAGTGCCTCGATCCCCCCGGGAAGCCATTTTTGGGCGGGAGGCGCGTCTCGGCTGGTATGCCCGAAGCGGCGTAGCTGGGGCGCGCCTGTTCCCGCCCTAGAGTGGGCTGGCCTAGACACTGACGCAGCCAGCCACGCCCTCGGGGCAGGCAGGGGCGGGTATACGCCCGCCCTGAAGACGGATAAAAAGGGACGCAAGACCAGAAGACATCCTCTTGTTCTTGTGCTCTGAAGCTGCACCTCCTCGCTGCACGTGAGCTCGGGACAGAACGAAGAGCCAATTTTGACCCACCCACCAGCCCCTGAAGACAGCCAGTTGTTTGTAATAAAGTTGATTAATTTTGCTTGTGTTCTCGTTTGCAGGTTGGAGTATCATGTTGATATTGAGTTAATAAAGAATGGTCTGTTTGAGTACGTTTTACCATTAAAGAGATTCAGATTTAGTGTTGAATTTTATGCATGCTCTTTCGGTCATAGTGGCCAATGTATTCTGAGGTTTAGTTAGCACTGTCGTATTTATTTGGTAGGCGGTAAGGTCATGATCGGTGAGCACTAATTAGTAGATCCCTATGAGTGGGCGTCACCCAACACGGATGGGAGCGCTCGGGAGAGGTGGCCATTGGCCCCTCAATGGGGAGGCGGTCCCTTCTAAGGATGGGTCGCCGTAAGTAAAGGAAAGGCGGTCAAGGCCCCTTCCTTTGTAGGAGGGGTTACAGTCCCCTCCTGGGGAATTTCCCGGGGCCAGTGACATCTGCGACGGCAGATGCGGTAAGTTGTGTGGGGTTGGGATAAGGTCTACGGTACCTTCTAGATACCTCACACGAGTATTCGAACGACCTTTAACTGGCGTCGAGTCTTTAGGTGCCCCCGTCAAGTCAAGGGAAATTGGTAATAGTTGCACTTGAGGTACGCCTCCGTGCTGTCGCCCAGCCCAAGTGGGAGGGGTAAGTCTGGTTAGGGATCTTGACACCGGTTATGACCTTGCCGTTGGCCCTTAAACGTTAGGTTGTACAATTTCAATATGTCAAGAAATGTTTTGTAGGATGCTAGTTCGGCTAGGAGAACCTCTGTATTAGAGAATCTGTTAAGGTTAGCCAAACATCGCAATATGGTAATGAAATTGTACATAACATAAAACGTTTAATGTTTTATTTTTTGTTTTAATAAATACGGCCGGGATGGTCACTCCATCCCACTTCCAAAAACTCAAGAACTGTTTCCGGTTTCCCTCCTTTGGGGATTGTGTTGAGAGGGGGTGGCGGGTATCTCGGCCATACGGAATATGCTTGGCAGGACCGCGGTAGTCCTGCCGAGCATATTGTCGCACCACCACCAGGGATCTCTGATGCCTGGCGGTTGCTGCGGTGCAATGGAGGTCCGACCGCCCAAATTGTAATAGGTCGGTTGGAGCACTGCTGCTCCACCGTGAGTCAGACTCATAATTTGGCCCTAAGAGTGAACATACCTTTTTGTCTTTGTCAATGAGTTTGTGGGCTACTTTTGTTGTTAGACCCTGTTCGGAGCAGCTAAAGGCCATACAGGCTCCTACGCTCCAACTGTGGTAGTTGAGATCGTTTGGCACGTATGTCCTGCGGCCCATCCTACTCGGTCTCTACGAAATGGGACAAGTGTAAATATTTTTGCACTTGACTCTCAGAGTAGCAAGGATGAGCAGTCACTAGGTTCTCCCTCTGAGAGACAACTCAACAATGAAAAACTGACACAATCATCCAATGTTCTGGTCAATTCTTGTTTTCTTGTAAAATAAAGGACATTTGATGACACAGCAGAACTAATTGCTACACAATTCAGTTTGCAGCACAGTTAAAATTGCTGTGTAATGTTGGGTAAAATGGACTTCACAGCACACATGATGGAAGGGATTGGTGATAAAGGTCGAACATAGGAAAACAAAAGTGTACACAGGAGCTTGTGGTTTGAGTACAGGAGACCTTTTGTGTTTGCCTTAGAGCAATGTCATGTACTTCTTACACTTAATACATTAATGATATAATCTAATCAAAAACAGAAGTCGCTATTGCATCACATTTTTCCATGCTCTTGACTGATTATGTTCACTTTTGACTTGTTCCAGATGCAGCTGAATATTGAAACTTTGTGAAGCAAGGTTATATGCCTTTTTACAGGCACACGTGGCAAGTATTTCTACTGCTAGGCAGTCACAAAAGGTGGCCAAGCAGTGGTAAATACATGTACTCCTGCATAATTTTATCCCGTGACAGCATATTACATAGGAGTAAGTTCCGTGCAAGGGGCAAGGAGTGGGTGGTGTTTGCACCACAGCACACCTTCAAACAGGTGCCCATGCACAAACAGGGAAAGTTCACCGTTTCATGTTGAACGTGCTGCCCTCGGGGCACCTGCAAACTCGTGCTTCTCTCGGGTTAGCACATTACAGTGTAATACGGACCTGCTGCTTCAAAGCTGCTTTGTCTTGTGCTGTGAAGGCGGCAACCCACCTGCACTTTTGAGAGGGTAGAGAGATCTTCTTGTAGGAGAATGCAGTAACTGACTGCACTAACCTGCAAGGTATGTTTGAGGGGTCCATGGGACCCCCTTGGCCCCCTTCAGAGTGCTGCCACCTTTTTGTGGCACATTATCAGTGCGCCTCCTGACAGTTTCTTTACCTTTGGGCCTGTGTCGATAATATAACGTGGGTGCAGAGGTAAAGAGATCCCATCATTTGCATTAGGCCACAGCCCCCATGCACATGAAGGATTGTCGTCTTGAGATAGCGCTAGCTCTACATGTGCACCATTTCTATCTGTATTACAGAAGAGGCCGCACAGGCGAAGGAGGCCCTTCTGTAAAACCAAACAGCCCCTGGGGGTGCACAAACAGGCACATGTGCCTGTTGCACTCCCGGGGCACTTTCTATAAGTCGGGCTTAGGTTGTTACCATTCATAGAATTATCTCTGAATATTCATCTCAAAGAAATATTCGGCCATTTTCTCAGGGCAAGAACTGAAGTAAATTCTGTTCCATTGTGGAATAGGTATTGGAACACCCCTAAATACCCTGGGCATTTTGTGGAGGTCTCTTTCCTTGAGGACCAATATTTACTCCCTGAAAAAAAGTAAAAACATGTTCAATTGCTCAGAGGCTTTCATACATATTGATTTGTACTTTGTGTGCAGTTTCACACTGGGCAAAAGCAAGAGCCAACAAAAGAATCCTTGGAGTACACCTGGAAAAAATGCAACTTGTGCAGCTTTCAATGTGTGCCTCCAGAAAGTTTTGTGAATAAGCATTCGTCTTAAATTGTCACCCAT
Organism: Lissotriton vulgaris; assembly: GCF_964263255.1. Lineage (NCBI taxonomy): Eukaryota > Metazoa > Chordata > Amphibia > Caudata > Salamandridae > Lissotriton > Lissotriton vulgaris. The sequence continues at coordinate 916,690,045 of NC_141687.1, forward strand.
GCATAGTATTAACTCCACAGGTGCAGGTTGCATAACTGATTTTATGACTCAAGTCTAATATTTGTCAAAGGTCACTAGGAAAAACTAGAGCCATTTAATGCTTTTGAAACTCATTGGAACAGGAAGAAGCACATGATCTCTAATGTTCAGTTCAGATGGTTTTCACCATCTATATATTTCCACATTATGCCTTGCTCCATTGACATCCACGGCACGCACGCAGCCTACCACATGCTCCCATCATGCATCATACTGACAACAGGCACGCTTGTTTTGTGCTTCACACCAAATCGAGCTTGATCCTTCATTATTCAGTTTTCTTCTCTATAAGGCAATGCCATCTGTTTCCCTTTCGCATTGCCACAAGCAAGTCATTCCTTTTCCGAGTTTATAAAGTTCCCTGAAATTGTAGTTTTCTTTAAGTTATGAACTGCACATCCAATAAGCCTGCTGCCTATTGTGCAAAAAATGTATATACATCTTGTTTTTTGATCAAACTGTTGCCAAGGAAACTAAATGCCCAGTTAAAGGAAACATAAACGTTTTTTTACAGAAATAATATAGTGTTCCTTTTTTCCAGTTAATTTCCCTCAAAGAAAAACTATTTTCATCTTTTTTCTTCTTGCTTTTATGTGCAGTTGTTTTCCAGCTTTCCTTTTTGCTACTATCCTCCAACCTTTGAACTGGCATTTGACATTTAAAGAAGGAAGGACAGAGAGTTTGACAATCTGTTATGGCTTCCTATCCTTCTCTGACATCACTCCCTGGTTCAAGACAGGTCACAAAATGGAGGAGAGCCTAGGGATATTATTGTATTGGGAAAATCTAACAAGAACATTAGGGCAAGAAACAATTTTCTTTAAACCTGCTGATGTTCTTTTCCCGATGAGGCCTAACTATGGGGTCACTAAATGTCCTGTAAGGACTTTTAAGGGTGATACTGTTGACTGCCCTACCAGTCTTCTTGACAAATAATGCACTTATTAAGACCCGAGTCGAGGATCATTTGAATTTATAAATTTCACCCATCCTTAAAAATGAAATTATATCAAATTGAAATCCGAAAGTTTTCAAGCGATAGTTTATATATGTTAAAGTCTAAATGTTTCATAAAATTGTACTTGGAATTAACGTTCAAGAAAATGTGCCTTAGATTAGAAAATGTGCTTAACGTTGTTTATCCATAGAAGAGAAAGGGAAAACATAAAAATGCTTCTTTAAAATGTGATAAATAAATCATGTAGCTTTAAACCATAGGAGAGGATGTTTTCTCAAACTGTAAAAAATAAGCATGCAGCTTAAATAAGTAGTGGGCTCTCTTATTTAATGTGCTTCTACGATTAGGCCTGAAAATATTCTTCGATTTCTTTTTGACATCTAAATAAAAAGCCTTTAAGAACTGCCTATCGAATCCTCTGACGGTAAAATAATTGATCACTTTAAAATGTGCTGCTTTAAGGGAAATGTATTTCTTGGCTTCCTCACACCATATGATTTCCTCATTTCACTAAACAATGTATTCTACTACATGTTATAATGAATGGAGTATTATCAATGTTGAGCTTATGGAAGATATTGTTTTGCATGGTCTCATCAAAACTTACCGATATAAATGTTTCTTTGCTCTAGAATAGTTCTTGGTCCACACAATGGGATACCTAGGGAAAGACATATTAGAAACATTTAGATAACTACTCACTGGTATGAATGTTTTCTGTGAGGAACGGGAGGGCAGACAACAGTTCATCAGAAGACCCATTTCCATTGGATGAAATGTGGTAAATGTTTTATGTTTTCATGTGTACGTGTTCCTAGTTATAGAGGATACGCCATTCTTCCTTTCCATGCCACCTTACCCTTGATGCTTAAAGTATTATTTTTCCCTTATTCTTGCCCAGATTGCTGTGTGCTACTGCTAGTGGCTATTTTCTTTTACCCTGTTCTTTTTTGGGGGAGACTTTCACCTACAGTTCATCATAGCTACTACTGTGATTAGATTTCCTTGATTTAAGTAACATTTGCTACTGCAAGTTGTTGGGGAACTCTGCTGAGTTTCTGGAACTCCTCTTTATGGGAAGTTAATTCTTTGACTAACTAACAGCTCCAGAATTCTTCTCTTTTTCCAAGAGAACCCTTTATGGGTTCTTTTTTAGGTCAGGTCTCTTAGACCAAGACAGAGAATATTTCCTTTATGGAACTTGCTGTCTATATTATGCTGACTCTGATGAAACATTTTCTTGATATTTATTACATTGATTCATCTGAATAAAAATGACAAACACAATATCTATGTCTTAAAGAGAAATAAATATTTAAAACTATTCCAAACCTCTCATCATTGACTGAACATTTAGTTCCTGAAAGTTGATGATTATATTTGAAATGCAATTTATTACTGCTGCATTCTGCCACGGCGGCCAAGATACATTGCCCTGAAAAGGAGCATCGCCAAAAACAGGAGGCCTTTGTTGTAAGTGCTTTGGGTTAGCACTTGTTATCAAATTGTCCTCCCAAAGTATGGGCGCCTACATTTACTTTATCATAAAGATAAAAGACAGGCAGCTAGAAACAAGAATTCAACTTCCACTCTAAGTGGTGAGACAAAGTTGAGGCATTCAACTTTTGTGTGACTTAACGCAGTTCAGCTAAATAGCACAATGTGGCACATACACAGACCAACCTAAGCTGAACAAGACTTATTTTGTTTCCTTGTGAGTGCAACTCATTGGAATGCCACAGTAGTTGACCTTGTGTAATTTCAGAGATGGTATCTGCTGTAGTTATATGTGTTGTTTTTATGGCATTGTTATTGGATTCAGAGCATGTTACAAAGGCTAGCACTACCGTGTATATGAATGTGGAACCCGGGTACATTGCATGTTCACAGAGGCTCAATTAGCATGATTCAAGGATATTTTACCATGATTTTATGTGAATCGGTATATGAGCTGCTTTGCAAGCGCAAAAACATTACATAGATAGATTTACAAACTGCTAATAGTTATATAGTTAACATATCACAAATCGCTCCTTCTTATTTGATAGACGCAGCATTACAGTCCACTGACTCCATTTACAAGAAGACACCTAGGGGCAGATATACAAGGAAAGTGACTCAGCGCGGGCGACAAGCCATTTGGCTGCACAGCACTGAGTCACTTTCAAAGCACTGGGATGCAACATATTTACAACAATAGGTTACATCTCTGTGCTTTCCCCTGCACTGGTGCACAAACTGCTGCCATGCGCCGGCACAGGCACCCTTGCACCATGGTGCAAGGATGCCTGCGTCATGGGGAGATTGTTTATGTGCAGGTAGGGTTCCCTTCCTGCACATAAACAATAAAAAATGACGGGTTTCAACTTCTTTATGTGCTGCATTAGTACACCTATAACTTACAAAAGCTCACAGTTTAATTTCCCGTCATCCATCTGCACAGAAAGTGATGTCACTGGATGTCCCATTATCCATATGAATAGGAAGTGACATCACTCCTTTAACCATCAAGGAACTAATTACTGGCAGCCACAGAGTGGATGCACAACAGACTGACTCGTGTAGCAGACGCACCACTTGTGTGCTAGAGTTGAGCTAAAAGCAATCCCATCTGTACCGATCCGCGCCTGGACCGCACCCAGTGCCAGGAAGTCTGGTCCTACACCCTCCTGCCACTACCATGCTGTGAGCTCCACGACCTCCACCTCCACAATGGTGCACAGGTGCAGTGCCAGCGTATGGCAGCAGTTTGTGCACCACTGCAGGGGGAAGCACAGAGATGCAACATATTTTTGTAAATATGTTGTATCCCAGTGCTTTTGAAGTGACTTGAAATGGCTTGTGGCCCGCACTGAGTCACTTTCCTTCTAAATATGCCCCTAAGTGTCTTCTTGTAAATGGAATCAGTAGACTATTATTCTGCTTTTATCAAATAAGAAGGAACGATTTGTGATATGTTAACTATATAACTATTAGCAGTTTGTAAATCTATTTATCAATATTTTTGCATTTGAAAAGCTATACTAGATACATAAATCTGATGGTTCTTTTTCGCAGCATGGAAGTGTAAAGGGTAAAAAATTATTATTACAAAGGCAAATAATCAACAATTATTCTTCCCGCATCATAATCCACGGATAACTAGATTAGGTAAATCAATTTATTACTAATCCAAAATACCTGGACGTAGAGACACCTCAACACAAGGGTACAGAAATATAATGGTATTAGCATGAAGCCAGATATACACATCCAATTTAGATGATGCAGCACAAACAGAACTATTAATTCCAGAAGTAAGATATAGAAAATCAAGAAGCATGAGTCAAAATGTTCCTGCATCGAGGGATGATGAATATAAAGCATAAATCTATCACTACTCTAACGCTAAGGTGGCATTGCCAGATAAGCATTTTCAATTGGAAGAGGAAAAAGGTGTCAGTGCGTGGAGTCTTCCTAAAAAGTCTCTCCTCCATCAGTGGGTCCAGTAGCGTAAAGCCACTATCAATAGAAAAAGCTAGATCTGAGACGCTCTCTCTCTCTGAAGGCAAGAAAGAAGTGGGATACTTTCTCTAATTCCATCACACTGTTATCCACAGATACTATTTCCTATAATACATTTCACATTACACCATCCACTCTGAGTGCAGTTCGGGATGTATTTTCCACAATGTTGTCCAAGAGCCTTCGTTGCAGCAAGTTGTCCTTGATTCCCATGCCTTCTCCCGTGTGAACCTCTCTGTCTTTATCACCTCCAGCCCATGTAATTGTAACTTCTTCTCTCCTTGCCTAGCTCGCTAAAACAAAGACATTACTAATCCTAAAGAATGCATTCTCCACCTGGAATAGAAACGTGGGAAAGAACAGAATCTGCAATGACACATGAAATTCAACTAAGCAAGAGTTTCCAGGGGCTAACATTTCAGATCTATGACTTCGGCTAACATAAGACGTGACTCTTTCAGCAATATGATTTACATAACCATTTATTAGCATTTCAATTAATACATTTACCTACTAATTAGAAGACATCATTTGTCAGGCACAATTAATAAGTGAGTAGTGTCAGCCTCACAGCACGAGTTTCATATGTTAACGATTTTAGCTAGTCACATTTATTTCCAACGTTAATTCTTCTTGTCACTTATCCATAAACTAAGCATGTCACATAAATGATTTAATACATTTCACAATTCTAGCACCTCATATTAACATAAGTTGCAAGGTTATATGCGGATGTGTTCTATGTGTAATTATAATGCACCCCCTCAATTTAAATGAGATTTCCGCGCCATCAGTTACCCCCTTTGATGATGTTGAGCCATCATAAAACCTTTCAAAGCATCCCTGAAAAGTAGACCAAAATAAGCAAACATCGTAGATATGTCTTCTCTGTCTGAACTCCTCCATTCACTTCTAATTCCCATAATGACTGCCCTGCAGTCTTTCCAACCTTCTCTCTATTTATCTTAATGAGTTTGCCAGTTGCTTTGCTTTGTGCCACTTGTATGCTCTTATTCTTACCAAAACGATGATAGTGATTACAACAATCAATATTAGCTTCAAGATGTATCCACATATTCCACTTCCCAGATTTGCAGACCATTGTCCAACTGTGCCAAATTCCTTTCCAACCTTTAAGATGGTTCTGCATCACCAGTGCTCTTATTGAGACTATCCCCTCATCTAGGAGTAACAAAGATTGAGCCGTATTAACGGATAACTTATCCACTATTCTAGACAGCCTTCTAATCTTGATGTCTTCCAACACTAACTAGGTATTATCGTTCCAAGCATATCTCCTACAAACTCTCCTGCACTCAATTCACGTTTTTCCTTACTTTTTGACTTCCTTTCCAAACTCTCCAAATCCTCCACATGCTATATCTTCAGAAACATGATCGCCAAATAGTATGTACCATACAATTTTTTTGGTAACCGAACATATGCATTCTTTCCACACACAAAATACACTCTGGTACCATTTCAACTGACTCTTGCAAAAACGTCTTCCGTGGACCATTTATTTAGAAGATATGATCACACACATTCTGTCCTACAAACACAGTATCATACCTACTCACAACTTGAGGTTTGCAAAACTTTCATCATTGTTCCCAATCTAAAGCTATAGGATCAGAACTTCCCTTAGCCTTGTGAGCTAACTCTTCCTTGGTCCACTCAGAATTCTTGTCCCTGTTGTCAATACTAACAGCAAATCCCCTACATCTATCTTCTACTTGATCTACAAATGTCTTTTCTATATCAGTTAGTATGCATGTTAGATTATGTGTGTCCGCATTAGCAGTATCTAATGTTACTGTAGGTGAGAAATAATGTTTCATTCTTTCTATTTGCTTGTAATAATTGTATTTGTTCAGATGTTTGGATACTGGGATTTCTGAAAGCACTACATCATAGTTGAAAAGTAGTGCTTATAATGACCCTTTCCATAAAACATACTATGAAGTAAACTACAGCTAATGCCATAAGTCAAGGGTAAATGGTGATAGCAGATTCCCTCCTCGACAGAGGCAGGCAATTCCATGCACACTTCCATAGTATCAACAAACTCATACCCTTGAATATGTCTACATGAAGAAAGTAGCTAGTTTGCTCTATTAAGCCTCTCTCTGATCCTAGTATACCCTGTTTTGAAGTAGCAGTGGTAGGTGTGGATGTCCCTTGCACCCCCACCCCATGCTCACTGCTTTCGGATGAGCTCAAAATGTATTCTATAATGAATATTATTACTATAACTACCCATACTATGAGTGTACCTATCATACATTTGTGTCTACGATTTGAACTTGCAGAATTCATTTTTAAGTATCTTCGATCACGATTTGAAGGAGGTTCAACACACAAAGGGGGATATTCTCAAGAACGTGTGAACTATTGCAAAATTAACTTAATGCAACTTCCAACATCGCAGTCTATTGCAGGAAAATAAAGCTGTTTTAACTAAGTATTCACAACACGGAGGCACCATGCGATAGGCCCCCGACAACACGTCAAATGTCCGCGATAAAGTCAACGCGAAGCCTCAAGGATGCAAGACACGAACGACCAAAAACTTGTGATCAGGCCAATCGCGATAAAAAAAGCAGCAAAAACCAGCGGCAGGCCTGCAAATACCACGCGTCTGGTGGGAACATGCACTATAAAAGCAACCAAAAATACACACCATGAACATTCTAAAGTGTGTAGCAACATGGATGCACCCTGAACAAGTGCAGAGGTGAACGCGAACCCCACAAGCCCCACAGACCACCAGCAAGGAACAACAGGGTCTGGGAAGGACAAGGAGAAGAGAGAGAGGAAGATGGGATGCAGTCCGCAAGAAAACCAGATCAGCGTCACAGAGGTGACAGGACACTACCATTAACCGACCCACAATTGGACCACAGTGAATGCAGTCAGAGTGTCAAGAAGGTCAATGGAGGATGCCAAAGGTGCTGGCATGATGTGAAAACCCAACCAAGGACAGACCTGCTACCAACAGGAAGGAAACAACGGTGACAGGAGGTGGTAATCCTGCGGCACAGGAGGAGCTGGAGGGAACCGAGGCCACAGTCATCAGTGTCGAGACGGTGCAAGGAGGTGGGAGTCCGGACACAGCTCGAGAGGACCTGACACAATATCAACAGGGCAAGTAACGACCAGGGACTAGAGGTATGGGCACAATGGCACACATGCACAACGATGTGTAGCACACTGCACACCCACAGTGACCCAGGATCATGTCCCTGATCCCCTTGGCACACTGCAGCACACACACATAGCAATCACAGAACATCCACATTAGCGACAATGTGGTACAATGTGCAATCCCAACACTGCAGAACAGAGGATACAACTGGCTCCATACATGCGCAGAAACAGGTCAACTACATCTCATCGAGCAGGAAACTGTACGATGGGAATGTATGAGTACAACCTCACATCAGTCATGTAGTCCAAAAGTCCACTGTCCACCATCAAAATCCATCCAAACAGTCTGCATGTAAACAAGAACAATGCGCCAACATACATGTCAACACAATGCCAACATGCATCTCCCCATCACATTGCAGAGGGACACAAAACACCTCCAGGAGAGAAGACCAGTAAACTCATCAGTGTTGCTGGAGAGGACCCCCACACCTTCGACACCGATGCACTACAACAGTTCATGGAAAGCCCAGGCAACCCACCTCCAGGAGCAGGGCTGCCAAGCTACATAGAGAAGACCCCAGCCCCTGCACAGACCACACAGCAGGAAGCACCCACCACAACAGGTGGCTCCCAACACGTCACCGAGACACACATCGCATTCCAATGCCAGGTGTCAGAATGTTAAAAGGAGATGTCCGAACAGGTACGGTTGGGGTCAGAGCTCATGGAAGCCAAACTACATCACATACGGGTTGTCTAAGTCCCATCAGGGACCACCTACACCCCACAAAGGAGATCCACACTGCTACAGAGACGCATGCATTTGCACATTTCCCGTAGAGAACCAAGCCCAGAGGCATGCAAGTATCATTCACACACCCACGTTGGCTCTGGATACGATGGCGCAGTCCACTCCTCTTACCTATTGAGTGGGTGACGACAAAGCTACATGTCCAAGCTCTAACCCACTACCTGTGGTCACATGCCTGCATCCGCTGTACACAGCACAATGTAATGTCGTAGGGCCCAGGGCCCTAATGCATACAACATGACCACAGGGACACATGTATATAGTAGGCCTGGGCGAAACACTACACTACGTTTGCGCAGTTTGCGATTTTTGCGCTACTTCGCACTACGCAAACTGCACATAGCACAGTGCAAACACACATGGCGTAGCATAGTGCAGCAGTCATTTTTTGCTTGCTGGCGGTCCTCAACATCAAGTTGGCGACCGCGAGCAAGCAAAATGACATGCCGGTGAGACTTTTCCCTCGTTCGCGATCAGCAACATCAAGTTGCTGATCGCGAGTGTGGAAAATAAACCTCCCGGAGATTCTCTATGCGGGGAGGTCAGGTTTCTCATTGCGAGTGGTCGCATATGCTCCGACCGCGCGCAATGAGAAACTACCAGTCCGCGTTGAGAAAGCTGCCGCTCGAGTACAAATCTACTCAAGTGACAGAAAACTACAGCTTGCACTGTGCAAGATGCTGTTTCCAATGACTGCACAGGGCCGGATGCTTGTCCGCACTGTGCAATCATTGAAAACGGCATCTTGCACAGTGCGAACAGGCTACTACGCAGTTCGCGTAGTGCTACACGTAGCTCGCATAGTGCGAAGTGCACTTCGCGTAGCTTCGTGAAGCGCTACTTCGCAAACTACGCCCAGCCCTAGTATATGGTATGTGGAACTGGTTGCTGGCACGTGCGCCTGGCTCCTTTATTGGCAGGGCCACATGTACAGTGACGCCTGCGTTGGATGTTTGTGGGGTGAGTGTAAGCCAGCCCGCACGGAGTGGTTGGTGCTGGCAACAACTTGAACAGTGAACACCATTGAAAGGGAGACTGAAAACACCAGCATAACAGGTACAACTGCTGCATGGAGGCAGCTGGACCAAGTACAGAGGTCACCCAATATGAAAACAAAAGTGTCCGTAAGTGGCAGGGCACTGAAGTTGGGGCACTAGAGCTGAGCGCGCTCATGTGTACAAATTTTCTAGGATAGTGTCCCTTCGGGATATACCTGATGCAGCTGCAGTGGGGTGTGTTACACCTGCACCATCTTCCTCATCATCGTCCCAGGTCTAACACACTCCCTAAGGTGATATTGCTGCGTAACCTCTCCGCAGCACAGAACCCAATCAGTAACGGCCTATAGGTTGCGGTGCACTGAGTCAGTGGCACCTGGAGTGCTGAGCAGGGCATCAGGGAGATGTTGGCATCCACGACAGGTGTGAGCAACTCCGTTCCAGTTCCACTGTTTCGACTCTGGCAAATGGCGGTTGGAGTTGGTCCTGGTGATGGTGGCGTGTGCCTCCTGCGGTGATGCGAAGTCCAGATCGGCCAGGACTCGATGTGATGTTTGAGCCCTGGTGGACCGCAGTTGAGGCCAGAGGCAGCGGACAGCGCAGGGCCACAGACACATGGCATTGACAACCCCAAGGCCATCATCTCAGAGGCCATCCAATATTCAATCAGACAAGGTTCCAGACTTGAGCTGCACAGAGTTAGTGTCCCCGGATGCACTGCGGCCAGCACAGGCACACTGCCATGGTCCGGTGACTTTCGGCCCATTTAGGTAAGGCCACCCGGATTGAGCGAGTACTCAACAAAGTCCAGTGGGAATGTGGCGGAGGGTTGCAGGGGACAGTGGAAGGTGTCCTCCAGGGTATAATGCAGAGGGCATTAGCCGTCCGGAAGCAGCAAACAGAGGAGTGGAATGCAAGAGCCTCGTCTCCACCACCAATTCGGTATCAGCTACATGAGGATAAAGACAACCCCCTAGTCCAAAGACTCGGACACCACCAAAGTTCAACTAGAGAGTGTCCTTGAATGCTGGGTGTTAGAAATGGGATTTCAGGTTGGCTAAGGCTGGCATCAAAACCAGGCATGGCAAGGGAGTTACAGGCCAAGATAACCCCTGCTCAACTGCTTGGTAGCGTGACACGAGCAGTTAGGTTTACCCCGGAGGCAATGTAAGTTAAGTATTTGCGCACGCACCCAGCAGCAACAACATCCCAGGCTCCCCACAAAAGGAACTCCACACAAGGTTATATATAAAAATAGCCTTTGTATTATACCAAACACATTAGATAAGAAACACACACTTACAATGTGCCATAGGCACGGGCCGAATTTACAGGGGATTATGTACGTGGGACAGGGCCATGTGGGCCACTATCAGGAATAAGCACTTTTAGAACTAGCACTAAGGACATAGAACAATAATAACTGTAGCACCTAAATAGCAAATGTAGCACACAACCAGTAATCACTGGTAAAAGGTAAGTACCACCTACGCAATCCTAACACCTTAGGCAAATATCACACAGGGAACCATCAGCTCACTAGCATAACTTATACTAGGAAAAACAACCTCCTAAGCATCACAATACATTCAGAGGTATAGTCACACAAATATTACACGTGATGCATGAAAACACATTCAGAGGTGTGGGCAAGTAATCACAAATTGCGCAAAGATCACATAGGGCCAAAAACATGTACCCACGCAAGGGCACAACACCAGAAATGTCCCCCAGGCCAACTGGCCTCTCAGGGGCAGAAACGCCCTGTGTCCAAAATGTTAGGGCAGTCTCAGCAGGCAGCAGCCGGAAGAACTGGGCAAAGGGGCAAGCCTAAACGAAGTAGCAGTCCACTAAGTGCTGGGCAGCTGTGGAAGGGAGCCTGGCACCATCGTGCCTCCTGGCTCTCCTTCTGGGCTCTGAATAAACAATGGGGCCCAAGACCACGTAGGAGCCTTCTGGGTTCTGGCACAGCTGTGCCCCAACCACGCAAGAAACCAGATGCCCCTTGGAGCCTCGTGGGCTCAAGCAGAGATGCTGCCCACACTGCGGGGAGTAGCCCGCTGCCAACCGGGGCCGCTCTACCACCCTAAATGCCTCTTAATCATTGGAGTCCCGCTCCAAATTCTCAAAATGCCCCCAAACGTTGGAGAAAGCCTTGTGGGGTCAATGGAGGAAAGTGTACCTCTCTCAGGCACGAAACAAATGCCCCCGCACCGGTGGAGCCTCTCAGGCTCTAGACACCGCACCGGCAGGAGGGGAGGGGCGGGCACTGGCAATGTGCCCCGACACCCCCCACTACAACACTGAACCCAGGGCACCACTCACCGGTTCCTCTCCTTCCGGTGGGACTCTGGGCTTGCGGCCGTCGAGCGCATGGGCATGTCACGAGTCCTCAGGGAGGCGGGGTAGGCTCCCGTCTTCCCCCAATGCAGCACAGCTCTCGGCCACACTTCTCTTTCTTGGGGTCTGCGGGGCTCTCCCTCGGTCACGGGAGCCCCGCAAAGGCAGGCGCCGTCCTCTCCTCACAGTGCAGCTTCAGGCGGCGACGTGCGCAGGACTTCCTCTGGCAGACCGGAAGTCCTGCCTCCCGCCAGGTGAAATGCTACCTGACTTTCGTTTTCGGCACGAGGTCGAGGGCTGCGGTGGTGATTCTTGGCACAAAATGAGGGGTGGGCACTCTCGAAACCCAAAATGAAAGTAGAAACGGGGTGGGCACCCGTTAGGACAAAATATGAACGGGCACAATGGACGGCCAAAGCCAACACTGCAATGCGGGGTGGGCACCCGCTCGAGCGCCGCAGTTAGGAGGGGGAGCGCCGTTCCTCTCAGCCCCCAAAACCTGTGTTCCTCCGAGGGCAAAAACAAGCGCTCTCCAGGTGCTGCCCGGAGGAATAAAGTGCTCCAAGGCACCACAGGGCAAAGTCCAGCAAACGTCCTTCAAGAGGTGGGGCGGGCAAAGGCTGGGCCCAGGGGCCAGCTCACAGGGCCCTCCAGGCAGGGAAGCAGTCCCAGTGGCAGTTCTCCTGGTGCCCAGCAGCAGCAGGCCCCCCTCAGATTAGGATCAGGAACAGAGAACATTTTCATGGGGTCACAGCCCCTTTTTCTATACACATTTCCCTTTGTTCAGGCTTCAGGGTGAAGGGAAAAACCAGTCGCAGATGGTTCTGGTGCTCAGCCACTCTTCCCATTCACTAGTCAGGCTAGGGTCATCAGTCGCACCACAGGGGGCGGAGCCAGCATTGTGTAGGGAAAGCCCAGCCCTATTCAGGTCCCAGGTGCACTCCTCCCCGGCCATCAGCATGCAGATCTCCCATTCACCACCGGGGCAGACCCATCCTGACTCCTGGAGCCTGGTACACCAGCCAGCTCCAGCCAATCATAAGCCAGCCAGTCATTTCAACTTTATTACACAGACAGGCCAACTTCTAGAAGTGTCTTTTCCACACTAGTCACATTCACGCCACACACATCATCGCGCAGCATTTAATCACACGAGTCCGCACATACCAAACTTGAACCTGCACTCCCCCACACATCAGAAACTAACATGGACACATACATTCCCCATGCATTCCTATGGGAGTGAAGGACTGGGCTTTTCTAAGACCCAGCGGTGCCAGGGGACAACACCTGAAACCTTCGTGGGTTACCAGTTCCGGCGTACAAATGACAGAGATACGGGACACTTCCTTCGGCGTCAAAGATCAAGGTTTATTTACTGCAGGGAACACAGAAGTCACAAGAAGTACAATGCATGTAGGTCTAGGAGACTGCTTCAAATTGCATCTGTGGATCGCTCCTTTTATACAGTTTTTCGTCATAGAATAACATGGCAAACAAAAGGTTACGACTCAGTTCCCACAGTAAAGGTCAAAAGGGTCGCTTTCATGTATTCAGGATCCCGGAACATAATTACAGTGGCATCGCCGGTTCCCAACTGTAAAAGTACATTATACCACCATGAGTACATTCCATTCCGGCTGTAAACGAGTTAAAGTAGAAGACAGAAACAGGTGTAAGGGAAGACAAAGATAGTCAACAGATTGAAAAGAGTGTAAGGGGGGGATATCGGAACCACGATTGCAGGATCAAAGGAGACGTGCCTAATGAATGCACGGCTGAAACAATAGACCACCACGGCAAGAGGAGCCTCGAGCGAGGCCATCTGCCTCTGTAGTGTCATCCCCCTCGTCATAAAGACACCCTCAAAGGAACACGTGTCTTCTGCAAATGTTTGGGAATCCCAGGGTCACGAAGCGGACAGCGTCCGTTCGCTGGCTACTTGAGGGCAAGAAACAAAATGGATGCCGTATCTAAAATGGAACCTGTGGGTTCAGATGAAGAAACCCACTGAAGGACGAACGGTTCAGGTTAGCGTAGCGAAAACGCGTACACCCACTAAACTCGTCATTTGCGGTTCATAGATACCAAACTCGTCCATATTCGAGCGAGTCGAAAACACCACTTACAATTGTCACGGAACCTCAGGAGGGCAGGCCAACCTGACCACACGCACGCACTTTACCCTGGGACACAGTGGTAAAGTGTGCAGAAATCAAAAATCATTAACACCAGGTTACAATTAAAAAGCAAAATGTTCAGGGGTGAACCTGCCAGAAGGGCCAAGTCCAACACTGGGGAAAAAACTTAGTGGCACCGGGGCTGAGAGGGGATGGAGTCTGCGATGATGCTGGTACAATGATATGGACTGCGCCATTGCGAAATCAGGACTCAGCCCCAAATGTGTGACCTACTAGTACACTGTGTATGCCGGTAGGGTACGTAAACGAGAAAGGAGTAGTGCAAGCCTGTGTTGTGGAGGCAGTGATGGTCAGAGTAGGCTGCCTCTGGCTTGGAGCTGGCACCGGCACATGGTGGGCCCTCTTTGACACAAGCCAGTGTCGGCAGGTGAGCATGGAGGCCTGGGTGCACAGGGGTAGGCAAGTTGGGTTCGGGAACCAGTGGCCCAGGGTGTTGCAGGAGAACAGGATCGCAGGCAACTCCGCTAACTGCGACAGCGTCGGCCTTGTGGCAGGCACAGGGACACTGCCCTGGCAGAGATGTTGGGTATTACAGAAGAGAACCACGCCCAGATCTACGTGATTTTTATTCACACCCCGATGCTGGCCACTCCGCTCACGCTTACAGGGGTGATGTAACAAGCTACATTTCCGTGATCTTCCCCACTAACAGGGGTAACATGGTTGCGCCCACTGTCCTTTACACTCCATACACCAGCGGTGTATGTCGACATGGATATGTGTGTAGTCTGCATACTGCAGTCTGGCCATCACATCCATGCCACACTTGACATTGTGTACAATCTCACTCATGGGTCAGTTGATTCATTTGCACATGCCTGGTTCCCACCTCTCCCCACATCCAGCTATTGTGTGCCTGAAGTGCCATGCCGTTGATGGCTTATGTACATGGCTGCCCCAGGTAGGGTCCGACAGTAAGTTGTGCTGTTGTGTGTGGTAGGTGGGCATGTTGTTTGGCATGTTGTATGTGAGTTTGTAACATGTGCATTTCCAGTATTGTGTGTTTCATGATTGTAGAGTTGAGGTGTGTATTGTGTTTATTTGGTACGTGCCAATGAGCAGTGCATTTCCTTAGGTGCCATCCTGGTAGCACTACGTGATGATGGACTGTTGGGAGATGTAGGAATCATGCACACTGCCTGGGTGGTTGCCGTCGACGTTGGTGGAGATTTTCCGTGGGACCGCTATTGGCTGCACACTAATTGAATGTGTGTGCTTTCTGTTGCGGTTATTGTGTGCATTGTTGCCAGGAGGTACCAGTAGGACACTTGTGCAGTCAATTGCCCCCAAAACGTATGGGAAGCCAGCTATAGCGCGGAAGCCTACTTGGTCTCCAGCTGTTCCTGCTGTGGGGGTAGTATAGGTACAGGGGTGCCAAGCTGAATATGTCATCCACAACCGTTGTGAGGAACTTGGATTGGGCTGGCTGTGAGACTCCTCCAACTCTGGCAGTTGTTGGTTGGAAGGTCTCAGAGGCCAACATGTGCAGCACAGCCAGCAGCTTTGTTTGCAGAGGGTTGTTGTCAGCTGTGTTGGTACCATCAGTCTGTGGGCAATGATGTTCAGGATGTGGAGAATGGTTGCCCCTTTGGGCCTGTGGTGGGCAATGTCATTCTCTGGTTTTGGGTCTGTGTGGTTGGTGCATTTTCAGGGGATCGCTGTCTTTGCCTGCGCTGCCTCAGTGTTGGTCGGGGGGTGATGAGGGTCTAGTGGGGTCCGGGGGGGGGGTGGCAGTGAGTGTTGTGGCCCTCTTGGGTGTCTGGGCTGAATGATCAATGGCTCCATGGCATCTGTTGTTCTTCGGGCAGGTGTGGCTCTGGCCTGGACTTTCTTTCCTGGTGCAGGCTGTCATCCGACTTTACACCAGGTCAGAGCAGGTGTTAATTTCCTGCTGCTAACGCGCCCAGCATGGACCCAGTTCAGCACTCCGCCACATTTCACAACAGTCATGGTCACCAGGATCACCTGGTAGGGCCCATGCCAACGAGAGTTAAGGCAAGTTCTTCCTCACATGTTTTTTATGAGAACCCAATCTCCTGAGTTCCAGGTCATGGCAGAAGTCTTTTGAGGTCTGTGCAGTCGCTGCTTCAACCTGATAAGACAGATTATTTATAACAGCGCTGTGCGTCCATCTACACCCCATTATAAGACACAGATTGAGCAACAACAGCCAATCCTTTACAGTAGCCAAGGACCAAATCATCTGCAATACTCACTAGCATGGTGGTGTGCAAAGCAGATAAATGCATTGCTCTTCCCATGAGTATCTCATTATGGTGACAGCCTAGTTCTCTTGTCAGGAATGCCACGCAAACTCATCAGCACTAGAGGCAATACATTAGCCCATTTCAAACATGTTGAAGTGCACACTTTAGCCAACCTTGTTTTTAATGCCCTGTTGACTTGCTCTACCATTCTTAATGCCTTTGGCCTGTAACTACAATGCAGTCTTTGATCCACGCTCAAGGCGGTGCACAGCAATTTCACGATTTCACTGTGGAAGTGTGTACCTCTATCTGATTCCAATGTAGTTGGAAATTCGAATCTAGGAATGAGTTTTCTCAGCAACAACTTAGCTACAGAGAGGACATCACATCTCCTAATCAGATAGGCTTCAACCCATCGAGAACAGATGCACACAACAACCAGACAGTATCTCAATCCAGTACACAGAGGCATCTCAACAAAGTCCATGTGGATCCGATTACAGGGTCCCAAATTTGCCAATATGACTCAAGGAAATAGCAGTCTTCTTCCCAACATACATCTGTTGGCAAGTGACACATCGATGATACACAGCCTTTGCAATCACTCTAAACCTAGTATTGAACCAAGTCTGTCTAAACAGTCTCACCATCACATCTCTTCCCATGTGAGCCCCTCCATGAATTTGCCTCGCCATTGGATTTAACAAACAATCTGGTAACACTGCCCTGCCATTAACAGATACACAAATGTCATCCCTCCTGTTCTCATAGCCAGATCTGATCCAACCCACTTGCTCATCGTCTGTGGCCTTCATCCCATGTCAGCAACAGCTAGCATCATGCTGAATTCCATGTGTTCTGTGCTCTGGCCAGTATATTTCCCATTGAAAACACATGCATGAAAGCGCAATAACGTACAACTTTGTCTGCCTATCTATTTCCATTAGTGACAAAATTATTTTCCATTCCATGGCTGCACATTTAATGACAGCCACTTCCCTTGGCACTTGTAGAGGTTTCAGCAGTTAGCTCCCTTACTCCCCATTCCTTATCAGGGACCCTGATGATGTTACAAACCCACTCTGTGACCATAGATGTCTGAAGTCATGACCCACACCGAAACCGCACTGGTTATCATTATACATCATGATTCGGATTTGTTCAGAAACAAGAAATACACGGGTCAATGCAACAATTTCAGCCACCTATGCAGAGTGTACTGCCTGTAAACAAGCAGCTTCTACCACTCCAGAGATGGTACAGACCGCAAACACTGCTCTCAGATTACCTTCATTGTGTCTTAAGCATGAACCATCAACAAAAAGTACTTGATCAGGATCAGGCAATGGCTCATTGACAATGTCAGGTCTCGGCTTCATGCAAAGCTCTGTGACATCCAGACAGTCATTGTCTTCACATTCTTCCCCATCAGCATTTGGACAGGTAGCAGGATTTAACACAGAACACTGATTCAGAGTGATGTTTTCAGTGGCGAGCAACACCTGCTCATATCGGATCAGCTTATTATTTGTCAAATGGTGTGTTTTGGTTCTCGCCATCAAATGCTCAACTGATTGTGGTACATTTACTGTAAGAGGATGACTCATTACAATGCTCTTACGTAATTCTATACTGACGCCTGTTGAAGCAACAGATTTGAGACATCCGAGCAACGCTGAAGCTGCAGGATCAAAGTGGCTGAGAAGTAGGCCACTGGTGTATGGGCACCACCATGTGTCTGGGTGAGTACAAATAGAGCACAACCCTCTTGTTAATGGCAAAACAGTGAGAATGCTTTGTTGTAATCAGGCATTCCTAAAGCTGGAGTGCAACACAGGCACTCTCTCAACTTCAAGAACGCAAGTAGGCAGTTGTTACTCCAAGTCACCGGGTCACACACATCCGTATGGGTCAGTATCTGCAAAGGCTTCGCCATCAAGGAAAAATTAGGAATCACCTGTCAGCAGTAGCCAACGATTCCCAAGAACATTCTGACCTCTTTTTGGCTATTGATTCATGTTCATGATTGCCTCCACTCTTTCTAGTGACACTTTCTTTTGCCTTTCTCAATTCGATGACCCAACCACTGTACTTATTTTAGACAGTACTGAAGCTTACTCAGAGACACCTTAGGCCCATTGTCAGTCAGATGGGTCAGTAAGACAATGGTATCATCCCTACAAGCCTCTCGAGTTTCAGATTCAATGAGAAGGTCTTCATAAATTAGACAGGACTGAATTTTGGGGCAGAATCAAGCTCTCAAGGTTCTTTTTCAAGATCTGATTTAATATGGATGGACTTTCAGTATACCCTTGAGGGATACAACACCACTTTAAGACACAATTCTCCAGACGGAAAGCAAATAAAAAGTGTCTCTCCTCGTGCAGTGGAATGGAGAAGAATGCTTGCCAGAGGTCAATCACTGAGAAGCCTTCAGCTTCGCAAGGAATCTGGAATAGGATTACAGATGGATTTGGTACCACAGGGCAGCATAGTTATTGGCCTTTCTAAAATCCTGAACAATGCGATATTTCCAACTTGCCTTCTGCAACTCCACAATTGGAGAATTCCATGGACTTCCCATGATCTCCTTCAGAATGCCCTGCACACTCATGGAGTCAATAACTGGTATCATTCCTGCTACTGTTTCTGGGGTTAGATTGTACTGAGGTGTTCTCTGAAACTCTCCATTTGGCTTGACCTCTATACAGACTAGCTTGATTCCTCAAATCAGTCCGTTTTTTTCCCCTGTGAGGTTCCATACCACTGGAGAGTTTGTGTCTCTCAGATCCAGTGGCATTTCATCCACTGTCAGTAAAGGAAACAGGGTGGAAAAAAAGTTCAGGCTTGCCAGTTTAAAGGCAACGTCCTCATCATTAGTCTGCAATTCTATTCCATTTGGTATGTAGTAGATAGTACAGTTTAATTTGCACAAGTCGCTCCCTAGTAAACAGAATGGACTCGAATCACACACCACGAACTGATGGTGATCCTGAAAAGTTCTGATTTTGTTAGAGACTCCTACAACTTGGGTTGATTTTTCTGAGAGGGGCAGGTTTTGGGCCTCAACATATCTCACAGTAGAACTAGTAGCGCCAGTATCAATCAAGAATGTAATGGGATGACCATCTACGTCGGCTTCTATGTATGGTCCACAGTGGTCGACCTCTTAGACTGCTCCAAGAGTAGTCTTCCTTCCCCCTCAGGCACAGTCATAAGGACGGGTCCAGATCAAATCTGTCTAGTGCTTCCATTAAGGGAATCTGATGATATGTTTGATTGCCCTTCAAGATTCATGGAGGTTGGGGTACTTGTACTAACTGGTTCTGAGTCCCATCTGCTTTAAATGATCTTGGCCTGGTCACAGTAGGTAGCTGGTTTATGCCATCTGCCACTTGCACAAGTTCTCTTCACTGATCTTGATTGGAGGGTTAAGACGGCACTCGCCCTGCCAATACCTGATTTTGTGACAAAAATGACAGGCAGTGGTGTTCATCAGGGTTGCAACATATATTTCTGTCATTGGGTCTATTGGGATACCGTTCCCTCTTTCCTGGCCCACTGGCCCGGCAACTGATTGTGCTTGTAAACCTCCTGGGGCATTCCCCTGGCCACGGGTTACAGCTCCCATCATTGCCTGCACGTGCTCTCCTTTCTCTGCATTACACGTTTGGACTAACATCAATTTCTCCTTTATCCTTCTATGTTTGGAATCCAGGTCATAACTGCTATACCTGGCATTCCATAATATTTGTGTACGTAGGTGTTTTGCTAACAGATTAAGTGCAGTTGGATCATGAGACTAATCTCCGACCTCAACCCAGTCATAAAATTGGACACAAAATGTCCCATATCTTTGGGGTTGAGTTTTTTTTACCCCAAAGCACTGCTTAAAACCCTGTGACAGCCTTTAATAATAAGCATGTACTGACTCCTTCAGGTTGTGGGTCGTTTGATCTACCTTATCCCAATCAATGTCTTTTGTGGCTATTTTGCACTGCAACCATGTGATCACCTGATCATACTTCTTCATGACCATTGGTGGCAGCCCATGAGTTACTGAGTCCCTCTCTGGTTCAGCCAAAGGCCATTCAACTGCTACCTTACAAGCAGACCATAGATCACTAGGAACCACTATTTTGAACAAGGTGTTTAGGTCAATCCACAACACTTTTGAGATCTTAACAAAGCAATCAACTTTCTTGTAACACTCATTAGGTTTCTCTCTCAACCTGAGGAAATCATTTGTGAACACAGCAAGGTCACCCCGACTCCAAGGAACATGCACATATACTCCACCAGGCACTTCCCGTAATGAATATGCCTCTACTCCCTGTGTTCCCCCTCCTGGAGATTATGTTTCTCCTATCGCCTTTCTTTTTTGACCAACTCAGTTCAGTTCAGTTCAGTTCTTAAACTTTATTTGATTATTCATAAAAAAACAATCATAAAAGCATACAGTTTTAAAAAGGAGGACACATAAAAAGATGTAACAGAACAAGAGAATTACGGTACAAAGAAGGTGATACAACTCAAAGGGGCAATATCAAAAGCTTAGCAGCAACTAGATTGGACTAGTACAGTATTAAAAAACCAGGCTTTTCCTAACAGATATAGATTTTAAGATATAGGTTGCGATAAAAAAACAAATATCTGGGGTGGCAAGAGCAAAAAGAAATATCATGGCATTGACAGTACTGAACACAGAGTTGATCTTAAACAGTGGTTTGAGGTAACAAATGCGCAAATGCTTAAACAGTGGGCATATTAGCATAAAGTGCAGCGTACTTTGTTTAGTAATTCCATCACATGGACAGGGAGTGGAAGTATAGGTTCCAATCCTCGGGAATGCCACCAGGTTATGTACAATGCCTAGTCTCAACCTTGTAAGTACGTATTGATGAGACTGTCTGGTGATAACTTTTAAATACATGGGCATGCCATACACTTCCTGCGCGTTAGAATGATAGTAAACATGAGTTGAGTAGTGGCTACATTGTTCTTTACGCCTGTTATATTTATGCCCCATGAAAACTCTTTTGACCTCTTGCTTCGATAAATCAATGGCACATAAGGGATCACCATGGACATCCAGGTCAAAATGATCCTTAAAAGTTGTTAAGACATAGTTCAACCACGGGATCTGGCGGGCATTGTCCAGGCGTAAACAGTCTTGTATTATTCGCCTGGTAAAGCCAGTTTCATCTTTGGACCAGATAGACCTCCAGACCATAAGGGGTCTCAATCCTGTAAGGTCGGTTAAAAAATCCAGCCCTAGCTCATTGTGGATCAGTTCATTAGATGCTGAAGGTGGAAGGCAAAGGAGTCTCTTTAAAAAAATATTTTCAGCAACTTGCAGATCGCCCTGATTCCAGTGTCCCCAAACTCCTGAGCCGTAGAGGGCAATTGAAACACACCTGTGCCGAAAGACATTCAGCATGTCGGGGATGCGACGGCTGCCTAATTTAGCAGCAAATCGGAATACCCCCGAAGCGCTCTTGCCCATCTTAGCCTTGACATTAAGTAATTCCGGGGCCCAAGACCCGCTTTTGTTAAAGGTTATAGCCAGATAACAGAAATTGTTCACAACCTCTATTTGATTTTCCTTAACATAAAAAGTTTTAAGTTGATTCACCTTTTTTCCGCAAGCCATGATGAAGGTTTTAGAGTTGTTGATTTTTAGTTTCTTCCCCTGAATAGAATCGTAAAAATGATTCATAAGTTTCTGGAGGCCAATGGGTGTTCTAGAGAGTAAAACCGTGTCATCTGCGTAAAGCAGTACCGGGATTGGTTGTCCCTCGACTTGGGAAGCGTCTGCTTGGACATTCTTCAAAATGGACTCCATAGAATTTATAAAAAGGGAGAAGAGCAGTGGGGCCAAGACACAACCTTGTCTAATGCCAGATTTTACCCTGATCTTCCTTGTGCATTCCCCCTCATGTCCATAGCGGATTTGGGCAGATAGCTTGCTATAAAGTCTAGCCAGGAAGTAGATTATCGCGGCCGGTGCTCCCATGTCTAGTAGGGTTGACCACAGCAAATTATGGTCGACCAGATCGAAGGCACTAGAGAGGTCTGCAAAACAAAGGAACAGAGAACCCTGTTTAGCTTTAGTGTATTTTCCTATGAGAAGATCTAAATTATTACACTGCTCAATAGTGCCAAGGACCTTCCTAAAGCCGTATTGGGATACCGCAAGGATATTGTTAGTTTCAGCCCATTCCTCTAGACGTAGCAACAAAACCCTGCTCATGATTTTTAGCGAGGAATCCAGGAGGGAGATAGGGCGGTAGTTCTTAGCCTCTCCTCTATCTCCCTTCTTATAAATTGACAGGATTACAGATTCACTCCAGGTGGAAGGAGTAGTGTTGGTGGCAGCAGCATTAAACACCTGGGTCAGAAGGGGTCTCCAGAGGGCCAAATCAGTTTTATATAGATCTACCAGTACACCGTCCGGTCCTGGAGCCTTCCCCCCTTTTCTATTTCGGATGGCATTGTTTACTTCTAAGAGTGTAATCCCCAGGGGTTGAATAGGTCTGGTAGTGAGGGCACAAAGACTATCCTCAACCTCACTATTTGGGTCGAAGATTCCTGTAAAGTATTGAACCCAACTGTCCTCACTAACCTGGGCCGTTAGGACTGGAAATTCCTCTTTTTGGAGGAATGGGCTGTTGACAGTGCACCAGAATAACTTGCAGTCCCGCAGTTCTGCCGCCTTTGTCAGATCCTCCCAGGCTTGTTCCCTGAGTTCCTGTTTCCTATGGTTCAGCTGGGATTTATAGGCAGCCCTGAGGAGGACTACAGCATCCCTGTCTCTAGGGTGGCTGGACAGTGCCCTCTTAAGATCTTGAAGTGAGGACGTACAAGCTCTATCAAACCAGCCTACCAATGCCCGCTTAGATTTACCCTTGGAGATGGTAAGGGACGTTTTAAATATATCACCAAGTTCCTCAAAATCGGCAATAATGTTACTTGGGGCGGCATCAACTTCGAGGTAACGTAGTAGCACCTCGGAGCCTGCTCCCACAATTTTCTGTAGCAGTTTATCAGAGTTATCCCCACACCATTTATTTTGAATACCATTTTGCCTGCATTGAATAATCTCATCAACAATCCTGCCGTTAAAACGAGTCACAGGGCCCCAGATGAGTGTTGACAGTGATATATGTGCCGATATCAACAGATGGTCAATGACTGAGGCTGTATTTCTCCCAGTGAACGTTGAAACGATGTTACCCTCATTATCCAAAGCTGGTTGGTGGATGATCAGGTCAAGTTTTAACAGGAGGATGTTAAGGGAGTCACCATAAGCAGTGTGGATAAAATGAGCCCGGTTCTCTCCATTATCCCCATCAAACCCGCATACATTACTATATGAATGTGAACAGGTTCGGATGTTAAAATCGCTCCCCCAAATGATATCACATGGCTTGTGAGAGTCTCTACAAATTTTTTTTACAGCTGACTCGAGATCATCCACAACATAGGTGCTCGTAGGGTCGAACAAGTTATTGTAGTGATTGATTAACAAAATGTCCCGACCCCCTCTATGTTCTAACCTGAGTATTTGGGAGTGTGAACCTACGATAGAATGGGATCTCACGCTAACAGGGAAATGCACAGATAGAAGAATTACCAACCCTCCTTTTGCCCTACCCATGGTTGATTCTTGTGCTAAGCAGTTGTATGACACAAAACCATCAAAATGGATATCTGTCGTAGACCAGGTCTCCTGTAAGCAGCGGATGTCAAACCCGGAGATGGATTCCCTCCAGCCCAGGGATGACATCCTCTGTCGCCAGCCGGCAATATTCCAGCTCGCGATTTTAAAACCTGGGGGGCTAGGTTCAGGCACAGGGTCTACCAACGCGTGGGTAGTAGGAGTTTGTAGTCGCTCCCCTGACATATCCAAAGCAATAGGTAGATGGTCGGTGTCGGCTAAGCCGTCATGTAAGGGAGGGTCCATTGGCAACCTTATAGATGTAGAGGTGATTAGCAGGCATTTATCTGGGCACACTACATTAGTCACAGCTTCACTATTTAATAGGCCATAAACCATCTCAGTTAGGGAGGACCTTGAATCAAGTGTAGGGGTTAGTCAGTCAACTCCCTCTAAACCATCTAGGCACCTGTACCGGTTAGTATCATGGAATGGAGTGAATTGCGGCGGCAATGCCGGTCTAACATCATAGCTCATTTGTCTCCCCCTCCGTTCAACCCTAGTCCATTCGTCCCTACCTCTACCATGGGTTATAAAATTAGGTGGAAAAAAGAAGGACACTGGAGGAGTTTGAATGGTAGAGTCAAAGGATCTATTAAAACCCGCACAGATATGTGACACAGTTCTGGGATCTCTGAAACTGACCGTTATACAGTCCCCGTTTATGGTCTTAACCATCTTGCCTAGCCAGGGTACCCTTCTTACCATAATAATTTCGTTGTGGAGGTGGGCCGGGAGTGGTCTATTCCAGTTAAGCCACTTGACAACTTTACCTTTCAGGGAACTAAAGGTTTCAGTCTCTCCTGACTCCAGGACGGGAACTCCCGCTAAAACTACCATATAACGATTTGTTTCAGGAGGAAGGTCAGGCATTCGTAGTCTAGGGGGTCTGAGTGCTTTAGGTGGGGAGCTTTGTGTACCCTCAACCACAGGCCCATTAGTATTAGTGTTACATATGGGCAGCCCAGATGTATGTTGTGGGTGGCATTACTACCCTGGTTGGAATCTTGGTGGGCTGTAAGAGGGCCTATGGGTACGATGGTGGGATTTTGAGCCTCTTTAGCTTGTAGTGGGCCAGAAATGGTAGGGGAAATTTGCTGGATACTCGGGCTATTAGTTTTGTTAGAGTTGGCTAAAATAGTAGCTGTGGCTTTCTCAATAATAGACAGTCTCAGTTCTATTCTTTCCAATTTGGCCTCTAAGGGGAATACGATCGATTTAAGAAGGGCGCCCATACTTTCAATGGAAACCTCGCTACTTTGCGGGGATTGGGATTGGTTTGTGGAAGGGGGTACAAGATCGTGTTGCAACTTAGCAGTTTTCGATTTTCTACCAGCTTTCTTGTTATACGACCTTTTGCGTTTAGAGGCGGCCCCATCCCTAACCCCCTGTGACAATATATTATTAGCAGTATCCTTGAGTTCAGAGACAGTGGAAGCATTATTAATTTCAAGAACTGAGTTAATTTCGGGAAGTATTTCGTTGACCAAAATGTCCAGGTCCACTGAAGCCAGATTATCAGTTTCAGTTAAGGGTGCGTGGTTAGCCATAACCGAGGTAGCAATATCAACAGGTCTTTCTGGGGTTTTGGCGTTAGCTATAGTCCCCAGGGAGGATCTCTTAACCTCTTCGCCGCTAATGACAAGGGTAACTCGTCATGGACTTTCCATTGATTTCAATGGAAATTGCAGCAGAGGAGTAATTGTACCTTAGCACTAAAGGGGTTTATAGCCAACACTTCTTTGGACAAACGTTTCTCCAGAATATTAATTCCGGTGTCAATAATGGTGTTCGCTCTGATGAGAAATTTTTCCATACCTCCGGCTGAGGATCCTCCAGCAAGCGAGGACTTACTCCTCATTTCGCGGCCAGCCATTATCCCAGTGGAGCGTGCAGATGGTTGGGTAAAAGGTAAGAGGGGGGCCTGGTACGGTCAAGACCAGTCACAAATGGGCACAAACGGGCCCTCCCTCCGCCAGGGCTTCGCCCAGCGCACGCCCGCACACGTCCCGCATGCGCGTGGGTGGGTGGGGCTAAAATAGGAGGTGGAGATGGGAAGAGGCGGGCGGGAAGAGGAGCCAGGTGCGGCCGGTCACTCGCCGCAAAGCAGGCTGGCCCTCGCAGTCCCATATGCAGCAGTACTTCTCTGCCCCTCGTCGCGTTTCAAAAGGGAAGCCCCGGAGTCAAGAAACAAACATCTCCTCAGGATCCAAAGCCTCGAGCGGCGCCCGCGGAGTGGGGGCCGCGAGGCGCTATGTAGTGGTGAGAGGCGGGCGGGAAGAGGAGACAGTGCGGCCGGTCACTCGCCACAAAGCAGCCTGGCCCTCGCAGTCCTGTATGCAGCAGTACTTCTCTGCCCCTCGTCGCGTTTCAAAAGGGAAGCCCCGGAGTCAAGAAACAAACAGCTCCTCAGGATCCAAAGCCTCGAGCTTCACCCGCAGAACGGGGGCCGCGAGGCGCTATGTAGTGGTGAGAGGTGGGGCAGGAAGAAGAGCCAGTTGCGGCCAGTCACTCGCCGCAAAGCAGCCTGGCCCTCGCAGTCCCGTATGCAGCAGTACTTCTCTGCCCCTCGTCGCGTTTCAAAAGGGAAGCCTCGCAGTCAAGAAACAAACAGCTCCTCAGGATCCAAAGCCTCGAGCGGCACACCAACTCTCCTCCTACTTCCAGAGCCTACTCCAACCCCTTATTCCTATCACCAATTCTCAGATGTATGTCTTCAAACCTGCCACGCTCTTTTCCTCTGGCTTTTGGTTACTGTAAGTAAGCTTATGATTTCCCTGTAGCGTCTTCATTTGGGACAAGTCCACTCCATACCTTTGAGCCAACTCTAACAATTTCTCATGTGCCTGTCTTGCCATTTGGGTAACATCCTTAGCTACAAACAGCAACCCGTCTGGCGCATAGGTCTCCATACTGTCTCAGTGTAGGTTCCCACTGATGGTTTCATCTAGTTCAGCCTTCAGTCTCATCACATCCACCAACTTCAGCTTCAACACAGCTTTAAGAGTACCCTGACTCAACCTACTACTCTGACTCTCCTTGCTGTTATTATGACCCCTCAGCCATGACTCTAAGTCTGCAATGACTAGATTGTGCTGATTGTAAAGGGTTCTCTGACTTGGTCTAGGTTCTTAAGTCATGTCACTTGGTCCTCTCACTGGAAGTTTCCCCCATTCACAGATCTGAACGAGTGCTTAGGATGTGTATAGACCGTATGGTAATGGAGCCAATCCATACTCCGGAAGGTTCAGCAGTAGTTGCTAAAGGGTACTAGATTCCATAAGCACTAAAGGATGACAATTCCTATTTGCACTTCTGGTTCTTCCTATCCAAGTTCCTTTGGAATATATGTATGTATGTATGTGATAAAGCACATGGGTTGCGTCTGACATCCTATGCAGACGACACCCAATTAGTCCTGGCGGTGCACAAGGATGGTCCAGTGGTGGCAGCAAAATTCCAGGAAGCAATGCTTGCTGTCTGCTCCTGGATGTCTACGAATTGTCTGAAGCTCAACTCGGATAAGACCGAGGTTATGACCTTTTGCAACCTTGTCCCGGATTGGTCATCCATCTGGTGGCCCAGTCAGATGGGTCCCCCGCCTGTCCCGGTTGCCAAGGTCAGAAACCTGAGAGTTATCTTCGACAATAAGCTGTCTTTCAATCACCACGTAAACAAAGTTGTTTCATCTGCCTTTTTTATCTTAAAGAAAATCAAGAAACTCATGCCCTATCTTCCGACTTCTGCAGGAAAAACCCTTATTACCACATTGGTATTCTCTAAGATGGACTATGGGAACGCCCTTTTTCTTAACACTCAGAAACAAGTCCTAAATAAACTTCAGTCCATACAGAACGCGGCAGCGAGAATTCTACTAGGCATTCCCCGACGTCATCCGACCACCACAGCCATTCGTCACCTCCACTGGCTTAAAGTGGAAAATCGCATCAAGTTCAAGGCCCTCTGTATTGCTTACAAGGCTATTCACGACATGGGCCCCAGGTTTCTGATTGAGGCCTTTCAGATCTATAGCCCTAAAAGACAGCTCAGATCCACAAACATTTGTTTGCTCCCAGGTCCCCGAACCAGAACTGTGACCTGGGGGGACAGGCGTTTCATGGTAGCAACACCTAAGCTATGGAATGCCCTCCCTCTGACTATTAAAACAGCTCTGAATCTTGTCAGCTTTCGTAAGCTTCTTAAAACATGGTTATTCAACCAGTAAGGCTTCTGGGTATTGGTCCTTCTGAACAGTCACATGCGCCGAGACACCTTCGGGTAATTGTCGCGCAATAAAAATCTCAAAAATAAATAAATAAATTGTCTCTGACCAAGGTTTCCTATTGATTTGGGGTATTAAACAAAAACGACTTGACAAATGGTAACCTGCACTGTAATAGCTTCCGGCAACCATGAAGTAGCATTAACACCATCCAGTTCTATACCTCCCCAAGGCAGACACTACCCTTATTCCTGTTTATATTATGCCCATGAACCCTGGATCAGGAGCTGCTGAGGCTGGCACACTTCCCACATTCTCGGTGTCTTCAGTGCTTCGTCCCCCTTCACTCGGTTGTGAACTGTAAGGTGGCAGACGCTTAGCCAACAACCCATCCAACAAGCTGTCTTCATTATCACTGCTGTTCCTCCCATTTGTCCTCCTGTTCCTATTCTAGTGGTCCTCCATCTCCTACTATCACTAGACACAACTTCTCTCCCTCAGTGGTATCCACTCTCCACCTCTTAAACCTCGCACCCCACTGTGCATCCTGATACACCATTACAGTTTTCTTCATCCTCCCTTTATATTTCTCCCTTGCATAGCATGAGCTGCTTGCATCCATGCATCAAACACTTCAAATTGCGTGGGTTTAGGTAAAGGTTGCAGTGCGAACATCATTCCCCTGAGCTGATTCAACACATCCAACCTGAATGACCCAAAGTGTGGAAATGACAATAAAACCTGCTTTTTCTGTGATTTTGTGCCAATTTTGGAGACAAAATATAGTGCGGAGCCCAACTTTTGTCGCCATATAGTGCGTTGGAGTATCCTCGGTGGTGCTTCTTAGCCCACTCCAATTACAACCCCTTCATCACCTCTGAAGAGATCCCGCAACACCCTAAAGCATCGCATGATTTCAGAAAATGCAGTTTTTGTTCAATTGATTGATTATGACGAAACACAATCCTTTTCAACAACAGGCTTCCTGATGACTACCAGCCAATCCCTGCCTGACGTTACACCAACCGACCTATCACAGTGCAGCACAATCTGACGCAAGTCTCACTCCTCAGAGCAGCTCACCATCCTTTACAATTTCTTCATGTATATTCCCTCACACATTCATCTTAAATCTGTAATTGTCTGCCATTCCAAATGATTGATAGAATTTAGTTACTCAAGAATATTCACATAGGGTAACCCTGGACCAGTGTGGGTCACCCAAATACATATAGTCAACCCCTGTGCACAAGGTCCACTCTATGTTTCCAATACGTCCCATTCACACAAAGTTCCCTGTCTTAGGTGGAACTGCTGAAGATGTCTCAGGACAACTCCTCAATTCTATGGTCAGGAAATCCAAATATTGGTGTCTTCTGCATCATTTAATATATCCCGGGATCTTAGGCCACTTCAGGACCGGCAACTCAAATATTAATTCTTGTGCCACGTCCAACCCGAAACCACATTCACTCGATTCACACCAACTCCGCAAGACATCACACAATCAAACAAATTCCCCAATCTAACATACTACATACTCACTCCCCCTTCTGCCACTGATTACACCACACCATCAAACTCTGTCGGTCTCAGCCAAGTCCCGTCATCTTCCACTCTCGATCATTGGGCTCTATTTTGGGTTTTTGGGATACTAAGTTCCACTTATTCTAGACTACTTCTAGACTCTCCCCTCACTTCATGTGTGAACCTTTCTAATCTGCTACCAACTGAAAAGACCAGGCCCATTACTTCTAGACCTGTTCTAGTTACACAAATCCGATGGTTTTTTTTCGCAGCATAGAAGTGTAAAGTGGACCATATCATTAATACACAGCCAGTTAATCAACAATTCTTCTAATTGCATAATAATCTATGGACAACTAGATTAGATGAGTTGATTTATTGCAATGCCAAAAATTACTGGACATAGAGATGACTCAACACAAGGGTATAGAAATATAACAGCATTAGCATTAAGCCAAATCTTCACATCCAATTTAGATGATGAAGCATGAACAGAACTATTAATTCCATATGTAAGATACAGAAAATCAAGAAGCATGAGTTAAAATATCCTGCTCAAGGTTGATGAATATAAAGCACGCCTCTATCCCCACTCTATCTCTTAGGTGATTACATAAGCATTTTCAATGGAAATAGGAAAAAGGTGTTAATGCTTGGAGTCTTCCTAAGAAGTCCCTTCACCATCAGTGGGTCAAGTAACGTAAAGTCACTATCAATAGAAACCGCTCGTTCTGAGATGGTCGCTCTCTGGCGGCAGGAAAGAAGTGGGCACTTTCCCTAATTCCAACAAACAGTTATCCATAGGTAGTGTTTTCCATGATGCGTATCACATCTCACCATTCACTCTGGGCACAGTTTGTGATGTATTTTTCCACGATGTTGTCCATGAGCCTTCATCGCAACAAGTTGACTTTAGTTCCCGTGCCTTCTCCTGTGTGAATCCGTCTCTGTCTTTATCACCTCCAATCCATTTAATTGTAACTTCTTCTCTCTTTGCATAGCTCGCTAAAACAAAGTCATTACTAATCCTAAAGTATGCTTTCTCCACCTGCAATGGAAACGTGAGAAAGAACAGAATCTGCAATGGCATGTGAAATTCAACTAAGCCAGAGTTTCCAGGTGCTTGCATTTCAGGCCTATGACTTCGGCTAACATAAAGCATGTTTCTTTCAGCAATACGATTTGCATAACCATTATTAGTATTTCAAATAATACATTTACCTATTATTCAGTAAACATCATTTGTCAAGCACAATTTATAAGTGAGTAGTGTCAGCTTCACGGCACGAGCATCAAATGTTAACGTTAAAAACAATAACATATTTGCTAGTCACATTTATTTCATATGTTAATTCTCCATGTCACTTATCCATAAACTAAGCATGTCACATAAATTTATAATACATTTCACAATTCTAACAACTCATGTTAACGCAATTTGCATGGTTATATGCGGATGCGTTATGCATGTGATTATAATACACTTCTACAATTTAAATGAGATTTCTGCTCCGTCAGATGGCAAACAAACAGCAGCCATGCGCCAACGCCGACGTGTCATGTTGCAAGGCTGTCCGTATGTCAAGGATGATTGCTTTTGTGCAGGAAGGGACACCTCCAGAGCAGGGCCCTTTCTCCCGAGCTACGGGAACCCAAAGGGTTGGACCCAGTTGGAAAGTGGGAGATATGGAGCCACGCCCCTATCATTGTGGTACAGCAGCTGACTTGCTGACAGACCTGGAAGGGAGAGACTTCGGGGCAGATTTACAATTACTGGCGCATCCCTGCATATCGGCAGGGATTTTTTTTTTAAATCTGTTTATTAGCATAGTTTCAAGAGCAGTAACAGCATACATTTTCATACATACAAGCTCAGTGTTAATCTCGGTGGTACATGCATGCGTTTGCTCAGAGCACATATAGAAACATAGTGAATTCGATTTTTTTCATTATGATGTCGATGAACCAGAACAAACTAACAAACACCGTTCATCCCCAATCCCACCCTCCACCCCAACGAAATCCCACCCGTCACTCTCTCGGCAGGCACATATTTGAGATATCGACATATGGGTCACCCGCAATGCTCTGATACATAGTGTAAGTTCAAGTTTAACACACAGGTAGGGTGGGGTAATGTGATCGATGGGTCGGGGTCACCCGTACCCCATCGCCGTGCACCGTAGGCAGTGGCCGTGTATGGGAAAGTGGGTCGGGGCATAGTAATACTCCAAGTGGCTATTCACTAGTATCTTCTTCATCTCCGTCATTGCCAGCCTCAAAGACCCCTAAAGTGTCAAACCATTCCAGTGAGATCGGAGTTTTCCGGAGGCCCCTACTCTCCTCTCTTTGTAGTGCTTCGCCCTCAGTCTTACCCCAGCGCACTACTTCCGCCCGCCACAAGTCAGGGTTGGGTGGTTTAGATGATTTCCATCTCATCGTGATGGCACACTTCGCCAGCAACAGGGCCAGATCTGAGAAGCGCGTCGCCACGGTTCTGGTGCGTGTCGGTGGCCCCAGCCCTAGGAGTGTATGTTCCAGTGTAGGTGATCGGGGCAGGGTACCGGCCGTCTCGAGTGAGGCATGGACAGTGGTCCAGAAATACCCCAATTTAGGGCATTGCCACAGCATATGTACCAGTGATGCGTCGTCTGTGTCGCATCAGGGGCAGTTACTCTTGGTTGCAGGGAACATCACATGTAGACGATGCGGAGTAAAGTAAGCTCTATGTAGTAACATCAGTTGAATGAACTTGTATTTGGGGTTCCTAGCTACTTTCCTAGGGAACTGAAGTATGCGCTCCCACTCCTTGTCTCGCAGTGGCCTCCCAATATCTACTTCCCACTTCGCCCGTAGTGATGTCAGTGGAAGTGCCCTCCCCGATTTGATGCTAGTTGTGAGCCACCTGGTCAGATGGCCGCCCGTTCCCATGAGGTAGAGCATTGTGACGAGGGGGTTCGTAACAGGTTCCCGCCCGTCAAGCGACCATGTGCGTGAGATATAGTGTCGGAGTCCGGCGTGTAGAAGGAAGGAGCCGCTGGGGACGCCCTGTGTGGTTCTGAAGTCTTCGAAAGATAATAGGTGTCCCTCCGCAAACAGGTCACCCACGTGTGTCACACCTGCGTCATGCCAGGGCTCCAGTAGGGTCACCGTGAGTGTGCCCGAGCCTAGTGGTATGCCTAATAGTGGAACCGTGGGGGCATAAGGTGTCCCGGGGGACGTGTACTTTAACGCCTTCCGCCAGTATGTGATCGCCAGCTTGAGAAGAGGCGGAGCGTTTCTAGGTAGATCTGAGCCAGGTAGGAGCAAAACGTGTACTCTCCCCATAGCATGGTCATCCATCGACATATTAATCTCATGAAGATTGCGGCCCGCCACCCAGTAGGCTAGCCATTGTAGTTGACATGCGTAATTATAAGCCCTGAAGTCCGGTAAGCCCATGCCTCTGGAGTTGGAGGGGAGTTGCAATTTGGCCAGACCTATGCGCCTGCAGCCATGCCCCACACAAGTTCGGTGAGTAGGGAGTCTAGGGTCTTAAATGTCGCCGCTGGGATCTGGAAAGGCAGATTGGTGAAGTAGTAGATAAGACGGGGGAGCATCACCATCTTGGATATTGCCACTCTACCGGGTATCGAGAGCGGCAATGTTAGCCAAAATTGAATTTGTGACTTCAGCGATCTAATGGCCTTCCCCAGGTTGCCGTCTATCATCATGCCTGCCTCCCTGTATATCTGTATCCCAAGGTATCGGAAGGTGGTTTCCGCCATCTGGAATGCATGGGGGGCAAAAGGTAGGGGGGGGTCGACCCGCCTGTGGCTGCAAAGGTGAACCCGTAGGACTTAGACTCGCTGATGGTGAGGCCAGAGATCTCTCTAAAATCCTCAAAAACCTGGGAAACCGGGTTCAGGTCACCCCTCAGGTCACGGAGATATAATATGATATCATTCGCATACGCAGATACAATGTGGTCCGTACCATGCCGTTGTATGCCATAACGGGGGGCCATCAACCTGAGTCTGCAGAGCAATGGTTCGAGGGCAAGGACCAAGAGGAGAGGGGAGAGCGGGCAGCCCTGCCTGGTGCCTCTGGCAATGGCCATGGGACCTGAGATTTGATTGGAGGTGCGCACCCGGGCCGTGGGGATGGTGTATAGCAATCTGACCCAAGCGAGAAATTCGGGCGGTATCTCGAAGTTTGACAGGGTGGCGAACATATAGTCCCACCTTAAGGAATCGAAAGCTTGTTTTAAGTCTAGAGAAATGCATCCTTCGGAGCCTGCGTCGATATTGTCTCCGAGCATGAGTTGGGCCAAGCGCCTAAGGTTCATGGCCGTATTACGGCCCGTTACAAACCCGCATTGATCCGGGTGGACCAGTCGAGGCACATACTGCACGAGTCTCGTCGCCAGCACCTTGCTCAATATTTTAGAATCGGTATTGAGAAGGGACAGGGGCCTGTAATCGGCCATCTGCAGACCATCTTTGGCCGGTTTCAAGAGGGACGTGATCAGTGCTTGCATGGATGATTGCGGTAGAGAGGTCGTACGCAGGGCTTCCAGATAAACAGTGTGTAACCGCGGGGCCAGGAGGTCAATATAAGTTGCGTAGAATTCTGCTGGCAGGCCATCTGTACCAGGGGCCTTACCCTTCGGAAGGGCTCTTATCGCTTGTCTGATTTCTGCCACTGAAATAGTACACTTCAAGTCTTTGTTCTGGTTGGCAGTAAGTTGTGGGAGATCCAGACCCTCCATGAAGGCCGTAAGTGCGGGTTCTGATAAGGGTTGTGGAGGACCATACAGCGTGGTGTAATAGTCCTTAAACGCCGTATTAATCCCTATTTGGGTGGTAGTCGGGTGGCCAGATTGGTCCAAAACCCTCAGAATGGGGTGGCTGATCGGGGAGTCCCGTAGGAGGCAGGCTAGTAGGGGACCGGCTCGGTCGGCCTGTGTATGCTGTCTGTTTGTGTACTCCCTATAGTCTATAAGCCGCAATTCTTCCAGTAGCTCCGCGTGCCTAATATGTGCCTCTTGCAGTTGTGTAAAGGGAGCATTGGTGCCCGCTGCCTCATTCTCTAGGGATGCTAGTGAACCTTCTACCTCCTTCAGCTGGCCGATCACCTCCCGCTTCCTCCCCACCTTAACAGTCATAGCAGCCCCCCTAAGACAGACTTTGAAAGTGTCCCATTCTATCTGCCGTGAGCTGGCCGTGTTCGCATTTGTGGAGAAGTAGGTATCTATAGTGTCGGACAGAGCAGACCGGAAGACCGAGTCCTCGAGGAGATCAGGAGACAGTCGCCAAGTTGGGATGGGAGCCAGCCGCCTACCCCACTGCCAAGTGATTTCCACGGGGTTATGATCTGATAGTGTCTTCCCCATGTGCTGGGCCTGGACAATCAGTGCTGTAAGGGAACGGGAGCAGAAGACATGATCAATTCTGGTGTGGAGCTGGTGGGGAGGGGAGAAAAAGGTGTATTCCCTTTCCATAGGGTGTACGCTGCGCCACACATCCGCTAAATCCCAGCCCTCAGCCCAACCTGCAAGCGCATCAGCCTGTTTCCTGCTCTCGGTAGTCTGTAAGGGAGGATGCGATCTATCTAGCATAACATCAAGTACAGCATTGAAATCACCCCCGATGATCCAGCTATGGTCAGCCCAATCTGCAAGCACCCCGGTGACAGGAAGTCCGACTGATTTGTGTTTGGTGAATACACACATCCAAGGACAACCGCCTCCCCATCCAACAGCCCCCGCACAAATACATAGCGGCCCTCCTGATCAATCCGTTGCTCCAGCAGCTGGAAGGGAAGAGAGCCACGTAGCCAAATCGCCGCCCCCCTCGAGAATGCAGAATATGAGGTAGCAAAGAGCTGCCCTCTCCATTTCTTGCGCAATTTCACCGCTTCAGCAGCGTTCAAATGTGTCTCTTGCAAGCATGCAATCTGTGTCCCCCTTCGGTTGAGTTGTGCCAGGATTCTGTGCCGTTTATGCACTGATCCCATGCCACGCACGTTCCAGGTGCACAATTGGTAATTGTTAAGAGGTCCCATTCCCATCTGTGTGGTGCTGCAATATGAAACAACTGGGCGACCCCATATGTCCTGCTGTGCTATAAAGTGAGAGTGTCTCGCAAACAAGTAACCCCTGAACAAAAAGGTCCCTGAGCCAACGTACCCAGGAGCCAAACCATGGCGCCCAACGTGGGCACAAGTCAGTCAAGTTTGTGTGCATACCGGGGGTGGTAGGCCTCCGTCTATTGGCACTGAACTGTCTGCGTGGACACGACAGCCCACAATACAATGGGCCCCTACACATACAACCCACTATGTGTGAAGGAGGGGATTAGTCATACGTTACCACCTTGAGAGGATCAATCGCGTCGTGGTTCAGAACTCTTCTGCCATCTGGGCCGTGATCTTTGGGAAGAGCTGCAAGCTGTCAACTGAACCAGACACCTCGGTGTGGGTGTCGGTGGTGACGGTGAGTCTGTCTCCGGTTGCTCCCGCGTCGTGGGCGGCCAGTGCCTCCTCTGTTAGACGTTGATGCGAGGATGATGACGAGTGTCCTGCTGTCCGGGAGGATGCGTTGTCGCCAATGCTCCGTGGGGCGAGTGATGCCCGGGGCTGTGAGTGTCGTTCCGCCGGCCTGGCGAGCCCCCGTGGGTGTCACTGTGGTGGTCGGTGAATGGGTCCTGCGATGCCGGTGGGGTTAGGGTGACCTCCATCCACTCTGCCGCTTCCTCAGGCGAGTCGAAAAAAAGGGACTTGTTGTTATGTAGGATTTTGAGCCGAGCAGGGAACAAAAGTGCATATTTCATGTTCCTGTCCCGCAACTTGCGTTTCACCCCCATGAAGTTGGACCTGGCCCGCTGAACAGTGGGCGTGAAATCTGGGTAGACCGATATATTCCTGTCCTTGAAGCATATTGGCGCTTCCTCCCTGGCCGCCCGCAGGACAGTGTCGCGGTCTCTGAAGTGGAGGAGACGAGCGATCAGGGGGCGAGGGGGTGCCCCTGGTTGTGGGGGCCGCGATGGCATCCTGTGGGCCCTTTCCACACTGTAGAGGGCGGTGAGGTCTCTCTGGCCTACCAGTTTCTTTAGCCAGTCTTCCACAAATTGCGTGGGGTCTCTCCCCTCGCTCCTTTCCGGAATGCCTAGGATGCAGACGTTGTTGCGGCGGGCTCGTCCTTCTACATCGTCCACTCTACCCCACAGTTGCTTTAATTGCTTCTCTACGTTCTCTAATTTCGTGGAGTGTTCCGTCTGCTGCGGGATTAGGTCATCCAGCGCTATTTTCTGCTCCGCCACTCGATCCGTCAACTTGTTATGGTAAGCCTTTAGTAGGGATAGGCCAGTCGCCATATTGTCTATGCGCGATTCTAGCGCGTCGCGCGTATTTCATTCAAGATCAGATCCAGCTTGGCGTCTTGCGATCCCTTACCAGTCAGCGGATTGATATCCATGGCGGAGGAGGCCAGCGGGTCTTCGGAGCCCGTGGACTGCACGTCCGTTCGGGCGCGCTGGTCCTGAGGTTTGCCCCCGTTTCTGCCCATTGATCTTGTTAGCAGGGTGGCGCTATAGTGGATGCAGCAGACCGCCGCGGTCCCACGGAGTGTCCGGCAGAGGTTATGTGAGGACCACTACGTACTGGGTAGAGGCGGACGTAGCGAGGGCCCCAGGGCTGGCGGGGGCAGTGTAGGCTATCCCGGCGAGGCGTCAGCGTGGGGTGGGTCGGTGCGCCACCAGCGACTCCACTTGCAGGTATAACCCCAGGTCCGTAGAGGTGGTGAGGGAGAAGAGGTGATGGGGTCCAGGCCACAGGAGAGTGTGCTCGTCGTGGCTTGCGGGGGCGCGGCGAAGGTCGGGGCTGCAGCGCCGTAATAAGGGGTCAAAGCGCGTGGCGCACTACCCCTCTTCAGATCCCTGTACCTGTGGTCAGCATGTCTGCAATATGTGCCACTCCGTGTCGCGTGATCGCCCCCGGTCCTCAGTCTGGTGGCTCTGGGGCATGCGAAGCGGGTCTGCCAGGGTCCGAGGGTCTCTACCAGGCCCCTACGCGATGGCAAGATGGCACCAGGAAGTCACCGATGTCTGGCCGATCCACGATGTGATGCAGGCAGCCTATGTAGGGCGAGGCCGGTCTCGCGGCGTTGGCGGCAGAGTGTGTGTGCCACCCGCACCGTGGTCCTTGTCTCTGTGGCGGGATGTCGGAGACCCGCTGACTTCGTGGGCGGGCGGGGGGATGGTCCGGAGGTGCTCCCGCGCCCCGGAGGGGCCGTTCAGCAGTGCGGCCGGTCCGTATTGAAGTGGCCAAGCGGGGAGGGGATAGCGGAGCCGCAGCAAGGGTGGGGCACCATACCGCACTCCGTGTTCCGGCCAGCAGATCGGGAGAGATCCGATCCCGGGTCCCAACTGGACCGCGAAGGAGGCTGGGGGCAGGCCGGCCAGGTTGATCACTCTAGGCCGGGGCTTCGCCTCGGCCTGCAGGCCGCAACAGGTTCCGTCGTCGGAGCTCGGCAAAGGAGACGTCTCAGAGGGGCTACGCTGCACCGCCTCACGCCGCTTGCCTCCGGAGACAACCTGTGCCGAAATCAGGTGGGTTGCAGGCAGGGGAGGGCAGGATATTCAGCTCGTGTTTAGGGCATAGGACGGAGCTGGCAAGCTACACGTCCACCATTAACGGCTCCAGGCCACGCCCCCGCATATCGGCAGGGATGCTCCAGTAATTGTGCGTTGCAGCTCCACCACCCTGGAGGCACCGCATTTACAATGCGACGCACCATGGGGTAAAAGTGACGCATTGCTGGAGTTGCGTCGCCAGCACGACGCAGCTCCAGCAAGCCTTGGAGGGCTCTATCTCCACAATGCTGCGTCAATCCTTACGCCTGCTTCAAGCAGGCGCAGGGTTTTGACATAGCATGGGCCCAAAAGTGACTGAGTGAAATCTTGCAGATTTCACTCAGCCACTTTTGGGAGGATTTCCAGAGCCGGAACACTCAAGTGCGACGGCGAACCGAGAGACGCCGCGCAAGCAAGAGGAGACCGAGTCCACAACTAAGGAATCGGTTTGAATGAAGACCGGCGACCCAGCGCATGTCTTATCTTGGAATCAGCTAGAAGTGAAAAGCACATGATGGCTTCCTTACTCCTTGAGATTTTGTGACATTTGAAGATGGATATCTTAAGCAGGAGTATTAAGAAGACAAGGACTGAACCCTCGAGGTCCTGAGGAGAACCCCCAGAATTAAGGGGCTTCGAAACGCGTCGACCCGCTTTTTGTTTAACACCATTCTTGAGATAATATTGTGATGTAAAAATTATGAGACTGTAAAATGGTTCAGATGGCTTTTTAGATGACAGTGTTGTCATCTTTAGGAAGGAGATAAAATTAAAATAGTACCCCACCACTGATACGTTTTGGTTCTGTTGAACCTTGGTGAGGCTACTTCATGCCTTTTCTTTTGCACTAAACCCTTCTTTACTCTGTGTATTTGTATGTTCTATGTTGTGTGTAGGTATCCCTTATCTAAAATTACCTTGAATGTCAGAGAAATATGTATGACAGTTTCACAGTATATATGAAAATGAGTGAATGAACCAGTTGCTGTACATGTTCCCACCTTCAAATTTAGTCCATTTGTTTGGTTCTATTTTCTACACAGTATGTATTAACACAAATTTCTCTTCTTTTCCGCTCACTTTTGTATAATCATCAAAATTATCTTAGATATAGTGTGCTAAAAAATATTTATGAACTAACAAAAAATAAAAAGATTAAGTCAGTCACAATTTGTGTTGTGGTTATGCGACAAATGTTTAATATCTTTGTGCATTTAAAAAGTTGTCAAATTATTTGGCAGTACTAGCAATTGTTTTGTTGAGAATCTTGTTTGGCGCAGCCTTACTGCGCTTCAGCCAAACCCTTTGTTGTTTCTTGCATTGTAAATGCGGCGCATCATGGGTGGCGGAGGCATGGCGCACAATTACAGGCGC
The DNA here is from genome assembly GCF_964263255.1 of Lissotriton vulgaris. Classification (NCBI taxonomy): domain Eukaryota; kingdom Metazoa; phylum Chordata; class Amphibia; order Caudata; family Salamandridae; genus Lissotriton; species Lissotriton vulgaris. The sequence continues at coordinate 916,729,711 of NC_141687.1, forward strand.
ATCCCAGCTAATTTGCAGGGATGCGCCAGTAATTGTAAATATGCCCCAGAATGCTTTACACTTATTACACCCAGCTATATTCCAACTAATACATTAAGCACCAGGAGTGGTAAAGATATCACGCAGAGGCCCAATTTCCTACGGTAAGCCCCTCGGAAAGGATGACCCTTGACCGGCTGCACAAAAGTGAAGAAATTCCAGCAGCCATATCCAAATTGCATCCCTCCAGGGCACCGGGCCTGGATGGCTTTACTGCAGCTTTGGTCTCAAACTTCTGACGATCCTCCACAAGGTGTATGGTAAGATTTTCAAGAACGGCAGGGTCATGCCCACCACTAATGAATTCACCATTGCCCTGATTCTTAAACGTTATAAAAGCCCAACAAACTGTGGGTCTCATCTTCAAATCTCCTTCCTAAACACTGATGCCAACATTCTCATCACTATAGCTACCTTGAGGCTACAACCCCTGCTAAAGAATTCGGTTCACCTGAACCAATCCAGTTTCATTGCCACAGGCCATGCAGGCAATAATACAAAAAAGGCCCTTAATCTCCTTGACATTGGCACCAAGCAACCAAACAAGCAGTCATTGACACTTTAGATGCCAAAAAAATATTCAACAGGGTTGACTGGGATTTCATGTCTGACCTGCTGAGGGTGGTGGGGGTGAGACCCATATTTGTGTCCTGGTTCCTTGCAGAATATCAAGCCGTAAGGTCTAAAATCAGAGTTAACAGCCTCTTCTCAAACTAGGTGCACATAAAACTAAGCACATGGCAGGGCTTCCCCCTCTCCTCCCTACTTTTTGCTGTCACATTGGAACCGCTGGCGCAACATATTCGAATTAACCCCCGGATTAAGGGAATTTGGTACGGCCAACAAGACCTTAAAATGACCATGGTTGCCAATGATAGCCCCCTGCCTCTGACTGACTCTGTAGCTTTGATCCCCCAAGTGCTGGAGGAACTACATTGTAATCATGGAATCTCTGGGTTCAAAATTAATATCACCAAATCTGAAATCTTAAATACATCAACGCCTCTATCAGTAGTACAACAGCCACAAGTGCTTACATCCCTCCGATTGGGCAGCAACCCACATTGATTACATTTCCCGCTACAGTCAGTGCAACAGTAGGGAAAGTGTTGGATAGCCGAGGGGTAAAAAGTATTATTCCCACTGCAATAGGTGCAACAGTAGGGAAAGTGTTTGATAGCAAAGTGGTAAAATTTACTATTTCAACTCCAGTGAGTGCAACATTAGGAAAAGTGTTGGATAGCGGAGGGATTAAATTTGTTATTCCCACTCCAGTCAATGCAACATTAAGGAAAGTTTCGGATACAAGCCGCTACAGAACAAAAAAATGCAAAATGTAATTAAAATAAATTAATAACTATTAAAAATATAACACATAAATTAAAAAATTTGAACGATATTAATGACTTCTATATTTTTAAAATCAATGTGTGTTACGTTAAATTGATATTCTTGAACACGATATTCTTGCTGTCGATATTTCTCACTCATAGGGGCTCATTAGGATGACGGGCGGACTTTGTCCGCCCGCCATCCTGTCAGAATTTGGGACTGCCCACCATAAGGGCTGGGGTCCCGTGGGGGGTATTAGGATGTGCCCGCCACAGTGGCAGGCACATCCTGCATTTATAGAATTGTGGCGGGCGGTGCTCTCTGCACCGCCCGCCAAAATGCTATAAATGCATTAATGCATTTGCATAAACAAAGCGGTGCCTGCCGCTTTGTTTATTCAAATGAAGGGGGGTACCTGTGGTACCCCCCCGTGTGCACCCCCACCTCTCCTTCACTCTGGTGGCCCGCAGGGGGCACCCAGAGTGAAGACTGCATGCCTTTCTGTGGCGGCGATGGCATCTCACATTGCCCATTGTAATATGGCTGGCGGTGTCTAATAGATACCACCACCATATTAATCCTTTTCTGCCCCGGCCGCAAGGCGACCGGGGCGGAAAAGTGGCGGACGGTCTTTCCGTTCGCCTAGGTCCCCCCCGCCATACTAATATGGCAGGGGGAATTCGAATGCGGATGTCGGCCGGATTGCCCCCGCCAGGCTGGCGGTAGCCACCGCCAGCCTGGAGGGGGCAATCGCCTGACATCCTAATGGGCCCCATAATATTTAGGACTCAATATTTCTGTAGATCGACATTTAAAACTCAATATCTTTTCTGCACACCAAACATTTAATTTCTATCATATATAACATGCAACACACTACACAAAATACCCCTAAAAGCACCTATTAGTGTGCTTGGGAGAGGGAATTAAGGTTTCAAGACTGGACCATGATCAGTGGACGGAAATCCTGACTCGGGCAACCGACTAGGCGCACACTCAAGGGTGGGAAACCATCTTTAAGATACTATACTGTAATTACACTCCTATCTGTCTGGCCAAAATATAGAGAGTTTACAGTCTGCTCTGCTGGAGGGGCTGTGGAGAGGAGGGTACCATTACACATTTACTCTGGTCCTGTCCTAAGATACAACCCTTCTGGACCTCAATACTGTCCACAATTGAACACATGACAGGATCTGACCATGCAGGGAACTCTGAGGTTATCCTGCTGGGCCGCGCAATGCGGGAACATTATCCATTGTTTGGTTCACTGGGTAAACTGATATCCCACCTCCTTCTGGTGGCTAAGCAAACCACCTAAAGTCTTTGGGGAAAACCAACCTTAACATCCAAGGATAAATTAAGCAAACGTTTGTGGAGGATTCTCAGCATAGAGAAGTTTTTAAAGCTTGCACAAAGGGAGGGAAAAACTTTCACTAAACAATGAGGACGCCTCCTAGGCCACTTCAGCAGAGATTATAGGTGGTTGTTGTGCCCAAAATGCCTTCGAGCACTGAAGACTTGCTGAACCCAGATGTTGCAGACTATGAACTCTAAGATGCCTATTGTATGGTGGATCAAGCGACGCAACTTCATAAAGGTACAAGGGGAGTGGGAGGAGCAGAGCAGAAGGCTTGTGGGCGAGTCATTCCGGGACATCTTGTTCACAGTTGTGATGCCTATGTCTACTCACGCTACTTTACAGATGCTTGAACACAATGGCATGTAATCAGAACTTAAAAATATACATTTTAGTATGAGTGCAAGAACTAAGTTTACTTTTTTTTAAAATAAATATCCAATTCTTAATTATAGAAAGCTCAGGGATGCAGGCCCACCTATAGAGAGAAGTTGTATGAAATGTCGACCAATACTGAAGGTTGAGGCGGGAACAGTGGAAGTGTTTGCAATGTTTAGTCTGTTTTCTAACTTCTGTGGTCCAATCTTTTGTACTTGACATATGGTAAGCAAATAGGCAAGTAGTAATAAAATGTTAAGTTTCTGATTAATAGGAAACTAACAACAACTTCTAGGAAGGATGCCAAATGAGAGCAGGCTCAGCCTCACCTATAAGAAATGGCTATACTAGCATCTAAAATGAAAAGCATAAGACTTGGCATGTGATTTGTAGTACAACCACGCATTCTTTTGGTGGCTATACAACACTTCTGACTTGAGCAGTGATACTGTTGAAAGCTGCTCCACTCACTTTCATAGAACGCTGCAATGCTGCATCTGTTGCAGCTGCGACTGCCATTGTCTTTAGGCTGGAGATAGCGTTAAGGCACAAGCTTGAGCCTAAACTGGTGCCCCTGCCAAAGCTGATATTAGTGATTGTACCACCGGTGCCATGCCGCTGTCTTTATCACCTGCCTCCAAATGAGCAGACCAGAGTGGAGCTGTGGACGTAGGTCAGAGGGTGTGCTGCTCGCAGGAGACGGCGCAGTAGAATAACGGTCACGGAATTAGTTCCCCCTCTGCAAACACGCCCAGGGGCTGCGTTGCAGAGAGGTGTAAAAAAGGGTTTGGCCTCATTACACCTTTCTGCAATGCAGCCCACTGGCGCATACTGGAGGTTTAAGGTGGGCTAGTTGGCCTCCAGGGACCCCCAGTATGCAAGGGGAATTAGTTCCCTCTCTGCAAACACGCCCAGGGGATGCATTGCAGAGAGGTGTAAAAAAGGGTGTGGCCTCATTACACCTCTCTGCAATGCAGCCCACTGGCTTATACTGGAGGTTCCAGGTATGCTAGTTGGCCCACAGGGACCCCAAGTATGCAAGGGGAATTAGTTACCCCTCTGCAAACGCGCCAGGGGGCTCCGTTGCAGAGAGTTGTAAAAAGGGTGTAGCCTCATTACACCTCTCTGCAATGCAGCCCCCTGGCGCATACTGGAGGTTCAAGGTGGGCTAGTTGGCCCACAGGGACCCCCAGTATGCAAGGGGAATTAGTTCCCCCTCTGCAAACGCGCCAGGGGGCTCCGTTGCAGAGAGTTGTAAAAAAGGGTGTAGCCTCATTACACCTCTCTGCAATGCAGCCCCCTGGCGCATACTGGAGGTTCAAGGTGGGCTAGTTGGCCCCCAGGGACCCCCAGTATGCAAGGGAAATTAGTTCCCCCTCTGCAAACACGCCCGGGGGCTGCGTTGCAGAGAGGTGTAATAAAGGGTGTGGCCTCATTACACCTCTCTGCAATGCAGCCCCCTGGCACATACTGGAGGTTCTAGGTGGGCTTGTTGGCCCCCAGGGACCCTTAGTATGCAAGGGGAATTTGTTCCCCCTCTGCAAATGCACCCAGGGGCTGCGTTGCAGAGGGGTATAAAAAGGGGTGTGGCCTCATTACACCTCTCTGCAATGCAGCTCCCTGGCGCATACTGGAGGTTCCAGGTGGGCTAGTTGGCCCCCAGGGACCCATAGTATGCAAGGGGAATTAGTTCCCCCTCTGCAAATGCGCCCGGGGGCTGCGTTGGGGAGAGGTGTAAAAAAGGGTGTGGCCTCATTACACCTCTCTGCAATGCAGCCCCCTGGCGTATACTGGAGGTTCCAGGTGGGCTAGTTGGCCCCCAGGGACCCCCAGTATGCAAGGTGAATTAGATCCCCCTCTGCAAACACCCCAGGGGGCTGTGTTGCATAGAGCTGTAAAAACATTTTTTTTTCAATTTATATTAAAAATATGTAATGTAATTTAGCAAATGATATATCTTAAAATAAATAATTTATAATAATGTAGTAAATCAGTATAAAAAATATAACAATTATTACATTTAAAAATTATCATTTACAAAACCATTGAAATTCACTGTAAAAACCATAGGTTTCAGCCACGTTATAGTTAGGAATTAGCATTTAAAAAACCTTGCAAATTCACTGAAAAAAACATAGGTTTCACACATGTTATAGTTAGGAATTAGCATTTTAAAAACCTTTGAAATTCACAGAAAAAACCATAGGTTTCACACCAGTTATAGTTAGCTGGTCATTTTAATCATACAAAACTTTGAAATCCCCCCGTTATAGTTAGTTCAGCTATCTATCTATCCCATTAAAGACCTCCGCCATATTACCATGGCCGGGGGTCCGCCGCTTTTACGCCCGGTCGAGAAGTCGACCGGGCGGAAAAGGGTTTAATATGGTGGCGCCATATTACAATGTGGCCTTCCACATGCCTTGCTGTGGCGGCATTGTTGCCACGAAAAGGCATGCAGAGTCTGCTTAGGGGGCCTGTTGCGGGCCCCCATGGACTCCGGGGGCTTGGGGGGTGCACATGGGGGGTACCTATGGTAACCCCCTGCCTTTCAATGAACAACGTGGCAGGCACCGCACGTTGCCTGTCACGTGGTGCATTGAAAAGCACAACATGCATTTTTAGCATTGCGGCGGGCGGTGCTTTCAGCACCACCTGCCGCAATGTTAAAAATGCGGGATGCACCCGCCAGTGTGGCGGGCGCATCCTAATGGGATGTGCGGGACCGCCGCTAGCATTGCGGGCGGTCCCATTTCCCACTGGTATGGCGGGCGAACGAATGTGCCCCTAAGATTTGAAACTGTAAAAATTGGAATTTGCATTTAATGTACCTCATTTTCTACTAGCGTGGAGTTTTCCTGAACTTATATTTAAATAAAAGGAAAAACGTCTGGTTCCGTTATCTATAGGATTTTAGATAATAGGAAGGGTTATGATTTCACAAAGAAAGACCTTTCTGAAAAGTGTCTTCTGAAGTAAAGGGATGTATGAAAGGTCTTGGTACTTCCACATCTACAAGAAGTTTGTATTGAATATATTATTTTTGTTTGTATTTATACAAAGGCAACTTCGTAAATAGCAATTGAATGAGGTTTTTATCGCAATATTTTAAACAAGCAGTAATGTCTTTTATGTCTATGCATAAGTTTGCACACGTGATGTATTTTATGAGCACTTTCACTTTAAAAACACGACAATGACATGTGTTACATGTCATGTGATCATGGCCTGTGGTGGGCTGAAACGCGTAGTGGAGAGACTTGCACCCAGAAAATGAAAGAATCAAGAAGGCACATTACTGTGGTCCGTTCTGTTTTTTCTCCAATGTGGACAAGTGGCGGAGTTGAGGAATATATATATATATGTATGTATATATATATATATATATATATATATATATATATATATATATATATATATATATATATATATATATATATATATATATATATATATATATATATATATATATATATATATCCCATGAAAGCTTCTCCAGATCAGAAAAAGATCGAGCCACACCTATCAGGTACTATCATTCCAGTTTTTTTTTCCGGGCAAAACAGACGCGTTTCGAGCGCACAGGCTCTTGGTCACATGACTATGGTCCCGTATAACATGCACTAATACTGTCACTTTAATGAAAATGAAAAACAGACTCTGTGTTTACAACATCACACAGAGTCCGTGTCCCAGTTTAAATCATAAATAAGCTTATTGTTTGTAACACAATAAATGAACAATTATGCTTCTTTTAGCTTGGTCACTAATTATGGTGTAAAGTTGAAACACTGTTAATGTATTAGAACATGGGTTAATTTACAGTTTACTTTCAACATTTCTTAGGCAACATCATGGGTTTAGTACCTTCTGGTCTCCTAGTAATGCATACATAGGTACCTGGGCAATGTACTGGACGGAATTCAAATGTGGTTTCAGTTATTGCACATAACTTAAAATTAAATTAAGGAGTGTGCTCTAGTTACTAATATAGGGTGCTTACATTAAAAATTAAATTCATGGGTATAGTACCTATAATAATGGTGTTTGACCAGCAGTTTGTGCGTCATGTAAGTGCTCCATTTACTACTCTCCTTCTGCATATTCATATAGTGTCATAGCTGTTTAGAGTCGTTTGTTTCAAGAATCATACATGTGGATAAAATCTAATAAAGTTTCAAAGGAGAGTGCAATTCGTATAACCAAAATTACCCAACTCCGTGCTCATAGCTCTTATCGATAGTGTTTGACTCAACATCTCGTGCTCATAGCTCATATCGCTGACGTGTGACTCATTTACTCCATCATAACCAGAATAATCTAATAAGAGAAGGAGAGAGAGAGAGAATACCAAGGTTAGAGAGAATGAATACATGCAGAACAAGTTGTGCCATCTCACAATAATAGTTAATAGCATCCTATAGATCCTAGAGGTAGCAAATGAATATTCAATTAATCACATTGTTTAGATAATCACATAAATTGTATCCATCCAGTTACGTTGATCAGTACTTTCTAGAGAGATAGCCCACCATAAACTCATAAAGTTGACAAAGCAAAGGGTTGTTCTAAAAATCAGTGTTTAAGTTAAAAACTGTTCGGAACCGAGTTCCTAACAGGTAGCGGAAGACAAAATCATATATTTCTATCACAGATGTATATACATCTCTTCATCGCCATCGGGGCGACACTGCCTGCTTGGAGAATGAATCTAGATTCTGCCCTTCGTAGGGCCATCAATCTGTTACCTCCTCTAGGATTCTTGGGGATTGAGTCCAGTGCAAAATATCGTGCTGTGTCCAATCTCCATCGTGATGTGTGTGGAAATGTCTTGCTGTTAGTATCTGCTTTTTTATGTATATACATATATATGTATATATATATATATTCAATGAAAAAACCATAGGTTATAGGCCATATATAGTTAGGAATTAGCATTTACAAAACCTTATTTTACTCGCATAAAACCATTGAAATTCCATATATAGTTAGAAGCGCTAACTATATATCGCGCACCCGCAATCCACTGCTGATGATGTCACATATTACATCATTCATGACATGGTCAGTGACATCACTGATGACATCACTGATGACATCTCAAATGACATCACTGATGACATCACTGATGACAACACCCAGTGACTGTATGTTTCTGTAAAGTTGAAATATGTCTTACATATTGAAGAATGAGTGGATGTATAAGTGTCTGGATGAAGGATTTAGTAGGTGCATGACTGACTGTATGAGTGAGTGATTAAATGTGTCTCACTGAGTGCATGGGTTAGTGACTAAACTGTCTTAATTTGTGCATTATTATGTCTGTTGTTCTGTAAACTGCTGCATGTGTTGATAAGTACCTATATGAGTAACTATATGGGATATTCATTGGTTTCCCAAGTATTTGTATGGGAGACTGAGTGTGTGTGTGGGTGGCTGGGAGGTGTGTGAGTCTGTGCATAGATGTGTAAGCAGTTGATTCACTAGGTGTATAAGTTCAAGAGTGCATGTGGAAACAGCTATATGGGCGGTTGACTGTGCATGGGTGTTTTGGTGAGTGAATGGATTTCTCATTGCTACATGAGCAAGTAAGTACGTATGTAAAACACAATACATGTGAGAGTTGAGATATATAAATAACTGAACATAAGAGCCAGTGAATGTGTGAGTGGCTGTATCGATCACTGTGAGCTTGTATCAGGGATTATATAAGAGAGTAAATATGTGTTATTATATGTTTGAATAAGTAAGATGTGTATAACTGTATAGTTGAGGAAATGGAGGTGTGATTGATTCTTTGCATGACTGACTAGGTGTGTGAGTAACTCCATGGATGACTGACAGTCTGTGAGTGTCTGTTTATACTGAGTGTATGTAAGGTTATATTAGAGTCTGAAGAGGTTCATTGTATTATCACATGAGTGATGTGATCAGTGATGACAAATGAGATGTCATCAGTGATGTCATTTGAGTTGTCATCAGTGATGTCATCAGTGATGTCATTTGAGATGTCATCATTGATGTCATTTGAGTTGTCATCAGTGATGTCATTTGAGATGTCATCAGTGATGTCATCAGTGATGTCACTGACCATGTCATGAATGATGTAATATGTGACATCATCAGCAGTGGATTGCGGGTGCGCGATATATAGTTAGCGCTTCTAACTATATATGGAATTTCAATGGTTTTATGCGAGTAAAATAAGGTTTTGTAAATGCTAATTCCTAACTATATATGGCCTATAACCTATGGTTTTTTCATTGAATTTTCAAGGTTTTGTAAATGCAAATTCCTAACTATATATCCACTATAACCTATGTTTTTTTCTGTGAATTTCATTGTTTTTTTAATAGCAAATATGAAAAGCTTTAAAATGTCAAGTACGTGATAGATAAAAACATTTTCGTATTTATGCACGCTGATGTGCTTTGAACGCTGCACCCCCCCCCCTCCCCTCTTTTGCCTTAGTAGTACTCTCTCTTTGCAGATACTGAAGGGTAGTTAACGCAGGCCTTTACCCCCGTTGTAATCCGTCGTGCCTCCTTGTCTCTCCATTTGATTGATTGTTGTCCAAGCATTTACTGTTTTAGAATTGGTTCTCTTTGGATCATTCTCTATTTACAAACAAGCACAAAGTCGCAATACTCTGTTTAGTCTTTGCAGATAGTGAAAAATCGTGTAAAAAAATAAAAGTAATCGAGCAAAATCAGTAGGCCACTAATTGGATCTCTTTTTGACCTCGCTAAAATAGAAATATTAGGAACAACCCTTCTTGAGAAATACGAAAATAGTGAGATGAACTGAGCTCCACACCATGAGGGCTGCAAGACAGCTCGGCTCCATCACCCATCCCGCACAAAATAACGACAAACCCTATGCAAATATTAAAAATATAGACAACACACCAACAAAGAAACAGGGTAAAACATTTTATTAAAAAACTATTTACATAACGTTGGTTTATAAGATGATGTCAGTAGTGGACCGATGTGTGAATAGATCGAAAACAGCACAAGGCTCCAAGATCCAGATAGCAAGCTCCTGGATGTTGGGTGCCATAGTTTAGAGTTCTGAATTTCAGCCTTTTTCAATGCCTGTGCTTTGTTGAATCAAAATGGCGGCTTGACACAAAGCTGACTCAAGCGTTGTTACTGATGCTATGCAGACCAAAACTGGTTTTCAGTTTGTACATTTTTCTAGATTTTTCAATCCAAGTTTGGTTGACTTTGTAGAACGATGGCTTCAGATTTTCAACATACGGTGTGGTGGCGCTGACTGGGAGGGGGCGCTTCGCTCCTGCCCCCTCCCCAAGTAAGATTTTCATACGTGAAAGTACGTTAATGGTTTTGGTCCCTGAGATGCTTCGATGTCACTACCATTCTCAAATAGCATAAGTTCAGGATGTTGGGTGCCATAGTTAAGAGTTCTGAGCAGTGCTTGTAACACTGTCTGAAGCTTATTTCCACCTACTGCAGCTTCACTATTCTCAAAGTAAGTGAGTGTCGTTTGTGGACCTGACTGCATTAGAAAACAATGTGATATGTTACCTTCCTAAACAGCTTGACGGAGGCCCCTGAGGGGCGGTGTGATGGCCATGGACTCGGAGAAGACGCTTGGCTCCGACACCCTCCCCAAGTCTTATAGCACTGGTGTAGCCTGAGATCGCCCCCGACATAGGCGGCCGGCTCCCGGGGTTCGGCGGAACTTTTTGCCTTTTGATGACTCTTCAATTCTGGACCTTGTCCCACAATCCGTTTGACCTGAAGACAAGCTGTAGTGGGGCGCCCCTTTATCGTTTTAGTTGCCATTCCGCCCGCTTTTGCTACACTGTGCCTCTTCCGCCATTCAGCTGTTTACCGCCCGCTCTTGCGACTACAGCGTCTCGCTCACCATGTAGTTGAGATGCGCCCGCTCTTGCGGTGCAGCGATAGGCGGCTGCCACAGGACTCTCAAAATGGCGGCCGGCTCTTCGGTTTTGGGCCTGGTCCACTAAAATGGCCCTGGGACACCTTAGAACTCGGACGCTTGTCTGCTAGGGCTTGCGTCCCATTCTCGAAAAGCGTCCCCTCAGCCGTGAAGATTCTACAAAAGTCTTGGGGGCCTCCGACTCCCGCAGGCTTCTGGTGGGGAGCGGCTGCCATGATTGCTCGTGGAATGGCCACGACGGAGCTACGAGATGGTAGTGGTCTCATGCTGACGCCAGCTTTAGTCTGAAACATCCAGAAACACTGTAGACTACCAATTCGATCAGTTCCGGTAGCGCCCCAACATGACCCGGAAGAGAAGAACTTGCCCTCCCCTCTTTGACTGATGGTTCTTGTTGCCTGTCCCCTCTGTTGTCATTTAACAGAACTTTTTGGACTGCTGAAAGGGGTTGTGTTCTGAACGCTGGTTGGTGGAGACATTTAGACTATATTCTTGACCTACGTTGTCGCGTAATGCGTTTTATGACACGCCGCGTTAGCGCACCCGGAAGTGATCCGAGGCGCGGCGCGCAGCGCGTAACGTAAGCATAACAGGTCATGTGACTTGTTAATAAAACTTTTCATTGGTTCATTTTACTTTTGTTAATTTAATGATGAAAAGCTTGGTCATATGACCTAAAAATTACGCTTTTTATTATTTTCGAACAATATTTTTTTTTCAAACATATGTTATAATATTCCAGGCTAATGTACTTTCCCGGAAAATTTACAACTGTCTTGCAAGTAAAATATATTCCTTTTTCGAGAAAAAGGGCGTTTCTTCCTTCCATGACGGAGCCGTTGAGTAAAAGAGATTCGGCCTGCTGTCTTAGTCGCCGATACGCCTGATTATCAGATTCTTATCGATCACTTTATGTTGCAGACATGAAAAACACAACTGCCCTTGACCATTTATCTTTACTGCGTTCCTACATATTATACCTTTTATCCGTCATGTAATTGGACTGCTTTATTTCACTTGCCTTTTACTGATTCGAAAACAGTCACTAAAAGTAAAAACTTTACAAATGAAAATACTACTACCGTGTTTTGTTTTAAAAACCTTTATTGTAAAAATGTCAGTATACAAATACGGGCCTACAACCACGTGGGCCGGCCACGGAGCAAACTGAAATCGTATATGATGAGGAGACATTTACACTGTAGAAGAACGTAACGAGCGGGCCATTAGGTGACAAGAACAAAGGTGTCTAACAGTTGTGGAATCGGTGGACGTACATTTTGTAATTAAAATACGACAGGGCCACTTACAATAACATTTTCTAGATATACATTTGCGGGCAAAGAGTTACGAGTCCCATTTATACCGGCGCCATTTTGGGCGAGGCCGGGCAGGTCCAAGATATAGTCAAAATGTCTCCACCAACCATCGGCCAGACCAGAACCCCTTTCGGCCCTTTATGCTACAAGATGGTGTCTTCCATTCAGAAAATATTGGTGGCAGCATTTTGAAAGGAAACCGAAACAGCCGTTCTCCTAGTGAGTTTCACATTGTTACATTTAGGAAGAATGTTGAAGAGTAGTATGTGGAAAATCTGAAGCCATTTTTCTACAAACTCTCAATCAGACTTGGATGGAAAAAAAAAACCTGAAGAATGTACAAACTGAAAACCAATTTTTGTCTGTATAGCACCAACAGTAACGCTTGAGTCAGCTTTGTGTCAAGCCGCCATTTTCATTCAATCAATAGCGTCCCCCTGCACACATTCAGGGACCTGGTCGTGTCTTCAGATGAAACGCATTGTAGGAAAAGAAGCAGAAAGGAAAAGGAAAAAAGTTCCGCCGGACCTAGTGAAGCTGCAGCAGGTGCAAATAAGCTTCAGACAGTCCTACAAGCAGTGCTCAGAAATCTCAACTGAGGCACTCAACATCCAGGACTTGCCATTCGGATCTTGGCGCCTTGTGCTGGTTCCGACCTATTCACACATCAGTCCACTACTGACATCACCTCATAAGCCAACGGGGCACCCCACGCCGACTTTCGGCGCAGCATTGTAGGATGGCCACACCAGTGCGGCAATTTGCTGGACACCACCTCGGTGCCATCCAGATCTCGGCGCGTTCATTCAATCAATAGCGTCCCCCTGCACACATTCAGGGACCTGGTCGTGTCTTCAGATGAAACGCATTGTAGGAAAAGAAGCAGAAAGGAAAAGGCAAAAAGTTCCGCCGGACCTAGTGAAGCTGCAGCAGGTGCAAATAAGCTTCAGACAGTCCTACAAGCACTGCTCAGAAATCTCAACTGAGGCACTCAACATCCAGGACTTGCCATTCGGATCTTGGAGCCTTGTGCTGGTTCCGACCTATTCACACATCAGTCCACTACTGACATCACCTCATAAGCCAACGGGGCACCCCACGCCGACTTTCGGCGCAGCATTGTAGGATGGCCACACCAGTGCAGCCACTTGCTGGACACCACCTCGGTGCCATCCGGATCTCAGCGCGTTCGAGTCACTGTGCCGGAAGAGTGACCGGAACTCAGCTGAACACGCCGTCTTTCGGCGCAGCATTGTAGGATGGCCACACCAGTACGGCAATTTGCTGGACACCACCTCGGCGCCATCCGGATCTCGGCGCGTTCGAGTCACTGTACCGCAACAGTGACCGCAATTCAGCTGGACACGCCGTCTTTCGGCGCAGCATTGTAGGATGGCCACACCAGTGCGGCAATTTGCTGGACACCACCTCGGTGCCATCCGGATCTCGGCGCGTTCGAGTCACTGTACCGCAACAGTGACCGCAATTCAGCTGGACACGCCGTCTTTCGGCGCAGCATTGTAGGATGGCCACACCAGTGCGGCAATTTGCTGGACACCACCTCGGTACCATCCGGATCTCGGCCCGTTGTGCTGCCTTCGGCCTATTCGCACATCGGTCCGCTACTGACGCCGCCTCACGTGCCAACGGATTTTCTACGCTTTTTGTAGCCCTATGTCGCATAACAGGTCATGTGACTTGTTTATAAAACTTTTCATTGGTTCATTTTACTTTTGGTTTCCTAAAGATGGAAGGCTTGGTCATATGACCTAAAAATAACACTTTTCATTGGTTTAGAACATTTTTTTTTCCCAAACGATGAAAGCCCCACCTTGTTTCTGGATCATTCAGACTGAAGCTGGCGTCAGCATGAGAGCACCACCATCTCGTGGCTCCGTCGTGGTCATTCCGCAAGCAATCATGGCAGCCGCTCCCCACCGGAAGCCTGCGGGAGTCGGGGGCCCCCAAGACTTTTATACAATCTTCACGGCTGAGCGGACGCTTTTCGAGAATGGAGCCCAAGCCCTAGCAGGCAAGCGTCCGAGTTCCAAAGTGTCCCAGGGCCATTTCAGTGGACCAGGCCTAAAACCGAGGAGCTGTCCGCCATTTTAAGAGCCATGTGGCAGCCGCCTATCGCTGCACTGCAAGAGTGGGAGCAACTCAACAACATGGTGAGCGAGACGCTGTGGCCGCAAGAGCGAGCGCAACTCAGCTAGATGGCCGCCACCTGGGGAGGCCCGTTCACGCCGGCTCCCCCACGCCCCCCCCCCCGAGCCGCCGCACGCCAATTTTCGGAGCAGCATTGTAGGATACCAAAACCAGTGCGGCAGTTTACTGGACATCACCTGGGTGCCTATCGTACATGTTGTGTCAGCCATGTGACACTGGACACAGACCGCTACTGACGAGGCCTCCCCCCGCACCACCCGGGACGCCCCACGCTGTTTTTCTGTGCTGCATTGTAGGATCCCTAAACCAGTGCGGCACCCAGGCGACATCACCTGGGTGCCGTCCAGAACTCTGCACGTTGTGCTGCCTTGGGACTATTCGCACAACAGACCGCTACTGACGAGGCCTCCCCTCGCCCCACCCGGGACGCCCCACGCCAATTTTCGGAGCAGCATTGTAGGATCCCTAAACCAGTGCGGCACCCAGGCGACATCACCTGGGTGCCGTCCAGAACTCTGCACGTTGTGCTGCCTTGGGACTATTCGCACAAAAGACCGCTTCTAACCATTGTTGCTTTTTGTGTTGAGAAATGTTTAAATGTTTTTAGTTTTTGTTCCGTTTGTTAAAGTTAGTAGTTAATAAAGTTTTATAACCTTACTTTGTTGGAGTGTTATCTATTTTTTTAAAAACGGGTGAATGGGGCCTTGAATCGGGTTATTGTCATGTGTGGGCTTTGGAAGTGTGCTGCTGCAGGATCGGACATTTCAAACTCAAATGCACGTTCTTTTTCTTACCTTTCCGAAGCATGGAGCGCAATAGCAGGCAGAGAAAGGGTGATGCACGTGTTGAACACTACCTGACCTGGCAAGTTGCTGGCAGTGCCCCCCCGTCCGCTCCTGAAAGAGGGCACACACACACCGCCGCCCCGAGTACTTCACAAATCTTTAAAAGACCATGCGCTTGTTCATGAGGCTTAAATGGTTTATCACCTCTTCTAGAACCCCTGCATCGACCCTCTGACGTTTCATGGAAAAATTACCATGTAACACAATACCAAGCCCTGTCGGCTGAAACCCCCAAGGAATCGTGGGGCATATTATCAAGGGGGTTTATCTCCGCTTTTTTTGGCTTTAAAAGCCATGAAAGCGGAGATAAAATTATCTCCCTATTACCAAGCTGTCGCTAACACCAGTTAGTGACAGCTAAAAGGAGATAGCGACCATCTTGGGCCCCGCTTTGCATGTCAGTGATATTTATCACTAATGACATGCAAAGTGGCGTGCCAAGATGTTAGCGACTGGAAACAGTCCCTAACATCGCTACCTTCTATTACCAACTTTTGGAGATATTCGCGCTAAGCGCGAATATCTCCAAAATCTAACACCTGCCCTGAGCAGTTCTTAGCCATGTTATCCAATGGGAGGTGGATAACATGGCTAAGAACATTAGGTCAATAATACATGAATATCACTGACTTTTCTGCGATAATAGCAAGGTTTATCTGCGATAAAAATCGCCGATGTGCGGCGATAATTTTTGTCTCTAAACAAGTTAGAGACAAAAATTATCGCTAGTTGTTCGTAATATGCCCCCGGGTTTTTGCTTGCAGAAATCGGGAGGCGGGAGACTAGCACTGAAATCAGTAGTCACACGCCTGAATCAGGAGGATTGGCATGTCTGAATTCTCTACAGCTGGGGCCATAAACTACATCCGCAGGGTTAGGTGATATCCTGGGACCAGCCTGGCATCTAAAATGGCTGCCGTGCACGACAAAATTGTGGCATTCGAAAAAAAGGCAAGATGGCGCAGCCGCTGGAAGAGATGTATCAACATATATCAGCCTCCTCAGCCACCCTCAGGAAACATAGGGGATTAGGATACCTCTCCCGCACCCCCTTATACCTAGTAATTTAATTAACGAAGCACAAAATGGCGAATTCCCGTTTCGCTACCAGTTTGCGGCCCAGTTCGCGGCCCGTGAAGCAAATGGCGAATTCCCGTTTCGCTACCAGTTTGCGGCCCAGTTCGCGGCCCGTGAAGCGCTTCTACCGTGAAAAATCATTTTTTTTTTTATTTTCCCCACGGGACCCTTTAATAACCCCAACAACATTCCTAGGGGGTGAAGAGGGGGATACCTTGCCCCCTTTCATTAAATTCCCCCTTAGTTTTTCACCTTTTCTTCTCTCTCGATCCTACCGAGAGACAAGATGGCGGCCGCTCCGGACTGTCACGCAGCAAAAAAAAAAAAAAAGCTCACGCACAGCCGCTGGAAGAGATGTATCAACATATATCAGCCTCCTCAGCCACCCTCAGGAAACATAGGGGATTAGGATACGTCTCCCGCACCCACTTATAACTAGTAATTTAATTAACGAAGCTCAAAATGGCGAATTCCCGTTTCGCTACCAGTTCGCGGCCGCGCTTCTACCGTGAAAAATCATTTTTTTTTTATTTTCCCCACGGGACCCTTTAATAACCCCAACAACATTCCTAGGGGGTCAAGAGGGGGATACCTTGCCCCCTTTCATTAAATTCCCCTTTCGTTTTCCACCTCTTCTTCTCTCTCGATCCTACCGAGAGACAAGATGGCGTCCGCTCCGGACTGTTTAGAATGTTGACAGACACCGGAGAGCCAATCAGCTTTCTGCGCGCAAAGTTCCGATAAGCGAAAAGTAAGCGGACCGGATCGCTGCCCAGAGCGCTGTTACAGATATATATCTTGGTTTGAACGTTAATTTCTCAAAAACTACAGGAGCACATATATTGAGACCTAGCAAAGGCACATCGGGCTAACAGTCCCTACAATTTTGCCAAGTTTCGTGCAAATCCATTCAGCCGTTCGAGCTAAAAGTGAGTCCAACCGCCCTATGGAAAAATGAATGGGAAAAACGCGTTTTGGGACCCCCCTTTTTTCTCGGCCCCCCCTTGACGAAACCCCCCCAAATTTTCAGGGGCTGCTCAGAATCAAAATGTGCCATTTTCCTGAAAATTTC
This sequence comes from Lissotriton vulgaris, assembly GCF_964263255.1. Lineage (NCBI taxonomy): Eukaryota > Metazoa > Chordata > Amphibia > Caudata > Salamandridae > Lissotriton > Lissotriton vulgaris. The sequence goes on from NC_141687.1 coordinate 916,747,231, forward strand.
AGCCGATTCCGTCCACAAACGCCAAAGTTATTAGACATAGAATTTTCAAAAGTCCCATAGGGAAAATATCCTAACTATATATACCTACTGGCGATAGCCAGTAGGTAATATATATATATATATATATATATATATATATATATATATATATATATATATATATACCAATAACATAAAATCTATTTTTTTATCTATTATGGATAAAAACGTTAAATTAGTTAAAAATCTTCAAACTTAAATTTCCCACTCCAGTGAGTGCAACAGTAGGGTAAGTGTTGGATAACGGAGGGGTCAACATTACTATTCCCACTCCAGTAGGTGTAACAGTAGGGAAAGTGTTGGATATCAGAGGGGTAAAAATTACTATTCCCACTCCAGTAAGTGTAACAGTAGGGAAAGTGTTGGATAGAGGAAGGGTAAAAGTTACTATTCCCACTCCAGTGAGTGCAACAGTAGGGAAAGAGTTGGATAGTGGAGGGGTACAAATTACTATTCTCACTCCAGGGAGTGCAACAGTAGGCAAAGTGTTGGATCGTGGCAGGATAACATTTACTATTTATTGTCTAATCTGTGCAACAGTAGGGAAAGTGTTGGATAGCTGAGGGGTTAAAATTACTATTCCCACACCAGTCAGTACAACATTAAGGATATTGCTGGATAGCAGAGGTGTAACAATTACACCTTCCAATAATTATAAAAGTAGCGAAAGTGTTGAATAACGGAGGGGTAAAAAATTACTATTCCCACTCCAGTAGGTGTTACAGTAGGGAAAGTGTTGGATAGTGGAGGGGTAAAAATTACTATTCCCACTCCAGTAGGTGTAACAGTAGGGAAAGTGTTTGATATCAGAGGAGCACAAATTACTGTTCCCACTCCAGTAAGTGTAACAGCAGGGAAAGTGTTTAATAGAGGAAGGGTAAAAATTACTATTTCCACTCCAGTGAGTGCAACAGTAGGGAAATGGTTGGCTGGAGGAGGGGTAAAAATTACTATTCTCACTCCAGTGAGTGCAACAGTAGGAGCGTGTTGGATAGCAGCAGGCTAAAAATTACTATTTCCACACCAGTCAGTGCAACAGTAGGGAAAGTGTTGGATAGCGGAGGGGTACAAACTACTATTCTCACTCCAGTGATTACAACAGTAGGTATAGTGTTGGATAGTGGCAGGATAAAATGTACTATTTATTCTGTAATCAGTGCAGCAGTAGAGAAAGTGTTGGATAGGGGAGGGGTAAAAATTACTATTCCCACACCAGTCAGTACAACAGTAAGTATATTGCTGGATAGCAGAGGTGTAACAATTAATATTCACAATCCAATAATTATAAAAGTAGAAAAAGTGTTGGATAGCGGAGGGGTAAAAATTACTATTCCCACTCCAGTGTGTGCAACAGTAGAGGAAGTGTTGAATAGAGGAAGGGTAAAAATTACTATTCCCACTCCAGTGAGTGCAACAGTAGGGAAAGGGTTGGATAGTGAAGGGCTACAAATTACTATTCTCACTCCAGTGAGTGCAACAGTAGGTGAAGTGTTGGATGGTGGCAGGATAAAATTGACTAGTTATTGTCTAATCTGTGCAACAGTAGGGAACGTGTTGGATAGCTGAGGGGTAAAAATTACTATTCCCACACCAGTCAGTACAACATTAAGGATATTTGCTGGATAGCAGAGGTGTAACAATTACACCTTCCAATAATTATAAAAGTAGCGAAGGTGTTGGATAACGGAGGGGTCAAAAATTACTATTCCCACTCCAGTAGGTGTTACAGTAGGAAAAGTGTTGGATAGCGGAGGGGTAAAAATTACTTTTCCCACTCCAGTAGGTGTAACAGTAGGGAATGTGTTGGATATCAGAGGAGCACAAATTACTATTCCCACTCCAGTAAGTGTATCAGTAGGGAAAGTGTTGAATAGAGGAAGGGTAAAAATTACTATTTCCACTCCAGTGAGTGCAACAGTAGGGAAATGGTTGGCTAGAGGAGGGGTAAAAATTACTATTCTCACTCCAGTGAGTGCAACAGTAGAAGCGTGTTGGATAGCAGCAGGCTAAAAATTACTATTTCCACACCAGTCAGTGCAACAGTAGGGAAAGTGTTGGATAGCGGAGGGGTACAAATTACTATTCTCACTCCAGTGATTACAACAGTAGGTAAAGTGTTGGATAGTGGCAGGATAAAATTTACTATTTATTCTGTAATCAGTGCAACAGTAGAGAAAGTGTTGGATAGGGGAGGGGTAAAAATTACTATTCCCACACCAGTCAGTACAACAGTAAGTATATAGCTGGACAGCAGAGGTGTAACAATTAATAGTCCTAATCCAATAATTATAAAAGTAGAAAAAGTGTTGGATAGCGGAGGGGTAAAAATTACTATTCCCACTCCATTGAGTGCAACAGTAAGGAAAGTGTTTGATAGCGGAGAGGGAACAATTACTATTCCCACTCCAGTGAGTCTAACAGTAGAGAAAGTGTTCAATAGCAGAGGGGTAGAAATTACTATTCCCACTCCAGTGAGTGCAACCTTAAGGAAATTGTCGGATAGAAGAGGTGTAAAAATGACTATTACCTATCCAAATATTATAAAAGTAGAGAAAGTGTTGGATAGCGGGGGGTAAAAATGAGAAATCCCACTGCATTGAGTGCTTCAGTGAGGAAAGTGTAGGATAGCGGAGAGGGAAACATTAATATTCCCACACCAGTCAGTGAAACGGTATGGAAAGAGTTAGATTGCAGAGGAGTAACAATTAATATTCTCACTCCAGTCAGTTTAAAATTAAAACCAAGCAACATGTTAACAACAACAAATATTTAAAAACCAAATAAATAAAAAAAATATATAAATATGTTAAAAATGTAAATAATAATATATTGTATATGTATAAAAAATATTATGATATTCAATACCAACAAATACCTACAAGTATTATATTAAATAAAAAATAATTTTCAAACAAATACATATTTTTAATGAGAAATTATTTAGAAACAAAAAAACTATTATTACATAAATTTACTTTTTTATGTCCTACCCTTTCACACCACACAATTCACAGCCCACATCTAAATTAAATAACAAAATGTACTTTCTTAATTAACATAATTAGCCTTGAAATAAAGAAATGTTATTAATTAAAAAACAAATTAAAACGCATACAAATTATTTAGTTTTCCACACTTTACCGCTATAATCCTCACAACCCACAGCTAAAATTAAACTGTAAAAAAATTAATTACACAAATAAAATCTATTTTCAGTTAAAGAACTAATACTATTTACCAACTTATTATAAAGTGTGGGGAGTAAAATGAATTTACTCCCCACACTTTACCCCTATAACAATAAAACCCACACACAAAAAATGTAAAACAAATACCCTAATTAAATATAAAATAACTAATTAATATTAATGATCAACTACTTTTTAATTAATTAAACATAAATTACCTCCCAACCGTTACCCCTATAAACCCCACAACACGCACTTAAAATTAATTACACAAATTCCATATTTCATTTTCAATTAATTAATTAATATTAATTGACAACTAATGATTAATTAAATAAACATAAATAACTTCCCACCCTTTACCCCATCAACCCCAAAACCCACACCTAAAGAAATCACACAATCACCATAATTAATTATCAATTAATTCATTTATATAAATTAACAACTAATTATCAATTAATTAGGCATAAATTACTTCCAACCCTTTACCCCTAATAACTCCACAACCTGTACCTAAAATTAATTAAACAGTTTCCATAATTAATTTCCAATCAATTAATTAATATTAATTAAGAACTAATTATTAATTAATTAAAAATAAATTACTTCCCACCCTTTACACCATAATCCCCACAATACCCACCTGAAGCAAATCACACAATTTCCATAATTCATGTTCAATCAATTAATTAATATAAATTAACAACTAATAAAAAATAAATCACAACCCGCTATGGAACAAAAAAATTCCAAAATGCTTTTAAAATAAAATTCGTAACTGCTAAAAATGTAATTCATATAATAAAAAACATAAACAATACTTATACTAAAAAGATACATCACATCACATACATGTAAAATATGAACTAAAACACATAACACTAATTAAAAAATCAATATTTTAAACAACTATATTTTTGCAAACAATATTATTGACTTCTATATTTTTATGTAAACAAACAGAGAGGTGGCCCGACTAGTTCCAGGGAACTGAGCACTTATAACCTATAGGCAAAAAGAACAATCCCTGGAAGTAAATTCACATACAAACACCTCTCTCATTCGCAGTAAACACTCTCTATAAGTTTATCTTGAACAACCCTGCACAAACCCTTAGACTGTGGCATAAAAATCATAAACCCAAACTGTAATGTAGTGCTCACACAATTTCATTTATAAAAAAAGGCACAAAGGTCTATCTAAATCCATACATGAGTTAAAAATATTTTAGTTCCTATCTTAAAGGATGAACACACAATAATATATGCACTTTAAAAATACAATACTTTTCATAAAATATTTATCTCACATAAAAAACATCTTTTCTAAAAAAAGAAAAAGAAAGACCCCAACATCACATTTGACATGTTCTATTACAATTAACAGGTGATCCAAATCTCATATGTCATACAGAGGTACTTGGTAAAAATATGTAGATTAAAAATAATCTTGTTAAGTGGAGAAACATGACCCTAAAATAAATCTTGAGTCCTGAAAAAGGAAGTTACCTAGCAAGCTTTGATACCACCGAAACGTGTTGATGCACTTTTGTACAAAGAATCCAAAAATGGTGATGATTGGATAAGAATAATCTTTTTTACCAAGTACCTCTGTATGACATATTAGATTTGGATCACCTGTTACTTGTAATAGAACATTTATATATTTTAAAACAATATTTCCTACCTTAAATTCGATATTCTTGACCACGATATTCTTGCTGTCCATATTTCTGAATCACAAAATTTCGAACCCGATATTCTGTCTCACCACCCCAAGCAAACTTATGGAAGCACACAACCTTGAAAAGAGAGGCAAGAAGGGCTAGTGCCCAGGATATCGGGCCCAACTAACTCACATATTGGAAAATTGATGGAGGTTCACCGACCTGACTTAAAACAATTAGAGAACTCTGAGAATCTGGTAGGTGCAGTTCAGATCATGATGCTGGATATATGCACATCTTTTGTGAAATTCTGGTTACACTTGATTATTTTTGGGTCACTATCCAAGACTTGGTGCTGAAAATTTCAGGCTCATCTCCCTTTTGGAAGTGCTATGGGAAAATACTCCACAAGAAATTTGAAGCTTGGGCACAACAAAATAAAATAATTTCTTCCGCACTGACTGGTTTTCGAAAGGGGCAGGGTGCGGAGATCAACCTTCTATGCATGTCGATCCTGATCAAGAATGAAACTAAAAGGGGGACACGTCAGCTTTAAAGCACATTTATTGATTTTGCAAGAGCCTTCAAGAAAGTAGACAGAATCCACCTTGATGCAATTAGGAGCCTCCACACAAATACTTGTGAATGACAGCCAATATTTTCACCAATCGGTGTATTAAGCAAGGTTGTATTCTGGAACCTATGCACTTTAATATGTACATCGCAGATTTGAATGAGCACCTCAGCCGAGCTAACTGCTTTCCACCAAAACTCGAAGGGAAGATGATGCAGATGTTACAATATGCTGATGACATGTTACTTATCGATCACACTGCAATTGGTCTTCAAAGGGACTTGTCATCTCTGGCCGAGTACTGTGAGAGAAATAAACTCAGTATTAACACATTGAAACTAAGGGGCAGATTTACAAGCCCCTTGCACTACCAGTATGTCACTTGTTGTGAAGCACCAGCAGCCTATTTTTCTGCCCTATATTTACAAGGACAGGAAAAGCCACCCTGCATGGCTTTTCCTGTCCTTGTAGATATGGCTCCTTTACATGCAGCACTTTGCGTGAAAGGGGCATTCCATGGTTGTTGCTGTGGGTGTTTCCACGCAACACCCATGGAACCAGACACAATTCCAGATTTACAAGAAATCGCAAATCTGTAAATGTGTCTGAATGCTAAGCCTCCGCAGGGGAGGAGTCGGGAGGTGCAACAAGGAGAAATGTACTAAGTTCTCAGAGTTTTTGTTCCTCTTTCTATGCGTCTACATTCTGCAGCACACATAGAATACGAAATTGACCTCAAATTATTGTTTATGTACAGGAAGGTGTCCCTTCCTGTGCATAAACAATCCTTTAAATCAATGACGTTTTACAAGATCTATGTGTGGTAATGCAGCACACATAGAAGTTGTAAAACGCCATTTCTGATTGTTTATGTACCGAAGGTAACCCTTTCTGCACATAAACAATCATTCCCATTGCGCAGGCATCCTTGTACCATGGTGCAAGGGTGACTGCGTCAGCGCATAGCAGCAGTTTGTGCACCTGTGCAGGGGGAAGCACAGAGATGCTACATATTGATGTAAACAGGTCGCATCCCTGTGCTTCAAAACTACACAGCGTGGGGCAGTAAAATGACTTGCTGCATCACGGTGCGTTAGGTTATTGTAAATCTGCCCCTAAGATTGTAGTCTTCAAGGATAAGAAAAAAAAAAAGATGCTTGGTATATAAAAACCCAGAAGATTGAAGGAACACCTAGCATCAAGTTCCTAGGGGTCTGGCTTAATGAATACGGCCTTCCTACCTCACACATCAAGGCTCTAGCAACATTAGCCAAGGCTGTGACTTTTGCTTTTCAGCGACTACTTCAAAACCTCTCCTGGTCAGACTGCACAGCAATTTGCATAGCCATTGAAAGCAAACGAATGCCCACATTGGCATATGGAGCATTTGTTCATGTAAATGGCCTTACAAGCTAGCTAGACCGGGCTCAATACCAATGTTACAGGTGCATATCCAAGCTACCGGCATGCTCTGCACAAGCTCATGTCCGTTTGGAATTCAACCTGGTTCAGCATAACTATAGATTGCTTGTCAGCTTCTTATCCATGTGTTACAAGCTTGCATTAGCTGAGCAGGGGTCATTAAAAAACACTCCTGTCGGACATTACACAGGATCTGCAATCTGATACTTATATGTTTATCCAGTTAGCGACAGAGCATCTGTTTGCCAGAGACCTTATGAAGACTGCTTTGCCCTCGAAAAGTGTAGCAAAAGCACTGATGAAACAAGTGAGGCTCTTGTCAGCTTATGACGACGTATGATCTATTCAGAGCAAGACATATTCTGACACGAAAATTCCTTTATTTCAACCACTATCTCATCCAGTGTACCTGTCACTTCCTATAAACTTTACAGTAAGGTCCCAATGAATGTACCTAATGTTGGGTTTAATTCTACTCAAAGCACACAAGTACGGACATCTGACAGGCACACCAGACATTTCATGTATGGGATCGGGTTATATGCAGAAGACACTTTTACGCATTGTATGCGTGTGCCCTTTTTTATGTTCACCTGCAGAATATTATCTTCTTCCAGTTTTCCGGCAGTTGAGCTTGCAAAATAGCAGTACTTGAATGTCTGAAAGGAGACTCATTTCAACTGACGGCATGATTTATTATGTTTATGACAATTGCCCCGTCAATGCTGAAAAAATGTTACAACTTGAGAGCAAATCCCATACCACTATGCTGGGCATGGTCCCCTGCAGGATGGACCGGTTGATATTATTGTTAGCTGGAACATGCACATCTTTCACTTTAATTTTAGTAGGCAAAGGGTTCTGTCGCTTCTGTAGGTTCTGTTTAGCATTTGCACTTTTACTGAGCATTCTTCTTTTTCGTTCTGGTGACTTTTTGTGTGTGGCAACCCAGCTGTTCGAAAAATATGACATAGATAAAAAACAATCGAAGATAAGATCAACCAAATAACATTAATGTTCACAATCATTGGATTGCAAATTCTTTCTGGGGAATATAACTTGCTTTGCTTTGTATATCCACTAGTGTATGACATAGCCAATGTGCATGGGTTGCCACATACAAGAAGTCACCTGAATGAAAAGGAAGATTGATGTAGACCCATATGTCACCTATACTTCAATTGTTAGAAAAAAACGATCATGTTCTAGTAGTAAATACATATGCTTTTATCTTTTAGCCCTGAGGAAGTTGCGGCCACTTGCCATGTGTGACGAAACACGTGTTGGCTTAAAAGAAAGACAAGAATTTTTGATATCTGTTATTTATGTAATACATGTTGATATTAGCGTGTGCTACAAAAAACTACTTTTTGCTGTTACTGTTTAATATATTATTAATCAAGTCTTTTGCTTACTGCATCACTGGATTTAAGCTCACTGACTGATGAGGGGTGATACCTTGAAACCGGTCCCAGGATGCTTGTTTCTGGTCCAGGGAGTACATGGCTTGGCAGTTCGGGCTGGACTGTTTCCATGAGAGCAGGGTCAAGACTGATTTGCATATGGCTGGGTCCAAACTAGGGTAGCGTGTTGAGCAAAAAAATGATGGATTAAACCCAAGTCTTTGTGACTGGGGGTGAACATTCTCATTGTTCAGCATTCTGTCCATCGTTTGTTTTTGTAATTTTCTACCAGTGGCATTTTCAGAATTGTAATTGAAAATCCAACTTCATCATGATTTAAGATTTTAAAGTGTGATTCCAGAAACACCAAACCTGAAAGGGTTACTTGTTCACATTTAGAAATTACACTTATAAAATGCAATAAGGTAATTTCAACGTTATCCTCCTGGAGAGGTTGTTGTGTTTCCATTTAGGACCCTAATTCGATATTCCCGATTTATGCCCTTGTGCGGTTATAATTAATAATATTCTTATAAAGGCATAAGAATCATATCCATATTCAGTAATAGCCCATGCAGTCCAAAGCACAGCACGGCTACTCCCATCGACTCCTAGAAAGCACAACGCGTTCATTAAACAAACCAAGCCTCCAGCAGCCTGGGAAATTCCCCCCTGCTTTTGTTTTGATTTGAACAAGAACTCCTGGAGTCCAGAAAGAACTGTTAGTTCTTAGTGACGTCTTATGTCCAACCTTACGTCAAACCCGGCACCTTTCAGGTATAAAATACCAACAGTTGCATTAAGCAAACACACAGTGGTTTGGAGCAGAGCGGCTATCTACTTGCCCGAGAGCCCAGCTGATGCAAGAGTCCACGGAAGCCGCCCCTCCCATTTGACGCGCTGGAGAAGCTACTTTTCCCACGCTGAGAAAATCCAGCTCCGGTGTTTCCGAGTCACCCTTGCGGGTTGCTAGGAGATCGAGTCCTGAAGAAAGAGATACCAGACCACTCACATTCTATTACCAAGGTACGGAGCTGAATAAACCCTTGAAGAGAATTCTTGATTCAGATCCTTGGCAAAAACAATCTTAACCAACTTAACTTAAACTGCTACTTACTTACTCCTTCCCAAGTATTAGGCTTAGGTCAGGTACATGGGGGTAGGCGTAGTTAGAAGCGCCAGTTGAGAACGTTAGTCAATGGTTTTATGTATGTATATATATATTTTATCTATTTTAAAGTATCATATGGCTAAGAAACCATATCTATGCTTTTACAGTATTATTTCCTAATACTACTTTTACTGTACGCACTTTACTTCATAATAAGTATTGCAATTGTGGCAATTCATTTCTCTTGCATGAGAAAGAAGACTGCTCAATAAAATAACACCTTTTATCGAAAAACGCCTGTCTCTTTATTTCTCTGCACTCTGGTGAAACTAAGTATGCACGATTGACTGAGTGAAATAGCTGCCTGTTGTTTTCGCACAACTCTAGAGATACACTCTATTCTCAGGGAGCAAAGTTGTCATGTTTGTCTGGTTGTCAGAAGCTAATCCCTTCTTGTCTAATCCGGAGAGTTAACTCTTTCCTGAACATTCGAGAAAGTTTCTAGTGACCTCTGAGCTAGCTGGCGAAACTAATTAAGTCGAATATAGTCAGTAGAGACCTAGTCGACCCCAGTCCTACATCTACACTGCTGTTTATATTATTCCAATGCACAGAGCCTATTGGGAATACAGGAACTACACTACAAGGTAGGCCTTGCGGTAATGAAAAATACATGTAAGAGTTTCTCAGTGCATGTCCAACTTTCTAAATACACAGAACCCTGCCTTTGGAGTTGACCAGGGCCTACCTTAGAGGTGACATATATTAAATGAAGATTTGCGTCTGGCAAAAAGGTTTATTTCACCAAGTTGAAATAGCACTATAAACGGCACACACAGAGACTGCGCATGTCTAAATTGCTATTTAAATGGGTGGCACTATCAGCACTGCAGGCCCACTTGTAGCATGTAATTTAAAGGCCCTGGGCACAGGTAGTGCCACTTTGCTAGTGACTTAGGTATAAGCCAATTTCAAATGTTGTAAGGAGAGAGCACAAGCACTTTAGCACTGGTTAGCAGTGGTAAAGTGAGCAGAGTCCTAAGGCCAGCAAAAATAAAGTCTGTAAAAACTGTAGGTCTGCAGGCAAAATTTTAGGGGAAACCACTCCAAGGATACCAGGTCTAACAGGAAGTAACAAAAAGCAGTGTAGAGATTTCCCCTTCTTACGATTCTCTCGGGTTGGCGCACCGTTTTGCACAAACGTAATTTTACTGACCTTAGTAAGTATCTGTTTGCTTCAAATTACGTGGGCGGTTCATGGGGACACCCATGCTCCAGCCATGTAACACCTATCCCACGCAGCTTTGTAAATGCCACTTCCGCACTTGCGAGACGCAAGGACAACGCAGGTACATAGGATGTCTGCCCATAATGTCAGTAGGCGACTGATGCCCTGGCTGTCATAGGCAACCACACTCTCACACCACTTTCAAATCCTGCTGCGCACAAGTCTTCGCTATATCTATGATACAGCCAGGTTTAGCAAATATTTAGGCATCTCCTTGATATATTTTGCATGAGTAGCCATCTGAATTTTGCCCCCACCTTATATTTCGGCATGCAATATTTGAAATGGGAATTTTCAATAATTTGGTAATAGTCCTCCACCTTCCTTTGCATATTTCTTGCTAAGAGATTTCAGATGTGGTATAATGCCCTTTTACATGTATGCATTACATTAAAACGTGCCTAGTTTTCTGGACAAATGTGGCTTTTTTAATAGAATACATTAGCGAAAATTCATCCACGCAAGTAACTGGGCACATCACATCAATTACTTAGTGAAGAGTCACTCTGGCTCATTTTTTCATACATTTTTATGAGGAAAAATCTGCAGAAACCACGTGTAAACGATGCCGGGCGCTTTTATAAATCAAGCCATTATTAATTTAAATAATGTCTTATTGAGACAAATCGCCCAGCCTCCACATGCGCAGATAACTGCAAAAAAAATCATTACCAGCTGCCTTCCTCCATCTCAGGGTGCGAAATAAAGGTCAGCGTGAAAGGCAAGGCTTGGGGTTCACTTTTCCAGCGTTCTAATAAATAAGTCCTGATTTCACTGCCATTTTCATTATGTACGCGGTCCCCTGCAACCTGTTGCGGCTCTGAAGAGAGAGTGCCCTCAGAATAGTACATTGATCCTCGTGGGATTCACACCTTGTCCGCTCTGCCAGCTTGCTGCCAAGATTCATAATCATTTCTTTCCATATCACCTAGTGGCTAATTATTGCTCTCCGCTGCAGTGCGCTTTATTCAGGTTTATACATTTCTATGAACATTTCTGTGAAATAATTCCGCGTTTAAAAAACTGTGTGGTCATCAAATATTTGTAAGTTATTTTTTTTTTTTATAATTTTCCTTGTAAATAGCATCTGTCTCTCACATTATGACTATTTTTTTTTTTTGTCAAACAGATTTTATTGTTTTCCACATCAAAAGACTCAAGGCACAATCCGCCAATAAGCCCACGCAGGGGCCCTTTGAAATACTGAGCTCATCATATACAACATAATCAATCAATCAATCAGTGACACTTATAAAGCGCGCTACATACCCGTAGGGTCTCAAGGCGCTGGGGGGGGGGGGGGGTGCCGCTACTGCTCGAACAGCCAGGTCTTCAGCTTCTTCCTGAAGGAGAGGTGGTCTTGGGTCAGGCGCAGGTCGGACGGGAGGGAGTTCCAGGTCTTGGCAATAGGCAAGTGGAAGGGTCGATGCTTCCCAAGGTCCTAAATTACCTCTGGACTGTCCGCCATGAGTTCATAAAGTTCAGCGCCTGGGCGGATAGGATAGAGTCCTTTTTATATCTAGGATAAAAACTCCTAAATCTACGCGAGCAAGTGCTTGGCCTTTTGATCTTTTTGCGCTTATTTATACGTGCTCGTTAATCAGTATTTAGAGTTACTAGTTTAATGTGACCAGAATTTTTACTCTCTCCCATACTCACCTTATGAAACAATTAATTTCTGTACTCACTGCCTATTCACCTCTGGCTGACCTCAGCCCAGAATAAATCATGCACTTAGAAAAATCGAAAATATCAACAATACAGTAAACTCCACAGTGGAGGGTCAATGCTTCATTGAGGGAGTTTTGGATAATGCTTGAAGACAGTCCTGAGACCCTATTACAGATAGAGCGCACTTTTCCTTTTTAAAGCAGGTGCACCGGGTGCAAACAGAGAAAGTGCCCCCTGTTAGGAAGAATATGCTGCCCTCAGGGGGGCTGGGTCCACCTGGGGTGGCGTAGTGGGCAAAAGAATAATAGATTTAACCTAGATCTTTTGACTGGGGGAGAATGTTTGCATTGTCAGCATTCCGTCCACCATTTGTTTGCTGTAACGCCCTCAGTGGGGGGTCTTGAAAGAGAAATATGGAGCAGCTGTTTAAAAGCTGCTCCCTGCTTCTCTGTGTAGGCAGCAACCCGCCCTGTGCGAGCGAAAGTGCCCTGGGTACACAATAGGAGTTTGTGCCCACTTTGCAGGCCCCGGGGACTCTTTGACAAGAGCGTCTGCGGCCCCTTCTATAATACCGATAGCGCTGACGCACATAAAGGGCCAGCACTTTCATCAGAGAAGGCGTTCCCGTATTTGCAAGGGGGCCTGGCCCCATTCAAATGAGGAAATCACCTTTGCCTCTGCACACAAGCTGTATTACAGCAGTGGGCACAGAGGCAAAGAAGCTGTCAAGAGGTGCACTAAAAGGTAGCACTCTGTCAGTGCGCTGTCTGATGGTAGCACTCTGGCGACGCAAATGGGGTCCCACGAACCCCCCCACATCCCCTTGCAGGCGGCAGCAGTCACTCACTGCACCCACCTGCAAGGGGAGGTCTAACCCCCCTTAAAAGTGTTGTCACCTGCGCTGTGAAACACAGAGTGGATTCAAAGCAGTTGTTCCATTTTTTACATGAATGCGCTGCACTGGGGCACTGCAAGTTCGCGGCTGCCCTGGGGGCAGCGCATTCATCCTAATATTGTGTATTTTCCTTGTTTGAGCTAGGCACACCTTTTAAAACGCACCATATGTATGATACGGCCCCTGCAGTTTTAAAGGGGAGAGAGATCCCCTTGCAGGCGGGTGCAGTGAGTGACTGCACCCACCTTCAAGAGGATGTCTGAGAGGTCCATGGAACCCCGTTCTCAACTCCAGAGGGCTGACTTTAGGAGGGGCAGTAAAGAGTATGCCTCCTAAAGGCATGTTTGCCTCTGCGTCCATGTCTGTATTACGACTTGGGCGCAGAGGCGAAGAGATTCCCTCATTTGCCATGCCCCCATGCAAATAAGGGAAGGCTCTCTCAATAGTGCTGGGGCTACTGTAGATCAAAAGTATGGTCATTTATTTTAGGGAGAAAAGGAAGCAAGACTATTATTTGACATATACTAACACTCCATAATTCGAAGTCGAAGTCTGAAGCTTCAGGAAATCTCAACTAGTGGTGCACTCAAAGAGATGAGCTGGAGAAGAAAAAGTTGAAAAGGAGAAACAAACCAAAGTCACCTTTATCTAATAAAACCTCATCCAGGAAGGCGCATGGTGAAGCAGTAAACTCCGGAGAAAGAGTAGAGCAGCTGCCCGTCCATTCAGTCTAAAAACGAAATCAGATATTTGTTGGTCAGGAGGCGGAATGGGGACCTGTTGAAGGATTCAGGGGCCCTTGAAGGCTCAGGGCCCCTCCCTGCCCCCACAAGGGCTTTAATTATGAATGCAAGGTACGAAAAAAGGGAAGAGATTCACAAGGGAGGGTGGGCAATGGGACAGAGGCGTGAGAAGGGAATATAGATAGGAAGCAGGAGGTGGATACTTCATGGAGCAATCTTGATTTCTTCAAGGGAGTTGGTGTCCCACATTCAGCCTCCTACCCCTGCAGTAGTTACTACAGTGGATGTGAGGGAGTGTTGATAATCAATTTCCAACTATCAGGAAAATGATAATCGAGTTCCATCTTTTCCATTTGTTTTCTATCACGGATGTTCTCACACAGTTGGCAGGAGGTGGGGCTTGACCTTGGCTTCAGAAGTGTCAATATCTTCTGTCTTGCTTTGTCAGCATCTGCACTCTTCGAGTTAAAAAATACCCTTTTTTAAAAAAAAATCTTGCCTGGACAATAGTTTGGAGTCATGGTATAGCAAGGACGATCTCATTTTGTCAGGGTTAGTTATGAAGTTGCTACACCCCTTCTAATTAACTTATTCGGCAACACTGGGCCAGTGCAACTATGAAGTAGTGATAAAGCATCACTGCCTTATTAGTTGCTTTACCTTTATTAGCTATATTTGTGTGCTGGAAGTGCATTTTATTGTTATGATGGCGAAACGGTCTCCACTGTGCCATTGTCAGCTCTTCCTAAACCCACCAATTTTATGAGGTGCATTGTGGTCGGTGAGTGGTTGTGCTGTTCTATGGCCTGTATCCTTAGAGCATTGACACCTGCTCCCATTCTGAGCTAAGAGTTTTCTTGTGTATGCTTGCTGTTGTGACTCTATTTCATATCAGTGGCCATCTTCTGTGTGGCATCCATACTGTTCTCAATCCGCTTGATCTTCTCTACATGGTTGCAAAGTCTGGGACTCTCAAAATCTTAGGGGCATATTTACAAATGCCTTTTAGTGACATTCCTCTGGCAATATGTGCTTCACTTTATTTACAAGGCAGCATTAAGCCACTTAACACTGCCTTGTAAAGAAGGCCCCCTGTCACGCTATACTTATGAGGCAGCGCCAAAATTAAGACCATGGAAAACCTGGTCTTAAACAGGCGCAGCGAGGGGAAATGTTTAATTTCTCTTCATTTTTGCTGTTTCCATATGTGCTGCATTGTGCAGCACACATAGAAACAGCAAAAGGCCTATGATTGTTTATGTGCAGGAAAGTCCCCCTCCCTGCACATAAACAATCAATATAAAAAAAGACGTTTTGCACTTTCTGTGTGTGGCATTAAGCAGCACCCATAGAAGTTTCAAAACCCCATTTAAAGATTGTTTATATGCAGAAGGGATACCTTCCCGCACATAAACAATTTTCCCCTCAACGTAGACACCCTTGCACTATGGTGCAAGGAAGCCTGCGTTGGCGCTAGACTGTTAAATTTAGCACCAGTGCAGGGGGAAACGCAGGGCTGCATCATATTGTATAAATATGGTGCAGCTCTGCATTTCAGAAGTGACGGAGCGTGGCGCAAATCCAAAAAGGATTACGCCATGCTCCACCACTTCCTCATAAATATGCCCCTTAGTCTTTGTAGCTGCAAATCTACATGTTCTACAGATGCACCTATCTGGACTAATAAATGCAGTGGACTCATAAGTTTTTTAATTCAACCCATAACCCAAACTGATTAAAGTTTAAGTTTAGGCAGAGTAGTAGTAAGTTCAAGAATGGGCAAAGCGAATCTAGTTTTTTCGGGGGATCGTCCGATGCCCGAATAAAATGCTGACCAATGCTCACATTTTTCTTGAGTGCAAAGAGGGGTATTTGGAGGTTTTTGTCTACGTCTTTAATCAAATGCCAATTCTGGCAAATTGTTTTCTTGAACAGGTTGGTATAGGGACCAAATGTTGTTCAAGAAAACAATTCGCCAGAATTGTCATTTGATTAACCCGTTGTGTGCTTATGACGAGGTCAGCTCGTCATGAGGCACGGTTGAGCTGCACTCATGACGAGCTGGGCTCATCACGGCCGTTGGAACGTTCGCACATGGGGATAATTTCCCCGTTGTGATTAACGTTCGAAAAACGGGTGTGGTTGTGACGAGCTCTGCTCGTCATGAGTGCAGCTCCGCTGAGCCTCAGGACGAGCTGAGCTCGTCACCTGCACGGCGGCCCTCCCCCCAACACAGGAGGTGAAAAACACCCGTAGGGAAGGGGTTAAAGACATAGACATAAACCTCCAAATATTTCACAGCACCCGGCAGCACTCCACACGGTGCGGGTGATTTCTTTACCCCAACGCCGCAGCCTCTCTCCTCACACACTGCGCGGCCGGGGATGTTGCAAGCAGGCCGCGGGTGGGCTCCATTGGCCCTGCTTCACTTTAAGTTAATTTTCGGCCTCATCACGCGCGGCAAGGCGCCATGGCCATGCGGGTGGGCACCGCGTCAGTCTTTCATAAGGGGGGGGCTTCAGGCATGCGCGAACCCCCCCCCCCCCCGAGGCCATTCACAGCACCCCGGGCTCATATCCGGCCTACGGGCCTTCCTTTAGCGCTGGTGAGCAACGCGTCAGTCTCCACGCGGTGGGGGGCTCACTTGCGGATGACAAAGGTGGGCTCCGGTCCGTCCGCTGTGTCCACATACGCCTCCCTCAGCACGGCAGCACTCTGTGGGACCAGAGAGCTGCGCGGTGGGCTCCCGATCACCTACCCATAAATGACTAGGCCCGGGGCACGGCACTCGCCCCGTGGGCATCTCGGCGGCCGGCGCTGCCTCCTCTGGGGGTGCCCTTCACTTGGGCAGGATTTTCTCCCCCTTACCCACGACGAAAATGTCTGTGGTACGCTGGGCACAGCTACCACTCCTCATCCACAAATGTTGTCGGGGGCCCTAGGCCCTCATTGGTATAAAGACTGGACGCAGACACAGTGAGGTATGGTGGGTTAGTGAGCCTCGAGCACGTGCGCTCGGCTCCTTTTATTGACTGTGTCACGTGACTCGCGACACAGTGGAGGGTGGGTGTAAAGTGTATGATTACACTGCAGAACAACTAGACTGTGTCCACTAGGACACAACAACCTCCTGCCCCTGTCCACTGATCTACATCGGTAAAATCGCAAGAAATCAGGCAGCAAATCTCTCGAAACCATCCAGAATAAAGAACTAAGTAACACATGGTCCCTTGTAGCGCACTTCCAAGAACTTGAACAAACAGAGAGAGATCTCCGTTGGACTGTCCTCAGCGCAATCGGACCCAACCCAGGAGGGGGTGATTTGGAAAGAGCCTTGCTCCGACAAGAAACATACCTAATCATGAGATTTAATACTGTGTTGCATGACTTAAACGAAATGTTTGAAACTAACAGATTGTAATTATCCTCAAGCAGTGAAGCCACAATCAACCACGCAAATATGGCATCTAGTCCCTAAGGATGACTAGCAAGTCCAGAATGCATTTCACCTGCACTGAACAGAGTCTACAAGTAATGTCTGCAGATCACTGAGGGGCACCTCCGCCATTCTAGACATGCTGAGAATACCGAGACGGCAAAGGAAGTTGTAAACGCCGAAAGCTGCCAAAACACAGGCAAGTCCACAGCACGCTCTTGAAATTCCACAACGCTTTGAATTCCAATGTACTTAAAAGCTAAGGCCCAAACACTCTTCTTATCATAACCATTTTTTGGCAGAATTCGAAACCTGATACATCCTCCATCGGGCAGGAATCACTGGAGACATCAATCAAGGACTGACTTGACTCGCTGCCGGCTGAGCTATCCCGTGAGTTCAGTACTGATAGAAAACTAAAGTGAGTTTTGCCGATTATGCTGTTTTCAAGCCATGACTTTCTATTGAAGCACAGCTTGCCACTGACACTGATTTTAATTTTGTAGGTCCAGGTTACCTGATAATCACTTCATGCTTGTCGGATATTTCACACCACGATTAATGCAAGTCTCTTTCGACAATTTAAATAGATGCGTGCACATTCACGCTGTTACAATCTGCTGCTGTATAATAGAGTGCACCTTTCAATAGATTAACCGATCTTAGGTTCCTTTCTACATCCAGTCCTTTTATTCATTTTCTGTAGCACATCCGAATATACCTATGGGCATTGACTTCACCCCCAAGGTGCTCCCCCAACAAAGAAATGGTAAGGATTTACCTATTTGTAGAAATAAGTCAGTAGGGTAGACCCCCTAGACTAGACTAACTCTCCTTCACTGTGGGCCCGCTGGAGACTGTTGGTGGGGACACTTTCATTTACACACCGGAAACTGGTCTTAGGAAGCGGCCGGTTCATCTGAATTTACTTTGTCTGGGGGCATTGCTGAAAACGGAACTGACACTGACAGCAGGGTGAAAAGCGGGACGGCCCTCTGTTAATAGTGGACTGCGGGGACTGGCCTACCTGACCCAGGGACTGCCTTCGTTACTGATTACTGAGGGGGGGGGGGGGGGGGGGGGGGGGAGCTGTACTGAACTGTGTAACTGGGCCTACCGGAGACTGCCCTCCTTTAAATAGCGTATTTACAACAAGGGGTGGTGAGGGACAGAGTCTCTGAATTAAGCAGAAAGCTCTCACCCAGTCAAGAGATCAGGGCTAGATCCAACACCGTTTTTTAGCTCACTGCACCATCCCAGTTTCAGAACCCGGCTGTATGCAAATTAGTCTGTTCCTGTCCCAGTGCATGATGGGAACAGGGCAGACCAAACTACAAAAGCCAATTCTTACACTGGGAAGGAAACAAGCTCCCGGGGACCGGTTTCTGGCATTACAGCCGTCTTCGGCCCGGTTTGCTTGAATCCTGATGGCTGAAATGCCAGAAACCGGTCCCCGGTAGCTTGTCTCCTTTCTGGTAAAGAATTGGCTTGGTAGTTTAGTCTGCCCTGTTCCCATGATGCACTGGGCCAGGGACAGACTGATTTGCATTTAGCCAGGTTCTGAGCTGGGATGGGGCAGTGAGATAAATAACGGTGATGGATCAAGCCCTGATCTTTGGACTGGGTAAGAGTGGTCTGCTCAATTCAGACACTCTGTTCATCACCACCCCCTTTTGTAAATCGATTTTGGCCACTATAGGTGTGGCAGGGTATACTCAGACATGAGTCCCTTTCTCACTGCTCCATCAGGATTCAAGGAAGCTGGGCCGAAGAGGCTGAAATGCCAGAAACCGGTCCCCGGTAGCTTGTCTCCTTTCTGGTAAAGAATTGGCTTGGTAGTTTAGTCTGCCCTGTTCCCATGATGCACTGGGCCAGGGACAGACTGATTTGCATATAGCCAGGTTCTGAGCTGGGATGGGGCAGTGAGATAAATAACGGTGATGGATCAAGCCCTGATCTTTGGACTGGGTAAGAGTGGTCTGCTCAATTCAGACACTCTGTTCATCACCACCCCCTTTTGTAAATCGATTTTGGCCACTATAGGTGTGGCAGGGTATACTCAGACATGAGTCCCTTTCTCACTGCTCCATCAGGATTCAAGCAAGCTGGGCCGAAGAGGCTGAAATGCCAGAAACCGGTCCCCGGTAGCTTGTCTCCTTTCTGGTAAAGAATTGGCTTGGTAGTTTAGTCTGCCCTGTTCCCATGATGCACTGGGCCAGGGACAGACTGATTTGCATATAGCCAGGTTCTGAGCTGGGATGGGGCAGTGAGATAAATAACGGTGATGGATCAAGCCCTGATCTTTGGACTGGGTAAGAGTGGTCTGCTCAATTCAGACACTCTGTTCATCACCACCCCCTTTTGTAAATCCTTTAAATAGCGGGCATGCCCGGAACGGTTATTGGCCTATCTTGCCCCAAAGGACTGGTGGCTCTGGAAAAAGAGTTCTGATTTTCAGATGGGGCACATGCCCATAACATCACTACTGGTGCAACAACCTACCTAGTCTTGATGACTGTTTTATACTCGGGCTTTCCTCCTGTAGAAAGGCAGCCTCATGCGAGTTAATGTCTCCACAGTCATCTCAAAACATATTTTTACTGTGAATTCTCGCATGCGTATATTGTACTGTTAGCATTTGTATCTCGCATAATTTTAGATAAAGATACGCTTATTTTTATATAAAACTGGTGTGGCGTCCTTTTGTGAGTGGTTTTACTGTGTTACTGTAGTTGCGCCAGGCTACCCTGTCAGGAGCTGTGGTCGCTACTTGGACTAGGGTGCATACCCCGGCCAACTAGAGACCCTGATTCTAACACAGGCCCATGGCAAAAACACACTGGCAAGCTTCACAAAATGGTCACCAGTCACATGGTCACAACAAGCAGGAGACATGGGAAACACAAAAGACATGCAGGCCTTTGGCAAACGCACACTGGCTGCCTACAAAAAATGGCCACCAGTCACATGGTCACAACAAAAATTAGCAAGGAGCCCTGGCCCCAACAAAGAACACATGCCGGCCTGTGGCAAAAACACACTGGCAAGCTTCACAAAATGGTCACCAGTCACATGGTCACAACAAGCAGGAGACATGGGAAACACAAAAGACATGCAGGCCTATGGCAAATGCACACTGGCTGCCTACAAAAAATGGCCACCAGTCACATGGTCACAACAAAAATTCGCAAGGAGCCATGGCCCCAACAAAGAACACATGCACGCCTGTGGCAAAAGCACACTGGCTGCCTACACAAGATGGTTGCCAGCCCATGGTCACAACAACAAACAGGAGGCATGGGGAACAAAAAAAGACATACAAGCCTACGACAAAGCGCACTGGCTTCCTACTGAAAATGGCCGCCAGCCACATGTTCACAACAACAACAATCAGCAGGAAGGCATGGCCACAACAAAGAACACATGCAGGCCTATGGCAAAAGCATACTGGATGGCTACACAATATGGCCACCCACCACATTGTCAACCAGCAAGCCAGGAGGCATGCCCACAATAAGAACACAAGCAGGCCTATGGCAAAATCACACTGGCTGGCTACACAAAATGTCCTCCGGCTTCATGGTGACAACTATCAGGAGGCCTGAGGAACAAAGAATACATGCAGATCTGTGGCAAAAGCAGCACACTTGCCACCTACACAAAATGGCCACCAGCCACATGGTCAGAACAACAACCAGCAAGGAGGCATGGCCACAACAGAAAAACACATGCAGGCCAATAGCTAAAGCACACTAGCTGGCTACACAAATTTGCCACATGGTCACAACAACAAGAAGGAGGAATGGGGAAAAAGAAGACATGCAGTCATATGGCAAAAAACACTGGCTGCCTACTCAAAATGACAAACAGCAACAGGGTCACAATAACCAGCAAGGAGCCACGGCCCAACAAAGAACCCATGCAGGCCTATGGCAAAAACACACTGGCTGGCTACACAAAATGGCCCCCAGCCACATGATCACAACAGCAAGCAGGAGGCATGGGGAATTAAGAAGACATGCAGGCCTATGGCAAAATCATATTGATTTCCTGCACAAAATGGCTGCCAGGCACATGGTCACAACAACAACCAGCAAGTAGCCATGGTCACAACAAGGAACACATGCAGGCCTATGGCAAAATCACACTGGCTGGCTACACAAGATGGCTGCCAGCCCATGGTCAGAACAACAAACAGGAGGCACAGGGAACAAACAAAAAGACATACAGGACTACAACAAAAGCATACTGGATACCTACAGAAAATGGCAGCACCCCCATGTTCACAACAACAACCAGAAAATGGACATGGCCACAACAAGAACACATGCAGGTCTGTGGCAAAATCACACTTGCTACCTACACAAAATGGTCACCAGTCAAATGGTCACAACAACAACTATCAAGGAAGCATGGCCACCACAAAGAACACATGTAGTCCAGTAGCAAAAGCACACTGGCTGGCTACACAAAATGGCCTAAAGCCACATGGTTACAACAACAAGCAGGAGGCATGGGGAAAAAAGAAGACATACAGTCATATTGCAAAAACACACTGGCTTCCTACACAAAATGATTTCTAGCAACATGGTCACAACAATAACAACCAGCAGGGAGGTATGGCTACAACAAATAGCACAGGCAGGCCTATGGCAAAAGCACACTGGCTGGCTGCACAAAATGGCCACTGACCACTTGGTCAAGCAGCAAGCAAGGAGGCATTTCCACAATAAAGAACACAGTCAGGCCTATGGCACACACACACTGGCTGGCTTCACAAAATGGTTCCCAGTCACATGGTCACAACAACCAACAGGAGACATGGGGAACAAAGAAGACATGCATGTCTATGGCAAAAGTACACTCGGTGCCTACACAAAATGACTGCCAGCCACATGTTCACAACAATAATCAGGAGGCATGGGGGACAAAGAAGACATGCATGTCTATGGCAAAAGCACACTAGATGCCTACACAAAAGGACCACCAGCCACATGGTCACAACAACAGCAACTATTTAGGGGGCATGGCCACAACAAAGAACACATGCAGGCCTATGGCAAAAGCACATTGGCTGGCTGCACAAAATGGCCACCGACCACTTGGTCAAGCAGCAAGCAAGGAGGCTAGGCCACAACAAAGAACACTGGCAGGCCGATGGCACAAGCACACTGGCTGGCTTCACAAAATGGTTCCCAGTCACATGGTCACAACAATCAACAGGAGACATTGGAAACAAAGACGACATTTAGGCCTATGTCAAAAGCACACTGGCTGCCTACACAAAATGGCCATCAGTCACATGTTCACAACAACAACAATCAGCAGGGAAGTATGGCCACAACAAATAACACATGCAGGCCTATCATACAAAGTGGCCGCTAGCCACATGTTCACAACAACAAGCAGGCGGCATGGGGAACAAAGAAGACTTGCAGGCCTATGGCAAAAACACACTGGCTGCCTACATAAAATGACTGCCAGCCACATGGTCACAACAACAGCCATCAACGGGGCATTGCCACAACAAAGAACACATGCAGACCTATGGCAAAAGCACACTGGCTGGCTGCACAAAATGCCACCCACCACATGGTCAAGCAGCAAGCAAGGAGGCATGGCCACAACAATGAATACATGGAGGCCTATGGCAAAAGCACACTGGCTGATTGCACAAAATGATTCCCAGTCACATGGTCACAACAACCAACAGGAGACATGGGGAACAAAGAAGACATTTAGGCCTATGGCAAACGCACACTGGCTGCCTACACAAAATGGCTGTTAGCCACATGTTCACAACAACAAAAATCAGCAGGGAGTTATGACCCAACAAATAACACATGTAGGCCTGTGGCAAAAGCACACTGGATGGCTACACTAAATGGCCACCAGCCACATGTTCACAACAACAAGCAGGAGGCATGGGGAACAAAGAAGACATGCAGGCCTATGGCAAAAGCACACTGGCTGCCTCCCCAATATGACCGCCAGCCACATGATCACAACAACAGCCATCAATGGGGCATGCCACAACAAAGAACACATGCAGGCCTATGGCAAAATGACACTGGCTGGCTACACAAAATGGCCTCTAGCCACATGGTCATAACTACAAACAGAAGTCATGGGGAACACAGGCCTATGGCAAAACCACACTGGCTGCCTACACAAAATGGCCACCAGCCACATGTTCACAACAACAAGCAGGAGGCATGGGGCACAAAGAAGACATGCAGACCTATGGCAAAAGCACACTGGCTGCCTACACAAAATGACCGCCAGACACATGGTCACAACAACAACAGCTATCAATGGAGCATGGTCACAACAAAGAACACATTTGGGCCTGTGGCAAAGGCACACTGGCTGGTTGCACAAAATGGCCACCAGCCACATGGTGAAGCAGCAAGCAAAGAGGCATGGCCACAAAAAAGAACACATGCAGGCCTATGGCAAAAGCACACCGGTTAGCTGCACAAAATGGCCTTCAGCCACATGTTCACAGCAACAAAAATCCGCAGGGCGGTATGGCCACAACAAATTACACATGTAGACCTGTGGCAAAAGCACACTGGCTGGATACACAAAATGGCCACTAGCCACATGTTCACAACAACAAGCAGGAGCCATGGGGAACAAATAAGAAATGCAGGCCTATGGCAAAAGCACACTTGCTCCCTACACAAAATGACCACCAGCCACATGGTCACAGCAATAACAGACATCAATGGGGCATGGCCACGACAAAGAGCACATACAGCCTATGGCAAACGCACACTGGCTGGCTGCACAAAATGGCCACCAACCACATGGTCAAGCAGAAAGCAAAGAGGCATGGCTACAACAAAGAACACATGCAGGCTTATGGCAAAATTCCACTGGCTGGCTTACACAAAATGGCTTCTAGCCACATGGTCAAAACTACAAGCAGATGTCATGGGGAACACAGGCCTAAGGTAAGAGCACACTGGCTGCCTACACAAAATGGCCACCAGCCACATGGTCACAACAACAACAAACAGCAAGGAGGCACGGCCATAACAAAGAATGCATACAGGCCTATGGCAAAAGCACACTGGATGGGTGCACAAAATGGCTGCCATACACATTGTCACAACAACAAGCAGCGGGCTTGGGGAACAAAGAAGAAATTCAGGCCTAAAGAAAAAGCACACTGGCTTCCTGCACAAAATGGCTGCCACGCACATAGTCCCAAAAATAATATCAAACAGCAAGGGGGCAGAGCCACAACATAGAACACTTGCAGGCCTATGGCAATAGCACACTGGCTGGCTACACAAAATGGCCGCCAGCCACATGGTCAATGACAACAATAACAACCAGAAAGGAGACCTGCCCACAACAAAGAACACATGCAGACCAATGGCAAATGCACACTGGCTGGCTACACAAAACGGCTTCCAGTCACATGGTCAGAACAACAAGCAGGAGGCATGGGGAATAAAGAAGACATGCAGGCCTATGGCAAAAGCACATTGATTACCTACACAAAATGGCTGCCAGCCACATGGTCACAATGAAAACAACAGCCAGCCAGGAGGCATGGCCACAGCAAGAACACATGTAGACCCATGGCAAAAGCACATTGGCTGTTGAGAAAACTACTCAAATGGCCAGTTGGAGAAGAAAATCTACTTAAAAAGCTTCTCATCTGCTTCTCGAGCACAAAAGCCGCTCAAACGTTCCATTTGTGATTGGCACTACAATGGTGCCGTCGTGGCCAGAAGTGGTGCAAATGAGCACCACGTATAGTTTGAGGTTGCTAGCAGCTCAAAATTAGCCTGGCACTCTTGAACAAGTGCTAGAACAATTATCAAGTGCACAAATGGAAACAAATACTCCACTGCATGCCCAAAAGGTGGAATTCAGGAGCTCCATGATCCTCTGCAGAGTGCCTGAATTTTGTAAACTGCGGGAGGCGGGCAGAGTTTTATGCCCGGGACTTGATTAGGCAAACACAACAGGTGATGGACCGAATGTGGATCAATGTCACACACTCACCCCAGTCCAAAGATCTGGGCCCAAATCCATCGTTTTTTTGCACTCCACACCACCCTGGGTTAGACAATGGCGATATGCAAATCAGCTCTGACCCTGTGCCCCATGGGAACAGTCCAGTCCGAACTACAAAAGCCATGTCCTTCCCAGAACGGAATCAAGCATCCGAGGACCGGACCGGTTTCGAGGTAACACCTCTCATCAGCCCGGCTAGCTTGACTCCAGTGGTGTGGAGTGCCTGGGACCCACGTCTGGGCATCCCCAGCGCACTTAGGGCGGAATATGCAAACACAACAGGTGATGGACCGAATGTGGATCAATGTCACACACTCACCCCAGTCCAAAGATCTGGGCCCAAATCCATCGTTTTTTTGCACTCCACACCACCCTGGGTTAGGCCCAGATCCTTGTACTGGGGTGAATGTATGACATTGTTCTACATTCTGTCCATCAACTGTGTTTTTTGTAATTTT
This sequence comes from Lissotriton vulgaris, assembly GCF_964263255.1. NCBI lineage: Eukaryota > Metazoa > Chordata > Amphibia > Caudata > Salamandridae > Lissotriton > Lissotriton vulgaris. The sequence continues at coordinate 916,773,165 of NC_141687.1, forward strand.
CACCCCGAGTGTGCTGGGTATACTCAGACGTGAGTCCCAGGCTCTCCACACCACTGGAGTCAAGCTATCCAGGCTGAAGAAGGCTGATAGCCAGAAACCGGTCCTTGGATGCTTGATTCCGGTCTGGGAAAGACCTGGCTTGGTAGTTCGGACTGGACTGTTCCCATGGGGCACAGGGTCAGAGCTGATTTGCATATAGCCAGTGTCTCACCCAGGGTGGTGTGGAGAGCAAAAAAACGATGGATTTAGGCCCAGATCCTTGTACTGGGGTGAATGTATGACATTGTTCTACATTCTGTCCATCAACTGTGTTTTTTGTAATTTTCACCCCGAGTGTGCTGGGTATACTCAGACGTGAGTCCCAGGCTCTCCACACCACTGGAGTCAAGCTATCCAGGCTGAAGAAGGCTGATAGCCAGAAACCGGTCCTTGGATGCTTGATTCCGGTCTGGGAAAGACCTGGCTTGGTAGTTCGGACTGGACTGTTCCCATGGGGCACAGGGTCAGAGCTGATTTGCATATAGCCAGTGTCTCACCCAGGGTGGTGTGGAGAGCAAAAAAACGATGGATTTAGGCCCAGATCCTTGTACTGGGGTGAATGTATGACATTGTTCTACATTCTGTCCATCAACTGTGTTTTTTGTAATTTTCACCCCGGGACTTGATTAGGGTAGGACTGTGGAATTGGACCCCACTGCCACACTGATACTGACTACATGGCAGGAGCAAAACCTATGATGTAGATCTCATCTATAGAGCCATACCCGTACTGATAACGCTGTGGGAATGAGCCATCCTACCTCAAGTGCACTAGTATCTGGTTTCCAAGGAAGCTGACGAGGGAATAGCACCCACAATTTAAGCACTAAACGATCAAGGTGTCCTCCACATGGAAGTTTCTCCCTGCAACACACCAATCTTCCCAGTCATAAAAGATAAAGGGGGGTCCTGGCACCTTGTACAAGAACTTCGCCCCCAATGACATCATGGTCCCAGAAATAGTACCAGACCCCCCCATTATCACAACTAATATTCCCACGAATACCAGATTCTTTTCTGTTATAGACATCAAGAACACCTTCTTTAGCATCTTGCTGCACCCTGACAACCAGTACACATTTCAAGGGGTTCAACTGCTATACCAGAGACTACCTCAAGGGTATTGTGAGTACCCCAGTATCTTCAATTGAATTGTAAGGAAGGATTTCACTATCTTCCAATCAGGCAACACCCTGATATGCCGATGACATTTTGATATGCAGCACCTCAGAAAACCTAAGTTGCCAGGTCTTGATAGCACTCCTCACTGTACTTACTAAAAGGGGCTACAAAGTAGAGAAGGGAAAAATACACTATGTGGAGCAGAAGGTTAGCTATCTGGAACAACTAATGTCCCTGGCCATACGATGGGTCACACAGTAGCACTCAGACTCCATCAGGTCTATGTCACAACTACAAACTAGGGGTGGTATGCAAAGGTTTTTTGGATTGTGTAACTATTAGCAGCAATCAGTCATTGAATATAGCACACTCATTGCCCCCTTGCTCAGGCCATGGAAAAGGCTAAATCTGGCAATGAGAAACTGACATGGACACTAGGGATGCACAAGGCCTTCTGTAAACTCAAAACAGAGATAACATGCTCCCCTGTGTTAGGAACACCCAATTATAAGAAGGCATTCTTCTTATTCAGTGACAGGCAAGTCATGTCAGCAGTCTTGATGCAAAAGTATGTCTTGGGGCACAAGCCCCTTGCGTACTGCATTGGGCTCTTGGATTGATGCAGGGCAACTTACCATATGAACAGGCCCTGGTGGCAGCAGCTTTCGTTGTCGACAAAAGCACTCACATTGTACTGGGGGCACTGCTGATGCTGTATTTTGAACATTCAGTGCTTGCGGTCATACAAAAGAATAACAGCATGCTAACTACACACCAACTCTCAGACTACGGGCTGACGCTCTCCAGAGGGTCATTAGAAATAGTGCGGTGCCATCTAATGAACCTGGTCACCTTCCTAGCCCATGAAGCTCAGGACGGGGGAGACCTGTGGCTGTGCAATTTAAGCTTTCCATGGAATCAGTCAGGCAGAAGAAGATCCCATCCCAGACAGTGAGGCACTGTTCATCGAGGTGTCCTCTGTGATAGGCCAGGAGACAGGGGTGAGACACACATAGACTGCTTTATTTATGGTACATAGCCACACACTCTCAGAAACGCTGCAAGTCGCCAAGCAGCTCACTCTCAGCACAGGTGGCAAAGCTGACAGCACTGGTTGAAGCCCTCACCATTGGCGTTGGGAAAACTGTAACAATTTACTCAGACTCAGCCAATGTCACCATTACAGTGCATTCTAATATAGGGAGATGGAAAAGGCAAATGCTCTAGAAATCAGATGGTACGCCTGTCATACACTGTGACCCTACCTAAGTGCATTGGTGTACTGAAGAGTGCCGCTCACACCAGAAGCAAGGACTTTGTATCCCGGGGAAATGCATTAACTGACCAGCTTGCAAAAAGGGTAGCTTATGGAGCCGATGGAGAGACACACATACTTTCCTTATAACAGGTTTCAGAGGCAGAACTCAGTCATAACAAGCCTTACAGAGAAACAGCAGGACTGTATCTGAGGGAATTAGAGGAAACAGCCTAACCTGAAGAGAAAGAGTGTTGGGAAGCCAGGGGTTGCATAAGACCACACATTATCTCATATCTGCTTTAAAGCCTGGTTAACATAACATTGCCACAAATACACCTGCCAGTACACCTACCAGTAAACAGCAAAAGAAAACATGACAACAGAGCTTCAGAACGACTGGTTGATTCCTAATCTTACAGAAACCATGACAATTAATTTGAAATAAGGCAACATCTGCCAGTTAAGTTCACACAAACCTTCACTCAAGGTCGTATCGGCTGCTATCTCAAGACCAACTGGGCCTTTCAGGATGTTAAACATAGACTTCATCAATATGATTGACTGATTTGCTAGCTACCGATTCTTGATTGTAGATTTCTGCCCATACTCTAGGTGGATCGAAGCCAGCCCTTGCGTGCACTGCAACACCAAGGCAGCTGCAACATTCCTCGTCATAATTACCCAGTGGGGATGTACCAGACGTCATTCGGTCAGACAATGGGAAGCATTTTGTCAACACTATATTTGACCACATCTGCACCCTGCTAGGAACAACACATTAATTAGCTTCAGCTTACCAAGCCCAAAGCAACAGCATCATTGAGAGACTCAACAGTCTGTTAAAAATAAAACAAAATAAGCAACATTTTTGACAACCTTAATAAAAAAGAGGCTCCTCTGTCTGTCCCTAGCATTATTTGCACTCTGAAACACACCGAGCAGCGACCACCATCTCACATCCCACCAGATCAAAACTGGTAGATTGATGGGATCGCTCATTCCAAAAACCCAGACCAAACTAAGGGCCTCATTAGGATGGCGGACGGACCTGCGTCCATCCGCTACCCCCGAGGTGGAGGGACAGTCCGCAGGGGCAGCGGCGGTCCCTCCGTGCAAATTAGGATGTGACCCCCACCCTGGCGGTCACATCCCGTATCTGTAACCTTGCGGCGGGCGCTGCTTTAAGGTTCAAAATGCATGCTTTGCATATGCATGCACAAAGCGGCAGGCACCGCGTGGTGCCTGCCGCTTTGTGCATGCATATGCAGGGGGGTACCATAGGTACCCCCATGTGCACTCCCCATCACACAACACCCTGGGGGCCCTCAACGGGCCCCCAGAAGCATTGATCCTCATGCTTTTCCATGGCGGAAAATCAGCCGCGGAAAAGCATGTTTCCTCACCCTTCGTAATTTGGCTGGCGGTGTCTTGCAGACGCCACCACCAAATTGCAGACAACATCCTACGGATCAGTGGCTGGTGGTGTTTTAGAGGTCCGCAGCGGTGAATCCGCATCCTCCGGGCCAGCGGTGGCTTGTCACCATACACACCCTGAACCTGGTCATTCCTGGAGATGAACTATTGGATTTGTACTAGCACCTACTGAGGAAGAAGACAACCTTGCTGTATCATGCTCATGAAAAAAGAAGTGTGGAGTATTTTGGCTGGCCACGTTACAAGAACAGTCCGGAAGAATTCAGCATGTTCTCGGACACACATGTAGCAGCAGGAGGGTCCATATCCTTCTTCACCTTGCAAACAAATGCAAATGCTTGCTGGTAACAAATCACCAGGTGGGAGTTGCTTAAAATTATGAATTGCACTGAACTCAACCTTTATTTGATCAAGGAAGAACTGAGAAAAATCTGCCTCATGGTGATGCAGCATCAGTATTTGTCAGACTTAATGACCGCAATGGAGGGAGGGGTGTATGCCAAGATTGGTGCATCCTGATTCACGTCTATTTCAGGGAAAGACTTGGAAAATGGGACTTTGGCTTTTGCCATCCAAGAACTGCAGTGTTTGCAAAGACACATGCATGACGAGGGAGGTGCCCTTGAACAGGAGTGGTTTTCAAATTTGCTCTCCTGGCTCCCTCAATGCCTTTCTGGAGTGTGCACATTGTTTCTAACAGTTTCATAGTGTTCTTGTTTGTGTGTGGTTACCTGCAATTGGGGATTTCCTGCTGTAAAAATACAATCCTCAAATTGGGTAGAATGCAAGTTGCTAGGACAGTAGTAATTACCAAAACCGAAAAACACCGTCCACCAATAATGTAACTGTCATGAAGTATGGGTTTGATAGCATATTTGAAAATTCAACCAGAGGGGGGAATGTTAATATTAAAAAAGTCAATGCCAATGTGAATAATGTTACATTTAGTACAGAAACAAAATTACATCTGTATTGACAAATTCACCCATTGTGACCTCCACGTCAACCTAGACTCAGAAATACATAGAGCCTGATTACGAGTTAGGCACGTTGAGCTGGCTCCATGCTGGTACAGCTGTGTCAAACCTGCACAAGGACCGCCGACCGTATCACAAGTTAGACTCATGTTTCACAAGTTCAAGTCGTGATACAGTCAGCAGTCCTTGCCTTTCCCATGGCGGTGCCTGGAAAGTAGGCACTGCAATGGGAACGGCAGAAATGTTTCAGCATGGCATGCTGTGCTGGAAATTTGTGGAAATAGAGGCTGGGGAGCACATGTTGTATTCCCCTGAATATATGCCCATGGGTGGGAGGAACATGGGGGCCCTGTAGCACACCTTTTCTCCTGCACTGCCAGCCTTTTCATGGCAGGGCTCTGTCATGAAAAGGCTGGGGGTCCAACATGCTGAACAGGACTCATTGAACCTGTGGCCAGCATGTAGTGACTCAGCACTGCTTTCCCCTTGAGGTATTTTCATCACGGAGGATCAATCCGGTGCCTGGTGCGCCTTGAATTATGACAATAGATCAGATTTGTATGATGAACGGACATGCTGGAAGTTTCCGCGTTGAGTGTGTTGGTGCCGCTCTCTAGACTTTGGAGCCAGTGTGCCCGATTCTCTTACTTCATAGCCCTCATTGTAGGGCTCAATATGGTGCCCTTACCCTTTCACAGTCCTGAGGAAGACCCACGTGTAAGGTGTTAATTGACCTACAATAAATCTTGGGGTCTAAACGTCGACACTTTTTCCTTTGAGCCAGCCCCCACAAACAACAGAAATTGCTCGACTGTGTTTCCTTTGTGTGGTCTAGCTATTGAATCATATGAACAATTCATTTACTATTGGCGAAATAATTAGGCCATAATTAATTTGTTTGTCATTTGAACCTGGCATTATTTGCTTGCACGATTTCCATATTCCCTTCACACTCTTTTATCCTCACGAGAATCTCCCACCTAGTTTTCCCTTATTCCCTGTCCTTTTGGGCACTTATTGGTTATGAATTTGAATTTTGATATATGTATAATGTATTCCTTTAACAAAGCATTGTGATTATATAACACTGGCTACTCATCATCGTTATATATTGGTGATAATTCTGTGTGATTATAATGTTTTATGTATTGTACTGGTATCATTATATATTGTACTGGCAGCATACTGTGGGTGGCGCCACCACCACCAGGGAGCGATTGTTCCCAGGCACAGCCGGCAGTCCACCATCCTCTATGACTTTAACAGTCATAGGGGCATATGTACAAGCCCCTATCGCCATCACAATGTCACTTTCAGTGACTTTGTGTTGGCGATAGTGTCCTCACCTTATTTACGAGGCAGAGTTCAGCCACTTAACTTGCCTTAAGGCTGCCTTGTAAATAAGGCCCCATCTCACCCAATGCTTAGGGTGAAAGGGGTGGGCAGTGGGTGATGGGGTGGGTGTTCCACTCCATTGTTTTACATGCTGCCCCCTATTTATAAGCGGTACAAAAGGGGGTGGTGATGGACGGAGCATATGAATCAATCAAACACTCACACCCAGTCAAAAGATCTGGGTTTAATCCATCACCGTTCCTTAGCCCACTCTGCCACCCCAGTTCAGACATGGCTATATGCAAATCAGTCTGACCCTGTGCCTCATGGAAACATTCCAGCCCGAACTGCCAAGCCATGCCTTCCCTGGACCGGAAACAAGCTTCTGGTCCTTGGATGCTTGATTCCGGTCTAGGAAAGACATGGCTTGGTAGTTCGGTCTGGCCTGTTATGTTATGTTATGTTATAGGTATTTATTTTGCGCACAGCTGCTCCAGCAAAGGAGCGTCCTGGCGCACACCAACAAGGTAAAAACACAACACAACAGCAGCAGGAAACAGAAAAGGAGCTAAAAGGGGATACTAAAACAGAAATGTCTTAATAGCTTTCCGAAAGAGCATAAGATCCTCCAGCAGACGAATTTCCACCGGGAGGGAATTCCACGTAGTTGCGGCTTTGACACAGAAAGAGCGTCCACCAGCACGACAGAGCCTGAAACAAGGGACCACGGCAAGAGCCTGGCCAGAGGAACGCAGAGCTGGTGTCGGGACATAGAAGGACAAGAAATTGGACAGGATCTGGGGTCCTATGCCCTTCAGAATTTTAAAAGTCAGACAAAGGACCTTAAGATCAATTCTCTTCCTCACAGGAAGCCAATGCAAGGAACGAAGGACATTGGAGACAGGACAGAATCTGGGCAGACCAACTATCGCTTTGGCTGCTGCATTTTGTACCCGCTGTAAGCGGGTAATCTCTGCCTGATTGGCTCCCACTAGGAGAGAGCTGGCATAATCCAGGCGCTAGATAACCGTAGCCTGAATTACCAGCTGCCTAGTTGGGGCATCAAAAAATCTAAGCACGGGTCTTAGACCTCGAAGGACGCCAAAACAACAAGCTGCTGTTTTCTTAGTATGGCCGACGAAAGTAAGGCCAGCATCCAGCCAGACTCCCAGGTTTCTTAATTCCGAAACCGGAGTCGGGACTGGACCCAATTCAGAGGGCCACCACCTGTCACCCCAAAGCTCCACTTTCTTCCCGACAATCATGATCTCTGACTTAGTGGCATTAAGCTGAAGGCAATTCGCCGTCAGCCAGTTGGCCACCGCCTTCAGTCCATTCTGAAACCTGGGGGCATCTTGCTCCGCATCCCCGCTGAGTGTCATCGGCGTATGAGACCAAAGTCAGGCCCCACTGCCTGGCGACCTCAGCCAGCGGTCTCACGTACAGATTGAATAACGTGGGGCTCAGCGAGGATCCCTGCGGAACCCCCATGGCCAGAGGGTGAGATGCGGACTTGAAGGGAGGGATAGCCACACAGAATGAGCGATTGTCAAGGAAGGAGCGGAACCACCATAAGGCCTGTCCCCCAACACCAATCTCCTCTAGCCGATGTAACAGGATGCTATGGGAGACAGTGTCGAAGGCGGCGCTGAGATCGAATAGTAAAAGCGCCGCCGTCTGACCATCATCCAGCACTATTCGTAGGTGCTCTACCATGGCAAGAAGGGCCGTTTCCGTGCTGTGGCCAGCACTAAAGCCGTTCTGCGTAGGATCTAAGGCTTTAGTCCGGGCCAGATATTCTGATAAGGCCAGATTGACATGAGCCTCCGCAATCTTTGCCGGTCAGGGCAGGAGTGATATGGGGCAATAGCTTTCAGGTTTCGAAGGGTCCAGTGTAGGCTTCTTAATGATTGGGGAAACCACCGCCTGCTTCCATCTGGTTGGAACCACCCCTGAGTCCAGTGAGAGATTACCTAGGGTGCATACTGCAGAGCGCCCTAGAAAAGACTGCTCTCTGAAAAGGGCATAAGTACGTATATAATGGTCAGGTTCTATGGATTCTAGTCAAGAATTAATCATGAATACATTTTCAAAAGAATTATTTAGCAAAAATTACCAATATGTAGTACACAAAAGCATTTATTTCAACATTACTGTGACATTGTGATTCACACTAATGAAATTGAAACCACAAACATTAAAGCAAAGGAAGGACCAATTACTTCATTGGATCAAATGAGGACTGAAGGACATAAGTCTCAGAAGTTTTCTTATATAACAACGTTCTTGTGGAGACAATTCTTAAGAATACAATATATGTTAAGTATTTACATAATGCGCTCGAAGTGACAAGGAAAAGGAGACAGTTAAGTGGGTTGGGTGTGATTGGGTAGAGGTGAGGACTGGGTAAAGGGTGTTGTGACCTTATTACAATCACAGTGGTTTGAAATGCAACCTTTACAGACTGGAACAGACGACCCACCAGGGGACAGAACACGCAGAATTGAGACAACTCGCGCCAGCAAGGATACACCAACAAGCAAGTACGATTCCAGCAAGACAACCATGGAGAGATCAACACCAGAAGGAAAACCTACCGCTGGTAAGCAGAGACAACCCAATCATGAATCTATCCAACCAAATACTGACAAAGGATGAAATCCAGGTTCTCAGTAAGGGCCTGTCATTTGTGCCGACATCTCATGTGAATCTGTTCAACATCAAGACTGAGCTGACTAAGTTCTTTCGAAAGATCCGGTTAAAAAACTTTTTCCAACACAAAGCTCCAAGCACACCCAGAGCATTCACCAACCTACGACCACCATCAACCTTCACTCCCCACACCGCCATGGTCAACCATCGGATCCTAACCTATGAAAGCCTGGTCATGAAAGATGTGCTCAAGCTATGCAGGACGAAACAATATGTGAGGCAAAACATCACTAAGAATGAACGGACCGCTCTTGATGGCCTAAAGAAGAACAAAACTTTAGTGATAAAACCCGCTGATAAGGGGGGAGCCATAGTCATCATGGATGTGAATGACTACAAACAAGAAATCGAGTCCCAGCTCAGTGACGGAGTCAGTTATCAACCACTTAGAACCAATCCAACCCCAGAAATCAGAAACCTAATCAGGACATTAACCCCAAAAGGGAAGGAAGTAGGTTTCCTGACAGATAAAGAATACGCATATCTGAATGTGGATCAATCTCGGATCCCTACAATTTACACTCTACCCAAGGTCCATAAGAACCCCAACAAACCACCAGGAAGGCCTATAATATCTGGATGTGGCTCCCTCCTGGAGCCTCTTTGCAAATATGTGGACAATTTTTTGAAACCCTTAGCTGAAGCGACACCCACTTACCTGAGGGACACCACGCAGGTAATCAACTTAGTTGACCAAAAATCCTTCGACAAGAACAACCAACTACTCGTAACCATGGATATCGTGTCCCTGTACACGAGTATCCCCCAGGCACCAGCTCTAACAACCATACAAAGAGCCTTAGCAACTAGACCTCAACCAGCGGGGGTACCTACTGAATTCCTGGTAGACCTCCTGGAGATTGCAATGACTAAAAAATGTTTTACTTTTCAAAACAAGTTTTATATGCAAAGGAAGGGGGTGGCCATGGGGGCAGCCTTTGCCCCAGATCTGGCGATCCTCTATATGAGTGATTTTGAACAGCATACCATCCTATCATCTAACAATCCCTTTGTCAATAGTATATCAGAATACCACAGATACATAGATGACATCTTTATGATCTGGACGGGACAGGATCAATACCTGGATGCATTCACTCAATGGCTTAATACCCAATCGGAAGACATTAAATTCACCTCAAAGTACAGTAATGAATATATTGACTTTCTAGACATTACCATCAAAGAACGAGAGGGTGTGCTCAACACCTTCTTATACAGGAAACCCAGCGAAAGGAACACCCTACTCAGGTATACTAGTCACCATACTCGGGCTCTCCGTGATAATCTGCCCTTTGGGCAATTCCTCCGCATCAGGAGGAACTGCACCATGAAAGAGGATTATTTTGCTGAATCAGATGAACTGATCTACAGATTGCTAGAAAGAGGATACCCCAAAAGATTGGTAAAAAGAGCACGCAAAAGAGCTTGGTTTAACAATAGAGAGACACTACTTGCACCAAGAAATCGCCAAAACCCAGTCAATAGAATGATCTGTGTCACAACCTTTTGTAGTAAAAGCAACCAGATCCGCAAGATAATCAACAACCATTGGAGTATTATATCAGACGTGATTGAAGTCCCAGAACCACCAATGCATGCATTTAAAAAGGCCAAAAGTGTCAGAGATGTGGTGGTCCGTTCTATGTTAGACACCCCACCAGCGCCCACCATACAATCAATGTGGAATCTCCCCAACATCATTGGGAATTACAAATGTAGTAACTGCAAGGCATGTGCACTATGCATTGAAACCAAGAGCATCACACACAACAACATCACCATCGATTTAAAAACATTGACGAACTGCAATAGTAACAGTGTGATATATGCCATTCTGTGCCCATGTGGCCTCATTTACATTGGCCAAACTAAGCAGAAGATTAAAAACAGGATACTACAGCATTGTAGTAGAATAAGATGTCAAACTGTGGGAGCGCCCCTAGTGGAACACTTTCAGGCACAAAATCACATACCTGAATCCCTCAAATGGGTGGTTATAGAAAAAATCACGCTGGGACCCAGGGGTGGGGACCTAGACTCTGTTTTGAATACACGAGAATGTAAATGGATGCAGCGATTTGACTCTGTACAGAATGGACTAAATGAAACTGATGTAACTTTCTCCCAAATGGCTCTGATTAACTGTGAATAACCCTATAACTCTGATTCATCATGTGAACAATTATACTGTTTTCTCATATACTCCAATGGGTTTCTTATGTGTTTCCAATGTATAAGTAATAACTTCCCTAAGTGAGAGTTACCATATGTCTGTGATATTCTACTGGACAGCTTTCTGACTCACGTCTGTATGATACACTAAGTGGATATCTTATGTACTATACACGCAATTAATCTAATCTTAGATTAATGTCAACTATGTTTGGCCAGGAAGTTCAGACAAGCACCCAACATTTTTTTTTTTTTTTTTTTTGGGGGGGCCGTTATACATAGGAATCATAAGCGCTGGACGCTTCTTCACCCTTTTTGATAAGGACGCTATCTCCCTGGTAACATTGGTCTATTAACGCACTCGCTCCCTTGCGGTGCCTGGATGCGCAGGAGATCGCCCAGCCCAAGCAGGACCCGTTCTAACTCGGAATTTTAGAGACACTCCCTAGCGAGCAGGCTCAGGCCGCCACCTGATTGGTGGAACTCGGCGAGCCCCCAGGAAGTATTCAGCGCCTGCACCTCGCGGCTCCACTCGCGACCGGGCAGCGCTGATACAAGTAATCTTTCCGATTGAGCTCTGAGGACACGCTGTGTTTAACTTGCGAACAAGGTAATTGACACGCTCTCAATCTACCTCACTCTGTAAGATATGCCGATCTGATATGGGTCATTAGTCTAACTAGGTCTTGAACAAAACGACATCTTTGGTTCATTTTAAGATGTTAAACTGCATTCTTTTAAAGGTCTTCTATTCGACTCCGCTGTGCTTTACTTCTTGACAATGTAATCCACACGCTTTAATTCTGATAACTATGCCGATTTGGCGTGGATTTTTAGCCTAACTATGCTTTGTTAATAAACGACATTCTTTCACACTAAGATGTCGAACTACATCTTTAAAAAGGTTTTAATATCGACTTTGGCCACACTACCCTTCCATGAATTAAAACAGGGTAATACGTTCACTTTATGTATGCAGTAGCTAATGCTTAGAACTCTGGCCCTGAAGAAAGCCATGGGGTCTTGTCCCTACCGGCTGAAACATGTTGGCCTTGTAAATGCAGTTATATGTTTAGACTGCTTCCTCTGCATTGTTCTTGTTTGTTTGAGGGAAAGGACAAATTACATTAGAGTTTTTCGCCTATTGATCCTTTTACCCCTTGTTTTTAACTCACACATCTTTTGATTTTTGCACTGCACTCGATCCCATCTTTATCATTTGTTCATGGGTACCTTAGCGATTGATGGTGCGACCCAATTGAGTAAGGGCGATGGATGGGTCTCATTGATCAAGAGACATACCACCCCATTTTTGGATGACCAAATGAGAACACTTGATCTACATACCTATTTGATGGGAATCCAACACATCTCTGTACGGGTCTTACCAACAATCTCAGTAGGTCCTTCGACAGGTTTGTCCTGGCACACATTTTGATATAGAGACTTAAATTGCTCTATTAGCGCCTAACTCACTTATGCAGGAGTTTTGCAGCAGCTCGGAGTACTTGAAGCTCCGTTATAGACCCCCGGTTCTTTTTGTTGTTAGGATTACAGTTAGGGGGATATGAACTGGGCAGGTCTTTAAATTTCCCTCAGACCCTTCTTCAATTGTTTGTGTTTTACTAATACCTTTATACCCCTTTGTCTCTTCTAATTTTTAGATTGATCCATACTATCCGGACGCAACCTGACCTGAAACTATGTACCATTTGATTGGAAAACCACAGATGCCCTAGTAAGTGTCCCCGGATGTTATCTCTTCGAGCAAACATGCTCATAGTTTCATCCCAAGTAACCCAGTACCTCAACCTCCATTTTTAATACACTTCTAGGCTTCCTTACAACACTATGGAACCGACGCAGGTCCATCCTCAATAGGCCACTGGACGGCCCTACATGAAGTAAGAAGCCCATTTTTTCAATTGAGCCCTTTGTAGTAACACAGCACCTTTTCTAACTATAGCCTTGATATAGTCCTCATTATAAATATATTAATTTGTAGGCGCTCCTGCTCCTCTTTGTCCTGAAGAAGACCCCAGCTTGAGGCTCCAATCAACCCTTAATCCAGGGGTCGAAACGTAGACTGGATTGCATCTGACTCTCTTAACATAGGAAGCAACCCATTGATTAATACGGATCCTATGTTAACCACATGGCTGCTGGGCGTTTTCCCCCCCTGTGCTGGAAAATGCCATTTTAGTGGCACCATGACGAGCTCAGATCGTCATCAGCACACGACACCTTTTGGTGATGACGAGCTGAGCTCGTCATCAGCATCGAAAGGGTTAAAGAATAGAACGGAACTAATGAACTAAATTAGTCTGTAAAGGTTGCATTTCAAACCACTGTGATTGTAATAAGGTCACAACACCCTTTACCCAGTCCTCACCTCTACCCAATCATTTGATCCAATGAAGTAATTGGTCCTTCCTTTGCTTTAATGTTTGTGGTTTCAATTTCATTAGTGTGAATCACAATGTCACAGTAATGTTGAAATAAATGCTTTTGTGTACTACATATTGGTAATTTTTTCTAAATAATTCTTTTGAAAATGTATTCATGATTAATTCTTGACTAGAATCCATAGAACCTGACCATTATATACGTACTTATGTTAACTGACCCAGGTCAGAGAGTTCTTAGGGTATACCCCATTGTAAACTCACTACTCTGAAAAGGGCAGGTCTAACTGGATCCGATGGAGAACCCGACTTAATCTGCGAGGCAAGTTTATTAAACCCCTCCAGAGATAGTGGGGGGAAGGAGTGCAGGATTGAAATGTTTTGAACCCCTTCTCGAACTTCCAGGACGGGCCCCGAACTGGGGAAGGCCCGGTAAATAGCCTGGACCTTCTCCAGAAAAAAGGAAGCCAAGGCCTCGCAGTGGGAAATGGACCCCACTGCCACAGAGGAAGTCCTTTTCGCCAAAAGATCTTTGACAGCCTTGAAAATGGTCTTTGACGAGTTCGAGCTATTGCGGAACTCCAAGGCATAAAATGCCGCACGAGCTCTACAGATGGCACGGTGGTAAGTCCTGACGGAGGCAACATAAGCAGCTTTCAAGTCAGCTCCATACGTCTTCCGCCACGCCCTCTCCGCATGGTCTACAGGCACTCTTCAAGGCACGCAGCGCACTGTCGTACCAGGGGCTCGACTCTCGGACACTCACTTTACTAGACACAATGGGAATCAGGGAGTCCAATGCCCTAGAAATCCACGTGCAAAACTGGTCGTAGCCAGTTTCCACATTATTCAGTGGGCCCAGCGGCTCTTCCGCTAGAAGCTGATGCAGATCGTCCAACTTAAGCTTGTTCCAACGCCGCCTGGGTACCCTTCTAACCAATGGAGTGGGAGGGGTCTCAGGTAAAGAAAACCGACAGGTCACCAGAAAATGATCTGTCCAGTCTACAGGGGAGATGGACATAACCCTAACCTCGCCCAAGTTGGTAAAGAGGGGGTCCAGAATATGGCCTCCTACGTGGGTGGGCTGTAGAAGGCTGATAGCCAGAAAACGGTCCTTGGATGCTTGATTCCGGTCTAGGAAAGACATGGCTTGGTAGTTCTGGCTGGACTGTTCCCATGAGGCACAGGGTCAAGGCTGATTTGCATATAGCCATTGTCTGACCTAGGGTGGTGTGGAGTGCAAAAAAACGATGGATTTAGGCCCAGATCTTTGTACTGGGGTGAATGTAAGACATTGTTCTGCATTCTGTCCATCAACTGTGTTTTTTGCAATTTTCACCCCAAGTGGGCTGGGTATGCTCAGACGTGAGTCCCAGGCTCTCCACATCACTGGAGTCAAGCTATCCAGGCTGAAGAAGGCTGATAGCCAGAAACCGGCCCTTGGAGGCTTGATTCCCGTCTAGGAAAGACATGGCTTGGTAGTACGGGCTGGACTGTTCCCATGAGGCACAGGGTCAAGGCTGATTTGCATATAGACATTGTCTGACCTAGGGTGGTGTGGAGTGCAAAAATACGATGGATTTAGGCCCAGATCTTTGTACTGGGGTGAATGTAAGACATTGTTCTGCATTCTGTCCATCAACTGTGTTTTTTGCAATTTTCACCCCGAGTGGGCTGGGTATGCTCAGACGTGAGTCCCAGGCTCTCCACATCACTGGAGTCAAGCTATCCAGGCTGAAGAAGGCTGATAGCCAGAAACCGGTCCTTGGATGCTTGATTCCGGTCTAGGAAAGACATGGCTTGGTAGTTCGGGCTGGACTGTTCCCATGAGGCACAGGGTCAAGGCTGATTTGCATATAGCCATTGTCTGACCTAGGGTGGTGTGGAGTGCAAAAAAAACGATGGATTTAGGCCCAGATCTTTGTACTGGGGTGAATGTAAGCCATTGTTCTGCATTCTGTCCATCAACTGTGTTTTTTGCAATTTTCACCCGGAGTGGGCTGGGTATGCTCAGACGTGAGTCCCAGGCTCTCCACATCACTGGAGTCAAGCTATCCAGGCTGAAGAAGGCTGTTCCCATGAGGCACAGGGTCAAGGCTGATTTGCATATCACCATTGTCTGACCTAGTGTGGTGTGGAGTGCAAAAAAACGATGGATTTAGGCCCAGATCTTTGTACTGGGGTGAATGTAAGACATTGTTCTGCATTCTGTCCATCAACTGTGTTTTTTGCAATTTTCACCCCGAGGTGGCTGGGTATGCTCAGACGTGAGTCCCAGGCTCTCCACATCACTGGAGTCAAGCTATCCAGGCTGAAGAAGGCTGATAGCCAGAAACCGGTCCTTGGATGCTTGATTCCGGTCTAGGAAAGACATGGCTTGGTAGTTCGGGCTGGACTGTTCCCATGAGGCACAGGGTCAAGGCTGATGTGCATATAGCCATTGTCTGACCTAGGGTGATGTGGAGTGCAAAAAAACGATGGATTTAGGCCCAGATCTTTGTACTGGGGTGAATGTAAGACATTGTTCTGCATTTTGTCCATCAACTGTGTTTTTTGCAATTTTCACCCCGAGTGGGCTGGGTATGCTCAGACGTGAGTCCCAGGCTCTCCACATCACTGGAGTCAAACTATCCAGGCTGTAGAAGGCTGATAGCCAGAAGCCGGTCCTTGGATGCTTGATTCCGGTCTAGGAAAGACATGGCTTGGTAGTTCGGGCTGGACTGTTCCCATGAGGCACAGGGTCAAGGCTGATTTGCATATAGCCATTGTCTGACCTAGAGTGGTGTGGAGTGCAAAAAAACAATGGATTTAGGCCCTGATCTTTTTACAGGGGTGAATGTAAGACATTGTTCTGCATTTTGTCTATCAACTGTGTTTTATGCAATTTTCACCCCGAGTGGGCTGGGTATGCTCAGACGTGAGTCCCAGGCTCTCCACATCACTGGAGTCAAGCTATCCAGGCTGAAGAAGGCTGATAGCCAGAAACCGGTCCTCGGATGCTTGATTCCGGTCTAGGAAAGACATGGCTTGGTAGTTCGGGCTGGACTGTTCCCATGAGGCACAGGGTCAAGGCTGATTTACATATAGACATTGTCTGACCTAGGGTGGTGTGGAGTGCAAAAAAACGATGGATTTAGGCCCAGATTTTTGTACTGGGGTGAATGTAAGACATTGTTCTGCATTTTGTCCATCAACTGTGTTTTTTGCAATTTTTACCCCGAGTGGGCTGGGTATGCTCAGACCTGAGTCCCAGGCTCTCCACATCACTGGAGTCAAACTATCCAGGCTGTAGAAGGCTGATAGCCAGAAACCGGTCCTTGGATGCTTGATTCCGGTCTAGGAAAGACATGGCTTGGTAGTTCGGGCTGGACTGTTCCCATGAGGCACAGGGTCAAGGCTGATTTGCATATAGCCATTGTCTGACCTAGGGTGGTGTGGAGTGCAAAAAAACAATGGAATTAGGCCCAGATCTTTTTACAGGGGTGAATGTAAGACATTGTTCTGCATTTTGTCTATCAACTGTGTTTTATGCAATTTTCCCCCCGAGTGGGCTGGGTATGCTCAGACGTGAGTCCCAGGCTCTCCACATCACTGGAGTCAAGCTATCCAGGCTGAAGAAGGCTGATAGCCAGAAACCGGTCCTTGGTTGCTTGATTCCGGTCTAGGAAAGACATGGCTTGGTAGTTCGGGCTGGACTGTTCCCATGAGGCACAGGGTCAAGGCTGATTTGCATATAGCCATTGTCTGACCTAGGGTGGTGTGGAGTGCAAAATAATGATGGATTTAGACCCTGATCCTTGTACTGGGGTGAATGTAAGACATTGTTCTGCATTCTGTCCATCAACTGTGTTTTTGCAATTTTCACCCCGAATGGGCTGGGTATGCTCAGACGTGAGTCCCAGGCTCTCCACATCACTGGAGTCAAGCTATCCAGGCTGAAGAAGGCAGCGCTTTCTGAGTAGAAGTGTGTCTAAATAAATTAGAGATGTGCTACCCTACTGGGTAACGTTCCTTTGATGCACTGCCGAATTTCAAATGGATGATGGTAATCTCTTTGTTCTTTGATTTGTAATAACCAACTGTACTCAATTTTGATGGTTTATTCCATCCTGAATTTCTTCATTCAAATATGCATGCATTCATTCAAATGCTGGGCTTTCCAATGTGAATCACTTTTCCATAAATACATTCATGAGATGAAGCAATAAGATTATAGTTCATCCCAATGCATTTTGGGCTGATTTAGCTCTTCATCAGGGGATGTGTTCCTTGAAGGAGAGGTAGAATGAAATGGGAAATCAACTGCTGAGACTCTGGTGTGTCAATCACCTTATTTTCAGTACTCAATTATCTAAATCATCACCTTGTGATTTAGTTAGTGCCTAAATGTCGGTTTGTTTACTCAGTGTATCAATAAAGTTGTTGTTGTGACAGAGACATACCCTCTCGGAATGTTAGTAACTGTGAATCATATAGTTACTCTGTGTGTCAGACACGCTGACACTAAAACTATTGGATGCCTCCAAATGTTTGTAAAATGGAAACATGCAAAACTATAAATATCCCTGGTGCAACCAGTGACATAAAAACGCTTCATGTGCCAATTGGCTGATGTTAAAAAATAGATGCTGCCAAGTGTAAACTCCTTACCTGAAAATGAATTACAACCTGCAGAAGACTCAGAAAGACATGGAGGAACAACAGAACCCTGGAAAGCAGCCACCACCGTATACCACCAGCTCATAAAATCCGAACGGAAGAAATCCCTCCAAGATGGAATCCTCACTAACTCTCGCAAGACCAAGGAACTCTTCTCCATCATCAAGGAATTCGCCAAACCTTACAGTGAAAGAAAGACAGCCCACCCTCCGAAGATCTCTGCAACAGTCTCAGCACCTTCTTTCACCTCAAGATTATGATGATCTACGACAACTTTCACAACCAAGACCTCCAATCCTCTCCAGCTCCACCTCCATGTGACGCCACCCAACAGGCCCTTCTCAAATGGACCCCACTCACAACTGAAGGCACCTTGAAAACCATGAAAATCATCCACTGCAGAGCACCCTCAGACCCCTGTCCTCACCACATCTTCCAGAGAGCCACCTCGACCATCGCACCTGAACTACGTCAGATGATCAGCTGCTCCTTCAAGAACGCCACCTTCTCCGACAACTGGAAATACGCCAAAGTCAACCTCCTCTTGAAGAAACCCTGTGCAGACCCAATGGACCTCAAAAATTTCAAGCCCATCTCCAGGTCTCCATTCGCAGCCAAGGTTATGTTATGTTAATTATATTTCTTAAGCGCAATGGTTACCCGAAGGTGTCCGGGCGCTGGCTGCTGCCCTTCGAACAGAGAAGTACATGGTGACCTATGGACTGAAAAGCCAGGTTTTCAATCCTTTTCTGAATGCCATTAGCTCGGTCGCATTCGGTCGCATTCCTAATATGGAAAGGAAATTATTTCCAAGCCCTTGTGGCACAAATGAGGAAACCTCTTCCTCCCCAGTTGACTTTTTCGAAGGAGGGCATTAGCACAAATTTGGCTCCTAAAGAGCAATGGGCTCTTCTAGGGACATACCATTGAAAGCGTTGTTTCAGATATTCTGGCCCTGTCCCTTGAAGGCTTTAAATGAGGGTGCACAAGGATTTACATTTCATCCGGTGTGAGACTGGAAGCCAGTGCAGCCTTTTTATTTCCTTAGTAACAGATACAAACGTTGGTGTGCCTGTAAGCAGTCTAGATGCCACATTGTGCAGGAGTTGAAGTTTGTTTAAATGTCACTTTTGAATGTTTAGATAGACGCTGTTACAATAGTCCTATGTAACAAAATGAGTGTGTGAAGAGGTAGTGTAGTACACGGACACTGAGGCAGATACGTCCTCCTCTAATATTCTGTAATTAAATCGAAGAGAGCCACCATAAAGGTCTGACTGTGTTAGGGGAGTGTGTTTCTCATCCTGGTGTGGATGCACACAGTGTTTGCTTAAATACCCCTCACACACCAAAAGGGCCGTTGGTGTCATGCTTCATCATAGGGGTCTTCCCGCCCCCCTGCGGGACCTGGTGTGCTTTGACCTATGACTATGCGGGAGCAGTGCTATAACAATACTATGTGTAGTAATGGGGTACTGAGAGGAAGGGTCTGGAGTGAATACGGGTAGGTGAATTAAAAAGGACATGGCCTCATGGCTGGACCTGTTAAAAAAGTGATGCAGAGATATCCTGCAGATATATCCTGCCTATAATGTGGGGATACTCTTTTAAAGTCAACATGTTTCGAAGTAAAGGCTTCTTCATCAGTTCTGAAAGATCCTCTCAGTACTCACTATGTTGAAAATACCAAATAGGTATGCTATATACAAAAGTGATAAAATGAGAAAAATGCATGAATTTCATGCACTTAATACGATATCTAATAGTACCACTAATATGTTAATCTGAAAGAGAAAGTACAATTAGTAGCACTTTCCCATGTGTTACAATAGTCCACCCTTGAGAGAATGAGAGATGTTATAACTACACATTGACTGTCTTCTCGCAGAAATGGCATTATTTTCTTAATCATTCTGAGGAGGTGGAAGCTAGCAGAAGCTACCGCATTTATCTGGTCACCAAAGGTGAGTTTATTGTTGACTAAGGCCCCCAGAATTTTTGCTTTCCTAGTTGCTTTAGGAAGAATGCCTAGTTCTTCTGGCCACCAATCAGGGGTCCAGAAATTGGCATTATTTCCAAAAGAAATTCAGTTTTGCCGGAGTTTACCTTCAGGCAGTTCAGGGTCATCCACATCTTGACCGATTTCATACAGTCATGGAATCTTTTCCTTTTCTCTGACTCCAGCCCCAGATGCGAAGACACCACGATTTGTGTATCATCTGCATAAGATGTTAGCTGAAATCTGAAGATCTACTCAGATCTACCAGGGCAACACATAAACATTAAAATGTGTGGGACTAAAGGAGGAACCCTGTGGTACAAGGTAAGGAAAATGGTTTGGAGTGGACTTTGTTCAAATCCACAGTTTGAATTCTTTCCACCAGAAAAGGTTTCAGTAGCTTCCAGGCTTTACCTTAGACCCCGTGGGCTGACAAATGGTCCATCAGGACTTCATGGTGGACCGTATCGAAGGCCCAGAGATGTTCAACATGATTAGTGCTGCATTTCCTCCCTGGTCAGGGGCTTCTTTTATTTCTTCTATGGATTTTATAAGGGTGGACTCTATAATGTCCCCTTCCTTAAATCTATACCGAGTGGGATCTAAAATGTTGTTTGCATGGAGGAACGCACTGAGTTGAGTGTTGAATGTTTTTTCTACCAGTTTCGCCGCTAAGGAAACGAGAGAAATTGGCTGGTAATTATTACGATCCGTGTGGTCATCGAAAAGGCTATCAACACCCAGATAGCAAACTTCACTGAAGCTAAAAATGTCCTGGACAACTCCAAATTCAGATTGTCCAGCAACCACAACACAGAGAACACGCTAATCTCCACTATCAAACACATATGCTACCTCCTTGACCATGGCTAAATGGCAGCCCTCATCCTCCTGGACCTCTCGGCTGCCTTTGACACTGTCTCCCACCGCACCCTAGCCACCAGACTCCATGACTCCAGCATCTGCGGCAAAGGCCCTTGACTGGATATGGTAATTCCTCACCGGCAGAACTTAATGAGTCTTACTACCTCTCGGAACCAATGGAGACCAACTGTGGAGTGCCAGAGGGCTCCTCCCTCAGCCCCACCTTCTTCAACGTCTACATGGCCCCACTTGCAACAATTGTCAGGAACTACGGGATCAACCTTGTCTCCTATGCCGACGACACTCATCTTATCCTCTCCTTCATCAACAAACCCAACATCACCAAACACACCTTTGAAGAAGGGATGAAAGCCATCACCACCTGGAAGAAGAACAGATGCCTGAAACTCAACTCCTCATCCTTGGCTCCACCCTCTCCACATAGGAGGATTCCTGTTGGATCCCGGCCCTCGAAAAATCCCCTCACCCCAACCGACCACACACAAAACCTCAGCATCATACTAGGCTCATCTCTCTTATGAACCACCAGATCAACGCTTGATCCTCAACCTGCTTCAACACCCTCTGCATGCTCCGAAAGACGTTCAGATGGATCTCACCTGAATCCAGAAAAACTGTCAAGCTCTCCATCATCAGCAGCAGCCTGGATTACAGCAACACTCTCCATGCAGGACTCATCAAGAAACTCCTTCTCAAACTCCAGACTGTCCAGAAGCCGCAGCCAGACTGATCCTCAAAATCCCCCGTTGCAATCACATCACCCATCACCTCCACGATCTCCACTGGCTTCCAGTCAAAAAAGGAATAACCTTCCACCTCCTCACCGCCGCATACAAGGCCCTTCATAACACTGGACCGATCTATCTGAACAAACCGCCTCTCCTTCCATGCACCCAAAAGACACCTCCACTCAGCTGACCTTTTGTTGCCCACTGCCCCAGCCATCTACAATACCAGAAAGGGAGGAAATTCTTTCACCTACCTTGCAGTTGAGGCCTGGAAATACCTCTCCCTTAACCTCCGGCAAGCTCCTACACTGCCCCAGCACAGGAAGGACCTCAAGACCTGGCTTTTCGGATGACCCCCCTCCAGTGACTTGAGACCCTCATGAGTGAGTAGTTGCGCTGTACCAACCATGATTGATTGATTGATTGAACTCCACAGGAGAATTCATGAAAGTACTAAAACAGATTATAGATATGGATGTTACTAAGAAAACCATCATAGGAGCTGAATAACGTTACTTGTTACAAGAACACCAGAAAAGCCTCAACATCTACATGTTACCCTCGATCCGTTTTTTACCAATCTTACGGAAGCCTGTATTTCCAGCTACACACCTCTGCCATGGACTGATCATTACTTGATACAGATCCACTGCCCTACACCGGCTATACAACCTAAGCCAGTGGTGTGTTCTATTCCAAGACGGCGTTGGAATAGACTTAAGCTGGACGAGTTTTTCCATCTCTTATCAACCGACTCATTTGACATTACTGGGTTGGCGGATCAGGTCTATGATAGGTTTTGTAACTGGGTAACCAGGGCTTTGGACACCCTCATCCCCATTGTATGCTGTAAAACCGGGACCGGAAAATCCAGCCCTTGGTACGATGACTCGCTGCGGGCACTGAAGGTTTCTTGTAGGCGTGCAGAGCGGGCCTGGCGCAAATCTTATAATAGCGTGAAGAAAGTTTTGTACCTGTCTACGGTGAAATTGTACCACCGGGCAGTGTGCAGAACTCGCGACGCCTTCTATGCTGCACAATTTAGGACTAGTTCGAACCCGTCCAAGGCTATTTTCAAGGTGTTGAAAGATCTCACTGCAAAAAAGGTAACTACGACACACCAGAGCTCTGTTGAGCACTGTGAAAAATTGGCGGATTTCTTTCTGGAAAAGGTCAATGCCATTTATCGGGCCTTTCCGTCGGCCACCCCTCTGGCTAATCCACCTCTTAAGCCGTTAACATCTGTGGGGCTACATTCCTTTCCTATTTTAACACCTGAAAGACTCGACAAATTGGCTCGCCAAGTAAAGTCGGGGTCCCCTGTGGATCCGCTCTGCCCAGCTGTGTTCAAAGACTTAGCGGTACACGATATCTCACCGTTATGTTCTCTGATCAATACGTCGCTTACATCAGGTGATGTCCCACTGAAGTGGAAGCGAACCATGATTCGTCCCATTCTCAAGAAACCTAACTTGGACGGTAGCAAGCCTGAGAGTTATCGGCCAATCTCACTTCTACCGTGGCCGGCTAAGGTGACTGAGGCGCATGTCAACGCGGTCCTCTCGGAACATCTACTGCACGCAAACGTCCTCGATGTGACGCAGAATGGGTTTAGGGCAGGTCATAGCACGGAGACGGCTCTGCTGTATATGGTGGAGCATCTTCGCTCCGTGCTTGATGCGGGGCAAACGGCGGCGCTGGTGCTATTAGACCTGAGTGCCGCCTTTGACACCGTCTCGCACCCGATCCTTCTGCGTCGCTTAGAGGAGGTTGGTGTCACCGGCATTGCTCTCCAATGGTTCCGGTCCTTTTTAGCCAATCGAGCCTTTTGCGTGACCGTCCCACCTCACCAGTCCAAATTCCATCCGCTGGGCCTGGGGGTCCCCCAAGGCTCCTCGCTGAGTCCTACGTTGTTCAATCTATACGTAAGGCCGCTAGCTGAGGTTGTCAGGCAATGGGGTATGACAATGGTGTCATACGCCGATGACACCCAGCTAGCGGTTACGATCAGCGGGGATGCCGAAGTCGATGCCCCCAGGTTCCAACAAGGACTGCGGGCGGTCGCCGGCTGGATGACGTCCAACTGTCTCCAGCTGAACGCTAGTAAGACCGAGGTCATGATTTTTGGCAAACAACCGGAACTTTGGGGAGAGAGATGGTGGCCAGGGGAGTTGGGTCCTGTTACCATCCCAGTTGCCGAGCTTAAGAACCTCGGGGTCTGGTTGGACCCTTCCCTTATGTTTGCTTGTCACACCAAACGTACGGCGGCTTGTTGCTTTGGTATCCTGCGCGGGCTCCGTCCAGTGCTCAAGTTTGTTGATGCCCCCACTAGGCAACTTATGATCCAAGCCACTGTCATCTCTAGGCTGGATTATGCGAGCTCCCTACTGGTCGGCCTGAACCAGGCAGAGATTGGGCGTTTACAACGGATCCAGAATGCCGCAGCAAGATCGGTGGTAGGCCTACCTAGATCGTGCCCCACTTCTAGCACTTTGCGCTCATTGCATTGGCTCCCGGTGGCCCAACGGATTCAGTTTAAGGTCCTTTGTGTCGCCTATAAGATTCTGAAGGGGTCCCCAGCTATGATCCTTGCTGCTCTTCTGGCCCATTATATTCCAGCCCGGGCTTTAAGATCGGCTGACTTAGAACTGGCTGTGGTCCCACGCTTCAAGCGGAGTAGGGCCGGTGGGCGCTCCTTTCAAGTTCGGGCGGCGGTGCTTTGGAACTCCCTGCCCCCGGCGATCCGTGCCCTGAGGGATCTGCTCTCCTTCCGCCGTGCGGTGAAAACCTTTTTATTCCCTTAGTTTTAAATTTGTCTGTTTTATTGTTTCGTTGTGTTGTGTAGCTGCCTTGTCGGGCGCCAGGACGCTCCTTGGCTGGAGCATCTGTGCGCCTAATAAAAACACATAACATAACATAACATAACCCAAATTCATAAAGATCCATTAAAACCACCATTCAGACCCATTGTATCAACTTGAGGTTCTATTCATGAACCTATAGGAAAATACCTGGCCCACCATCTGCATGGAATGACTACTTACATCATAGGCACCACTGAGTTTTTACGGAAAATTCAAGAATTGGAAATTAATTAGGATCAGGAGGATATCCTCATGTGTACCGTTGACGTCAAAGCTTTGTACACGTTAATTCCCTGTG
This sequence comes from Lissotriton vulgaris, assembly GCF_964263255.1. Lineage (NCBI taxonomy): Eukaryota > Metazoa > Chordata > Amphibia > Caudata > Salamandridae > Lissotriton > Lissotriton vulgaris. Next base: position 916,798,055 of record NC_141687.1, read on the forward strand.
ACTTGGGCATGGAATCAGTTGAACATTTTCTAATCATCTCAAGCTTGAATGAAGATTTGAAGATGTTCTTTTTGGAATTATTACACTTCACGCTTTATCACAGTTACTTCTGTTGGAACTAGGAGTTCTTTTTACAACTCACTGGAACTTCCATTTGTAAGTGTGCAGCCCCAAGCTAAGCAAACCTCTTCATGCATAAATTTGAAGTTGAAAAAACAACACCAATTGCCAATACTGCAATTCACTTGGATCTGTCTTTGGGCAAGGAGAACAGACCAAAACTGGATCTCAAAAAGACTAAATCATTTGAATAAATTCATTTATTTACTAATTGTCAATCAAAAAACACATTTTCTGAACATCAACTTATTCTATGTTGTGCGAAAATACATTAAATATACACGAGAGGAAAGAACAAGGGAAAAAGAATCCTACATAAAAGTATTTGCATTTACAAGTGCTAACAATGTGTGGTTTTCATTCATTCATGTGTCTTCATTGGTACACAGTCTAAATATCGAGTAGGACATATCGACCTACCAAAATATTGTGTATGAAATTTCGAAAAGGTGCAGAATATCGATGTCAAGAATATTGTTGGACAGAATATCGACCCTCAGGTAAGTAATATTGAAATTCTTTATATCGATGTAAGTAATATCGAAGTTAGTAATATCGATAGCATATATATCGATGTTACTAATTTCGATGACACTAATATCGATATTTGTATCATTTTTTAGTTTTTTATTATGTATGTGTTATATGTTTTACTTAAGTATTTAAAAAAACATAATATTATATGTGTATTAATTATATATATTAATACATTTATTTATAAGCACATTATATGTTTTAGTACCGGAGCGGGTTGTGGGTTTATAGGGGAATAGGGTGGGAAGTAATTTAATTATGTAAAATTGATTATTAATTAGTAGGATTTATTACTAAATTGTAATTAATTGGAAATTAATTTTAATAATTGATTAATTGATAAATATGTTCTGTAGCGGATTATGGGTTTATAGGGAAATAGGGTGGAAAGTAATATAATTAGGTTAAATTATTTAATAACGAGTAGTTAATATTAATTCATTTTAAATAATTGGAAATTAAATTTAATTAATTGGTAAATCATTTTAATTAATTGATTAATTGAAAAATATTTTCTATAGCGGGTTGTGGGTTTATAGGGGAATAGGGTGGGAAGTAATTTAAATATGTTAAAATAAAAAGTAATTAGTAGTTATTATTAAATATTTTTAAATAATTGGTAAATAAATTTAATTAATTGGTATTTCATTTTAATGAATTTATTAATTGATATATATGTTCTGTAGCGGGTTGTGGGTTTATAGGGGAATAGGGTCGGAAGTTATTTAATTATGTTTAACTAATTATTAATTAGTAGGAATTATAATAAAATTATTATTAAATGGTAAATAATTGTAATTAATTTTAATTGATTGGTAAATACTTTTTATTAATTCATAAACAGATACATGTGTTCTGTTGCGGGTAGTCGGTTTATAGGGGAATATGGTGGGAAGTAATTTAAATGTAAATAAGTAATAATGTTTTTAAAATAATTGTTTTGTTAATAATATAATTGCTAATTAATTAATAATTGGTAAATAAATATAAAATGTTATTTTTTAATATTTATTTTAGGTTAAATATATTTAGTTAATCATGTATTTTATTATTATGTATAGGTATTGTATATGGTTTATATATATTTAATTGTTTATATTATTTTTATTAAAAAAACTTTTTATTTATAAGTATGTTATTTTAACCCCTACGCTATCCAACACTTTCCCTACTGTTGCACTCTCTGGAGTTGGAATAGTAATTGTTACTCCTACGCTATCCAAAGCTTTCCCTACTGTTGCACTCTCTGGAGTGGGAATAGTAATTTTTACCCCTACGCTATCCAACGCTTTCCCTAGTGTTGCACTCTCTGGAGTGGGAATATTATTTTTTACTCCTACGCTACCCAATGCTTTCCCTACTGTTGCACTCTCTGGAGTGGGAATAGTAATTTGTATCCCTACGCTATCCAACGCTTTCCCTACTGTTGCACTCTCTGGAGTGGGAATAGTAATTTTTACTCCTACGCTATCCAACGCTTTCCCTACTTTTGCACTCTGTGGAGTGGGAATAGTAATTTATAATCCTACGCTATCCAACGCTTTCCCTACTGTTGCACTCTCTGGAGTGGAAATAGTAATTTGTATCCCTACGCTATCCATCGCTTTCCCTACTGTTGCACTCTCTGGAGTGGGAATAGTAATTTTACTCCTACGCTATCCAACGCTTTCCCTACTTTTGCACTCTGTGGAGTGGGAATAGTAATTTATACTCCTACGCTATCCAACGCTTTCCCTACTGTTGCACTCTCTGGAGTGGAAATAGTAATTTGTATCCCTACGCTATCCATCGCTTTCCCTACTGTTGCACTCTCTGGAGTGGAAATAGTAATTTTACTCCTACGCTATCCAACGCTTTCACTACTGTTGCACTCTGTGGAGTGGGCATAGTAATTTATACTCCTACGCTATCCAACGCTTTCCCTACTGTTGCACTCTCTGGAGTGGGAATAGTAATTTTTACCCCTACGCTATCCAAAGCTTTCCCTACTGTTGCACTCTCTGGAGTGGGAATAGTAATTTTTACTCCTACGCTATCCAACACTTTCCCTACTGATGCACTCTCTGGAGTGGGAATAGTAATTTTTACTCCTACGCTATCCAACGCTTTCACTACTGTTGCATTCTCTGGAGTGGGAATAATAATTTTTACCCCTACGCTATCCAACACTTTCCCTACTGTTGCACTCTCTGGAGTGGGAATAGTAATTTTTACTCCTACGCTATACAACGCTTTCCCTACTGATGCACTCTCTGGAGTGGGAATAGTAATTTTTACTCCTACGCTATCCAACGCTTTCACTACTGTTGCATTCTCCGGAGTGGGAATAGTAATTTTTATCCCTACGCTATCCAACGCTTTCCCTACTGTTGCACTCTCTGGAGTGGGAATAGTAATTTTTACTCCTACGCTATCCAACGCTTTCCCTACTGTTGCACTCTCTGGAGTGGGAATAGTAATTTGTATCCCTACGCTATCCAACGCTTTCCCTACTGTTGCACTCTCTGGAGTGGGAATAGTAATTTTTACTCCAACGCTATCCAACGCTTTCCCTACTGTTGCACTCTGTGGAGTGGGAATAGTAATTTATACTCCTACGCTATCCAACGCTTTCCCTACTGTTGCACTCTCTGGAGTGGGAATAGGAATTTTTACTCATACGCTAGTCAACGCTTTCCCTACTGTTGCACTCTCTGGAGTGGGAATAATAATTTTGACCCCTACGCTATACGAAGCTTTCCCTACTGTTGCACTCTCTGGAGTGGGAATAGTAATTTTTACCCCTACGCTATCCCACGCTTTCCCTACTGTTGAACTCTCTGGAGTGGGAATAGTAATTTTTACCCTTACACTATCCAACGTTTTATATAATTAATTGTAAAAATATTAAAAGTATATTTAATATTTTATGTTTTTTACATTTTATTTATGTTATTGTTTTATGTTTGTAAATGTATTTGTAATGTAGAATATATATTTTATTATTTTATAAATTAGTAAAATAAGTATTACAAATTATTGTTCAGTACATATATATTATATATTTACTGTATATATTTAATTAATGTATTATTATATATGTATTATTTATTAATTTTATACATTAGATACTTTTAACTATGTAGATTATATTTATTAGTGTTATTTACTTTATTTTACATTTATATTTAAAAAAAAAAAACGATATTTTTAACATCGATATTTTTGACATCTATATTATATTTTCGATATTTTTGTACTTACCATGTTGTAGATAGGATGTCGATATTCTTGCTCTCGATATTTTTGACTCGATATTCCTGTAGGTCGATATTTTGGAGGTCGAAATTTTGTCAGTGATCCGTCTTCATTCATACTTATATATACCATGTAACAGTCATCCTAAGGAAGTGTTGGGAAAGAAAGTAGAGCAGAAAAAAACATTCAAAAAATGCCTAAAAAGATTCTTTTTTGGTCGTAAACAATTACATTTTAGAAAAAGACATTTTGATTTTTTGGATTTTTTTGAGAATATAGGCCATCTATACAACTATATACATTTGGGACGGTTTGTTCTATACTATTGAGAGGATTGGCCTAACACAATGATGGTCGACACGTTTCGAGTTCCTTGTGTGGAGGAACTCTCTTCAGGACCTCGAAAGTGGTTCTGAAAAACATAATGAAAGCCTTTGCTTACTCAACTGAGTATAAAAACAGCAACCATACGTACTCCAGGATGGGAGCATTTGTCTCTTACCTATACACTTTCAAAACAGTGTGTTTGTTGTCTGACTGATGTCAATCATTCACTGAAAAGCAATCACAAAATGGGAAAGGGGTAAATAAAATTGGGTATCTATGTGATCTCAAATGTAAGTTTACTAAATGTAGAAAAAATCCTTACTTGAGAGTTATCTCTGTGCTGTTATGGCGAGAGCTTCCATGTTGCATTTAACATAGTGCTTCAATGTGAAAACTCTGCAATGTAAAACACGACCTTAAGATTCTATTTCCTAACATGTCAAAGTTCTTAAGTTGTATCTGAATATTATTCAGCCTACCTTTGGATGAATTCTTGTGTCGATTTTTCTTTGCTTGAATAATTTACTTTGAAGTTTAATCTATGGAACAAGCAGAAAGAATAAACTTGTTTACTTTCATCCAGTTTCTTTCCTTGTATCTGTTCAAGAATCGACTGAGGTTAATCCGGATCTAATTTTAATGATTGCTAATGGTTTTGGCGATGCGTAAAAGCGTTCTTTTGTGGAGGCATATTCTTCAGTGTATCGGGTGGGAGTTGCCATTGAATGCGCTGTAATTACACGTTTTGGGAGTTACGCTGTGCTGAGTTAACTCGATCTGAGTCACCATGAAGTTTTGCTAAATTTGGCGGTCACTTTCACATAGATGAGCCGCCCTTTATACTGGGTCCAAAAGAATCCTTACGGCGAACGTATTTATAAACAAACAACATGTAAAGTTACAGTTTTCTCTGCTTGTCGCGGCCGTTGCTCTCCTCTCTGTTGCTCGTCTGTTAATCAACGGCAGTGGGACCTCTGCTTTTATTCTCGCATTAATGCACCATGATTAGCAATTCAGTGATTCTGGGAGTTGTAGTTTTCGCCTGTTCATGCTTGATGGAATAGCATAAGTCAGCCGGATGATTTCATACATTTTGTTTGGCTTGTTAGTGCCAGCTCTGGCTTTAGGCGATATGGCCGTTTAATTTGAAGTTGATCATATCCTGAACTTTATTGATACACTGAGTAAACACCCCAACATTTGTGCGCTAACTAAATCACAAGGCAGTTATTTATATAATTGAGCACTGAAAATATTGTAATGGACACTCCAGCGCCTCAGCAGTCGATTTCTCATTTCATTCTACTTCTACTTCCAGGAACCCATCCTCTGATGAAGGGCTAAATCAGCCCAAAATGCAATGGGATGAACAATAATCTTATTCATAAATCTCATGAATGTATTAATGGAAAAATAATTCACATTGGAAATCCCAACATTTGAAAGATGAAATGCATAATTGAATGAAGATGTTTAAGATTAAATAAACCATCAAAATTGAGTACAGTTGGGGCGTGGCTAGCAGCCGATCATGGCGGCAGCATAAGGGACGAGCTCCGCGGCTGAAGCGGCCTCTTCGTCGATCCGACACAAAATCCGTTACAACTTCAAGCCCCAAAGGCAGGCACCGGATCCCAGGACCGGGCGGAGTGAGCAGCGACAAGCAGCGAGAAAATCCGACGTCCGTAGCCAAAGATACGTCGAAGCCTCCGACCGGCCTGCCAGCACCTCCAGAGCCGGGACCTTCCTTGGCTGTTCACCCCGCCGGAATTGCATCCGGGCCGGAGAACTTGGACCGGAAGTGCCCGCGCGGCGTTGGCCTCACCAACCCGACCACACCTCAGGAGGTCGGAGACGGCGGCTCAGGCAAATCAAGGAAACAGTGCCCAAGGGGGGGACGGCTGGAATCCTGTCAGCATCGGAGGTCATCTCCTAAAGTGCCGGGAGCCTGGGCATCGACAACGGAGTGAGTACCCGCCATCTTGTGACCTGATCGTCGCTACGCACTTGGCGACCTACGGAGCACCTCCCGCCCCGAAGAAGCTCGCCCGACCTGTTCGGTGCTGTATCGGACTGGTCTGGGGGCCTGCACTGATCTCTACATCCTGGCGCGTAGGGGCACGAGGAGCACAACCTTCGGCGGCATGGCGGGGAAAGGCCCTAAGGGCGGCGTCACACAGACTCGCATAGATCGCTTCACCTCCGACAAGCCCGCCGGATCCCCGGCAGGGAAGGAACAGACCGGTAAAACAGCCGACTCCCCTGGGGGAAAGAAGGCCACGCTGGACAACGTCATGGTAGCATTGGCACAACTGCAAACAACTGTTGGCGGAATCTCCACGGACGTCACCCTACTTAGAGCAGACCTCCACAAAATGTCGGAGAAGGTCAAGAATATGGAGGTGATCACAAAATCACTGGTGGAAGACGTCGCGGAACTCCAGCGAGAAATGGGGAAGATGGCGCAGGACAATAGAATGCTCAGGGAGAAGCTGGATGAGCAGGAAGGGCGTTCCAGGCGCAACAATATCCGCATCATAGGGGTACCGGAATCGGAAGGCGTGAAGGCGATGGATCTCTTTGTAGAGAACCTGATCACCAACGAACTTAAGCCGAAGGGACTGTCCAACTTCTTTTCGGTGGAGAGGGCCCATCGAGTCCCGGGTGGCCAACCGAAGCCAGGGGCTAACCCGCGACCCATAGTGGCACGTCTGTTCAACTTCCGTGACCGGGACACAATCCTACAGGCAGCCAGGTCCTCCCCCCCCCTCAAGATCCAGAACGCCACCATTGCCATCTTCCCCGACTACACCGCGGAAGTCGCCCGTCGGCGACGCACGTTTTTCGACGTAAAAAAGGAACTGAGGTCCAGGGAATTGCCGTATTCCATGTTATTCCCCGCCAGGCTACGGGTGGTAGCGGAGAACAAAACCTGGTTCTTCGACTGCCCCGAAAACGTGCAAGAATGGCTCGAGGGATGGAGACCGGGTCAGAACCACAGACGGTCGAATCGCTCCAGAAAGGATCGGGCCGACGGCCATCGCAGAGACTCGCAGGCCTCCGGTGGGAGGCCGGACAACAGTGACTCTTTGGGAGCTGAGGGCGGCGTGGACGAGACTGAGGAACAATGAAAGCTTGGGGACAATTCATTCATACTTCAGTATTGAGACTAGTAATCTGTGAAGCGCTTCCCGCCATTGGACACTGGGTGAAGGGCCTCCGGGGGTATGAATGAGAGACTGCCGGCTGCGGAGAGTCCCTCACCCCAACGCGCAAGTACACTGGTTTGGGGACGGGATATGCACTCTGCTAAGTTGGGGGGGCGGGCAGTTTTGAGTCCGTATAGCAGGGGGGCAGGGAGGGGGGAAGAGTTCGAAAAGTTTCTTCTACGGGACTGTTTGGTCCTACAAGTTTATGTTCTATGCACACTTAAGTATCTAGGCATGTTCTATGTAACCAAGATCTACTGGCACACTCGGGGCGCAGGGAGGTCTGATTGGGAGTCCAGCAATGGCTGCAACAGTTAGCCCAACCTCGAAGAACTCACTGATTGTCATGTCCTGGAACGTGAGGGGCCTGGGGGATAAGATCAAGCGAGGGCTAGTGCTGCAGGGGATAAGGAGACGGGGCCCGGCTCTCATTCTCCTGCAGGAGACACACTTGTCGGGAGCGGCCACGAAGGCCCTGGATAGGAGAGGCTATCATATGGTAGTGCATGCGGAATTCACCTCAGGGTCCCGTGGCACTGGCATCCTGCAGAAAAAATCTTCCAAGTTCATCGTCAAGTCTACAGCAACGGATGACCACGGCAGATTCGCGGCAGTGCATGGCCAGTGGGAGGGGAAGCTCTTTAATATTGTCTCTGTCTATATCCCCCCAGCTCTACACTCTGAGGCCTTGCCGGATCTGGGCAAGTTCCTGCTAACACTCCCTGATGGGGAACTACTACTAGGTGGGGATTTCAACATGGCACTCACAAACTCAGAAGACCGCTTTCCCCCACGTGCGCACGCAGGTGGACCCAACAGGCTCCAGACATTCTTGACTGCACAGGGGTTGGTGGATGTATGGCGCGCTCTGCACCCTACTCAGCAACAATACACATACTACTCGGCCACACACAATAGCCTGTCTAGGATAGACTACATCTTCACTTTGATTAATGGACACCTTACGATAGCCGAAACCGAGATACTACCACGGGGGGTCTCCGATCATTCGCCACTCACATTGACACTCACCACTTCGACCATGGCGCGGCGCAGACTATTCCCGATTTTCCCGGGCTACCTCAAAGTGCCCCGGATTAACAAGGATCTTAAGAAGGTAACCCAACAGTACTTCGAAGAAAACCAATCCTCGGTGGCCTCCCCCTCCATACTGTGGGAGGCATATAAAACAGTGTTCCGGGGTCAGGCCATAGCAGCGATAGCGCATCACAAAAAGACGCACAGACGGGAGGCCCTCGAGATAGAACTAGGCCTAGAACGGGCCAACACGGCCCATATGGCGAACCCCTCTGACGACACGCTCCACGAACTCCAGATCCACCAGCACCGCCTCACAGATCACATGCGCAGGGTCACGATGTCGGACATTGCGGCTACACAGCACAGGGTGTACGATATTGGAGACAAGGCCAGTAAATTGCTGGCATGGTTAGACAAAAGACAGGGGGGGGGGAAGAATATCTTGCAGATCATGGACCCACAGGGCAACAACCACACCCGCCCCGATGAGATAGTAAACGTCCTCGCCGATTATTTCGCCTCAGTCTACACCCCAGAGTTGGTGGTAGAGGAGGGGGAGGTGCAGACTGCCCTTGCCCATGTTCCCTTGCCAGAGCTGACACCTGAGATGTCCAAGGATATAGACGCACCTCTCACGGTGGAGGAGATCCAGATGGCCATAGGCGCCCTTCATCCAGGCAAAGCGATGGGCCCCAGCGGGATACCCATTGAGTGGTTGAAAGTCTTGGCCGAATCATTAGGCACACCCCTACTCAATATGTACGAGGATTCTAGAACACAGGGAACGCTGCCGCTCGATCAGCGGATGGCTACTATTGTGGCGATACCGAAGCCAGGTAAGCCCCCCAACGAATGCACCTCGTATAGGCCGATCTCCCTTTTGAACCCGGAGGCCAAAATTATTGCCAAAGTGTTGGCGAACAGGATCTTGCCAACTCTGTCACACCTGATCCACCCGGACCAGTCCGGATTCATGCCACACCGCAGCACTGCTTTAAATCTCCGCAGGGTGCATGGCGTGTTGGCGCGAGTTCCACTACTGCAAGAACCGGCTGCCATCCTCTCCTTGGACGCCAAGATGGCATTTGACATGGTGGAATGGAGCTACCTCTTTGCAGTACTCACGCGTATGGGTTTTGGCCCGGTGTTCCTTTCCTGGATACGAATGCTGTACAAGGACCCGGTGGCGCAGGTGACGGCCAACGGCCATATTTCAAACACCTTCCCCCTAGGCAGAGGCACTCGACAGGGCTGCCCGCTTTCACCCCTGCTCTTCGCCTTAGTTTTAGAACCACTGGCGGTTACGATTCGTACTACCCAGCTCCTGAGAGGGATACAATGGACCCCGTTATGGGAGGACAGAGTGTCTCTCTACGCAGACGACATGCTGATCTATCTCACAGATCTGGAGGAGAGTCTCCCTAACCTCCTGGCTCTTTGTACGGCTCATGGGCGAATCTCGGGTTACACCATCAACTGGGCTAAGTCCACCATTTTTGAACTGCGAGGCCCACTCCCGCCTCTCCCGGATTCCTGCCCACTGGAGCTGGCCCACACGTCATTTAAATACCTGGGGATTCATATCACCCGTAACGAGGCAGATTTCTCACGCCTCAACCTACTACCCCCCTTAGCTCGTCTCCGAGGAGACGTGCGACACTGGAAGGATCTCCCCCTAACACTCCTTGGCCGTGCGGCACTATTTAAAATGATGGCTCTGCCGCGCTTCCTATATGTGCTGGAGAACGCCCCGTATCTGGTGCCGGAAGGCTACCTCCAGAAAATAACGGCGCAAATCTCGGGCCTGTTATGGGGCAACCAGCCAGCCCGCATTTCCCACACTAAATTGAACAGGGGGTGGTACGACGGGGGCATCGCCCTTCCGAATGTACAGTTGTACTACTGGGCGGCCCAACTCAAAATCATTAACCAATGGATGCATGCCCCGCAGGAAGACCCAGCGTACAAGGCCGACAGGGCACAACTGGGTGCCAACACATTATTGGCCCCACTGTATCACCGTGGAGTGGCGGCAAAACTCACGGGGCCTACGAAACACACAGTCCGTATATGGTACAAGGCGCAGGCAAAGTTGAAGTGGGATGGCGTCATAACGAAACTTACACCCCTATGGGATACAAAGGCGTTGGGCCATTTGCGGCGCTCCAAGGGCTTCACACAATGGGACAGCATCGGCATCTCCACGGTGGGGGACATGTGGACGAGGGAAGGAGTGATCTCATTTGCCACTTTGCAGGACCAATATGAGTTGGGGAACACAGAGCTCTACAGATACATCCAGGTCCGACACGCACTCCAGGCAGCAATCTCACCAGACGCACCCCTGCCCGAATCCTCCCCTCTGGAGGATCGGCTACTTACTGACTTCATGCAAGAAGGGGCGACATCGCTGACATACCGCAAGCTGATTAACAATATGCCTGATCCACTGGGGAAACTGAAGGACAAATGGATGGCGGAAGTGGGTGACCTGGATGACAATGACTGGAACGCAGCCATGGCTTCCCCCCGTGAAGCAGGCATATCATCTAAATTTCGCCTAGTGCAGCTAAAATTTCTTCACAGAATCTACTACACCCGTACACTACTTCACAAACTGCACAGGGCGGATCATCCATATTGCCTTAGGGGCTGCGGGGCAGAAGGGACCTTCATACACACGGTGTGGGAATGTCCATTGTTAGTTGGCTACTGGCAACGGGTAATACGCACGATGGCCCAAGCTCTTCATACCACCCTCACCCTAGACTCACGGCTCTGTCTGCTAAACATCTGGGGGCCGACTGACCTCACCTTTCATGCAAGGACCTGGGTCACAGTGGGGATGGTAACAGCGAAACGGGACATAGCACAGAAGTGGGGGTCGGCTGATCTCCCCACGCTACCCCAATGGCTCCGCAACATGGACATGCTCATGTTGACTGAAAGGGCGGTGTATAAATTGAGGGGTAACCCACGTAAATGGAACGGGGTGTGGCAATCCTGGAACGCATACAGGGGGGATATCTGCGAACCATTGGGGGAAGATGATGATGGGGGGTCGGACAGTGACGAGGAGCGTTGATTGGGCTGTAACTAGGTGCATAGGGCGAGCGCAACGGAGGTGGGTGGGTGCAGCCGTGGGAGGTGGCATGGGAGGGAGTGGGACATAGGGGGGCTGTGCAACAATACGCTGCTCTCTTTACAGATGGACTGTGCTACGAGTGCCGAAAGCTACTACCTCAAGTACGTGCCGGACTAAAGTGTGCTGTTTTTACTGTTTTATGTTTATTGCAAGGTGCGAACGGCAAGACTCAGACGGATAGTAGCCAACAAAACACAAAACTGCAAACTGTATTTTTTCGACACAAGTATATTCCTACTCATCACATCGTTGACGAAACTCGCAATGCTATATACTACTGTGGATGTTATAAGTTTTTGCCTTTATGAATACTGTCTCATCTCATTCACCTAGTAACTTATGTATGGAAATGCGATGGATGACAATGTACCTACTATCTTTGTTTTGCACCAAAAATAAAATTAAAAAAAAAAAAAAATTGAGTACAGTTGGTCATTACAAATCAAGAACAAGGAGAATACTGTCCTCCATTTGGAATTCTGCAGTGCATCAAAAAGACATTATGCCTGGGGGAGTGCAATTCTCCCTCTAGACGTGAAAACAAGCAACTCCAGACCAGTTGTGCCTTTTCAAGCCTTGCTAGTAAGGTATAGCGTGGATCCCATAGCACTGTGAACAAGGATCCTGCATCTTGGGCATACACCTGGCCTCAAAGGACACCTATCATATGTTAATTCCCATTTTCTCCAACTCACTGAGACTGGTAGTGGCTCCTCCTATACTTCTGACATCAACTGACCATTCTGTCACACCTTTCCAGGTCTCTTTGACCTCTTCAATAAAAACTTCAATTGTAGGTAAGAAGATCAAGTCACAGAAATGGACTAAGGTCCCCCCTGCCGCCTTCACAGAGGCACTGGTAGTGAATCACGCAATTTTAGGTGATGGTGTAGATACAGCAAACACACAATTGGAGAATTGGCCAACAGAGGTCTTTGACCAAATTGCACCTGTGATGAACCATATGGCTAATCGCTCCAAACTCTCAGCAGAATGGTTTAATGAGGAGCTACTATGCAAATAAAGATCTGCAAATGCTTAGTGCATCTTTGGCACAGAAATTTCAGCACTATTAGTAAAAATAAATATCATAGAGCTCTGGAGGAATATCACAAACAGATCGGGGTGATGCACAGTCACTTCTACAGAAAAAAAATTGAGCTAGCTCAGTACCCTTCTCAGGAGCTATTCTCAGCATCTTTTAGCCGTTCTGTGGAAGGCTGTAATTTGATGGCTCAATTCTTCTCTGACGAAGTCCCCAATATTTATGGTATTTTTCAAGCAGTTAGAGATACTCTATGTATTGAAGCCTGGTTCAACTTCAAATCATATGCTGCTAAAGTACGTCTCTAGCTTTAATACCTTAACCACAGAGGAGCTAAAACCTCTATGGCTAAAGATAAAATCAGGTTCACTACGTGATCTCACCTTGCCCACTATTTCGTAACAAGTGATGGAGGCGATTCGACCTGAGATGCAAGACCTACTTAATAATTCTTTGGAGCTAGGTCAGATCCCTTCAAGGTGGAAATACGCTATTATTGTACCACTCCTAAATAAAACCTTCAATAGACCGTGCAAAGCCAAAGAATTTAAGACCCATCTCCTTGCTCTCTTTATTTTCCAAAGTGGCCCAGAGGCGTATAACTAAGCAGCTGATGAACTTCATGGAAGCTGAGGAGCTACATGGCACACACGCCAGAAACAGGGGTGCAACAGGGTATCGGGCTACCTGCCCACAGTTCAGCACAGAATCTGCACTGGTGCTGGCCTCCACATCCCAAATGCCCAATACCGGTCGGTAACGGCCAAAATTCGGTAATTTTGGCTGTTACCGACCGGTATTGGGCCACCTACATCTGGCCCTAAGTTTGCTATGCTCCTGTCTCCCAGTTTAAATTCTTGCATCTTTCGTCACACCTCATGTTGTTTCTAGAATATGCACATTAATCGAAAGGCACAGGGCAACTCTTTATGAGGCTCTAAGTTTATTCTATAGTTTTATCTGGCTGCTGTACACTTTTTGTATGTGGAAACTTGCGCAAGACGTAGAACCCTATAAATGCTTCCATTTAATTTACTGTTGTTTTGTGTAAAATAACTTGGCAAGAACACTTGTTGAATGTCAAGTTTTCCCTTTATGGTTCTCAAATGTAGTGTTTCAATTTGCTTGCTTATAATTTTGTGATTTCGTGCAAAATCTCATTCTTCCAAAAAAAGAAGGATATTGTGGTTCTGTTTTGGCATTGTGATTGCTCATGCTGCCATAAAGGTTCGTTGCTGTGTTTATCGCCTCGGATTTACATTTTGGGAGCGCCTGCAAAATCTTACGTTGGAAATGATAAATTGCACAGCTGTGCAATTCACTTATATGATGTGTGGTTTTCGGAAGTCTATATGTTGGGTAAGGCGGTGCAACTAAAAATATGAAACTTTCTCCGGCTTCTTAATGTAGACGAGACGTTAGTGGAGCTGCAGTGATTTCTAACGGATATAAAATGAGCTGCAGTACAATAATATATCCATTTAAAGCCATCATTTTAGAATGAGCTCACCTTTTGCCGATGCCGCGACAAACCATGCGGGACAGTGCCGCCATCCATCACTTGGAAGATAATGCATTGTGTCAAGTGCGGGCACATGCATGCATCCTTTATCGGCGGTGAAATAGCGCTCCTGTGGTCCCAGCCGATGCCTGGCTGGATATGGGCACCCATAAATAGTGTTCTCCAGGAAGAAAGTGTTCCATTAACGTGCTGCTGGAAAGACAGATTAAAACCTTAAGCCGCGCTTTCGTGCCCAAGCAATTACTTTCCCAGCTCTACAGGCCGTTAACTCAAACAAAAAGATGCTTTGCAAAAGCCCTATCCAAACACAATATACTAATCCTTCCTCCATCTTGTATTCTGTGTTCAGTTGACAATATCGGGTAGATTCAATTTCCAGCCCTGCAAAGGAGACGTAGTAATCCTCTTCCATTAGGGCTCCTAATGATTTTTCGGAATATGCATTGAGAATTTCAATGCCTTTCTCGTGTGGGGAAGTGTATCTTTTGATAGTGTTGTAGTACAATATTGTGCTTCAAATGGCACAGTGGGCAAAATATGATGCGTTTAAATGCTACCCAGGGCGATTGCTGGTGGTTATACGATTTGCAAGCATTCCTCTAATAATAAAAAGTGATTTATAGAGCGCCTGGTTACTTCAACCAAAGTGTCTCCATGCTGCGATTTCACTCTCTGATGCAGGACCTATCAGTAGGCAAAATACGATGGGTTTAAATGCTACCCAGGGCGATTGCTGGAGGTTAGACTATTTGCAAGCATTCCTCCAATAATAAAAAGTGATTGATTTATAGAGCGCCTGTTACTTCAACCAAAGTGTCTCCACGCTGTAATTCCAGTCTCTGATGCAGGACCTACGTGTCATCCTCAAACAGGCCCTTACATTTGTATAAAAAGCCAAGTATCAAGTTTCTTTTGAAAGGCTGGTTCAGAGCTTTCCTGTCTCAGTGCCAGGGGCATGGGCTCCACATTTTGGAAGCTAGGAGGTTAACCCTTTCTATGCTGATGACGGAACCGCTCCGTCATCAGCTGCGGTGGCGCTGTGCTGATGACGGAGCGGTTCCGTCATGGCCCTGCCGCCGCGACTGTGCGGCGCTAATTTCGCGCCTGCGCGGCGCGTTCTATTGAGCGGGCGGGGCCATGGCGGAACCGCTCCGTCATGAGCACAGCCCAACCGCGGCTGATGACGGAGCGGTTCCGGCATCAGCATGCGGCCGCCGAGCGGCCGCCCCGCCCACTTAGCGCTGCGGCGGCTATCGCAGCGATGTGGTTAAAAGAGCACCCTCTCGTGCGTGCTTTTTTCACAGTGAGAATCACGGTTAACGAGACCCCTGCAGACGTAAGACTTCTACCCGTTGATAAGGCTTCACAAGAGAGTGTAAATATCGGGCCTTTTTCCATTCAGGATTCTTTGGCAATAGCACATGGCTTTAAAGGACGCTCTCTTACTCAGAGATAGCCAATGTTATTTGGGGAGAGCTGGCCCCATGGTTGAACGCCTCGTGATTAAGCAGCAGACGTGCTACCACATTCTGCACCCTCTGAGTCTCCCAATATAAATTGTGAGGCTCCGAGATAGAGCACATTGCAATAGCCCTGTCTGGCCATTACCAGTGCCTGGACTACTGACTTCTATTGACTTCTGGAAGGAGGCTCAAGATCGTATCCAATGCTTTTCCCCTGCTAGGCTGGACAGATTTGCATCAAGCCAGATGCTGAGATTCTTAACTTTCGACTTGAGGTCAGGTTGGCTCAACTGGGTCTGGCAACCATGCAGTGGACCAAATTGATGGTTGCTTTCCTAAGATAATAACCTCGGGCCATATTATCAAGAACGGCGATAACATTTTGCCGCTTTACCTGCATGAAACTGACGCTAAAGCGGCGAAAAGGGGCTTGATAATATGCCCTTGTGAATTCCCATAGAAGCCCAGGTTCACACCAGAACCTGGGCTTCTATGGGAATTCACAACGGCATATTATCAAGCCCCTTATCGCTGTTTTAGCAGCAGTTTCCTGCCGCTAAAGTGCAGATAATTTTATCTCCGCTCTTCATAATATGGCCCCTCAATTTTCCAGCATTTAGTTTGAGACAGCTATGGACCATCCACTTCACCAGTTCAGACAGACAAGATCTTAATCAAATCACAGTGTTTCCTTCATTTTGAGACAGGATGATAATAAGCTGCATGTCATCAGCTTACGACACAATGTTGAACTCGTAACACATGGGGCCAGATGTAGGTAAATCTTATTTACCGACTCTAAAATACCTAATTTTACCGATTCGGTATTTTAGATTCGGTAAATAAGATGTAGGTAATTATTCGGTAATTTTTACCGAATCGGAATGATTCGGTAATGACCAAATCGGTATTTACCGATTCAGTAATTGCCATTGATTCATATGGGCCTTGAGGCCCATAGGAACCTATGGCAATTACCGAATCGGTAAATAACGATTCGGTAAAATTACTGAATTGACAAGGGGGACAGGGTGTCACTTTGACACCCTGTTGCACCCCTGATTCAGGCTTGTGTGCCATGTGACACACATACATCCCCTTAGGGCATGTCTTTGTGCCACAAGGCACATGTGTACATGCACAGATGTGCATGTACACATGAATTCGTTATTTACCATGCAAAAGTATTACATGGTAAATAACAAATTCTTGGGGCCTGTGGCACTGTTTGCAGTGCCACCTACATATAGATTTACCGATTCGGTAAAGTTACCGAATCAGTATTTTACAGAATCGTTAAATTTACCAAATCGGTAAATTTACCAAATCTGGAAAATTTAGGCCCCCTTCATCACAATCACCAAATACCGGTGGGTAAGGGCTGAAATCGGCCTTTACCGACCGGTATTTGGTGACCTACATCTGGACCTAGGTGGCCTAAATTGCAAATTCGGAAATTTACCGATTTGGTATTTTGGTATTTTAAGGAATCGGTAAATTACCGATTCCTTAAAATACCGAATCAGTAAATTACCAAATTTGCAATGTAAGGAGCACTCAAATGAGTGCTTTTCCCATTTTAGGATTTGTTATTTACCACCAACTATAAGTTGGTGGTAAATAAGGAATACCTTTGAAAATGCAAATGTGTGCATTTTCAACTGTGCCAAGAGGCAGACATACATGCCCTTAGGGCATGTATGTGTGCCACATCTGCACACAAACACGATTCAGGGGTGAAACAGGGTGTCAAAGTGACACCCTGGCACCCTTGAATGTTTCCCCCATTTTACCTTGCCATTCATTCCTATGGGTCTCCAGGCCCATAGGAATGAATGGCAATTACCGAATCGGTAAATACCGATTCGGTAAATACCGAATCTTACAGATTCAGTAATTTTTACCGAAAATGTATCTACATCCCATTTACCTATTCTTAAATACCGAATCGGTAAAATTCGGTATTTAAGAATAGGTAAATTGGGATTACCTACATCTGGAATAATTAGTGATGGGAGAGGCACTCCTGACAGTATAAACAGTAAACACTTCTTTTCACAAATAATAAACATCAATTAATCACGCGTGCTGCGAAGGGAGACACACTGTCCAATGTGTGCCGGTGTATGAACATGCAAAATAATCAAGCGGAAACCGCTTGCCCTCTACGCACTGTTGCGATTTCAACCTAAATAGGTTGAATTGTTTCAACACACTTTTTTTTAACACATAAAAACTCATGAACCTTTTTGTTTGCAGGTATTAAATTTTTACTAGTATTTCAAATTCGAGAAACATGAGATTCACTTGAAAATCAGTAAATACCACGAATTCATACATTTCACAAAATGAATATGCAAATCAATGTTCGTTTCACATCATGAACAATAAAGGTTTCTTGCCCACGCTTTTTGCCCTGCCCAATGCATTTCGGGCCTGTTAGGCCCTTCCTCAGGGGCAATGCCTGCAATGAAAAGATACAGAACTGGGTCACATAAATGTCATCTGGCTCTCCAGGTGCAAAGTACATAGAATATCACTATTTTAGTTTTAATACATAAATTATCAGAAACATAAATTATCCGATGTCTGTTTATCCTACGAAATCATAATATGATCACAAAGTAAACAAATCAATACGTGGTTGCACACTCACTTGTGTTCGTGAAAGGCGTGTATGAGAGAAGGTGTGACCTCGTGAAACGCGAAGAAAGTTGAAATTGTGTTCAATCGTGCCTGAAAAAACAAGCGCTCTCGTTAAAGAGTTGTTGAAGTGAAGATGTCGGAATAGCAAACAAACTAAGGCCAGAGATAACACTTACTGCTAGAAACCACGGCGTAATGCGGTTATAGGAGCTGACGAAATCGGCAAAGTCCAAACATGCCCATACGTCTGTTCGCGTCTTTGGGAACTACCTGAGTGAAACCTGAAAAAACGTAACAGTCTAGCCTCAGTACGAGATGGTATATAAATCTAGTAAGACTTGAACTAACCGACTTATACACTTCACTATTTAACTTACGTAAATGCGTTATATCCCCGCTAAAACGGCTTGCGCCTTCTTAATGTGGCGTGATGCGGAAATGACCACAATTCACTCTAGCTATTCACGCATACCGCTGAAACAAAACGCAAACAGCGAGAATAAGTTCTACTGCATTCTATTCTTCATACATGCACTACGCGACCCCGTATAACACAAATACCTGATGTAATCCTGAAAGGGTTTAGTGCGCGAAAATCTCTCTTCCTCTCAACCGGTCACTGAATCCGGTGTTTTGGCCGGAAACGAGCACCAATCTAACGGCGACTGTCTGTGCTTATGACGCGTCAGTGTGTGTTCATAGAAAACGGACTTCGAAACCGAAGTAGATCTAAAAGACGGCTCGTGGGCGCCATGTTGCTGTGTTGTTATGACATAGAGTTGTACACAAGTAAAGTGCAACATTGAAAATACAAAATGAAATGAAAGAAATGTCATGAAAGTGCTATTCTTAATATAATCATGGAAACAGCCAGCAAACTGTGCAATCAAGTAAAATAAAATAAAGTTAGCTATGAAAACAGTCCTCCAGCGTATTAAGATGCGCAAATATCATAGAAAACAAGTTAGATCAACTCGATCATTGATCCCTTTGGGATCTTGAGTCTGTAGTTTTTTTATCCAGAAGATCTCTCTTTGTAACAGAGTTTTTGTGAGGGTTTTGCCGGGAGATGGGGCAACCACTTCTAGGATCTGGAACTTCAATTGAGCTATGGTATGCCTATTTTTTTCCCAATGTACCGCTAAACTGCTCTTGGTGTTCTTGTTTCGTATTGTACTTTTGTGCTCGGATATACGAGTCTTGGTTTTTCTCTCAGTTTTCCCCACATATAACAGTCCGCAGGGACATTTGATAGCATATATAACATTCATGGTGTTGCAATCTGCGTTGATTCTGGTGAGAATAGTTTCCCCCGTATGTGGGTGCTTGACTGTATTGGTTACAATTACATTGTTACAATGTACGCAGTTTTGGCATTTTTTCATTCCTTTGTAACTCTCCATGGTTTTTGCTGAATAAGGTTTCAATAGTTCTTTGATGTTGCGTGACCTCTTGTAGGCAAAGATCGGTTTGTTGGTAAATAGGTCTTTAAAATCAGTTTCCGTACTCAGCAATTCCCAATGGTGATGGATGCTTTTTTTGATCTCTTGTGAGCTGGTTGAATATTTTGAAACAAATACCTGTCTTTGTTGAGGCTGCTTAGTTTTTTTCTGAAACAAGGTTTCCCTAGGTAATTTGTCAGTTTTTTCTTTTGCTGTTTGTAATACCTCAATGGGATATTTTTTGGATAGGAACCTGGTATGTATTGTATCAAGGTTAGTTTGTAGGGTCTCCTCTTGGGAACAAATTCTTTTAGCCCTTAGCATCAAAGAATATGGCAGATTGTTTATCAAGTTTTTAGAATGAAAACTGTTGTATGACAAAGCTGTATTTCTGTCAGTTGCCTTGTGATAAACCTCAGTGTCAATGGTGTTGTCTCCTATTTTTACCTTTACATCCAGGAAAGGAATCACTTTCTCTTCAATACTATGCGTGAATTTGATATTCTCATCCAGAAGGTTAAGCTGTAGTATCTTTTGTTCCAACAGACTTTTAGAGTTCTGCCAAATTAAAAAAATGTCATCTATGTACCGACAGTACAGAACTGTGTTGTTTGTCCACTCATTATCTGTCAGTATATGTTGGTCTTCAAATCTTGACATATATGTATTTGCATAGGCTGGGGCCCCAGAAAAACCCATGGAGGTCCCTTTGTTTTGTAAATAATAAACATTGTCCCATCTGAAATAACTGTGGTGTAAACAAAAATGCAAAAGTTCCAATAAGAAAATCTTATTGACAGGTATGTTTTCTTGTTTCAACAGAGCCCATTCCACAGCCTCTATTCCAGCAGAGTGCGGTATAGAGGTGTATAGGGCGCTGACGTCCATGGTACATAGCAACATGCCGGGTTTTACTGTGACTCTCATTAATTTTTGTAGGAAATGAGTGGTATCCTTGGTGTAGGAATACCACGACTGTACGAAAGGTTGCAAGAACTGATCAATGAATTGGCCCAGAGGCTCGAAGATGGTGCCACATCCCGTGACTATGGGACGAAACGGTGGGTTTGAAAGATTTTTATGAACTTTTGGCAGCATGTATAGTCCTGGCTGCTTGGGAACTGTAACAGTGAGGAATTGTCTTGTTTTATTGTTGATCCATTTCATGTTTTCAGCTGTGTCTAGTATTTTATCTAATACCTTCTGAAGTTCCTTGGTGTTCTCAACAAAGGGTTGAACTTTGTGCCAACTTACCAGACCAATCCTCTTGAAATCGAAATTGACTTCTTTAAATTCATGAGAGTTTTGCGTCTAAGATATTTCTTTTCCAATCTTCCAGACCAAGCCTCAGAACTAGATCCACCTGAATGCATGGAGTTCAGACCCAAATCTGTTTTTCAAGGACCCACATCTCATAAGATCTTAGACGCTTTTGAAAATCTAGTGCTCAATGATCTTAAAAAGATAAATACCTCCAAGAAATGTCAATGGAATCTTTCCAAATATGAGAGAGACACACTACAAGAATTAGCTCAAAATCCGAGCACTCAAATTCAACAAGCTGACAAAGGGGGTGCTATTGTCGTAATGGATAAAACATTTTATGAGTCAAAAGTGATTGAGCATGTTTCTGACATGAATACATATGTCAAGTTGGATCATGATCCCACCAAGGAACTTCAGAAGGTATTAGATAAAATACTAGACACAGCTGAAAACATGAAATGGATCAACAATAAAACAAGACAATTCCTCACTGTTACAGTTCCCAAGCAGCCAGGACTATACATGCTGCCAAAAGTTCATAAAAATCTTTCAAACCCACCGTTTCGTCCCATAGTCACGGGATGTGGCACCATCTTCGAGCCTCTGGGCCAATTCATTGATCAGTTCTTGCAACCTTTCGTACAGTCGTGGTATTCCTACACCAAGGATACCACTCATTTCCTACAAAAATTAATGAGAGTCACAGTAAAACCCGGCATGTTGCTATGTACCATGGACGTCAGCGCCCTATACACCTCTATACCGCACTCTGCTGGAATAGAGGCTGTGGAATGGGCTCTGTTGAAACAAGAAAACATACCTGTCAATAAGATTTTCTTATTGGAACTTTTGCATTTTTGTTTACACCACAGTTATTTCAGATGGGACAATGTTTATTATTTACAAAACAAAGGGACCTCCATGGGTTTTTCTGGGGCCCCAGCCTATGCAAATACATATATGTCAAGATTTGAAGACCAACATATACTGACAGATAATGAGTGGACAAACAACACAGTTCTGTACTGTCGGTACATAGATGACATTTTTTTAATTTGGCAGAACTCTAAAAGTCTGTTGGAACAAAAGATACTACAGCTTAACCTTCAGGATGAGAATATCAAATTCACGCATAGTATTGAAGAGAAAGTGATTCCTTTCCTGGATGTAAAGGTAAAAATAGGAGACAACACCATTGACACTGAGGTTTATCACAAGGCAACTGACAGAAATACAGCTTTGTCATACAACAGTTTTCATTCTAAAAACTTGATAAACAATCTGCCATATTCTTTGATGCTAAGGGCTAAAAGAATTTGTTCCCAAGAGGAGACCCTACAAACTAACCTTGATACAATACATACCAGGTTCCTATCCAAAAAATATCCCATTGAGGTATTACAAACAGCAAAAGAAAAAACTGTCAAATTACCTAGGGAAACCTTGTTTCAGAAAAAAACTAAGCAGCCTCAACAAAGACAGGTATTTGTTTCAAAATATTCAACCAGCTCACAAGAGATCAAAAAAAGCATCCATCACCATTGGGAATTGCTGAGTACGGAAACTGATTTTAAAGACCTATTTACCAACAAACCGATCTTTGCCTACAAGAGGTCACGCAACATCAAAGAACTATTGAAACCTTATTCAGCAAAAACCATGGAGAGTTACAAAGGAATGAAAAAATGCCAAAACTGCGTACATTGTAACAATGTAATTGTAACCAATACAGTCAAGCACCCACATACGGGGGAAACTATTCTCACCAGAATCAACGCAGATTGCAACACCATGAATGTTATATATGCTATCAAATGTCCCTGCGGACTGTTATATGTGGGGAAAACTGAGAGAAAAACCAAGACTCGTATATCCGAGCACAAAAGTACAATACGAAACAAGAACACCAAGAGCAGTTTAGCGGTACATTGGGAAAAAATAGGCATACCATAGCTCAATTGAAGTTCCAGATCCTAGAAGTGGTTGCCCCATTTCCCGGCAAAACCCTCACAAAAACTCTGTTACAAAGAGAGATCTTCTGGATAAAAAAACTACAGACTCAAGATCCCAAAGGGATCAATGATCGAGTTGATCTAACTTGTTTTCTGTGATATTTGCGCATCTTAATACGCTGGAGGACTGTTTTCATAGCTTACTTTATTTTATTTTACTTGATTGCACAGTTTGCTGGCTGTTTCCATGATTATATTAAGAATAGCACTTTCATGACATTTCTTTCATTTCATTTTGTATTTTCAATGTTGCACTTTACTTGTGTACAACTCTATGTCATAACAACACAGCAACATGGCGCCCACGAGCCGTCTTTTAGATCTACTTCGGTTTCGAAGTCCGTTTTCTATGAACACACACTGACGCGTCATAAGCACAGACAGTCGCCGTTAGATTGGTGCTCGTTTCCGGCCAAAACACCGGATTCAGTGACCGGTTGAGAGGAAGAGAGATTTTCGCGCACTAAACCCTTTCAGGATTACATCAGGTATTTGTGTTATACGGGGTCGCGTAGTGCATGTATGAAGATTAGAATGCAGTAGAACTTATTCTCGCTGTTTGCGTTTTGTTTCAGCGGTATGCGTGAATAGCTAGAGTGAATTGTGGTCATTTCCGCATCACGCCACATTAAGAAGGCGCAAGCCGTTTTAGCGGGGATATAACGCATTTACGTAAGTTAAATAGTGAAGTGTATAAGTCGGTTAGTTCAAGTCTTACTAGATTTATATACCATCTCGTACTGAGGCTAGACTGTTACGTTTTTTCAGGTTTCACTCAGGTAGTTCCCAAAGACGCAAACAGACGTATGGGCATGTTTGGACTTTGCCGATTTCGTCAGCTCCTATAACCGCATTATGCCGTGGTTTCTAGCAGTAAGTGTTATCTCTGGCCTTAGTTTGTTTGCTATTCCGACATCTTCACTTCAACAACTCTTTAACGAGAGCGCTTGTTTTTTCAGGTACGATTGAACACAATTTCAACTTTCTTCGCGTTTCACGAGGTCACACCTTCTCTCATACACGCCTTTCACGAACACAAGTGAGTGTGCAACCACGTATTGATTTGTTTACTTTGTGATCTTATTATGATTTCGTAGGATAAACAGACATCGGATAATTTATGTTTCTGATAATTTATGTATTAAAACTAAAATAGTGATATTCTATGTACTTTGCACCTGGAGAGCCAGATGACATTTATGTGACCCAGTTCTGTATCTTTTCATTGCAGGCATTGCCCCTGAGGAAGGGCCTAACAGGCCCGAAATGCATTGGGCAGGGCAAAAAGCGTGGGCAAGAAACCTTTATTGTTCATGATGTGAAACGAACATTGATTTGCATATTCATTTTGTGAAATTTATGAATTCGTGGTATTTACTGATTTTCAAGTGAATCTCATGTTTTTCGAATTTGAAATACTAGTAAAAATTTAATACCTGCAAACAAAAAGGTTCATGAGTTTTTATGTGTTAAAAAAAGTGTGTTGAAACAATTCAACCTATTTAGGTTGAAATCGCAACAGTGCGTAGAGGGCAAGCGGTTTCCGCTTGATTATTTTGCATTACCTACATCTGGCCCATAATCGTTTTTATTCATATTTTTAACATATCGAGATATATGGGAAAATACATACTGTGAAGCATCTCAGTGGGGTTGCAAATACTGTGTATAGCGAGGAAAGCACACAAGCTCAGAAAAAATTATAATCAAAGGAATATGTAGGATACCACAATAAGCAGGATAGCCCATGACTTTCATCTCTAAAGTTACAAGCACAATTATATTTTGTTCTAGGTGTTTACTCTTTTCCAGCAGAAGCTATGAAGGTCACACCCACTGAATATTTCTTAACATTTGATAGGCTAAGGTGGAGTTAGTGGAATAAAGGCACTCTCTGCAAAAAAATATCACAGATGCTGCATGTGGAGTCATGGCATTTGCTTAGCTTTCTTCAGTCAGTTCTTCTGTTGTAGGCTTTACATAGGTTCCTCTCTTCAATAGTTTATCATTAGAAAGAGAAAAAAAACATTTAGCCTTGATTGAGCATATGGGATCTCTCTTTAAAGATGTCTTGCTAGACTGAAAATGTCCAGAGAGCGCGATAGTGTCAGTAGTTTTCAACAAATACAACACACTACACTGTTATAATTGTCCCCACTTATCCCTGGTCGTTTTGCTGGAATTTAGGGGCCCATTAGGATGGCCGGCGGATTGCCCCAGCCAGGCCAGCGGTAGTCACCGCCGGCCCGACAGGGGCAATCCGCCCACCATCCATACTGCAAAGACTCCCTGCCATATTAGGATGGCTGGGGGGTCCGCGGCAGACGGAACGACCCTCCGCTGCTTTTCAGCTGGTCGACTCGTCGACCAGCGGAAAACAAGATTAATCTGGTGGTGGTGTCTGCAAGACACTGAAAGGCATGTGGTCTTTGCCTTTGGGGGCCGTAGCAGGCCCCCAGGATGTTGGGAGTGGGGGAGTGCACCTATGGTACCCCCTGCATTTACATGCACAAGTTGGCAGGCACCGCGCGGTGCCTGTCGCGTTGTGCATGCAAATGCACAACGTGCATTCCCAGCACTGTGACGGGCGGTGCTCACTGCTGGGAATAGGGTTTGCCACCGCCACGGTGGTGGTGGCATACTAATTTCAGGTGCTGGACCGCCGCACCCCTTGCGGACGGTCCCGCATTCCGTGACGGTGGCTGGCAGACTTTCTCCGCCCGCCATTGTAATGGAGCCCTTAGACTCTTCACTTTGACACAGTCATTCAGTATCACAGTGTATGTGCTTTCCTCTACACATGTACTGTAAAATTGGTTTAACCCAAATGGCTTCTTTAACTTTTCAATTAGATCATGGTAGGTTGGCTCAGAAACAGCAAAAGTTGTATTGAAGGTAATTGTTATACTTGTGCTGCTGAGTGTAATTTCACCACCCACATGTATGACAGAAATGTATTCCACACTAAAACAACATTGTGACCTGGCAAAGCTGCTGTCCTAAAAACCTTGCATTAACACATCACGTCAGGTGTTTTGCTATGCAGGAAGCCTACTTGTATACATTAACACCAGGACTCTCCAGTCCTTGTACCATTCTTTACTTATGGAGATAACAATCTCCCTGACACAATAAAGAACAGAGAAATCCTGGACCCCTACCACCCTCCTCCTCCTGGGAGTACTTAACCAGTACCTACCCAGAATTCTGCCTATTCTTTATTCTGTCTGCCAACAGAATGGGATGAGTGTGCTGGGTGCTTCTTCTGCTGCAGGTCTTATGAAGGTTCCTGTTAGACTGCTGGGCCGTCCTCAGTGGGCTGAGTGGTGCTTTCTTACCTGCTGGGCTTGCCAAGAGGAGTGGATGTTGCTGGCCTGTCCTTACTGGCTGGTGCACCGGCTCTCCCAATCTATTCCGGGTTGTAGAGCTCTACTTCCAAAGGCTGGGCTGGGTGGAAGATGCACTGCGGTGGCTGGATGGCAGCTCAGGGACTGAACTGGTGGTACCCCTGTACCTGGTGGCCGGATTGCTCCTGGATGGCTTCTGCCCAGGCGCTAGGGCTACTGCGAAACACCTGGGCGAGCTGTTGGGGCCTTCTTGGGGCTGATAGTGTGGTGTGGAGTCTGCTGGCCCCATTGGTGAGTACTACGTAGTGGTTTTTCATTTACTTTTTCTTTGCTTTCTCGACTGTGGGTACCCCTTTGTTTTGGTGTTCTATGTTTTCAAGTTCTTATGGCGTGTTGCACATTGCGTTTGTTTCCCTGTATGTATGGATTTATGTGTCCCTTTTTGTCACACGCTAGTGGGCCCTTTGTGTTCCCTTTCACTGCCCTGGGCCTTTGCTCTGACCGTATGTTGCCTGCCTTTAGGGGGCTGTGCTCGTGGTGCGCGCATGGGTTGGCTAGTGGGGGCATTGGTGTGGTAGCCCTGGTGGTCAGGAGTTTGCCGGCCCAGAGGGTGTGTATGTGTTGCGATTCTCCCACTGCTTCTTTCACTTCCTTTCCATAAGGAATGATTTTGCACGCTCTTGGGGGTCTTGTTGTTACCCTTCGTCGGTTGTGCTCATCTCTGGCCTTGCTTTGCGGCTGCCCTTGGGTGGTGGGCCATGCTCGGGGTGTCCCTGGTGTGCCTGACTGCTGTTGAGCCGGTTTTGGCTTTGCCCTGGTGCTCTGGCTTTGGAGCATGCAGGGGCTGTCTGGTGTGGCCATTGGTTCTGACAAGGGAATCTTGCTAGTACCATTTCGAATGAGCAAGTTTGTGAAGATTTATGGTAAAGTGAGAGAGTATGTACTTCAAAAGAGGATTCATTGTAAATACTGAGCCACAATTGGGCCTACAGAATTCTCCAATCATTACCAACTGCACAAGATAAGGATGACACCTCACCACAATCTTAGAACATTCTGTGAGCTGGGAAAACACCTGAAAGAAAATCCTGACAGATCACTGCTGTCGGAAGAAGCTTGAGTATGTGCTGTTAAAGGGATTGCGTTTTGAGGAGAATTGATCCAGGATTAAACCAACAGAATTTCCCAATCATTGCCTATTGCAAAGGGCAAGAATGACACCTCACCTCTGTCACCATCACAGGACATTCTTGGACCTGGAAGAACACCTTATGGATGAAAAGGATCCTACCTGATAGTTATTGAGGGAAGAAGCTTGTAGTACACCTGCCCTGCCTTGAAACCTAGGAAGTGGAACTGCTGTCTAATTGTCATCTTGCTGGCTTCTTGTTCACTGCTACAAAGACACAACAGTCAGAGAAGGCATCCATCCTCAAAAGAAGGTCTGGCTGACTAGTTGTAAGTGGACTGCATTGAAACTGTTGAGTTCCCTAGCTGGAGACAGAGAGAGTGCTTGAGCCTCTTAAGACATAGTCCCAGGTTAAAGCTTATTTGGCCCTCTCTGGATATTACAGGAGATCCTGTAGGGGTATAGGAATATTGTTGTACCTTTAAATGAGAAGACTTCCATGATGCAAACTTAGAAAGTAATCTGGAGAGCAGAGTTCCTGAAGGCCTTTGGTAACTGGAAGGATGGTAAGTGCTCTGCACCAGTGCATTAAATACCTGGTTTCAGCAAAGAGACTGTGGTGGGACAACTGCTTTAGGGCATGACATTGCACTATGATCTTGCAGCTTAATGACGAAGGCAGGATAAGCCAGTATTGTTCATCAGTAGATGGCTGCTATCCAGTATAAGTACCATGGCCATTGAGAGAGAAGCTGTTTCGGTTGTGTTGTCCAAGAAGAAATTGAGATAATAAATGTTTGGAACTCATTTATGCGTTCAGTCAGACCACATGCCCCAAAGATGATTGATGGAGAAATGGGGAAAGAGTCCTAAACTGTAGCAGAAGTCCCTACCCTTACAGTCAATGACTTTTATAAGGCCACACTAACCTGGCACTGACCACTTCAATGGTAATGTTTTTCCAGCTTTTCTTCCTTGGTGCTGAGTTCTTCCAGGAGGATGGTGAGACTCTTCGCTACGCTATACTGGAATTGGCCTTTGGAAGTTATAACATACTTGTTGATTTTGCTGGTGTTAGGGCCCTGCCCTGCCCTGCCATTTAGTCTCACAACACCTATGCTTATTTCCTAAACATGTACTGTCAATTTGGCCAAACAGCTTATTTAACTTCCCAGTAAGGCCATGATAAGCTGATGTAGAAGATGCATCAGAGACATGGAAGTTAGAAATTATATGTGGTGTGCAGGGTGTATTTTTTCACCACTCACATACGTAAATGACTATTATGTATGGCGACAAGAAGCAACATTCTGTCCTGGCTAGGCATATGCAGGCTTTCTATCTAATGCATATGAATATTTTGTTTAGAAAAGCATGACAATATTTTAGGTAGATATTTGTAAATGTTTCTGTGTGCAAGCATCATTGTGCACAGATAATACACATGGACACACAATCTACATACACCTCATCCGTGCACCTCTCCATAGAGGCAATAACACCACTAGTTATGTGTGACATCTTCAGTAAGTCCAGAATGTTAGGCATGCACGATTTGACATGCTGAGGCATTTTAGCCCAAACTTGCATTGATTGAAGCAAAAGTAGAAGCCTTAAAAGGCAGCGAAAATGAAAAGCCACAACTAGCTGAAGGTTTCCAACACAATAGTGGATGGATGGAAAAAAACATACACTTTCTCCTGGTGAACTGGTCAGGACACAAGATGCCACATACATGCGGCTAAGGCATTGATGTAGGGACCATACATTTGAGTCCTAACATGGAACTCCATTCATTTGGAATGTAGCAACGATGATTCTTACACATGGACTTCTGTGGAAATAATGTGATTTTTGTGTGTGTGTACTTACCTGTCATTCTTGTTACCCCACAATTGGATTATTGACCACTTGTGCATTTAAGCCCTGATGAATTGAATTGAACGAAATGCGTTGGCTGGATTTTTTTTGATACAATTGAAATTAAGGAGAATACAAAACATAAAGGAACATTTGACCATTTATCATATCTTTTGGGAAAAGAAAACTTGGTGGTGCACATTTCCTAAATCATCAATTTTTCGGTGTGCAGTCTTATATCAAATTATTTTTATAGTCTTACCTTATGTCAGAATATCGTTGACCAGAATATCGAGTAATATCGCCTGTAAGGTAAGTAATATTGAATTCCTTAATATCGAAGTTAGTAATATTGAAGTAAGGAATATCGGTTGCAATAATATAAATGTTAATAATATTGACATGTATAGTAATGTTATGTATTATAGTATGTATTTTATATGTATGTGATTAACATTTATTGTTATGTTTTTTATTTATTTTTAAATATATGCATTACATGTTTAGAAGTTATAAAAAAAATTTAAAGGTAATTTATTGTTTTCGAATTGAAGTGGGTTGTTGTGGATTTACAGGGGAATAGGGTGGGAAGTAATTTAATTATAGTAAATTAAATAATATTTTTTTGTAAATTATTAAGGGCCAGATGTAGGTAAATTAAATTTACCAACTCCTACATACCGAATTTTACAGATTCGGTGTTTTGGAATCGGTAAATGAGATGTAGGGAAAAAGTTGGTAAAAATGACTGAATCGGAAAAATTCGGTAAATGTCACGGAATCGGACATTTTACCGATTCGGTAACTACCGAATCGGTTAATACCAAATCGGAGAGTCAAAATACAAGCAATTGAGGATTCAACCAATCATGTGCATCCACCCCACCCCACAACCAAGCATCTGAGGAACCAATCAATCCTGTGCATCCACCCCACCCCTCTACCTGGAAGTGGCCACACCTATGCAGGTGCAGACAATCAAAACATTCTGGAGATCTGTGAGCAACTGAGCTACTGGCTGTACTGAGCTAAGCAGAACTGCAGGATGGCATCCCATGAGTCACAGAAGGAAGGAGCAGATAGAAAAAGAAAAATTGAAGTTCAGCACAAGTGAGCTTCAGGTGCTCGTGGAGGAGGTGGTCAAAAACCACACCCAGCTTTTTGGGAAATAGTCCCTGCAGGTAGCAGAGGCTGTAAAACGGAAGACCTGGCTGGAATTCCAGGCGAAGGTGAATGCCATGGGGTGAGCCCATGCAAAATCGATGATTTAAAGAAATGCTGGAATGATCGCAGGATCATTACCAAAAAGAAGCTGGCAATGCAGAAGAAAGAGGCCATTGCCACTGGGGGAGGAGGAAGCAGGGCACCTGCCATCACAGACCTGGAGCAGCTGGTTGAGTCCACCCTGGAGCCCAAGAGTGTGTTTGGGATCGGGGATGCTGACAGCTCAGCCAGAGCTGCAACAAAACAAGGTAAGGAGCATGCCCAGCAATCCCCCCCCCCATCCCCAATGTGGCTATGTGACTCACACTCCAGTCCAGGTTTTGAGATACACCAGCAATGCATCATGGGAGAGGTAGTCATTGAAACATCCATCATGTCAGTCATCACACAAAACAACAAGGGATGCCACACACATAATCCAGGAGCAGTTGAGGACATTGAGATAGTGTGATTTAATAGTGAAATACAGGTATGCAGCACCACTGAGCTATTGTCCATATCTGTCCACAAGAGAGTCATCACGCAGGACAACGCAGGAGAAGGTGGGAAGGGCACCCCGTAAGGGAAGGAGTGAGGATGCCCACCCGAGTTCAGGCCCCAGCACTGAACAACCACCCGTGCCAACACCACAGGCAGCTTCACCACTAGAGCAAGCCACAACAGCACAGCCAGCATCACCACTGCTGCATGAATCTCCACAGCAGGATTGCCAAGCACAGTCAGCCTCACCAGCCTCAAATTCATCAGTAGTGGTAAGGCCCATGAGGCCTGCTGTACCCACTCTCCATGTCATGGAGACGTCCTCTGATGACGAAAGGGAGGGTGACACCACAACTCCTCCAATGGAGTCAACCGATGCTGTGCTGGAGTCCAACTCTGAGGGTGGGCACACAGGTGCAAGACACCGTAGGGTCCGGGAGAGCAGCACAAGTTGGCAGGGTGAGGGGGTCTTGTGCGGGCTGGAGGCTACCATGATCAAAGTGCAGCACCTGCAGGCAAAGGCCATACTATCAGTGCAAAGACTGATGCGGCACTTGAATCATAACATCAGCAATATAGACCGGGGCATCAGCTGCATGGCGGAGAGCATGGGGGAAATGGCAGAGGGAATTCGGGACATGTCCCAGTCCATGATGGCTCTCTGCAACAAACTTGATGAGGACCGGGCAAGAAGGCACAGGGGGAGGCAGTACATGCAGCAGCACACCAAGGGGGTGAACCGTCTAGCAATGGCCACTTCCCTGCTATGCAGGCGCTCTGTGTCAATGCAGGAGGGGCTCATGCACTGCTGCACTGGTGTCACCAGGGGGATGGGGAAGGTGACATCTGCAATGGAACTGCTGCTGAACACCCAATCAGCAAACACTGGTGCTCTAGGTCTGGGGGAGAGCGAAGAGAATACTAGCAGGAGCAGCAATAGTACACCTGTACCTGAACCCCGGAGGAGCAGCAGGCGCAATTCTGCAGTCCCAGAATCACCAGCCAGTGTGGAAAGCCAGCTGCAGACATCAAGCACTGTAGTGCGTGGGCACAGACATTGCTGCTGCCCACACCTTCATTAACATTATTTGGGTGAAGTAACCAGTGACTAACAATTAAGGTTGTAACAAATTTGACTGGCATGGTGTGCTATTTGCAGAGTGACGTAGTGTGCAGTTATTAAACTACGTCATGCACTTGCAACGCCTGGCTGTGTCTCCTTACCTACTTAAAAATAGTTGCGTGTGATTTCTGCCCGTCTCAGTCTCCCATCTGTTGCTAGTGTGAAAGTTGACGAAATTGATGTACATAGACAGCATTCATTTCCCTTCTTCTCCCACTCCTCTCCCTGTGGGCACCATGGATACTGTAAATTATTGACCGTATCACCCTGCCAGTAAGAGCCCGTACCCCTATGCATATGTACAGCCATTCTAGGCACCATGGCCTTTTTACCCATTGGAATCCCCGGCTTCCCTCCTGCGCGTATCTTGCACCCCCTCTCTCATGTATAGACCATGAAACCCTTTCCCTTTGCGCGATCCTGATGTGAAAGGCAACCCTCCTGCTTGACCCAGGCATTCCCCATTTCCCTCTCGAAGAAGCATCCTTCGCCTCAGCTGACATAGCCCCCCCCAGCTGTATCTGACTGCCCCTGTTCTCTCATGTACAGGTCATAGGATCTCTCTCTCTCTCTCTGTGCGACTCTGGCCCTGCGCGCACCCTGACCCCCTCCTTCTCCTCACATGAGCAAGTCATAAACCCTCTTCTTCCGCAAAGCCCTGTCCTTGAGAGTCACGGCCGCGCCTGACCAACACCTCCTTCCCTTCCATGAATGCCCCTCTGTTGACAAGCCTTCCCTCCGCGCTCGATTGTCCACATGGCATGAATACCACTCCTTTGATGACCCCTTCCCCCGAGTCCGGCTGACCACACATGTCCGAGGCCATCGCCTAAGCCAGGAGATACCATTTACTGCCCTTATTGTATGCCTAGCCACCCCACCCCCTGGGCCATGATCAGGCGTACACATCCTACGAAACACTCAGCTGCGTGATTGCCCTCCCCTCTTATCAGCAGGTCAAGGGTCCCCATTGTGAACGTATGTGGAGTAGGATCACCACGAGGATTATAGGGATGTCTTTCTTTTGCGTCATACTGTCCTGATTGTTTTATCAAGTGTTTTGTAAGATATAAAAGCAAGAGTCTCAGCTCACTTGTTAGAGCACCTCCAGAAAGACACTGTGTTTCGTGTCCGAAATGACTGGCTCTCCTCATGAGAATTAAAATCTGTTCTTGATTCCTGCTTCCAGCGCCCGTCTCTTTATTTGGTAATTATTCAACATGGGAACTAAGAGGCGGTTTGCGCCAGCGGCCTGGGCATCGATAGCAATGCGGGCTCATTTTCCACAATTGGCGTCCCAACGCGGGGTCCATCAGTGACATAAGGTTCGGTAAGAGAGATCCAGACGAAGAAGTGAACATCTAAATGATCGGGGTATGCCTGCCTTGAGAGGGCCCTCGCCCGGCTGCCGATCGACAGAACTTCACCAATTCTGAACGGACCTCTCTCGAGTGACCTATTGTCCTGACTGGAATCCCATAGGAATGCTACATGGAGTAAGAGAACGATCGGGCGCTGGGGGAGGGAGTCGAAGAACTGTCCGTATGGTCCGGTCCGGGTAAGATTAAGTAGGGTGTTTTTACGCCTGATTGGTAGGGTGGCTCTATCCACCTGATTGATTGATTGTTTGTATTGAAAGTCGGTATTTGTATACTGATATTGTTGGTATTGGTTCATTTAGCTTTGAAGGCTACTTGACATATTGGTTCTCTTTTGAGAACGAGACATTCTCTGTTTGCAAACAGCGGCGAATAGGAACGTCGTCCCTCTTTGCAGATAGAGAAGGGTAGGTAATGCAGACTTTTGTCCCCGGTGTAATCCGTCATGCCTACTTTTCTCCCCACTGATTGTTTAAAGTCGATTAATAATCGATTGTTGCTTGAAGTCGATTATAATTGATTGTTGTTTGAAGTCGATTAATAATCGATTGTTGCTTGAAGTCGATTATAATTGATTGTTGTTTGAAGTCGATTAATAATCAATTGTTGCTCTTTGAGATCTTCCCTGTCCACAAACAGAGACGAATAGGAATATTCTGTTCCCTTTATGGATAGCGAAGGGCAGGTAATGCAGACATTTGTCCCCGTTGTAATCCGTCATGCCTGTTTTTCTCCCCATTGATTGGTTGGTTGCCTGGACATTGTTGTCCCAGGAATTGTTTCGTTTGAGGTATTTTCTATTTGCAAACAACGTGAAATAGAAATATTCTGTCTAGTCTTTGCAGGTAGAAAAGGGTAGGTTATGCCCCTTTGTGAATTCGTCAGTCCTACCCACTCCCCACTGGTTGGTTATTGGGGGGTAGCTCGCATGGTCCGCCCAGGAGACTACCCTTATGGAGGACATATGCTCCCCGCTCATGGGCCATTTAGTAGAAATAGACCGACTGGTCCGTCCAGGAGGCTACCCTAGTAAATGGAAGTACATCGCTCGGTCCGTCCAGGATGATACCCTAATGAAGGAATATATGTTCCCCTTTTGATCGATAATCTCGTTCCACCCCGGACCATTTATTGGAGGGAACTCGTCTGGTCCGTCCAGAAGTACCCCCTAGTGAAAAGGACGCATAAAAAATATGAAGTGATCACCGTTCCCTACTAACAGAAAGCTTTAGCTCGAAACACGCTAAGGAAGAGAAAGAAAAATAAAAAGAAATCAGGCTAAGTCAGTAACCCCCTGATGAGCTTTTGACTTCACTAAAAATAAGAAACATTAGAAATAGTTCGTAGTAAGAAATATAAAATGGCGAAAAGGTTTGATAGCAGAAAATAGCCACGAGGTAGCTAGGCTTCACTGCCTATTCCTGCTCCCAACATGTCTGCCTCATTTCCCACCACGCCCAAATAACGGTCACATGAAATAGAAAGCAAATCAATAGGTACCTACCCCCATTCCGGAAGCTCCCGAAGTGCAACGGGTCCGCGGTTACGCCCATCCGGAAGGCGAGGCCTCGAGGCACGAGGGGCTTGCCTGGCCACGGTCAGGAGGAGATGATGTTGGGCAGGCGGTCCAAAGAATGGCAGAGACCTCTCCTTCTCTCCTCTCCTGCTGCCCTGCAGGCCACGGGGGGGGGGCTGTCTTGCCTCAGCCACCGACCACCCCCCCCCTTCTGTCTCTCGCCTGGTCCGACCCACAAAGAAGGCCGAAGCCAGGGGCGAGAACGGCGGCAAATCAAGTAGTCCCGCCACATGTCAAATTCCTGGATAATTACAGGTAGTGCCGCCACATGTCGACGCCTGGACAGTTCCAGGTAGTCCCGCCACATGTCAAGAGAAAAGGGGGGGCTGTCTTGCCTCAGCCGCCGACCACCCCCCCCCCATCTTCAATGGCTGGCACGGCCAATATCGAAGCGACGGAGCCGAGGAACGGCGCGGGGTCGCTGGAAGGGGGAGGTGACGCGAACGAACCTCCCCCACCTCCCTCCAGGTGGAGGCTTCCAGCGACACCCCAATGCTCTTACTTAAAGAGGGTCAACATCAAAAAGCGGTCTTCTGCCCGGGACGGGCACACGCTCCATATCGTCTCTCCTCGACCTTGAAGATTCTATAAGAGCCGGGGGGCACCCCGATCCCTCCTCATGGGTGCCCCCGCCCCCTTCACTG
This sequence comes from Lissotriton vulgaris, assembly GCF_964263255.1. NCBI lineage: Eukaryota > Metazoa > Chordata > Amphibia > Caudata > Salamandridae > Lissotriton > Lissotriton vulgaris. The sequence continues at coordinate 916,833,826 of NC_141687.1, forward strand.
GGAACCACGACATCGGAGCAACTCCTGCCGGCACCAGCCTCGGATTGGAAATGGCTAAAATGCAGCCACGGCACAGACTTGTTCAGTTCCGGAGGAACACCAGAATGACCCGGTAGGAAAATTGTTGCCGCCCTTCCCACTCTTTGACTCATGGTCCATATTTGTTAGACTGTTAACCACATAGCACAAGACTTTTTGAACTGCCAACGGAAAGTTCTGGGCCAACCATGCGAGACTAGAGACACTCTGACTGTGCTGGAACTTGCCTGACCCCACCCAAAATGGCGCCGACACAAAATGAGACGTTTTTAATGAACTTTGTTGCACCCTGATTGCGCAAGCTTTTTGCCCCGAGATATATATAACGTTTTGGATAATGAAAGTAGATATGAAGGATATTGAGTATGTGCTTGGACAATGAATTGACTTAGGGTGTTTACTGATTATGAGTTGGAAAATGAATTGGTGTAATTTAGGTAATGAATGAACATTGGATAATGTATTTATGAATTTATTAGAGATGAATTACTGACATGCATCATGTTTGCTCTGTAGGGGAGTTTAATACGATTTTATTGCACTGCCGCACTTTATGCAATGAACTACCACCAGCTTTGTTCTTCCTATGTACAGTTCCAATCTGCTCCGTGGCTGGTCCACTGGGTTGTAGGCCTGTATTTATACGTCAACACTTTTTATTAAAAGTATTTTGAAAACGAAAGCATAGTTGTAGCGGTTGCATTAATGAGTTTTGAATGTATTACTACTGTGAGCAACGAGAAAGTATGATGAAGGTTAAAGGTTAAAAAGGACCCGATATTTAGCAGCCACACTATGTGTCACAGGCAGCCGGAAAAGTGCTTTAGAAGCCCTAAAAACGACACCATAGAAATGCCACCTGACCGCCACCCTTGTACCCGATCAAAAGGGGTTACGACCAAGTAACTCATGTAGATACGCAGATCGTCAATGATTATCTGTCTGACATTTCTGGTCCCTCTGGGCTTAAACGCCGTGATGGTAGAGAAATGCACTGCGTGGAGATAGGTCGAGTATGTGGTAGGTAAAAACATTTCCGGATTACTGCATGCTGATGAGGTTTGAATATTGCCCCCCCCACCCCTTCTTTCTCCTCCCTTCTGCAGGTCACGTCGGAACCCTGGCTGATGTATGGAAGAACGATGACCGAACCGCCAATGAGAAGGGGAAGAAGGGAATATGAGCATGGTCCTTATGACAAATAAAAGTTTTTAAAAGACGTAGACTTAAACATGACTGTTCCTCCTTAGAACATAGCAACTGGAGGATGGACTGACATAGAAATTGGACAGGTACTGAATGACGAAAAATTGACTAGAAACGACGCGTTAAATAATGTAACTGGACGTTTTTGACTAGGTAGGGAAAGGACAAAGAAAAATATACGGGTAAGGGTTATCACGGCACCACCCGTCTGGGAAGTTAGAAATGTTGCTGGTGTTCAAAATGCACTGCCCCCCCTTTTTTTCGCACTCTTATAGATGTAGCCAAGCTGTCCGACTGTTCTCCCGATCAATACTTGCCGTTGCCTCAGCCCGGAGAACTTCCCACCAAAGGAAGGAACTGAAATAATGGTTTAAAATCCAACCATGGGTAAATAGCACAACCAGGCTAATTTCTGGCCGACCAACGACTGAGGTGTAAGTATTGGCAATTGGGAACGCTGGCCGACATAACTGGCGAGAAGGAAAAGGAGGGAAGGGTAGAAAGAGCTAAGCACATAGATAAATAAGATAGTAAAGATACGTAGGATATAATATGAATTTTGTTGGCCACCTGTTGTTTCCTGTCCTGTCGTGAATGTCTTATATATGTGTAATGCATGTGCTGTCTTCCCTGTCTGAGTTTGTGTGTGTGTAATGTACGGATTTATGTCTTCCCTCTGTCTGTATTTGCATGTTACCTGACCCTTGCTGTTCTGTGTTGTGAGCGCACTAAATGACCTATTTTCGTACACGTCTCTCTCTCTCTCTCTCTCTCTCTCTCTCACCACCCCCTTATCTCTCTCTCTCCCTCTCTCTCTCTCTTTACATGTCATACGTGTACCGAATGGCTCGTTTAGATTGCGGACGACTCTCACTCTCTATGAGAGTCTCCCTATTTTCCCTCCCTCTTTTTGGTAAAATTGTGCCCCACCGGCACCAGTCTGATTTGATACTTATTGAACGCGGAGGTGTTCAGCGAAATTGACCGAAATAAAAATGATTGTAACTTGCCATATTACTACCTCTCCTTTCTACAAAAATAGATGAACTTGAATTGGCTGAAAAGGAAAGGACAGGTAAGACGGCTAAGGTCCCCCAAATCTGGCTATTCATAGGGGAACTGTATGTCAATGGCACCTTATGTCTGTTCTTCAGAGACGAACGCCAACGTCTAGATTGACACCCAATGCCCAGATTGCCCCACCCCTTCGCACCCAAGCGCGAGCGCCCGAAGTATACCCTCCCCATTTGATAGACCCCAGCTGCTGTCCCGGATATAAACATAATGACCATGAGTAGCTGTTGACCCTTGAGGAAATCTTGTTTTACCCGACTGTCGATGATGGCACCCCCCCGCCCTGTCTGAAAATGTTAGCCAGTCCTGAAGGGAAATGCTCTGTAATGTTGAATATGATGTAACGCACAGTTGATGGAAATGTCATTTATCCTCACGTGAGTTATAAACAGGACAATGAATAAACCTGCCATAAACTCAGTAGGAATGCTGCCACATGCACTGCTTGGTAATGGACCTCTGACTGTGACCGATGAGCATAAACTCTCAAATGCGTAGAATTGAGGGAGGAATTCATATGCGTAGATGTCTTCTTCTGCCATTTCTCTAAAACGTTGTCTTGTACCTATTCAAAGATTCACGATCACCGAAGGAGATGGGTCAGATGTGACGTTCAGCCTGACTGCAGATCTTGGGACATGTATGACATCGACCAGAGGTGGAGCTGCAGAGCAACAAGACACGGGACGAGACCGCAATTTCAACGTGGAAAATGAAAAATTACGGGCCGCCTTGAAGCCCTCCGACTGCTAACCCACGTGTGCCTGGAGTCTCCGTCCGCCTTCTTTGGGCCCGATTGATGGGCCTGCCTGCTTGTTATCCTTTGCTCCCTTGGTCCCTTTTGTGTGTCCCAGGAACTCTGACCCAACTCCGCGCTCTCTCTCCCCTATCGACTATTTGAACTACATTCACCCTCTTTTCCACGTGACTTTTTGCCAAAGGAAAGAACTGCATTCATATGAGAATAGGGTGTTGCCACAGAACTATAGGTGCCGAGCATAAGGCGCCGCCGAACGGATTGTTTAGGGAACAGGACTGTGGTCTAACAGCAGAGGACTGACCGCACCCTGCAACGCGTAAGGATAGAACCGAGCTGGACCTATAGCTCCACCGCCGGTGCTCAACAGCGCCAACGAAAGTACTCGGATTAGAGCCTACCAGTGATGGCTCGCTGATAAAAAAGACACTGTGACGAAGAGATCTTGTGTATTGAACTGAATTCCGCTCTCAACTACCTGGTCAAAACTGTTCATTGGTCACATTTTTAAGTCAGAAAGATTTATGCTATGTAGTGCGTTTATTTGTCAGGAACACAACGAAAATGTAATTTCCTATGTACTGCATTCTTCCCATCACCTTAACTGTCTATGATTGTACGCCACATGTTAGTATCGACAAAGTGCTAATTCATCAACGATGCTTGTCTACCTGTAATCACATCAGTTGCAAAAATGACTGCTGTTATGTAAAAAGGGGCGACTGTGAAAGTTGACGAAATTGATGTACATAGACAGCATTCATTTCCCTTCTTCTCCCACTCCTCTCCCTGTGGGCACCATGGATACTGTAAATTATTGACCGTATCACCCTGCCAGTAAGAGCCCGTACCCCTATGCATATGTACAGCCATTCTAGGCACCATGGCCTTTTTACCCATTGGAATCCCCGGCTTCCCTCCTGCGCGTATCTTGCACCCCCTCTCTCATGTATAGACCATGAAACCCTTTCCCTTTGCGCGATTCTGATGTGAAAGGCAACCCTCCTGCTTGACCCAGGCATTCCCCATTTCCCTCTCGAAGAAGCATCCTTCGCCTCAGCTGACATAGCCCCCCCCCAGCTGTATCTGACTGCCCCTGTTCTCTCATGTACAGGTCATAGGATCTCTCTCTCTCTCTCTCTGTGCGACTCTGGCCCTGCGCGCACCCTGACCCCCTCCTTCTCCTCACATGAGCAAGTCATAAACCCTCTTCTTCCGCAAAGCCCTGTCCTTGAGAGTCACGGCCGCGCCTGACCAACACCTCCTTCCCTTCCATGAATGCCCCTCTGTTGACAAGCCTTCCCTCCGCGCTCGATTGTCCACATGGCATGAATACCACTCCTTTGATGACCCCTTCCCCCGAGTCCGGCTGACCACACATGTCCGAGGCCATCGCCTAAGCCAGGAGATACCATTTACTGCCCTTATTGTATGCCTAGCCACCCCACCCCCTGGGCCATGATCAGGCGTACACATCCTACGAAACACTCAGCTGCGTGATTGCCCTCCCCTCTTATCAGCAGGTCAAGGGTCCCCATTGTGAACGTATGTGGAGTAGGATCACCACGAGGATTATAGGGATGTCTTTCTTTTGCGTCATACTGTCCTGATTGTTTTATCAAGTGTTTTGTAAGATATAAAAGCAAGAGTCTCAGCTCACTTGTTAGAGCACCTCCCGAAAGACACTGTGTTTCGTGTCCGAAATGACTGGCTCTCCTCATGAGAATTAAAATCTGTTCTTGATTCCTGCTTCCAGCGCCCGTCTCTTTATTTGGTAATTATTCAACATGGGAACTAAGAGGCGGTTTGCGCCAGCGGCCTGGGCATCGATAGCAATGCGGGCTCATTTTCCACACTAGCGGTGCTCCTGTTGCGTAGGACTCTGACTGTTCAAGGCCATCATCAATGTCCTCATGAAGAGTTATTTCAACTTCTGTGCCTCTTTTTGTGGCAAGGTTGTGCAGCATAGCACAGGTTGCAATGATTTTACAGCAGATGATGGGTGTGTACTGCCGTGCACCTCTGCTTTTGTGGAGGCAGCGGAACCTGCTTTTCAATAGTCCAAAGGTGCGCTCCACAACGTTGCGTGTTGATCTGTGTCCCACGTTGTATCGTCTCTCACTCGGGGTAGATGTATTCAGGTAGGGGGTGAGGACAAAGGACCACACAGCATAAGCGCTATTGCCTAGGTGGAAAAGAGAGTGCCATTAGTTAAATACTGAAAATACATTCAGCTGCAGTATCTATCAGGGTGTGTCACAGTGATTTACCCAGCAGGTATCATTCCCCAAATTCTCCAGCAGCAAGGCGTGTGTAGATCCCACTGTTCTGGAATAAGTAGGAGTCGTGGGTGCTCCCAGGGAATTTGGCCACAATGTCAGTAATTATGTTGCCAGCATTGCATATCACCTGCACATTTATTGAGTGGGTGGACTTTCTGTTCCTGTAGATGTATTCTGTGGCTGCAGGAGGGCAGATTGGAATGTGTGTCCCATCAATACAGCCTATGACGTGAGGGAACTGTGCCAGTTGATAGAAGTCAGTCTTGGTCTTTAACAGTTCCGCATGTGTGTCAGGGAAGCTGATGGAATGATGCATTCTCTGCATCATGGCCTCCAGGAACTTCCGTAAGAAACGGTACAGGCAGCTCTGGGACACCCCACCTACCGCAGCTATCACCCCCTGGTAATTCCCAGATGCAAGCAGGTGTGGGCTACAGTACACCTGCACATGGGGTGGGATGGCGTGCGCCCTTGGTGTTGGGTGCTGCAGGGGTGGGTGCAGGTCCCTAATCAAGTCCAGGATGGTGTGGGGGTGTAGCCTGTACCTTTACAAGATCTCTGCCTCAGTAAGTTGAAAGAGTGTGATCCGCTGTCTGTAGACGTAGCCGCCTTGCTATCACATAGAATGCCATCATTCTGGTCACACTGTTGCATTTTGGGGCCGTTTTATAGCCTGCACCTGGTTACTACCTGTTTTCACTCCATGATAATTACAGACTCTTAATTACCGTATTTCATGGAATTCTGTATTTTAGGAGTTTCCTACATCTCGATTCACATTTTTTACCATTTCTTATTTTCCGATTCGGTAAACATGAATTCTGTATTTTCTAAATCGGTAAATACCGATTCGGTAAATTCCGAATTTACCGGATCAGACTTTTTTGGGCTCCTACATCTCAATATCCCAATACCGGTCAGTAAGGGTCAAAAATACCGAATTTCAGCCTTTACCGACTGGTATTGGGCTACCTACATCTGGCCCTCAATATTTTAAATCTCTTTATTGAAATTTCAACATACACAAAAATAATCTCATAGGTTTAGGCGTCATTTCATTAACATTGCTTAGCCTATGACCTAAAAAGGTCAAGCCCGGTACACAAGAACAACAATGGGTTTGTACCAAAGTAGGATAACCTTACATAAACTAAAATTAGACGGGAGAAGAAAAAACAAATACAAAACATTGTAAACACCCCGCCCCCACCCTTCCTCTCCACCCGCCACCTGTGTTCCATGTCCACTACCCAGGCTGTCCAAACTGTACCCATATCTCCAGGGGCACTCATGTAATGTGTGAAGCATATAAGTTAGGGGTCCCATGGTGTTTGCGGAGAAAGGGGTAAATATTTTAAATTACAATTTGCGTTTTAGTTCTGTAGCGGGTTGTGGGTTTATAGGGAAATAAGGTGGGAAGTAATTTAATTATAATAGATTAAATAATATTTTTTGTAAGTTATTAATTATTTTAAGTAGATTTTTGTGTTTTTGTTTCATAGCGGGTTGTGGGTTTATAGGGGAATCGAGTGGTAAGTAATTTAGTTTTAATTAATTAAATAATTAATTAATTAATTACTTAAATAATATTTTAGTATTTAATATTGTGTATTGTTAATTGTGTTATTAGTTAATTATAAATGTATTAATAATAATTAAACATAATTGGTAAGTGTGTTCACTGTGTTAAAAAAGTTATTAATTCGTTATTAATTAGATATTCAATATTAATAATTACATTGTTAATATGTTAATTGTGTTCTTTGTTTTAGGAGTGTGTTGAGAGTTGATAGGGGAATAGGGTAGGAAGTAATATAATTTTAATTAATTAATTTATTAATATGTTTTCTATTTAATAATGCATATTGTTATTTTTGTTAATTACTTATTTATTGATTGTAAATTGTTTAATAATTTATAATTTATTGGTAATTAGGTTATTTGTGTTAAAAAATAATTATCAGTTATTCAATAGATAATAATTGTTAATAAATATTTTGTTAATATGTTTTTTGTGTAATTTTGTAGGAGTGTGTTGAGGTATGATAGGGGAGTATGGTGGGAAGTAATTTAATTTATATACCAATTTATATATTTTTTATATATTTAAAGTTATTTTATAGTGTTAATTGTGTGTATTAATTTATATTTGATAGTTATTTATTTCATTGTTAATTTTTATTAGTTAATAAATCAATTGATATTTATTTATGCTACTTTATTATTATTTTATAATATTGGTGGTTATGTTTAAGGGGGAATATGGTGGGAGGTAAATTAATTTTTAATTAATTAATTAATGAATTGTTTATTCATGTAAACTATATTGAAGGAGTGGGTATACTAAATTATTACCCTCCGCCTTCGATACGGTCAACCGTGATAAACTCCTCGAACGCCTCAATCTCAGGATGGGTCTGGGTGGTGTGGTCTAGAATGGTTCAGGTCCTTCCTCCATAACCTATATCAGAGATTCCTCATTAACGGCAACCTATCAGCTCCCACCCGGTCATGGTTGGAGTCCACCAAGGCTCAATCCTGTCCCCCACCCTCTTTAATCTTTACTTAGAGCCACTCACCGAAGTTCTTCATACCGCCAACATCTGATACCATATGTACCGGGACCACACCCAAATATACATCAATATCTCTTCGCTCAAGGAGATCTTCTCCCTGAACGAGACCATGAAACTGACTGTCCAATAGCTAACCACTAACCAACTCAAACTAAATGCAAAGAAAACTGAATTTCTCCTAATCTCCCCTTCAAAAGCCAACCCAGAGATTCAGATGTGGATCAAGGCCATCACAGCCCTAAACTGCCCGCCAACCATTGTGGACTCTGCCAAATCCCTGAGCATCATGCTCAACTGTAACCAGAACATGTGAGACTACATTAACTCGATGGCTAAAGCAGCTAGATTCCACCTGAGCTACCTATGGAAGCTAAGAGCTTTCATTGATGCTCCTGACTTAAAAATGGCAGTTCAAGCACTAGTCATCTCTAGACTGGAATATGGATGTTCCACCCTTACTGGTCTACCCAAGATCTGCCTAGCACCTTTAAAAGCTTGCCTCAACGCGGCCGTCGGATTACTCACCGGCACCAGGAAATTCGACCACATCTCTCCACATATGAAAGCGCTGAACTGCCTCCCTCTAGAGGTCAAAATTCAGTTGCAACTGGCATGCATTACACACAAGGTTCTATACTCAAACTCCCCTGCTTACCAGGCACAGAAACAAGTGGTATCTGGAGGAAGCAGGATCTCCCGGTCCGCAAGAAACCTCTTACTCCAACCCGCCTTTTTCCCAAAAAAAAGAATCTACAATAGGGCGTTCACCGGGGCGGCACTAAGAATTTGGAACTCTTTCCCACCCGCCATCAGAAAACTCCCTTCTCTAGCACGTTTCAAGAAGGAGGCCAAAACCTTCCCCATGGGTAAATTCCTCATCTAATGCCTGCCCTCAACCACCACACTGTGCCTGATGAATCTAAGACTATCACTTCTTAGATCACCAACTCTCCCCACATAGAATATGTGGGGCCTTTGTTTTTACTGACTTTAACTTTGATTGCAATCATACATTTGTATCCCCCTTTTTCTCCTATGTTCTCAACACCCCTGCCCCTCGCCAACCTTTTGTATATTTCTGCACTTTAGACCTTGTTTGTTCACCTCTGTAATCATACAAAGCGCTCTGATACCCTCAAAGGTCAAGTTTGCGCTCTATAAAACACTAAAATAAATAAATAAATTAAAGTACCCTACGCTATCCAACAATTTCCCTACTGTTGCACTCACTGGAGTGTGAATAGTACATTTTACCCACCTGCTAACCAACACTTTCCCTACTGTTCCACTCACTGGAGTGGGAATAGTAATTTTTACTCACCGGCTATCGAACACTTTCCCTACAGTTGCACTCACTGAAGTGGGAATAGTAATTTGTATATCCCCGCTATTAAACATTTTCTCTACTGTTGCACTCGTTGGAGTGAAAATAGTAATTTTTACCCACCCGCTATCCAACACTTTCCCTACTGTTGCACTCACTGGAGTGGGAATAGTAATTTTTATACTCCCGCTATCCAATACTTTCCCTACTGTTGAACTCACTGGAGTCGGAATAGTAATTTTTATGTACCTATGACCCTGCTCGCAGGCAGGTCGCTCCCCACACTGCTGCACGGCTCTGCCTGCATATTTTTTGCCTAATCTTGTATTTTTTCCCAGTGCCTTACTTGCTTTCTTGCCCAGACTTGTTTTTATTCCCCTGTGCCTGTACTTGCTTTCTTGCCCAGACTTGTTTTTATTTCTCTGTGCCTGTACTTGTTTTCTTGCCTAAACTTGTTTTTCTTTCCTGTGCCCAGTTCACCCGCGGCCCCCGCCCATTTTTCTCGCTGCTTCGTCCCTGCGGTCTCACCCACCTGCAATCCTATTCGCCGCCAGCTCCCGCCTCCCAACTGCTCCTCCCTCCCACATCCCCTCATATGGAAGCTGCTACCTAAGGCAAGCCCGTCTGTGCCCTTCCGTGCCTGGACCGCACCCAGCACCAGGACCCCTTCACACCATGAACGCCACGATGCCCGACACCGCTACGATGCCAGAACCCTCCACACACTCAACACCGGACGATCACACACCTGCTTCCTGGCCACCCAAAGCGCACCCACAGAGCTTGCATCTGCCGGAACTGCAGCTTCACAAGCATCCGCCCCACCATGCTGCAGACCAAGAAAGAACCCAACCACCTCAGATGCATCCTTCTCAAAATACCCTCTGCCCGAAAACATGCCGTTGAACTCTGGGACCTACTCGACTCAACCTCCCCAGATGTCGCCTTCCTGACGGAGACCTGACTGAACCCCGCCTCGGCAGCCGACATAGCCATAGCCGTCCCGGAAGGCTACAAGATCACCTGCAAGGACCGCACCAACAGAGCGGGAGGAGGAATCGCCATCATCCACAGGAACACTCTCAGAGTCTCGACCAACACTGATGACACTCTCAGCACCGCCAAACAGCTGCATTTCCAGATCCACACCGACCCCAACACCACCCTCAGAGGAACCCTCATCTACAGACTGTTCGTACCCCGACCACAGTTCAGTGACTCCATCGCCGACTTCGTCAGCACACACGCCCTCGCCTCCACGGACTACATCCTCCTCGGGGACCTGAACTTCCACCTCGAGAACAATGACGACACCAACTCCACCACCCTGATCGACAACCTAGCCAACCTCAGACTCAGACAACTCGTCACAACACCCACCCACTCCGCCGGTCACACGCTTGACCCCATCTTCTCCGCAAGCCCCCATGTCTCCTTCAACCATACCACCGAACTCCACTGGACCGACCACCGCAGCATCCACTTCACCTTTAAGAAACCCACCTCGGCACCACTGCACCCAACAGATGCCTCACCGCTGCTGGAGCAAAGTCACCGAAGACCAGCTAACTACCACCCTTGCCCAGAGCCCACCCGCTGACCATACCGACCTCGACACCACCGCCCGCAACCTCAGACAGTGGATCAACGACTGTGCCTACACCCTTGCCCGATCAAGAAACCCTCCAACAATCATACCAACAAGAAAGCCAACTGGTTCACTGAAGAACTCCGGGCCTCCAAGCAAACCTGCCGAAAGCTTGAGAAGATCTGGCTCCATGAATGAACAACGCCAATGACATCCCACCCTCGCAAGACCTGTGTGACTCTCTGGCAACCTTCTTCCACCGCAAGATCACAGACATCCACACAGTTTCAACGCCACGACCGCCCGACAACCACTGAGACCTCCGCCCCCACGACCACCATCCACACCAACCGCCTGCTCTACTGGACCAACATCAACGACGATGACACCATCAAAATCATGAACACCATCCACTCCGGATCTCTGTCAGATCCATGCCCACACCACATCTTCAACAAAGCCAGCACATCCATCGCACCCCATCTCCGGAAAGTCATCAACACCTCCTTTGAGACAGCAACCTTCCCAGAGAGCTGGAAGCACGCCGAGATCAATGCCTAACTCAAGAGACCCAAGGCGGACCCCAAGGACCTCAAGACCTTCCGGCCCATCTCCCTGTTCCCGTTCCCGGCAAAGGTCATCGAGAAGACCGTCACTTAACAACTGACCCGCTAACTCGAGGAGAAGAACATCCTGGACCCTTCCCAGTCCTGGTTCTGCAGCGAGACAGCCCTCATCGCCGCCACCGATGACATCAAGTCCCTGCTGGACAAAAGAGAAACGGCGGCCCTCATCCTCCTGGACCTGTCAGCCGCCTTTGACACGGTCTGTCATCACACACTATGAACACGCCTCCACAACGCTGGGATCCAAGAGAAGGCCCTGGACTGGACCACCTCCTTCCTCTCCGGCAAAACACAGAGCATCCGCCTTCCCCCTTCCGCTCCGAAGCCACGAGATCATCTGCGGCATGCCCCAGGGCTCATCCCTCAGCCCAACTCTGTTTAACATCTACACGCCCACGTCGCCCATCGGCACGACCTCAACATCCTCTCCTACACCAATGACACCGAGCTGATACTCTCCCTCACCAAGGACCCCCACATCGCCAACACCAACCTTTACGAAGGAATGAAGGCCGTTTCTGAATGGATGAGTAACAGCCGACTGTAGCTGAACTCAGACAAGACGGAGGTCCTCATCCTCGGTTCCAACCCTTTGGTCTGTGACGACTCCTGGTGGCCGACCGCACTGGGAACCGCTCCAACACCCACCGACCACGCACGCAACCTAGGGGTCATCCTCGACTCCACCCTCTCCATGACTAAACAGGTCAACGCCGTCTCCTCCTCCTGATTTAACACCCTCTGCATGCTCCGTAGGATCTACAAGTGGATCCCCACTGAAACAAGAAGAACAGTCACCCAGGCCCTTGTCAGCAGTAGGTTGGACTATGGAAACACCCTCTATGCAGGAGCCATGGCCAAACTACTGAGACGGCTCCAACGCATCCAGAACGCCTCTGCACGCCTGATCCTCGACATCCCCGCCACAGCCACATCACACCCCACCTGAAAGACCTGCACTTGCTCCCGGTCAACAAGAGGATAACCTTCAAGCTCCTCACCCATGCACACAAGTCACTCCACAACACCGGACCAATGTACCTCAACAGACGAACTCAGCTTCTACACCCCTACCCGCCAGCTCCGCTCCGCTACAGTCCCCCGCTTCCGATATGATTGATTGATTGACACCCGCTATCGAACACTTTCCCTACTGTTCTACTCACTGGAGTGGGAATAGTAATTTGTACCCAGCCGCTATGCAACACTTTCCCTAAGGTTGCACTCACTGAAGTGGGAATAGTAATTTGTATATACCCGCTATTAAAATTTTCTCTACTGTTGCACTCGCTGGAGTGGGAATAGTAATTTTTACCCACCCGCTATCCAACACTTTCCCTACTGTTGCACTCGGTGGAGTGGGAATAGAAATTTTCACCCACCCGCTATCTAAAACATTCCCTAGTGTTGCACTCATTGGAGTGAGAATAGTAATTTTTACACTCCAGCTATCCAACATTTTCCCTACTGTTGCACTCACTGGAATGGGAATAGTTATTTTTATATACTCGGTATCTAACATTTTCCCTACTGTTGCACTCGCTGGAGTGGTATAGTAGTTTTATGCTCTACGCTTTGCAACGTTTTCAGTGTTATTACATTTAGGGATCCTGGAAAATAAAAGTCTGTCCGATTCGTATTCGGAGCCCGCTCCTTACGAATTGTACAGGTCCGTACGATAAGCGTAGTACGATTCGTACTGAGCAAATACGTATGAATCTGTGCGATCCGTACGAGAAGCTGGAGCAAATCCGCACAAACCGTACACCCACGGTTTTCCGTACGAATCGTAGAAATGATGTACGACTTGACACTAAACGATCCGGACCGGAGTATGCGGACGCGATTCGTACGGACCACGTCAGGTAAGGCGATTCGTATGGAAAAGCGCACATTCTCACCGTACGGTGCGTACCCCCGATGATTGCAGGGGTACGCACCATACCCCTGTGATCATGGTGGTATGCACCGCACGCCCCAGCGTACATGGGGTACGCACCGTACACCCACCGTACATGGGGTACGGTGTGTACCCTATGTACGCTGGGGTGTGCGATACGTACCCCCATGATTGCAGGGGTACGCACCGTACCCCTGCGATCATCGGTGGTACGCACCGTACCCGGGGGGTTTCGTTCCATACCCGTTTCGGGGCAAACCCTGCTTTTACGGCAGTTTCCAGCTCCCGTAGAAAAAGGGCCGTACGGAGCGTACCCAACACGGATCGTACTTGCCGGGTCGTAAAATGCAGCCACGAACCATACAAACGTCGCGTGCAGCGGGTTCTGAGGGCGATTCGTACGGGAATTCTATTCGTACGGTCCCTGGTACGATTCGTACGGATAGCTGCATTGGGTGGGGATCGTACTACGTCGTTCGTATGGGGACGGTTACGGGTACGATTCGTATGGAAAAAAATGCTCCGTACGACGATTCGGAGTGCTTTTTCCAGGATCGGAATCGAGCCCTTAATGCAGTGTTTTAATATTATTTATTTTTAAATGTATAATATAGGTTTATTTATATATATATATATATATATTTATATATATATATATATATATATACATGTGTAATTATATTTTAAGTTATGTTTTTAACATTTCATAATTAAAAAGATTAAATATTTTTTTATAATATTAAGTTAATTTACATAAAAACATTTTTTTTACAGTTCATTTATTTTGTATTAATTTGAACATGTTTTAATTACATTCATTGATATAAAAAATAAAATGTATTTTTTTACATTTCATTTATTTTTTATTAATTTTAAGTATATTTCACTTAATTATATTTATTATTTAATTAATTTTCTATTACTTTTAAGACATTTTAAAAAATTTATATTTTTGCAAACTATATTTTTAGCATTGATATTTTTGATTCGATATTTTTGCACATACCTGTTTGTAGATAGGAAGTCGATATTCTAATCCTCGATATTTTTACCTCGATATTTTGGTAGGTACCCATTTTTCAATCTGCTTTTCAGTTTGCACCCACCAACAGCAGGTGCAGGTGTTGTTGTGGACAATTGATATAGATTACTGTATGTAAATACTATACGATAAACTGAGCAGTGAGGTGCAGATTTCCTAGTCCACCGATGTTCGTTTCCTTTTGCTTTAAAGTTATCATGTTTATTTGCCTCTTGTTGCAAGAGATTAGTAGGATATCTGTTAACAGCTAGGGACAATTCAATTTGATGCATAGAATTTTTTGATGGGGGGGGGGGGCAGATTCCTTAGTTCTCCAGACATTTTGAAACATGTTCAACTTATCCGCAATTTTGAAATGTTGCAGATTTTTTAGAGGTAGCCTTCCAGTACAATATGAATCAATTATATCATTCTATGGGGAGAAGGGGGGCTAGCTGAATAACTTGCTCTTACATGTATACTTGCACAAAAGGTTTAAAAGTAATACATTTTTGTGCTTTTATAATAATTAGAGGTTGAGATTATGTTGAAAAAATACATGTTGTCAAATTATAAAAGTGGCCTCAGAAGGTCTGAAACTGGCTTCGAATTTTTTTTAATTGTAGCACATAGAGTCGAGCAATAATAGTAATTAAACTATCAAAGTTTAACTAGTTTTGTCATTGGGCAACATAGTGTAAGTAGTAAACTTTCAAAAAGAAATATAAACTTTATTGCTGGGAATGGCACATTTTATGAATCTATATTTCTGCTGCTGATATCCAAACCTATTTTCGCTGGGCAAAGCGGCAGCCATTCTCACGAGACGTGTAATGATGCAAGCGTCAGTTCTACTAATATTAATCTAACAGCAGAAAGGTAATGCCTCATTGCACATGCCTTTTGAATGATGTGTGATGTAGAGAAATGGGCATCGAAATCTCTCACATCAGACTGGATGGGCTCAGTTTCCAAATATTATACCAATATCAGAAAGCTAATGGCCTAATATGTGAACACAATGTTTTACGTCCTGCAAACCGTGTCTGCTTTTCTCGCCAGAAATCAATGAGGGATGTTGTCATTGGTGTGGCTCTCTCAAGTACTACATGTTAGTTCCAGGCAGCTGGCGAATAAAGAGCTTTTTTGCAGTAATAGAAATTAGAATGAGAGTGTATAGGCCTGCTGAAGCATTTCAGGTCATCAGCAGAGTTAAAGTCTGCCCCCTACTGAACAACCTGACCTCTGCCCCCTCGCCCTAGCCTAATTGTCTTATGCTAGTAGCCACAATGCACGTGTTTATAAGACTGGTTGCCCACCCACCCTTAGATTTTCAGACAAACTTTCAGATCATCTCAGAACGAACTCCCCCTCAGCATCAGACGAAGCCCCACATTGCAAGCTTTCAGGAAGAGCCTCGAGTCCTTGCTCCCTGCCCAGAGCCTTGAGACCCCTACAGGTGAGTAGTGCGCTCTACAAATCCCTGATTGATTGAACTTCCTCCACTATCTAGGTGAATGAATTTGGATTCATGATCAATAGCACCCTTTCTCTCGAATTAGACATAACCAAACTGGAAAAGTTGCACAATGTCATCTCCTACAACTAAAAAGATTTACATTCTTATCCTCAAATGATCAACCAAAGACTTCTGCTTATATTCTGGTCATCTCCAGGCAGGACAATGGCAGTGCCCTCCGAACAGCACTTCCAACCAATACACTTTTACTTATCAAAGCTGTCATGCATTCGACAACGAGATGGGCTACAGGCAAAAGAAAATGTGACAACATTTTCCACTATCTTGAAGGATCTTCACTGGCTTCCACTAAAAATCAAAATCAAGCATATAAAGCACTCCACTTAAGTGGCCATGTTACCATTCAGATCTTCTGAAAACCTCTGGTGGCATAAGATAATTCTAAAGCATAGATTCTTTCCTTCTAGAACGCCAGAAATTCTGAGTGACGCAAGTTCAAAGACAGTCCTTCTCTGGATCCATGGCCATAGTTTGGAACACCGTCCCAGCTCCTGATATACTTCCCTTTTGCAAAAAAAACCTGAAGACCCATCTATTCACTAGATAGGTTAACAGATAAGATAAGGTACTTCACCTCTGTGAAACAAGATCACCCACGACTTTATAAATACAATACTACTCCCAAGCCTGGCAGGCCTTGATGGTGAAATACATAGCACTAGCAGATGTTAAAATCTAGATTTATCTAAATATACCCTATCTACCCCGCCTGCCAACCTAATGCCCTCTCTTTTGATCTCCCTTAGTGTTGAATGGATTTTCAGATGTTAATATTGTAAGTGTATCATGTATAATCAATGCGAAAAATGTTACATTGGTTAAGTGGTGTGGCATATAGGCATGAGCGGGAAATCCGTTACGCTCGCGGATTTTGCGGATTTTTGGGAAATCCGCAATCCGCGAATTTTGCGGATTTCCCGCAAAATCTGCAAAAAAAAATCCGCGAGCGTAACGGGTACAAAAGTTGAACCCCCACTCATGCTACTATTTTACAATGGCGCCAGCAAGCTGCCAGCGCCGTTGTAAAATAGTTACAAAGTTAGCTTGCACAGGAACCACTAGATAAAACGAAGCGTTGCGTTGCCAGTTTCTTGCCGCTTGGGTGTCTGATGCTCAGCTCGATTGACTCGTCCAAAACTTGCCGAACTGCCGCGGCGGCTGCCGCTCGGGTTCGTGCATAAACTCGAACTTCTGCCGACTGAGGCACATCATAACAACTATTGATTTTATGCGCATCAGCACCCCATACACTCTGTAGTGTTTTAAACATCAAGGGAGTATCCTGATATTCCAAGCATAAGCGACAACGACCCCCCAATCCTTGTCCTGAGGAGAACCCTCAACCTATCTAACGGGTTCGAAATGCGTCGGCGTCCTGCTCCACCCAGATACTGAACTATCAGGGCATAATAGGAATATAACTTACACAAATTCTACACTGCTGCATAGTTTTATGTTTTCCTATTTTTTGCACCATATGTTAAATTAAAAATGCGTATCTAGTGGTGGTGGAAACAAGTAGGCTAGTGTGTCATCTTGCTTGTCCACTTGTTCATTTTCATCCAGGATTGGTGCCTCAGTAAAACGTAATTCTTTGAGGCATTGCACAGTTGTTTATATCTATTGTTATCACAATTGTTATATGTGTATGTTTTGACTCAATGTATTGTATATGGTTTTTTCAATGCACATGTGAACTTCTGTAAATGTGGTGTGTATCCCTTGATGCCAAAATATTTCTTCAAGAAATCTTTTTTTCATAAAATACAAGTGATTAATCACAAATGGTTTGTCAGCCTAGCAATTAATTATACTAGGTGTGCATTTGTTTCTATTAATTCAGACTGTCCGGCACTGTGGTTTGTTTGTTTCAATGGTTAGAGCGGCAGACCCTGATGCAGAGGTCTAGCCTGGGACCAGGGTTCAATTCCCCACCTCGGCGGGTTTTGGGCTCAAAAATTCCACGGACCTGATAATTCTCGCCTCGGTGCCTATTCTAATCATAGATTCCCACTCTGCAACTCTGGGCAATAGCTTGCTTATTCTCCACAACGGCCCCCACAACGCTAAGGATGCCTGGCCTCCACCTTGGGGGTTCCCAGGAGTGGATGCCTCACAGGGAAAGCCAGGACGGGTTCCACAGCGGTATTCGTACAAGCGCCTTGAGACCCTTGCGGGTGAGTAGTGCGCTATACAAGTATCAATTTACATTACTCCAACGGCGTTTTATCCTTTATTAAAAAAAATATTATTTTGGCAGTTTTCCAAGAGTCAGGTGTTTTGCCTGATTCTCCTATTTGATTTATCACTGAGCACAAAATAGGTAACAGTTCTTCGCTGCAGCTTTTATAGATTTCAATGGGGAGCATATCATCTCCCGCGGCTTTCCCCGAAGGAAGGGAAGAAATAGCCAATTGTAATTCTGTAAGTGAAACATTTCTTTCCATTTCTTCCATCATTTCTGTTTCCTTTTCTAATACCCAGTTCTTGCTTATATATCTCTGCAAAATATCTTCAGTAGGTGTATACCCAAGAGTATAAACGTTATACTCCTGAGTAGCTCCATTGTGTTACCATTGAGACAACCTTTTCATATTATGTTATTATAAATTAACCTTTTTTTATGTACATGCTGTTTTAACCTTGATAAGAGGTTCATTCTGGTGTTTTCCTCTGTTCTTTTTCTTTCTCTTTTTGTAAAACCAATAAAACATTTGAACTAAAAAAGAATTTGTAAGAGGTTTAGAATGTTAAACTTTAGGTTGGTAACAGTCCAAACAATCTCAGTGTTCAATGTGCCTAACGGTGGAGCATTTTATGAAGTCTTAACGTGGTTACAGATGGAGGTGGAGCCCAAGGTGGATGTCGCCATCTCTTGGGTGGGTGGAGGAAGAGATCCACTTTCACTTGCTCTAGATCAGAAGTTGTCACTGTACTATGTGGGTTGCTTGAACGTCATACAATCAGAGGTTGTTATTGGCTGAGTGTAAGATATGCTTCCTGTTCATACTGAATATACTCAGGAGATGAGACATGAGTCTTTACTTTCAAAGAATTACTTCCATCAGGCATCATGAATCTGCACTGGCAGCAGAGTAGCTCTGTGCCGAGGTCATGATGGTCAGCAGGCGCAAGCCAGAGCCTACAGGCTAACATGCATATAACAATTATAAGCCAGTCAAGACCATTGCCCTCAGTCTTCTTCATGGCACTCTTCAAGGGAAGGAATACAATCAATTCCAGGATCACATTTTTGAACAGCATCCCTTATCGCCATTCATCTTCATCCTTTCTTCTCACGGACATAGCAGTGCCAGTAAGATGGGGGAGGGCGGCAGAACTTCAGATTTTCCAAAAATCATGCTTGTTAAAATACATTCTATGAGAAGCAGGGCATGAGAGGGGCTTAAGAAGGAGTAGAAAGGGAGAGGAGAACGGATTGTAAAAGGCATTTAAAACTCAATATTGGGAAAAAAAGAATCCATTTTAAAGACTTTTAAAACAGAAACAAGTGTTTGTGGGTGTGTGTGTTTTTGCTTGTCTGTGTGTATATAAAAACCCAAGTAAAATCCGACAAATCCCGAACAGTAATCAACTTAAAGCACTGGTTGCCAACTATTTACTATAGAATACATTTATTAGGGGAGTGGAACACCCCAAACAACCATCTGAAGCTACTCCCTTGTTTCTCTTGCCCCATCTGTACATTTCAAAACATTTATACTTCTTTCTTTTTCCTCATTCTGCACCCATCCTCAACACTCATAAATCTCCATCCTTTCTCCTTTCATTGTAAACCCTCATCCTTTGCCTCTCATTAATCTCCTCATTTATATCACTTTATTCTTCAATAGCCACTTTTAATTCTTCAATCATAAATACTCATGTCGCTCTCTCTCTGTACATCTTTTATCCTCATCTCACACTTCTCTATGATCACTCATTTTCCGATTCTCCCTTCTCATTTTTATGAATCAGGTTTTGTGTCTAAATCCTCATGCCTCACTCCTTACAATTCCTCCCTCAAACTTCAGCACTCCCCATTCCATTCCTTTCTCGTTTTCACTTCTCAATTGTAGCACTTTATTGAAATTTGAAAGCACTTTCAAAGTGCTTTTCTTAATAAATGAAATGGCAAAATAAAAAATGTATATGATAACAATAGATACAATCTGAAAGAAATACGAATAAGAGACCAACCACGCAATAGGAAAATGGAAAATCTGAATATTCCGGAGAAATCAATCATAGAAACAATTTCACCCTCTCCAATGTATAAAAAGGGCTGTGTCCTAGCTCCCACCCTTTTCTCTTTATATTGGAACGGGGTGGTTGAGCACTTACAGCGAATTCCATCTGACGCACCAGCCCTGGCGGACGAAAAAATTCCCACCCTCCTGTTCGCCGACGATACACTCCTTATTTCCAAGACTCCGAGGGGCTTACAGAGTCTGCTAGATAGTTTCCAGTCGTTCTGTGACAACAGAGGGCTGGTTATCAACTCTGAAAAAACAAAGTATTTGGTGTTGAATCCCCCAAAGAACTTTAGGACTCCACCTGTACTGAACTCTGTCCCACTAGAGAGGGTCACCACCTTCGATTACTTGGGCACCTGTATTTCTGATGCTATGCTCTGGAATACCCACATACAAAAAATGCTCCTGAACCATAAGAGGGTAACAGGGGCAATCCTCAAAGAGCACCGTACCTCAACAAGTAGGCCCATTGCTCCCACAATTGATATATATAAGGCCAGAGGAGTGAGTTCAGCCCTCTATGGCGCTGAACTCTGGGGTTTTTCCAATTTAGATCAAATCACGAAATTGGAAAATACATTTTCAAAAGAACTTATGATGGTGCCCCCAGGACCCCCACTAGGCCCTTGCTGCAGGACCTAGGATACCACTCATTGAGAGACTTGGCCAGACTGCGACCCCTCCTGTTGTGGGGCCCCCTATGGCGAACCCCAGAACTGGCGGGTATGCAGCAGGGCTAAGTGAAATAATGAACATGGATGGATGGCATAAGATCAAATGGCTAAAGAATTTAAAAACACTCCTATGTGACCTCGGTCTTACAGAAGCGTGGACAAACAGAACCGCTCCAGCAAAAGCAGAACTCAAGAAATTGTACTGGTCCTGGGTTTGCGCTAGGGGCCTCCTTGATCCCACATCTGGCAGGCTATCTGAGGAGTTTATGCAACATAAAAGCTCTACTTGTTATGATCAATACTTAGATGTTATACAAAAACCCCATGACAGAGCTTTGTTTTTTGCATTCAGGGTTGGTTCGCTCCCCACTCGAGATTTGACCGCTCGATGGAAGGCCCCCCACCAGACACCAGCCTCCTGCCCGAACTGTGAGGCTAATCTAGAGTCAATAGCACACATCATGTTCGTATACCCAGCCTATAAAGCCCCAAGGGAACATTGGCTCAAACCACTCTGCAGGGAACTGGGCACTCGCCGCCACCTTCTAGCGCTACGCATTTTAAGATCTGACGTGCGAGCCCTGTATGCCTGTGGTTTGGCCAAATTCCTGAGCTGGGCATGGAACATTAGATTGAGATCCCTGAAAGCTAATCTCTAATTACTGATGCTGCTATGAGTCATTTGCACTTTAGAAACTGTACTTTTTATATTTCATGCCCTATGAGTCACTTGCATTTTAGAAATTGTATCTTTTTCCTTTTCATGTTGTGTATATCACTTTTTAATGCTATTTTTTATCATTTTTCTATAAGGATCTTGATGAATTCTCCTATCCAGTCATTTAGAGTGCATTTAATACTTGAGTAAATGTTTTGTCCTCTTAATTATATAGCTTTTTTAAAACCTCTGTATTGCAGCTTTTAACATATGTTTTTATCAAAATGAAGCTAATATGATAAAAAGAAAAAACAAAAGCCAAGACATATCCTAAATTCCACAGTAGATGAAACTAAATGTGAATTGTTTGGCCAGAGGCCAAACATCTGATCACCAACCAAGACATCAAGGGTGTAAGATCATTCATGACTGTATGAATGATATAACCAACTGGCTCAAATCAAACTCCCTGAAGTTTAATGGAGATAAGACTGAGTTATTATGCTGTCCAGAAAATAAAATCCCAGCCTTGCTTCCATCTGATTTCTGGCCAATAGTTCCAGAAAAGGCTCAGTTAATTTCGGAAGCCGTCAAGCATTTGGGAATTACTTTTGACAAGAGCCTTGGGGGCCCATTACGATCTCGGGCGGATTGCCCCCGCCAGGCTGGCGGTAGCCACCGCCAGCCTGGCAAGGGCAATCCACCAGACATCCACACTCGTTTCCCCCCCACCATATTAGTATGGTGAGGGGGACCTCGGCGGACGGAAAGACCGTCCGCCGCTTTTCCGCCCCGGTCGCCTTGCGGCCGGGGCGGAAAAGGAATAATATGGTGTCGGTGTCTATCAGACACCGCCAGCCTTTTTATGATGGGCCCAATCTGACGTGCGGTCTTCACTATGGGAGCCCCGAGAGTGAAGGAGGGGTGAGGGGTGCACACGGGGGTTACCTTTGGTACCCCCAGCATTTGCATACACGAAGCAGCAGGCACCACGCGGTGCCTGCCGCTTCGTGTATGCAAATGCATGGATGCATTTTTAACATTGTGGCGGGCATTGCAGGGAGCACCGCCCGCCACAATGTTAAAAATTAGTGATGCGCCCGCCACTGTGGCGGGCACATCCTAATGCCAACATCGGGACCCCCGCCCTTAAGGCAGGCGGTCCCTCTTTCCGAAGGCCCTTAGTTTGGAACCAAATGTCAACAAGACAGCACACACCTGCTTTGCTTTAATAAAAGCACTGCACAAGATTCTCCCTCTGCTACCTAATGCTTCAAGAGCACTGGTAGTTAGCAGTGTGACTTTAAGCTGACTGGACCACTGCGATACCTTATTCCTTAGGACTACAGACTACTTTATTTGCCAGCTGCCGAGGGTCGAAGCAGCAGCAGCCAGATTAGTATTGAATAGGCCATGAAGGGCCTCGATCTTGCAAGCATTGAAAAATCTATACTGGCTTCCACTGAAACAAAGAATACAATGTAAGTCTCTTTTTATTGTTTTTAAATCTTGCAATGTGGTGTGCAGCACATGGCATGCCGCATCATGGAAGGAAGGGTTTGCAGTGGCTGTGCTCCTTGCTTTAGTGCCCCTGTTCCTAGTTGCCCGCCCGGTTTCCCAGGTTATAGTCTGATTTCCAGATGAATGTCTAATGGGGAGCCATATGGGAGACAAAGGAATCATATCGCATATAGTTGACTTAGGTCACTCTGTCCCTGTTAGGCACTGGATACTGCTGGTCCCAAATGATATGATTAGTGTCTGGCTTAGGAAGTGCGTACCCAGATTAATTGTATGCTACAAATTAACATTTGTAAGCGTGCATCCCTCCCCATTTCTTTTTGGTACTTCAATGGTTCCTAGCCGCGTTCCCTCATGGTGGTACTTGCAGTCTGGCATCATTGAGTTTATGACCCTTAGGATTTTATTAATCTTATTACATTTATTTTATTTAACATATTTCTAAAGCGCAACTGTCACCTAACAGCTATCCTGGCGCTATTGTAACTATTGAGGGTGGAAGAGTTATCCTGCATTTTGATCAGTTTCAAGTCATGCAGAACAATGTCACTGTCACAAAGGATAAAGTCAGGTTTTAGGACGCTTCCTGAATTGCAGTAGATTGGTTGAAAGTCTCAGGCTGTCCGGTAGTTGATTCCAGAGTCGGATTGCTTCAATGGAAATGGCTCATCTTCCATGTCTAGTTCTTTTGCATCTAGCCATGCATGCCAAATTAGCAGAGGTGGAGGGAAGGCTCCTTCCAGGGACATAACATTTTAATCTCTTTTGAAGTGGGCACTGTTAGAGCATGGTATATAGACAATGCACGTACAGTGTATATGAGGTCCAAATACATTTTTACAATTCAAACCTATTATAGTCCACCATACAATACTTCAGCAGTGGGTCGTTGGTCATGCATGCTCGCTCTTTCCTTCCCATGTGACCTTTTATCTGTGAAAAGGCCTTCTCAACATTCACTTGAGACGGGCAATGCATAAACAGCCTGTACACAATTTGCTAACTCTGGCCACTGACATAGCTTTCCATGCTAATACTAGTACATCTGAAGATTGTGATTCTCTGGGACAGGTTCTGCGCACATATGCCCTCAGAGTTATTGATGTGGTAAAAAATGAAGCAGTACTTTTCAAAGTCTGGAGAAAATTCCCATTTATGGAAGGGATCTAGAACTTGTGCAGAGTACCACAGTGAGGCTTCATTGACTTCATATGCAGTGGTTGGTGAAGCAACATTTCTATACATCATTGCAAGCCATTTCTCATGCATTGTAAAATAAAATGTCCTTAATTGCTCCTCAACATTTCTTTGCTTACCAAGTGGCAAGCATTCTGACATGGAACATGTTGCAGTGCCAAAGTCACTAAAAGTGTCTCACAGTCTACTCTCAAGGAGCTGTTTATCATCTACACCAAATGTGCTGAACACATGGTAGACAAGGGTGTTTCCAGACTGTAGTTTTTTTTATTATATTCACCACAGCAGTCATATTTTCTTGTAAAAATCTAAGAATGTAGTAGAGTGTACTTTTTAGCCCATCAGTATCAATATGCGACTGAAGATCCTTACCTTTCTTGCCTCTGGCATCAGTACTAACTAAAATGTCTATAAACGGTCGCCTCATGGATAATATAGCATCCCCACCCTCTGGGCCTGAGAACCACTGGCTAAATGACACAGTTGGGATGACTCCTTCTTTGATGACACGCAAAGCACAAAATGAGAAGCATTTGCGTCTTAGTTCCTGCGTTTAACAAAACAGTGCACCGGAACGGACTAAAACCTCAATTGCATTCTTCATTAACTCTGAAGATTGTAAAGAAGCTCTCAGCATACCATCTAGCAAGTGGCAATGGTTTCTTACAGGGAAGCACTTCAGCTCAAACATCGATTTTAACAGGTCATTACACAACTTTTTCTTATACATAGCCGAATCACTACAAATACAAACAATATTAGTCCAATATTTGTTGAATTTGGTAAGAACTTTTTGCAGCAGCATTCCAAGTGACCCTGTATTCCATGTTTTCCAAAAGTCTGGTTTCATGTCTTCACTACTATCCCAGATTCTTCGTGACAGCACTCTTTTCACTACACCTTGCATTGAATGTTTAAAGCCTGGGGTGTTTGGCAATTCAACTACTATCAATACTGACTCACTAGAAAAGGGGGCTGATGTAACAAAGGTTTTACCCATTCCCCGTGTGTAAATGTGATGGCACATATTGGAAAAGATTCTTATGAAACCAGCCATTTTACCTATCAGTGAACAAATTAAACATAGCCAAAATATCTAATATGATTTTGATATCTGTTTTTGTTTTTTTCTTTTACTTCATAATTTTCTTTCTGGTGGTAAACTGATCTACATAAAAATATGATGAAAAGAAGACAAATAATGTGACAATAAAAGCCATCAGTTAAAGAATCTGTCTACTTTGCCTGAATTTTACAGGACCTTTATATCTGTAGATTCAACATTGAAGAGAATTATCACAAGTTAAACACGTCAGGAGCCACCATACCATCACACTAGAAAAGCCATTTCTGAGCAATCAATATTTACGATTCAATGAGGCCCCTTCAGGCAGGAAATGTTCTGGGGATGCTTGCTTTAGAATGCCATATTTTAGATGGAAAAATTGACTTTTATATTAGGTAACTACTAATCTGCTGATGGGCGGATTTTCAGACAAGTGAAGACAATGCAAAGAATTGAAAATCAAACATGTTTGTTCAAGGGGATCCCTCCACTAAAAGTCCTAAGATATTGAGTTTCAGAGCACTTCCAATTGGAGGTATAATGCCAGTGTGCACAAATGTATCCTCCTATTGCTGCTGAGCAAAAGGGATTTTTATTTGCCTATTTATATTTCCAATCTATTTTTGGAATTTTCTATATCTTGAACAAGACCCAGCGGTGTTAAAGTGCTTTACATGAGAACCCACTCATGTAAGCAATTTACATGAGGATAGCTACTAGTATAAGTAAGAAGTTAACATAAAAATGTTACATATAAAAATATGTTATAATAAAACAGTGGCGGTGAAAGTATTTGCTGTATAATTAATGGAGACAACTTTATTTTAATGAGGGAAACGAGTAAAAGTCATAACTGCAACAGTCTCAATGAAAACAACATGCTCCTGGAGTAGAAGTTACTCCAATATGGTTTCGAAAGGACCATGTTTTTTCAGGAGGTAATGAGTATTCTAGACTAAGGGGCTTATTACAAATACGGCAGTCATTGGAACTGCCATACTCATGGTGGCGGTCTGCCCACCACCACTTAGGCGATCCGACTGCTGTATTACGATGGTGGTGGTCAGACTTACATAAGACCGCTGCCACCACCAGGATCCAGGATCCTGTAGTGGTGGCGGTGCAGAAAGCAGGCTGGATTTGCGGTGGCATGACCTCTGGCTATATTCCTCAGCTAAAGCATGCAGCTGCTGTGGGTTCACCACAGACTTTGTGGTCTTCCTGGGGCTGCCGCAGTGGTGAGCCCAGTGGTAGACTGCCAAACTTGTAATTAGGCCTTTAGTTTAACATCCTGGTAAACAAGTATCCACCTCCACTGTGAAGGTATATGGCTTTGATAGTCAAAAAGAAAGTAAAATCATTTTCCTGGAGTGGTAAATTGTCAGAGGTATCCAGAGGGGCAGTCTGCCTCAAAAGTTGAGATACCTAGGCTATCACTTGAGGCTTTTCTCTGCCTCTCCCTAGCTCATGCCTACACACCAACAGCCGAACAGGTGAAGAGAAGAAGGTCAATAACTCAGGGGAAATATCCATCAGGAGGTGCTTTTACAGTGCTGGACTCTGGGTACCTTGGAGACTACCACCCAGAGCACAGCAGGCGGGAGCCACCAGCAACATCAAAATGCTGTGCCAGCTCCTTCACTCATTAGTGAGCTATGTCTCACCACACTCACACTCAGAACCTCAGTCACTGAGGTGCTAAGAAGCCACAGACAACAACAGAACGTTGGACTTCAACCTCTCTTCCTAGGACTCTTCAAACTGGATGTATGATGGAACAATGAGTGCCTTTATCACGCACACCTAAACCATGCAGTTTTTACAAAGCACTAACTACTACAATGCACGTTTTCACCACAAACACACTAACACGCATATACATAGGATATTAATAAAAGTGTCATTACCACGCATACCATCACCATGGAACACTTCAGAACGCATACTTGTACGACACACCGTTATAACAAATACAGAAAAGCACCTTAAGTCACAAAATATAAAAAATTTAAAGAAATTCTAAAAATAACAAAAAATATACAAACAAATATCTTCCAAAACACATTCTATTAATAAACATAATAAATAAAACATTAGACAATACAACTAATATTAAAAAAACGCATTCCCAAATACAATTGCAGTGTAGTCCTACCTTGCTTTCACATTTCCAAATGAAAATGGCTCTTGTTTTAAAACAGGTAGTAAAACAAATATTTTCTTTTTACGACCAAAATAATAAACAACACTTACACCTTAAAACTAAGTGAAAAACGGACATTCCAGTCACAGACCTTTGTTTACATTTTCATCTACCACACCAAATATGGGCTAAAAGGGCCTCCCACCATTTCACATTCACTAATATATTGATTATGTTCGAGAGCACACAGAAAATATTACTGAATCGAGACCAAAAACTACACTATCTACCCATCCAAGTAAGTATGAAATGCTTATATTTGCACTGGCTACTTATACAATACATCTATTAACTTTTATTTCGCTAAATGTACAGAATTCAACCATAAACTTTTCAAAAGTTGACCCAACATAAACATTCTGGGTTCGTAAATTCAAAATTATTTTACATGGAATAATTTTCAGCTTGATAAAATATTGTCTTTCTAACTCAAATAAATACTAAACTCAGGGCACTTGCTAGACAGTAACTAAGGGGCAAAGTTAATATTCTAACTCCACCAAGTACTTACCTCAAAGAAGGCGCTGAACAGTGACTAAAGGCCAAAATTACTATTCTAACTCCACCAGGAAATTCCCTCAGGGCAGGTTGGACACTAACTATGGAAAAATGACTATCCTAACTCCACCAATTACTTAACTCAGGGCAGGTGCTACACAGTGACTAAGGGGAAAATTTCAAGTTATTACTTCAGGGCCGGTGCTGGAAACTATCTAGGGGAAATTAGTATTCTAACTCCACCAAGTATGTTTCTCAGGGCAGGTTCTAGACACTAACTATGGGAAAAATTAATATTCTAGTTCAGCCAAGTACTTACCTCCAGGCAGGTGCTGAATGGTGACTAAATGACAGAATTACTATTCTAACTCCACTGTGCAATTACCTCAGGGCAAGTGCTGGAGACTGACTAGCAAAATATTATTATTCTAACTCCACCAAATACTTACCTCAGGGCATATGCTGGACAGTGACTAAAAGGCAAAATTAATATTCTAACTTCACCAGGTAATTATCTCATGGAAAGCGCTGGACACTGATGAGGGAAACATTACTATTATAACTCCACCAAGAACTTACCTCAGGAGGGGCCAAATTTACTATTCTATCTCCACCAAGTACTTACCTCAGGACAGGTGCTGGACAATGTTAAAGTGCTTGTTCTCTCTCCTTTAAACATAGTAAAATTGACTTACACACAATTGGCACATTTAATTTACCTGTAAGTCCTTAGTAAACTGGTACTACATGTACCCAGGGCCTGCAAATTAAATGCTACTAGTGAACCTGTAGCACTGACTGTGCCATCCATTTAAGTAGCCTTTTAAATGTCTCAGGCCTATCATTGCAGCGTGCATGTGCAGGTTTAGACCGCCATTTGAACTGACTAAATAAACCCTGTTTCAAGACCTCGACTTCCCATTCAATACATATAAGTAGGTCTAGGGCATAAAATTCCAATCTGCTCGTGAAATTTGCAGATTTGGGATCTCCCATGAATTTCACATTCTACCTCATAGCAGGATTTATATTAGTTTGGGGTAGTCAGGCTGTTTTTTTGCCCACACTGGCAAGAGCGACATGTGTGCCAAGCACTAGTGAATGGCGGCAAGATTTGATGGATGGCCGCCAGCGTGAGTGAGACATGCCGACAACCCACGAGTGCTCATGAGACATGCCAGCAGCTAACGCGATTTAGGCAGCGCCTGCAGCATCGGGCACCTTTTTTCTAAAGACAGCAAGCACAAGACTCGAATTTAATTCTTCTGAGAGTTGAGGAGTGGCACAAAGGTAAATTTACAACATGCTCCCCGTTCATGTGCTACAGCTGGGGATAGTATCATTCTTGGTGCTAGAAAGCAGCCTGTGAAAGGCTGCAGGTGTCAACGCTCTCGCCCCGAAGTCTGATCGTGTTTAAATCCTGACCAACATGGAACTGATTTCATGGTTTCTGTGGGTTATTTCATTTGAATTTCTTTGGTCCAAAGAGACTAAGGGGCATATTAACAAGGGAATTATCTCCGCTTTATTGGCTTTAAAAGCCAAAAATGCAGAGATAATCTTTTCGCCCTATTTACAAGTGGGTGCTTTCATGCATTAGTGCATGTTAGCCCCCTTTTACCCGACGACTCCCTTTGCATCTCTAATGAGATGCATGTAGGCGTCACTGGGCAGTACAACCTTGCAAATATCGTTGATGTGCACATCGCGATATTTACAAGGCTGCCCCAGCATTTAAACAGACGTTAGTTTTTAGAGAAGACTGCTGTTTTCGCCCAAAACCAACATCTGCTAAAATGCAGATTCACCTATCGCTATTTGGGGGTGCATTATGCTGATACGACCACAGGGTCGTATCAGCAAGGTTATTGCAGTTTTGCAGGAAACATCGCTGGAAAACCAGAGATGTTTCCTGCAAAACAGCGATTTCCCCGCTATTGCTGGAATTTTTATCGCCCTGGAGAAACGCGTTGTTGCTAGCGTTGTTGCTACCAGGGCGATAAATTCCAGAGATAGAAGGCAATAAATAAAAAAGCGCGCTTTGCATTATTTATCACTGTCACTTGATGTTATATGCCCCTTAGCTGGTCTTTTCGGGCAGAGCCCGGGATCCGAGGCAAAAGGACATGAGCAGCACCAAAGCAGTAGCCACCGCAGGTAATGCATCCAACTGCAGCCTGCACTGACTTAATTGTGTAATGTTGTCAGTGTTTTGTATATTCATAAGTAACCATTCACCAATCAATGCTATTGTATTGTATGGAGCGCTGCAAAGTCTACCTCATGGTCTGCACAGCAAGACGTAATAGCAATACAACATCAACACCATTATCAGCAGCAAATTGTTTTTGCATTCATCTCAAAAGTACATTTTTGCCCACATGCATCAAACTCCCGTTTTGCGATTCCAAATTTGCGATTTTTACCGAATCGCAAATAAGGAATCGCAAAACGGGATGCATTATTGAAAGTGCATAATATTTGAGATTCGGTAAAAATCGCAATTTTTACTGAATCGCAAATATTATGCGAATTTCAATTTGCGATTTCGCAATTCCCATTGATTCCTATGGGCCAAAAGCATTAAAAACACGAGTATTATTTTTAACGTCGTCTTCATTCTGCAATTTATTGGCCACTTACTTGCCCCAACTTTTGATGTAAAGATAGAATAGGTAAATTGCAGTGGCAGGGCACAAATACGGGTGATATTACAACTCATTAAAAAAGCCAATGGCCTTTCTCACTTGCTCCTCAACGTTGTCCTCCATCATGTGTCTTCTCTCCTGGAAGCTACGGACACAGGAAGCAGCACTAGCCAATCCTGGAGTGCTCGCACAGCATGAGAGAAGCTCCAGGATTGGAGGGAGGGGCCTCTCTCAATGCTATAAAGACAGCAAGGTTAGTGAAGTTTAAAATGCGTCGTCTGGCTGACCGTCACAAGACGGCCGACCAAATGGATATGCGCACTTTAAACATAAATGCACAGCTTCCTGCTGCCACTCAGCAGCAATTGCTGGAAAATAAAATGGTAATCAAGAAACTTGATTACCATTGTATTTTTTAGCTGATCTGGGCATTTGTTTTAGCGGGCTGACGCTTCTAGTAAACTGCTGTTATGAAAAGTTGTGTTTTCTGACAGTTTTTTGGACTGTAATACTTCTTCCCCTGCTTGCGGAACTCTGCAGAACTTGATAGAGTTTTTGGTAACTCCACAGAGTTCTGCAGATTGAAACCTTGCGAGCTCCGCCCAGGCCTACATATAAGTCACCCGAAGGGTAGGCCCTAATAGCTCGCGGGGTAGGGTGCAGTGTATTTTAAAAAGTTTGACATGTACTTTTAACTTTTACATATCCTGGAGGTGAAAAACTTTAACTCGTTTTTTGATACTCAAAGACCTGCCTTTCCCATAGGATAACATTGGCTTACCTTAATACATTTATTAAGTATTTTTCAATTGGGAGCAGGTAGGAATCTTGCGCTTGATGTCCTCAAAAAATTTAATTTAGAACCCTCTTTAACCCCTTGCATGCATCGGACGGCCCCCGGCCAACCGGCGTCACAGTGGGCATGGGCGGAGGACGGCCCCCGGCCGTCCGAACCCCGCCACATTCATTATTTCCCCAGCATCGCAGCGGAATTTGCACTGCGGTCAAGGGGTTCATGACATAGTCGTATTTTACGTCACAATTTTTTTTAAAAAGCCACTTTTAGAAAGTTGATGTTTCCATATCCTAACCATTTGGGGGCTGCAGCTTGCATCCTGGGTCACATGACTGGGTGCAGCTGGCAGTTGGTCTTTGCTTATTGCTCCCAGACAATCATACAAAAGAGGAGTAGGCGTAGGCAGGATGGGCCATTTCTGACTTGATGAGGGGGAGTAGTTGTCACCTATCACACTTACACCTCCAGAGTATCTACCCCAGCACATTCACAAAGGGATTTTCACTAGTCTTTTGTGCCCTCAGACATGCTGGGGGGTCAGAAAAGGGAGGCAGGAAATTCTAAACATCTTTGGAGACAGAAACCTCAAGAAATTTCTCCTACATCAAATATTTCACCATGTACACATATGGGACCTTCAGATCAAAGTCTTCAGTACCTCACTGGACCTGTGGAAGATTCAGGATTGCTGTGCTGCTCTGCTGAAATAAGGAATGCTACTCTCTTGACCTGCTACTCTGCCGCCCTGCTGTCTGCTGCCCTGCTACCTGAGTGAAAAGGACTGGGCCTTCATCCTGAACCCAAGACCACCAAAGTGACTCCAAGGGCTAGTTGGCTGGACTCCTGATCAGAGCAGCAGGGACACAACAGACTTCAACCACCTTGATTCCAGTTTCTAGATTCTGCCTGCTGTGAGTTTTGCACCCTCCCCTCCCCCAAGTTGTGCCACTCTAGTCCTGGACCCTTGGAAGTGCATCTGAAGATGCTCTGCCAGCCCAGCTGTTGTCCACTCAGAACTGATGCAGCAAGATGCAGCACCTCAGAGCTTCCCAATGGAGCTGCTGCTGCGTGACACATCCCTGATGCAGGATGCAGCAGCTCTTCAGAACCACCACTGCACAATGCCTCCTCGACTAAGGACCTTGCATTGCAGCCCCACTACTCCTCAGAACCACCATTGGGTGACAAATCCTCCATGTGGTATCGCACAATTCTTTGAAAACTAGATTTAAGGTATTTTATTCAGTGGGCCAACTTGGCCCCAGTATCTGGCCCATGCTCCATTGCAGTCGGCCTGAATTTGTAACTTTGTCCAGGTCTGGCATGACCAGATAACAGCAGTTGGCACTTTTTGCTTCTAGACACTGTTTCTACTTAAATCTTTAAAATTGCATATGTCTGGTTCTCATGATTAGATTTTTGTCATTTTGGTATCAAATAAGTTAGTACATTTTATACTATGTTTCTAAATTGTTCTGCGATTTATCTTGTCTAATGTATTTACTTTAGTACTGTTTGAAGTGCTGCATAAATACTTTACACATTGCCTAGAACGTTAGGCTGACTACTTTTGTACCAAGCTATCAGAGGGTTAAGCACTGGATAATTTCGAGTTTGCCTGTGACTTCACTCTGACAGAAATTGCAGTTGCTGCTTGAGTAGAGTTTTGGAAACTGAGATTTCTTGTTGGCACCCGGTCCAAGCAGGAGCCACAATCTTATTCAGAGATAATCAGATATGCAACCAAAATTACTGTGTGTTCACGCTTTTGTAGTTTGGCACAGAGCAGTCATGCTTAACATAAGAAGCAATAGGTAAAGTAGTTTTACACACTTTATTTACAGTAACACAGTGAAAGCAAGACCAAAACAACAAAAAACCAATAGGTAGAAATTGAGATATGAATTTTTAAAGATTGAATTCAAAAACAGTGCTTACCATTCTCCGAAACCATGTGCATGAAACTGGGAAGACGACCAACACCCGGCCTGACTTTAATTCGCCCCCCCTGCCCAACATGACAAACTTCCCCCAAACCACCTCTCCAAGAGTCTCCAACACAGTTCCTCCTAACCCCCCCAACTCATCTACTGGCCTGTTCGCGGGGAAGACGACCAACACTCGTTCTGACATTCCTCCGACCCTCTTGCCCAACATGACTAACTTCCCACAAGTCACCTCTCTAAAAGCCTCCAACACAGTCCCTCCTATCCCCCCCTGCTAATCTACCAGCCTTGCTAACACTTCCACCACAAGACCTCTGGTCTTCTCCCCTCTATCTCCCCCCAATGCCCCCACTGTTTCCAACACAGCACACCCTAATCCCCTGAGTCCTCCTACCAGTCTCCCCAACGCAATTGACCTGAGACCCTTGAACCCCTCCCTTCATGCTCCCCACTTGGAATCCACAGTTTTCAACACAGCACACCCTAACCCCCTCAGCCCTCCTACCACCCTCCCAAACGAAATCGACCCGGGACACTTGGTCTGCTTCCTTAATGCTCCCCACTCGGACTCCGAGACCAGTACGCCTCAGGCTCCAATGACTTTTGCTGATGCTGATCAAGCTAGCCCCGCTAACACACTATCCACCCCTTCTATGACCCCTAACACAGTCCATTCTAACCCTCCCACCCCCCCTCCACAGATATCCACACTCTGCACTCCAGAGCCACCAAAATAATTCAGAGCACCCACTACTCCATCCTGGATCTAATGAACCTCCTTCAACTCACCGAACTCTCCTTCGTTAGCCTCCAGCCTCAGCTGAATTCCTCTTCCCCTCCCATCCCAGTGCTCCCCAAACGCCCACTACCGACATCCTTGAGGCATTTTCGCCCTCATAAGCACCCTAGCTGCCTATCGGAGGAGAAAACCGTTGACCTCGCCTTCTCCTACAACCTTTCCCTCGTCACAACAAATCTGCTAGACCTCACTGGAAAGGAAATCCATGACATTCTCCAGGACCATAATTCAGCCCCAATCCCTCCTTGTCTATCAGACGTGAATGCTGCACACCCCATCTGCACGGTGGCTATCAACCCCTGCAGATCAGCTCCCCTCTGTAACAGAAGGGTGATCAGAAGCAATCTATCGCCTGTACACCTGTCTGCCCCGACTCCCGACACCACCTCCCTCCCCTCCCTGACTGGTCTCTTTATTAACTGCCGATCAGCAGTAAAGCATGCCACCGATGTCGCTGCTCTCAATCTGAACAATAACTACGACTTAGCTATTCCAACAGAATCATGGCTTAATGATTCCTCATCCCCATGCCTTGACCTCTTAGTCTCCCCCAATTTTAACATTGCTAGGCTACACAGACCACATAACAAGAAAGGTGGCGGCATCGCCTGCATCTATCGCTCTAACCTCCTTGTCACAGAGCTTCTGGCGGATACTTCAGATTCCTGCGAATATCTAGCCCTCTAAATCTGCAGTAACACCACCCAACTATGTAACCTGCACATCTTTTACCACCCCCCAAGCATGAACAACCCCTTCACTGACTACCTCATGGAAATTATCACAGCTAAGAGCTCTCCCAACACCAAAGACATTTTCCTCGGAGATTTCAACCTGCACTGGAACGATCTCAAGGATCCTCATGTCAACGCCATTAAAAACCTCCTGGCCGATCAAGCCCTGACCCAAGCATGCTCACTCCCAATCTATTCGAAAGGGCCAATCTTGACTGGATCATCTCTAAGGAGGCAACCGTCAAGCTTCTCTCTATAGACCCCTGTGACTGGTCTGACCACCATGCCATTACCTTCCTTTTACCTGGCACCCCAAGACAAGGGCACCACAACCGGTGCTTCATAAACGTTGGGTCAGAGACACCAAGAACCTGGACCACAATGAACTTGAGATCCGCTGCAAATCCGACCCCCCCACCACATATAACATCGGTCAGTGACCTCAATGATCACGCGCTCTGCAATAATGTCCAACATTCTGGATGACCTAGCCCCTCTTAAACTTAAAAGAACTCAAGTCAAAGATAGAAACCCATGGTTCACTGGTTCCCTTAACGACGAGAGGAGATCCCTCCGACAAGCCGAAAGAATCTGGAGACAGCACCTATCGGCCGCTCACCTAAAACTTCTCGCCAGGCCAGAAATACATACAACAAGAACGTCCTCAACTCAAAAAAAGAGTTCTTCATATCGAAACTAGGAAATGCCCAGAACAGACCACGCAAACTCTTTGAGCTAGACAAACACCATTCGAACAAATTGACCAAACCAGCAGAAAACCCCAAGTCTCTCATCTCATCCGAGGAATTCTCATTTTTCGCAAACAAAATCAAAACCTTAGGTAACGAGCTTAGTGCTGCATCACTCCCTCTACCGAACCCTGACCTTACGCCTCCTCTCCCCCTGCCTCCACAGTCCTCACCTAAGAATCTAGCCCACTGGACCAATTTCTCACTCTACGATGAAGACTCTGACGCCAAAATCCTTTCCACCTTAAACCCGAACAACCATGTCAACCACCCGCTCCCTTCAAACTGTCTTGCGACCGCTACCCAATCCATTATTCCCAGCTGGACTGCGATAATCAACGCCTCTCTCCGGCAGGGATCAATCCGGACTATCTGAAAGCGGGCCAAGTCCTCCCCATTCTGAAAAAGCCGTTGCTGGATCCAGCCTCCCCAGACAATTTTAGACCGATTTCCAACATTCCTCTCTTGGCTAAAGTGCTGGAGAAGTGTGTGCAACTACAGCTAAGTCACCACATCAACAACTTCCATCTACTCGATGACTGCCAATCTGGTTTCCGACCTGGACACATCACTGAAACCACCATGCTCCACATCGTTGATGATCCCCTACAAGCCCTTGACTAAGACAAAACCTGTCTCCTAATCCTCCTAGATCTATCCTCGACACGATCAACCACAAGATGCTACTTGAACGCCTCAAACTTAGGATGGGATTAGATCGCACAGTCCTCGACTGGTTTAGTTCCAACCTCCAAAACCGATCTCAGAGATTCTAATCAACGGCAACCTGTCCGCTCCCTCGTTGGTCACAGTGGGAGTCCCTCAAGGATCAACGTTGTCCCCCACCCTTTTCAACCTCTATTTAGAACCCCTTGCCAAAAGTCCTTCGCACTGCAAATATCTCCTACCATATGTAAACCGAAGACACTCAGATCTACATAAAAATCTCATCTCTTGAGGAGATCCTCACCTTGAAAGAGACCCAATGGCTCTCCTCCAACCAACTCAAACTCAATGCTAAGAAAACTGAGTTCCTCCTAATCACCCCGCCCAAAAGCAACTCTGAGATCCAGACATGGATTAAAGCTATCACAGCCTTAAACTGTCCCCGACCATTGTGGACTCTGGCAAATCTCTGGGAATTACCTTGTATTATTACCTAAACATGCAAGACCACATCAACTCAATGGCCAAATCTGTCAGATTCCACCTGAGCTACCTATGGAAACTGAAGCCCTTTCTTAACGCTCCTGACCTAAAACTTGCAGTCCAATCATTAGTTATTTCTAGGCTGAATATGGCTGCTCCACCCTCTCTGGTTTACCCAAGATCTCTCTAGCACCCTTAAAAGCCTGCCTCAATGCGGCCACCAGACTACTTACCGGCACAAGGAAATTTGCTCACATCACTCCTCATCTGAAAGCGTTGAACTGGCTTCCTCTCGAGTCTAGGATTCATCTCAATCTGTCATGCATCACGCAGAAGGCCCTACACTCAAACTCCCCGGCGTATCTTGCACAGAAACTTGTGATATCCAGAGGAAGCAGAAACTCACGATCGGCCAGTGACCTCCTACTCCAGCCTGCAAGCTTTCGGAAAAAAAATATATAATCGGGCGTTCGCTGGGGCTGCACCAAGAATATGGAACTCCTTCCCACCCGCCACCAGAAGAATCCCCTCTCTGGCACGCTTCAAAAAGGAGGCAAAATCCTTCCTCCAGGGTAAATTCCTTGGCTCAACCCGTTCCACAACCACCTTAGAGACTACTGCCTTCAACCTGCGACCTCAGCCCACCAAGAAACCAGGGGTCTGTCCTCATCAATTGTAATTGTAATGTTATCCTTGTATTCTCCCATCCCTCTTGTATCCTGCACCCCTCCCCCATAATTTACAGTACTCTTGTGATATCCTGCCTATTGTATGACTCTCTGACTCTGTAAAGCGCTCTAATACCCTAACGGGTCAAGTTCGCGCTCCATAAAACATTAAAATACATAAAATAAATAAATAATAAAAAAGTCACTAGCAGTCAAGGATACTTAAGGTTGCGAGGGACCAGTGCAGATCCAAAGATCATTATGTTTATACTCTCGGGCCCATTGGGGAATCCTTCTCCATACCTGTGGACACCATTTCTCCAGCACCTAACCTTACTTTGCGCACAGATGCATACCAGTAGGCATACAGTACCACCATGGCCAACAGTATCATGTGGCCCATTCCAACCCTTGGGTCTGACTTCTGACTCCAACCCAGGGAAACTCTGACTGCAAGGACAACAACAACAGAGGCCACTGACAGCTGTCAGTGTCAAGGACCAAGACCCAGGTCATCCAGGGGTCTCTAATTACTTTGGTTTCTCAAAGTGGAGGGTAGTAGCCCCAGATGCCTTGCACCCTTTTTCCACTTTATCTCTCACCTGTTCACGAGTGGTATCATAGGACTAGTCAATTAGCCCAGGGTCTGTACCCTGAGGCTGAACTGGTGATAGGGGTGGGTTCTCCCTCACCCTGTTCCTCCTTCTGGGGTCCTGTTCACTCTGTGTGGGAGTGGTAACCCCAGAAACCTGAATAGTAACAGGCACCAGTGGTGGCCCTCCTCCCAATTCACCTGTCACAAGGGGCAACTCATTCCCCAGAATGCAGTCTATGAGCATCTAGGGACTAACAATGACCCTCTCTGGGTCAACACCCCACTCTAGGGATACCAGACCATAGGGCAGAAGAAGTCCTGACCATGGGATGGAGTTACTCTACATACCAGGCTGCTTTAATGCTCAGGGAAACTAGCCTTTCTACAACCATGGTCCAGCTAGTCCTTGTGACCCTGAGAGCAGTAACCCCATTCACTGTCACCTGTTAGAAGTGACTACTCCCACCCTCAGGAATCACCAACTCACTCTTTGAGTCCACCACTCAACTAAGGGAGATCATGGCATTGTCTATGACCTGCCCCTGGAGACTGCTTAACCGTAAGGCCACATTGGCCACCACTGTAGATGTACCACCAGTGGTTGGTGTCTTGGGGCAGACAGACTCTCCCTGCTTGTGTTTAGCTGGGAACACTCAAAGCAACTGGGTTGGAAATTGGGCACCATTGGCCACCGCCCACCTGAAATCCCTCTCTGTTTCTCAGAAGGGGCATAGGAACCCTTTCCTCCCCTTACCCTGGTACCTGTCTGTGTCTTCCTTGACCTCTTCTCACTTTGCTGGGGGAAGCCTAAATCACCCATCTAGGGGTGTCTCCCAGGTACCTTCCTTTGGACCTTGGTGCTGATTCAGAGGTTTCAGTAACCCGTAAACAGTAAACCAATTTCCAACATTAATTGCGTACAGAGGTTTGGCTCAACTATAATAGATGGTGGATCCTGAACAATAATTTTCCCAAAAAACTGAATTTTGTGATTATTTAGTCAATGTATTAAATGGATAACCATGTTTATAGAATGAAGGCACACAAAATAAGGGCCTCATTATGATGTCGGTCGGAACGGTTGCGAATGGCATTTGGATTTTCCTAACCCATGTCAGAACCCATGTGTCCGACCAATTCAGAAACATTTCCGACTGATCGATTACGATAGAATGTAACCATTTGGCCTTTCCGACTATCTTCCGACCAGGATTCTGAGAAACCGAGACAGTTGGAGCCAAATTGTACAGGTCTATGGACCACGTTTACAACTGATGTGTTACAATGTCACATTTGGACAGCCTTTCTGACTCGGTTTGTATGACATGGAACGGGTGTCTAAAACTGAATTTAGGGGCCCATAGCACACCTCACTTCACCTGGAGACCTCCTTTGGGGGCCTGTGGGGATACCCATGGGACCCCTCTTCATAGCCATGCACAGTGTGGCAGTCACTAAGGGGTGCCCGCCACAGGGTGCAAGGTTTTCCGCAACCACCCCTTTCTTCAATGGAAGCCTGTGTTGTCAGTTGGAACACAGGCTTCCACTGAAGTCAATGAGACTCCTACCAAATGGTGTTCGGAAACTTCGGAATCGTTTGGTCGAACTGGTTCATTGACATAATATTGACAACCAAAATATCCCCATACCACAATTTCGAGTTATAAATATAGATGTCAAAAATATCGATATCCTATATTTATAATGGGAAGTACAAGAATTTTGTAAATAATATCGATGTCATAAATATAGTTCTACAAAATATCCTTTTAATATATTTAACCTCTTCCATGCTCATGATGGCTCCCGGCCGTCAGGAGTCACGGTGGGCGTGTGCTAATGATGGCCGTGAGCCGTCGTGACCACGTCCGCGATTGGAATGTCTAGCACTGCGGCGGAATAACCGCTGCAGTGAAGAGGATATATAATACATTAATAAATATTAAAAATATTAAAGAATAAAATTAATTTTAAACAAATAAATTAGATGTAACATGAATTTTAACAAATAAACTCAATTAAAAAAGTTAAACAAACATATATATTAATATATATATATACACAAATATATATATATTTAATATAAAACAATTAGTAAACTAATAATTTTTACTGTATTTTATAATTTTAAAATTAATCAAAATTTAACAAATAATATATATATATATATATATATATATATATATATATAT
The DNA here is from genome assembly GCF_964263255.1 of Lissotriton vulgaris. Classification (NCBI taxonomy): domain Eukaryota; kingdom Metazoa; phylum Chordata; class Amphibia; order Caudata; family Salamandridae; genus Lissotriton; species Lissotriton vulgaris. The sequence continues at coordinate 916,874,108 of NC_141687.1, forward strand.
ATATATATATATATATATATATATATATATATATATATATATATATATATATAACCTACTGGCAGTCGCCAGTAGGTATATATAGTTAGGATTTTTTTGAATAGGGATTTCTGAAAATTCTATGTTGAATAACTTTGGCGTTGATGGACGGAATTGGCTGGAATTTTCAGGAAAATGGCACATTTTGTTTCTGAGCGTCCCCTGAAAGTTTGGGGGGGTTTCGTCAAGCGGGGGCCGAGAAAAAAGGGGGGTCCTAAAGCGTGTTTTTAACATTGAGTTTTCCATAGGGCGGTTGGACTCACTTTTAGCTCGAACGGCTGAATGGATTTCTATGAAACTTGGCAAAATTGTAGAGACTGTTTGCCCGATGTGCCTTTGCTAGGTCTCAAGATATGTGCTCCAGTGGATTTTGAGAAATTAACATTCAAAAAAATATATATATCTGTGACAGCGTCCCGGTTAGCGCCCCGGTTTGCGTACCAGACGCGTAACGGAACTTCGCGAGGAGAAGCAGATTGGCTCTCCGGTGACTCTCAACATTCTAAACAGTCCAGAGCGGCCGCCATCTTGTCTCTCGGTAGGATGGAGAGACAAGAGGTGGAAATAAACGAAGGGGGAAATGAATGAAAGGGGCAAGGTAGACCCCTCCTGACCCCCTAGGATTGATGTGGGGGCTATTAAAGGGCCCCGCGGAACAAAAAAATAAAATACATTTTTTTTCGATTTTTCGCGGTGGAAACGCCACCCGGTACGCGAACCGGGTAGCTCACCGGTAGCGTAACGGGAGTCCGCCATCTTGTGTTTCAGACGAATTTAGTCACAAGATGGAGGATAAACAATGTTGGGAATGGGTATAAGGGGGCACAAGAGACATATCCTGACCCCCTAGGTTTTCTGAGGGTGGCTGAGGAGGCCCATATATGTAAAAAAAACCTGCGCACCGGGTAGCGTTCCGGAAAGCGTAACAAGGGGAAAACCAAGGGGAATAGTAAAATAATATTTTAGAGTGCTTTGAGGTAGGGTAGCTCTGAATAGAGCTGTTGTGTTGTGTAGGTGATGTAAGTACCAACATGTAGGTACCAATGAAGAGTCTAAAATTGAATGTACACCGTCTCCTCTGTAGATATTTTGTATGTTCTAATATGGGTTATTTAAATGTAAATGTGTGGAAAAGCACTTCATGCTTTAAAGCAATTGTATTTTTGAACTGATTGTTCTTTCCTCTTAGTCCTCCTCTTTGTTTTTTTCCCCACACTCTTCTTCAGCATGATAGTTGATAAATTTGTTCCCTCAAAAAATGTATATACATAAAAAAATTATATTAAATACATATAAAATATATTTTCCTTTAAAAGAAGAATACATTTTACAGCTTTTGATATTTGCTATTAAAAAACCATTGAAATTCACTGAAAAAACCATTGGTTATAGACCATATATAGTTAGGAATTAGCATTTACAAAACCTTGAAAATTCACTGAAAAAACCATAGATTATAGACCATATATAGTTAGGAATTAGCATTTACAAAACCTTATTTTACTCACACAAAACCATTGAAATTCGCATATATAGTTAGTTGCAATAACTATATATCGCGCACCCGCAATCCACTGCTGATCATGTCACATATTACATCATTCATGACATGGTCAGTGACATCACTGATGACATCACTGATGACATCTCAAATGACATCACTGATGACATCACTGATGACATCTCAAATGACATCACTGATGACATCACTGATGCCATCTCAAATGACATCACTGATGACATCACTGATGATATCATTCATGTGATAATACAATGAACCTCTTCAGACTCTAATATAACCTTAGATACACTCAGTGTAAACAGACACTCACAGACTGTCACTCATCCATGGAGTTACTCACACACCTAGTCAGTCATGCAAAGAATCAATCACACCTCCATTTCCTCAACTATACAGTTATACACACCTTACTTATTCAAACATATACTAACACATATTTACTCTCTTATACAATCCCTGATACAAGTTCACAATGATCCATACAGCCACTCACACATTCACTGGCTCTTATGCACAGTTATTTATATATGTCAACTCTCACATGTACTGTGTTTTACATATGTACTTACTTTGACATGTAGCACTGAGATATCCATTCACTAACCAATACACTCATGCACACAGTCAACCACCCATACAGCTGTTTCCACATGCACTTTTGAACCCATACATCTAGTGAATCAACTGCTCACACATCTATGCACAGAGTCATACACCTCCCAGCCACCCACACACACACTCAGTCTCCCATACAAATACTTGGGCAACCAATCAATAACCCATATAGTTACTCATATAGCTACTGATCAACACATGCAGCAGTTTACAGAACAACAGAAATAATGATGCACAAATTAAGACAGTTTAGTCACTAACCCATGCACTCAGTGAGACACATTTAATCACTCACTCATACAGTCAGTCATGCACCTACTAAATCCTTCATCCAGACACTTATACATCCACTCATTCTTCAATATGTAAGACATATTTTAACTTTACAGAAACATACAGTCACTGTATGTTGTCATCAGTGATGTCATCAGTGATGTCATTTGAGATGTCATCAGTGATGTCATCAGTGATGTCACTGACCATGTCATGAATGATGTAATATGTGACATGATCAGCAGTGGATTGCGGGTGCGCGATATATAGTTAGTGCAACTAACTATATATGCGAATTTCAATGGTTTTGTGTGAGTAAAATAAGGTTTTGTAAATGCTTATTCCTAACTATATATGGTCTATAACCTATGTTTTTTTCAGTGAATATATATATTCATATATATATATTTATATATATATATCAATTCGAATCTTGACCTTTAGTTTTAAGTCAAAGAACACACGAACACTTCTTGCTGAAGAAATAGCCTTTAATGCAGTTCAAAGGAAACCAAAAACTCTACGCGTTTCAGAAGCTCACCTCCCACGAGTGAAAGTGTTACAATTCCGATAGGCTTTAAATCAACATGTGACATAATTGTGAATAATCATAGAAAGCAGACTAGCGCTGCGAAAATAAAAGTGAATAGTTACTAATGAAAACCTACACCAATATTCATTCCATATGGTACAGCCCCACAGTATATATATTCTTGAGAAATAAATTTTGGCATTTTCGTATGCTCGCACTTGCATATAGAAAATTAATTAATTATTGGGCGTTCTAAACCAGGTTGAACGGGGATGAGGAGCTTTACTTTCATCTCTGAACTGTTGAATGTTATCAGGAATTGAACATTGTGCTCTACATGATGAAACAAATTTCAAATATGAGAACTAGTAAACAAATGGAATTGCCACTGCACTGCAGAACCAAAAACTCTTTTTGATCGATGTAAAATTAATCGGGCATCAATTGCGACTGATGTCAGGCAGTGGCAAGGGCACTCAGCCCTAGATATCAAGATGAACTGTCCACAAACACGAACTGCTTAAACACAGCTTTATAATAAGGTCTATGCAAACAACCTTGAGTGTACAGTGCAATACTGCCTAGTCGCATTTTGACCAATGACAACTGTCAAATTATATTGCTAAATGGGATAATATGTATTTACATGAGTAAAACAGCGCGTAGTAGGGCACTTAGCCAACAACCGCCGATATGTCTCATGTTAACTTGCAATGTCAAAATAACATGAATATAGTTAATGACAGCAATTAAAATCAATTGCGAGCGAGTAAAGTAATGCAAATAATCGATGCAATTCAAATTTCACATGTAAAATGTATAATGTGATTACATAAACCTGCATATCCCAGAATGCATCACTATGCCTGATATGTATAAATAAGGAAAGCGAAGTAGGACAACTGTATGACGCTGCCGTGAAAAGGAACTTTTGTTCGAAACGCGTAGGCGATCACAGTGTGCTAAATAAATCAATTTCACCTACCAAGCGGAGTGCCGGATCATTATTTTTCTTGTGAGTGGATATATATATATATATATACCAATAACATAAGATCTATTTTAAAGAACATTGTATAATAAATTAAAATATTAAACGATTTTAAAATCTTTAAACTTAAATTTCCCATTCCAGTCAGTGCAATAGTAGGAAAAGTGTTGAATTACGGAGGAGTTAAAATTACTATTCCCACTCTAATGAGTGCAACAGTAGGGAAAGTTTTGGGTAGCTGAGGGGTAATAATTATTATTCCCACTCCAGTGAATGCAACAGTAGGGAAAGTGTTGGAAAGCAGATGGCTAAAAATTACTATTACTACTCAAGTGAGTGCAACAGTAGGAAAATTGTTGAATAGTGGAGGGATAACATTTACTATTCACACTCCAGTCAGTGTAACAGTAGGTAAAGCTTTAGATGGCGGAGGGGTACAAATTACTATTCCCGCTCAAATTAGAGCAATAGTACACAAAGTCTTGGATAGCGGAGGGCTAAAAATTACTTTTCCCACTCTTGTGAATTCAACAGTAGAGAAAGTTTTGGATAGAGGAGGGATAAAATTTACTATTCCCACGCCAGTCAGTGCATCAATGGGAAAAGTGTTGGTTTGTAGAGGGGAACATTTATTATTGATAAATATCAAAGGGAGAGAGAGGTAAGGTACTGGAGCTAGTTCACCTCCCCGGGTATAATATGTATGAATCAAGGAGAACTAGCTCTGGGGTGGGTGCTCCTAGCGTATGTTTGTTCTATGGAAAACACATTTTGGTTTTTAGAAGGCCCTCACTCACCAACCTAGTTGGTAACATGCTTCATCATCGAGCCTTACCCAAGGCACGGTGTGCACCTTGTGTGTGCTACAATGCCTGGCTACAGCATAGCACGTTTTGTGCCTCTGGTTTGGTTGAAAGTAGGCCTGTTGCCCAGGAGGGTACATGGGTGGCCATCCAAAGAAGGGGTTTTGTGGTGGGTGATTGAACAGGGGCGGGCCATAATTGGGATCCAGATGTAGGTAAATACCCCATGGTTGTTGCCATATGGGTGTTCTGCCTCTGGGTTTATGTGTACTGCCAGAGCTGGAGCCGCTTGGGCGTGAGCAGTCATCTCCACTTGTGTCAGATGTCTTGCCAGCTCGGGTAACATTGTATGCAAATCTTTTAAGGTCCTTTCGAAATTTACTGAGTTTTGCCTGGGTAAGGTATTCTTTATATTCAGCTAGGTCCTTATTGGATTCATCCAGTTTTTTCTTGAAAGATATAATTGTTGTTTTGAAGTGGCTTTCAGTCGCCTGAAGGTCAATAATCATTGCATCTGAAAGGCGTTTCACAGTTTTCATAATGAGCACTAACCAGTCCCTGGTACAGTACCATGCAATTTGCACTCACTGCTTCCTGAAGGAGGAATCTTCCAGGAAGATCCTGGGGGTATTGGTCACTAGCAGGCCCTTGGGAGCGGTGTTAGTACGGAGGCATTCCGTGAGGATCACGCCATGCAAGATGGTGCGAATCCTGTTGGGCTTCTGGGCTATTGTTTGCGATATGTTGAGGCCAGCCTTTTAGGGGCGGCTGACCTCAGCAAGGCCCGCCTTTGAGATCACTAGCCGACTTCTGACTGGGGACAAGCTCTTATAGCCCATTGGCAGCCAGCCGGAATGACGGTCTGGTTTCCTTTCCAACAGCCTCCATCATAATGAGGCGGTTGAAAAGGAAACCGAGCGACCCATTATGATGCAGCCCTGAAGGATCTGACCACAGGTCGGAGCCGTAACGGCCCACATCGTAATCAACCCTACATTATCAAATGAAACAGTTACACCGTTTTAGTACAAAAATGTAATAATTAGAATGACAATCCAGTCAATTGTAGAAGGAGTTATGATGTTTTAACGAAAAAAAAAAAATTCCATAGAAAAACAAATATAATTGATTGGGGCATCAGTGGCCCTACGTGCCCTTACAGAATGACATTGATGTGTCTGGGGATGAAAAGCCTATGGGATTGCCTTGGTCAACAATGTTAACTTCTGACCTAGTATCTTTTTTTGCAGATTTTGTCATTAAAAAATGGATTCTGTGGGAAACATATGTGTGAGCTTCTCCTAAAGTCTTTAGTTTTATTTCAAAACTTTGAGTAGGATCAACTTGAAAATTCAGGAACTAATGACTTGGGGCCATGGCCCGGCAGGGCTCCACTAGTTTGGAAACTTAATTTACGTTGTCCCTTGGAAGCTCTGAAATTCAGATAAAAATGTTCACAGAAGGACAAACTAGAGATTCTTTCCCACCAAAAGTATTCAATGGTTGGTTAGGGTGGACAAGGTGTCCTGATTCTCCATGAGTCACATTTTCAGATACAGCTGGATATCTCCTATCCCATCACTCCTTCAGTTCTGAATCTTTCAAAAACAGATTTCGTAGCACCCTATTGCATTCAGCAGTTGGAGACATGTTTCTAAACTTCTCTTCAGCAAGTGATCCCACCAACTTCCATGCCCATTGGTCTTCTGGAACTTCCTTTGAGATGCTCATAAGCCTTGAGAAAGGATATTAATTTTAGGGAAGCAATAAGGAACAATTTTCCCTCAGTTTTTTCTGATGCGAAAGGAGTGTGCCTTCAGAAGTCTCTTCTTGTCTTGTTAAGAGTTCCAGTTGCATTCAGATAGATCTCCAGGATGTAGACAGTGCTGTTGATAACAGTAACCCAGCGGTGATGATACCCATGAATCCCATCACTATCACGTTACTGCATTGTCAGCACCTATTTTTTGGATCTCCTGTGCTTTTTAGCGAAGCAATCTCAGAAAGCAATATCTCCAGTTGGAAGAGGAGAGCTGCAAGGTTTCTCTGTGCTCAGTAAGCACTCCTCTTGGATTGGCCATTTTAATCAGGTACCACCCAGTGCCCTTTAAAGAGAAACCTGCACAAATGTATTATCAGTCTATCCATCTCCCATCCCCTATAAGAGAGAAGACACTGGGGCATATTTAAAGCCCCCCTATCACCACACTTTTAACTTATTTACAAGGCACCGCTAAGCCAAGTTAGTTGGCTTAACGGTGCTTCGTAAATAAGGCACCCTTTCACCCTTTCACCCTACACTTAGCATGAAAGGGGTGGGCAATGGGTGTTGCTTTGGGCGGTCCACCGCAGTACCCATTGATTTGATGATGCCCTCTATTTACAAGAATGGCACACATAGATGGCAGCACCATAATTAAGAGCGGATAAAAACCTATGTTTAATAGGATTAAATGGGGAGAAGTACTAGTTTTTGCTGTTTCTATATGTGCTGCAGCACACAGAAAAATTTCAAATCACTGTGATTGTTTACGTGCAGGAAGGGACACCTTCTTGTGCGTAAACAATCATTCCCTCAATGCAGGCACCCTTGCACTATTGTGCAATGGATGCCTGCATTGGTGCTAGGCAGATTAATTTAGTTCCAGCACTAGGAAAAACACAGGGACGTGTCATATCTTTGTAAATACAGCTCATCCCTGTGCTTTTTGAATGGCGGAGCGCGCCATTAGCATTTTGTGCTTAACGCCATGCTCCGCCATTCCCTTGAGTGTGCTTTAGGAAGGTGCATGAAAGGCTATTTCTAACTGTGTTAGTGAAAATATCAGAGAATATCAGACAGCTCTATCTGACTTTATGGGACATTGTCCAAACTTCCCCTTCTCCCCTCACAACAATGTTAGTTTCTATAATCTGTGCTTGTCGCGCAAGTGGCACTTCCATAGCTTGGGCTGTTATTATGGGATCTCCATTTGGTGTTTCCTGGAGACCCGTTGCCCTACGGAAGACCATTTAATTACAGTAATTCTTACCTTTTGGCCAAAGCTCTGGGATAGGGAACATCTAATTTTAGTCACTGCAGAAGGTTCCTGAAGGGGTTGTTACCTCTGTCCAATTATAGTACATTTTACCAGCATTGTCAGAACTTACTCTTGTGATGTTTATACAAAGCATCACAGTTAAAGTTACTGAATTAAATATCCACTCAGTGGTATCTTAAGGATTTGTTGTGCCCCGGGTATGATACACTTCGGAGTCCCTTGTAGAGAACAATTTTGAATACAATTTCAGCTCATTCAAGCCCTCATACTGCCAAATAATATTGAATTGCAATGAGCTCAATTGAGCCAAAAGCTCGAGATACCTGGTAGTTGCCAATAAATGTGCACTAAAAGAAGCATTAACAAGCATTTATAAAGACATTTCTTTCTGAATTAGGGTCTAGGGGGCATATTACCAAGCAATAGCGATAATTATCGCTATTGTTTGGTTAGCGTGAAAAAAATATCGCCGAGCACCGAGGATTTTTACCGCTGAGATACCTTGATATTATCAAGGTTTATCTCAAAAGCGGTAAAAATCCTGCGAAATGCATGAATATCGCTGAAAAATCAGCGATATTCATGCATTATCGTGTCAATGCTCTTAGCCATGTTATCCACCTTCCATTGGATAACATGGCTAAGAACTGCTTTTAGCAGGCGTTAGCTTTTGGAGATGTTCGCGCTTAGCGCGAATATTTCCAAAAGTTGTTAATAGGAGTTAGAGATGTTAGCGACTATTTTCAGTCGCTAACATCTTGGCACGCCCACTGTGCATGTCATTAGTGATAATTATCGCTGACATGCAAAGTGGGGCCCTAAATGCCCGCTATCGCCTACAAGCTGTCGCTAACTGGTGTTAGCGACAGCTTGGTAATAGGGCGATAAAATTATCGCCGCATTAGCGGGAAAAAGTCCTGCTAATGCGGCGATAATGCCCTTGGTAATATGCCCCTAGATTTTCTCAACTTGAAATGTTTTGTGTGGAATTCACTATCTAACCAGCATGTTACTCCCACTGTAGGAAAATATGCTAATGGCGTCTTGTTCAGAGCCCTGTGAACTAGGGCATAGTATTAAAATAATAAATGTGCACATAGCGTTTGAAATATACAATTAGCTGCTAAATATAATATTTCTAATCACAGATATATACCCTTTTACAAGTGAAGTCTCTGCTGTAACCAGTGAAAATCAAAGTGCTGCTCTTGAGATTTTTACCATTCCATCGGTTAAGAACAAATAACGTTTTCCACCTGTGAGCCTGCTGAGTAAGAGGGATGGAATGGTTCGGATGGTTTGGGAAACAGGAGATGGCCAGAACCAGAAAGAGAACAGTATTGAGAGTGAAATGTAAAGTAGAGGGGGAATGAGGTAGAGATAGTGAGGATGTTGAAAGATATGTGAGGTAGTTGGGTAGTACAGTAAATATAAAAATGTGAGTTAGCCAGAAGTAAAGATAAAGAGAGGTTGAAAAAATGATAGGATGATCCCTGGGACCACTGCCTGTGCTGAAAAAATGTTTGTGCACCCATTCACAAACGGGAAGGGATACCCCCCTCTTGAAGTGAGTGGTAAACTGCGAGTGTTTTGCGACCACAATTGAGGTCACAAAACATTCCCACATAGGTGTTGGACTCAATATTGGGAAGGGACGCCCTTGGAAGGCCCCTTCCTATTAGAGAGTCGCTAACCCTATTTTGCAAGTGACTATTTAGTTAGCGACTTGCAAAATATGGTTAGTTAATGGGCCACAGATTTCTTGTGTGAGCAAATGGGTCTAAAACCCATTTGCGCATGCAAAAAACTATTGTACATCTGGCCTGCGGTGTGAACCGAAAAAAAAGAAGTTGAGAGCAGCTGCAGCCAGTGCAGGTAAGACCGATGTGGAGGAGAGTGGGGTGGGGTCAGTCGATAGACGATGACAAGGTGAAATAAAATGTTAAAAAAAGAAAACCACTTTGCAGTTTAAGGCTTACATATGAGCCTTTACACTGCAATGCTGGGGGTTGGAATGCAGGCCACCCGCCAGACCACAATAATAAACGTAATCTGGCAGGAGGGCGTGGCTGCCAGCTCTCACACAGCGAAAATCAAAATTGGGCCCTAATACACATGGGCTGCAGCTACAGCCGAGAAAGTGCATCATCAGAAAACATAAAATGGAAATGAACTAAATAATTTTCTATTGCTTGCTATAGGAGGCCAACTTCAAAAGATGATGTAAGTCATGTAAGAGAGCACAATCAGTGGCCAAATGTGACAGAAATGGAAGTAAGGGGGATATTGCAGGATATACGAGAGGCAAGCACAAGCTCACAGGAACCCACAACCAAAATCCTTAAAGATCTACTACTTAAAGTCCCAAAACATATAACAGTCCAACTACCACCTATACCCACTTTAAAACATTTAATTGCACAAACAAAATAAGGCACCAATGATAACTCATCTGCCCCAATAACATATCAAGACAAACACATACCTGAACATTTAACAATTACATATAATGAGGAACTTTTCCTTTTATACGACAACCTAATTAAAGATAAATTACTCCTAATATTCTCCACAGCAGATAACTTAGTAAACCTTAGGTAATGCAAAACTTTGATGATGTATGGAACCTTCAAAATAGGTCCCAAACTATTCATGTACAATGGTGAATATCAAAACACAAATATCCCTTTTATTTATGCCCAACTGCCAATTAAATAAAGCTGCACTTACTGCAACCTCTGCAACCTCTTAAAACATATCATACAAAAAACACATAACTAATGCCCGAAAAAAATAATCATAGACTTTGAGCAAGCCATGATTCAAACTATTCTAAAAATGTACCCCCACACAGCCATACAAGGCTGTTACTGTCATTTCAATCAAAATATATGGAGACACCTCCAAAGAGCTGCCTCCAAAAGTCTCCAATTTGCCAATGAAATAAAATAAAATTATAGTACTAGCTTATGTCCCTGTCACAGAGGTAGCCTACCACTACAATTGCTACTTGAAAGCCCTTTCTACCAACATATTGAGACCAAACGTAGGGCCTCATGAACAGAAAATTGGTGTAGGGCAAGGCCGCAAGTCTTTTTGCTGAGCTGCCCTATGCCAATTCGACAGGGCAGGAATGCACAGCATTTACAAGATACAGGGCATTCCTGTCCTTTCAGATAGTTCACAGCTTGGTGCCTAGCGCTAATGCAGGAACCCCTACACCATGGTACAAGGGTGTGTGCATTGTTGGCAGAATTGTTTTTGTGCAGGAAGGGGCACCATTCAGCACAAAAACAATTGGAATGCAGCACACATGGAAAGAGAGGAAGAAACCAAGAGAAATTAAAACATTTCTCCTCATTATGCATGCTCTGGGGAGGTGAAAGGTTTTGGCACTGCCCATTTTTTACTTGATTTTGTAGCTTTAGGGAAGTATTAAAAAACCTTGTGTATGCATTGGAACACCCACTGAAATGCCCATGGAACGCCTCTTTGATGCAAAGTATGGCAACTCAGTGCTTTGTGCTGCCTTGCCTTACTCTATATCTATGAGGCCATGCAAAGCCATGGAGGGTGGTCTTGCGTCGCCTCATAGAGATTATTGAGAGGCCTGCACCACCGGAGAATCAATCAAAGTGATTCTGCGGTGGTGCGGGCCGCTTATAAATAATCCCACTATTGGCTATTAAAGATATTTGGGGTGCAAGACTGTATAGCTCTGGACACAAACGCCAACTTAAATTCCAAATACTATGTTGGAATGTGTATGACAGCCCCTCGGAAGTAGAAGGATTGCCCAATGCCGTCCAATCCACAGTAGGCAGAATCCAACCAACATTATAAAAGCCTTACAAAAAGAACAAAGTTACCAAGAACTATGAATGGAGCAATCTGTTAGCCAAATTTGCCTTAAACTTATCAGACAACATGGACGACATGCTACTCTTTAACATCAAACTCTTCTTAAATAACAAAGGACTAGATTACTTAGAAATGATTCCAAAAGCATATCATAAATAAATAGTTACCTACCATTGTATTCTTTTTTATTTAAAATCACAAATCTAATACTTCATTACATAAACCAATGTTTATAAAGACTGATATAATAAATTAAATATAAATTGTTTAAAAACATGTTCAATCCATCACATGAATTAATTACAACACATAAACCAAACAATTCCACATAACAATCACATAATTAAAAAAAGATATATATAATAGTACATTTCCTACCCAAAAGAAATGAAAGAAATAAAACCTGCTGTTCGGCAGCTACAGGTCTTTCTAGGTATCCATGTAATAAAAAATAGACATCATCAAAAATGGTTAAAATATTGCCCAAAAAGCCCTCCAAAAATGAAAAAAATAAAAAGAATCCAATAGAAATTCCTCGAAGCAATCAAAAGTATCCAGGAACCATAAAAAATCTGAAAAAGTGTTGCATGAAAAAAAACACTTAAAGGAAACTTGCAGGAAAGGATATAACTAACATGAAATGTAACTTAACCGAGCTACACATTACTAAAATAGTGTTCAAAAACCTGAACTACAAACTAGCAAACACTAATTCATCTATATATACAAAAAAATCAACAAGCAACACTATAACTAACTTCTAGACCTCCCACCCAAACCCTCCAACTCCAAAGTTCTTACAAACTCCTTAAAAAAGGACTTACCTGGTCCGATGAACAGCACCACCTTACTGCGACCTGATTCCAGGAAAATAGACTAAAATTAACACAAGTAAATTAAAAAATAGAAGGTAGCGGTAAGAAATGGCTGTCAAATTAAACTAAAAAAAGACAATATCCCTATAGAATTGGATGGAAACCATTGTAAAAATGTTTGAATAAATGTCTCAAAAAAAGATTTAAAAAAACATAAAACATGAAAAATATAATTTTTATAAAAATTTCAAAAATTGTAAATTATAAATTAAATAACAGTATAAAATACATTCAATTATTTAATACAAAATAAAAGTCATGTTGAAAATATGTACATAAAACAATTTTATAAATGTAAAAACATCTGTTCAATAAGGCAAAATAAAAGTTAAACATTTACAAAATACAATCTAATTTAAATATTATTTACATGTTTTTAAATAATAAAAATAATAAAAACACACTGTATTTACTTAACGCTATACAAATGTATATTTTTACTTTGAAGTATATGTCACTAAAATTGTAAAATTGTACAGTAAATAAACTTGGAAAACATTTTAAAAAGTTAGAAACTGTGTGATGTCTTTATTATGCAAAAAATGAAATTAATAATATTGGGCCAGATGTAGATAGCCAAATACCGGTCGGTAACGGCCGAAAATACCGAATGTTGGCCGTTACCGACCGGTATTGCGCTATTGAGATTTAGGAGCCCATAAAAGACCGATTCGGTAAATACGAGTCAGTAATTTACCGAATCGGACGATACCGAATCGAAATTTACGGAATCGGTATTTTCCAAATCGGTATTTTCCAAATCGGTAAATAAGAAATGGTAAAAAATGACTATCGAGATGTAGGTAACTTCTAAAATACCGAATTTCATGAAATAAGGTATTTAAGAGTCGGTAATTACCATGGATTGAAAACAGGTGGTAACCAGGTGCAGGCTATAAAAAAGGCCCCAAAATGCAACAGTGTGACCAGAATGGCGGCAATCTATGCGATAGCAAGGTGGCTATGGCTACAGGCAGCAGGAGAGAGGGTCTGGAGACGGGAGGAGCAAGTCTACAGACAGCAGATAGCGCTCTTCCAACTCACTGAGGCAGAGATCTTGCAAAAGTACAGGCTAGACCCCCAAACCATCTTGGACTTGATCAGGGACCTGCACCCACTCCTGGAGCACCTAACACCAAGGGTGCACGCCATCCCACCCCATGTGCAGGTGCTCTGCAGCCTACACCTGCTTGCTTCTGGGAGTTACCAGGGGGTGATTGCTGCAGTAGGTGGGTGTCCCAGAGCTGCCTGTCCTGTTTCTTCCGCAAGTTCCTAGAGGCCATGATGCAGAGAATGCATCATTATATCAGATTCGCTGACACACATGCTGAACTGCTAAAGACCAAGACTGACTTTTATCAACTGGCACACTTCCCACACGTCATCGGCTGTATGGATGGCACCCACATCCCAATCTGCCCACCTGCTGCCACAGAGTACATTTACCGAAACAGGAAGTCAACACACACCATCAATGTGCATATAATCTGTGATGCCAACAACATCATCACAGACATTGTGGCCAAATTCCCGGGAAGCACCCACGACTCCTACATCTTTCAGAACAGTGGGATATACAGACGCCTGACAGCAGGGGAATTCATAGAAGGATACCTGCTCGGCAAAACACTGTGACCCACCCTGATAGATTTTGCAGATATATGTGTTGTTGTGCATGTGAATAATGGCCCTATTATTTCCCAATAGGTGACAGCGCATATGCCGTCCGCTCGTTTATCCTGACACCCTACCTGAACCCATCAACGCCAAGCCAGAGACGATACAACGTGGCACAGAAATCCACAAGGAACGGTGTTGAGCGCACCTTTGGGCTCCTAAAGAGCAGGTTCCGCTGCCTCCACAAAAGGGGAAGCCCCCAGCAGTACTCACCACTCATCTGCTGTAAGATCATTGCAACTTGTGCAATGTTGCACAACCTTGCTACTAAGAAGGGCACAGAGGTGGAATTGTGCGAATACCAGGACCATGATGATGAACATGCACTGCTGGACCCCAACACAGCAGGAGTTGCGCCAGCTACAGATGGCAGACAGAGACGGGCAGAGATCACACGCAACTATTTTTGAGTAAGTAAAGAGACACTGACAGGTGGAGTATGTACCCAATGTAGTTTAATTGTTGGCACTACGCAGGTACTCAAAGGCACAAATGTGCAACACAAATAGTATCCATTAATAAAGGAAGTCCTGGCTCACTTCCCCATTAAAATTAATGGAGTGTGGGCAGCATAAGTCCTTTTTGGCCACGTCTACTGGTGCCAGATGTAATTGGCTGGCTGTCCTCGCTGGGTGTATGTGAAGTTGGAGCACCATGGATCCTGCTGCTCCTCCGGGTCTCAGCAACAGGGGGGTTTGTCATGCTGCTCCTACTGATGCTTTCCTCACTTTCAGGAGCATCCAGTGCAGCAGTATGTGCTGACTATGCAATAAGGTTTCAAATCCTACAGGTTAGACAGAACGGGCAAGAGAGGAGGTGGGATTGCTATAATTGCCTGCGACATTTTTAAAATTCGCATCACAACAGCTCCTTCCAAAACATGTGAAGCATTTCAATGTGACATCCACTTGTCTCCCTCTTTTAATTTCAGAGGTTTTTTATTATACAGACGGCCTGAAACTCGGTCGGGATTTCTCACAGAAATCACCACCATCCTAGAAGCTTCCGCCAACGACAAGTCCATTACACTATTAGGAGACTTTAATTTCCACTTGGACTGTAGTGAGGACAAGGATACCATATCCCTGCAGTCGGAAATGGAGGTTTTTGGTCTAACACAGCTGGTAAAAGGCCCTACTCATAATGCTGGACACACTCTAGATGGAATATTTACCAACCTAGAGAACTTGCTAGTGACTGATGTCCTGCCAATGACTTGGACTGACCATCATTTGGTACTGGCCACGATACATATTGGTAAACCTCCCGCTGCCACAACACCATATCCTATACCAGAGTCTTTAAAAGTATGGAAAGACATTAATATTTCCAGCTTCAGGGACATACTGGATATTTCTAAACCTTCCCTGTCTAATGATCCTGGAACTGCCACTGAACAATACCATGCATGGTTGAACCAGGCAGCTGATAATTTAGTACCAATAAAAAGAATATCCAGGAACAGAAGGTTTCCTTCAGCACCGTGGTATACTGAGGACCTTAAAAAACTCAAACAGCAATGTCGAAATAAAGAAAGACATTGGAGGAAAAACTATGATCAAGAAAACAGAAAGATGTACAAAGTACTCTTAACTCAATACAAACTCCTAATCACCGAAACTAAAAAAAGGTACTATACAGAGCAAATTGAAAGTGCTAAAAATTCAAATAAAAAGTTATTTGAAATAACCAAACAGTTGGCGGGATCTGTCCCAGACCTGAATCCCCCCTGTTCACAAGAGTTCTGTGATTCATTGGCCTCCTTCTTCTTCACTAAAGTGAACGATATTTTCTCTGCATTTAATCTTGGGTATAGTCAAAACACAGAAAAGATAATGACCCCACTCTCAAGTAATACTCTATCTGTTTTTGCAGAAGTTACAGAGAGTCAAATTTATGACATCATTAAAACCATTAAGTCTGGATCTGCCTTAGACCCATGTCCCCTGAACACCCTCCGTCCGTTAATAGATACGGTGATTCCAGTTATAACCAAAATATGCAACTTAATGTTTCATACAGGCATTTTTCCTAGCCACCTAAAAAAAACGTTATTAAAACCTCTCCTAAAAAAACCTGGCCTAGATAAAACAGAATTGAAAAATTTTAGGCCCATAGCTAATCTACCACTCCTTGCTAAAATAGTAGAAAAAGCCATGAATGTCCAACTTACGGAATTCATCGAGCAAAACCATCTGCTCGATGAATCACAATTTGGATTCCGCAAGTTTCATGGAACGGAAACAGCGCTTATTAAAGCGGCGGATGATATTTGATTAATTAGAGACCAAGGTGGTGCAGCACTACTGGTGCTTCTGGATTTATCGGCCGCCTTCGACACGGTTGACCATAAGATCCTGGTCAACCGTGTCGCAAGGATGGGCGTGCAAGGCCTAGCTAAAAATCTTTTAGCATCTTTTCTGGCGGAGAGAACCCAGGCCGTCACTCTGGGTCAATTCAAGTCTGCAGAGTTAACACTGCCATGTGGGGTACCACAAGGTTCATCCCTCAGTCCGACACTTTTTAATATCTATGTGTCGGACCTCGCAAAAACCATCAAAGCGCACGGGATGAACCTTACCTCATATGCTGATGACACCCAGCTGATCCTGGCAGTTAGACATGATGGGGAAACAGTAGCAGAAAGTTTCAAAACAGGTATGCTGGCCATCGGACAATGGATGTCAGCAAACTGTTTGAAACTAAACTCTGAGAAAACGGAGGTGGTCACTTTTGGCCATCTCAGTCCCAACTGGTCCCCATCATGGTGGCCTTCATCATTTGGAACTTTGCCAAAACCAGCCACAAAAGTGAGAAATCTGGGCGTCATTTTTGACGACAAATTAAATTTCATGGCCCATGCCAATCAAACGGCTAGCACAGCATTTTTTAAATTACGCTTGATAAGGAAGATTCTCCCTTTTCTTCCAAAAAATGTAGGCAAAACTTTGGTCAGTTCCCTAGTCCTATCAGCATTGGATTACTGTAATGGACTGTTTTCCAATGCCCAAGTTAGGGTCATCAAGAAAATGTAAACAATTCAAAACGCTGCAGCCAGACTTCTTTCAGATACTCCCAGATTCAAGCCAATAGCCGAGACCTTAAGAAGTTTTCACTGGCTCCCTGTTAGGAACAGAATTAAATTTAAAACATTATGTATTGTCTACAAATCGCTACATCATCAAGCACCCCAATTTTTTAGAGACCACCTTGTTCCCTACGCTCCCCCGCGAACACTTCGTTCAACAACACAGAATGATTTGGTGGTACCTCGGACCAAGCTGGTCAACTGGGGAGACAGACGCTTCCTGGTCACTGCCCCAAAGCTGTGGAACACTCTCCCGCAATCCATAAGATCCTGCCCAACCCTCATCTCTTTCAGGAAGAAACTGAAAACGTGGTTATTTAGTCTCTAATAATTTAACAGAGTAGCACAGGAGAGCAAACAAATGTACAGCGCCGAGACACCTGCGGGCAATTGTTCGCGCTTAACAAATGTTAAAAATAAATAAAAATAAATAAGCAGCACCTCTATAGCACTCGTCACCCTTGCAAGGCCCCTGGAAACCTCATTGCTGCTGTGTGCTAAGCTCTCTTGCATGTTTACACTTCGCTTGCACAGAAGGGAAGTTGCTGTGGCCAGGCGGTTAACAGCCTTGGTGTGTTGCTGTGCTTCCTGCCTGTCCTTCCTCCTTGTTTCTCTGTCCTGATCTAGTTTCGTGCACAAGAGCACGGAGTGCGACATGTCCCGCATCCCTGCAGCCATCTCCTCATCAACCTTTGTTCTCATCAACCGGTGCACTGATGCCCTTCCCAATATATTCCATGTTTGCATTCAGGTGCCTCATCTGGCTTTGCACCGACTGGATGGCCTTCCTCTGCATTCTTTGGATCTTGACCATGCTACCCTCCAGCCCACGGAAGACACTGGGACCCTCCACATGTTGTTCAGCACTGCTGTGTCTGGGCCTGCGACGTCTGGTAACTGTGCGGGACCCACACGTTACCAGACGGCATGCCGCTCGGAGGATCCTTTGATGCTTAAACTCGGTTCGTATATATGGGACCGGTATGGCGACACCCTACGCACAGATAGGAAGGACTACGAGGCGGCATCCTTTTGGATCCCTTGTAACCTAGAATTGATTCAACTTGCAGAACTTTGCTGTCAGTCAATAATAGAAGACTGACCCTGAATAAAAATAAAAAGAACTGATAAATTACTGCCTAAGAGGATACAAACAACTTTGCACGGTCTACAAGCCAAAGACCTCGGCTGGTTGTCATCTACCTAATCCTAGATAATGAATAAAGCGTCCGCTTAGACTTCCAAATTCACTACAAGTGCTTCAAATTTGAAGGCTCATCACAATTCTATTTGCCCTGAGGAAGCTCCCAGTGAGGGAGAGAAACGCGTTGGCTGATGTATATTGATAAATGTGGAATCTTTTGAAAAACAAAAAATTTTGGAATAAACAAGTCACTTTTTTGCATACAAATACTGCCTCTTTTGGACTCTTTTCTTACTACGTGCACCCCAAAACCAAACTTTCAAAGACCCTCCACATGTTGTTCAGCACTGCTGTGTCTGGGCCTGCGACGTCTGGTAACTGTGCGGGCAGCCTCTGCGCTGGACTGCTGTGTGGCAGTGCTTCCTTCCTCAGCTAAGGTTGGTGTCTCACCCTCCTCCATGTCACCTGCTGATGTTTCCATTTCGACTAGTGGGGCAATGACAAGCTTCTTGCTCTTTTGAGGTGCCGGTTTTGTTTGCGGAAGTGACGCAGGCAGTTCAGGTGAGGACAGTAGCAGAGGGGATCCTGAACGCTCTGGGGATGCCTGCAGCTGTGGAGACATTTCAAGCTCTTGGGATGGTGGCTGTGTTGTTGGTGCACCAGTGTCCTCAGTGACATTCCCTGCACTTGTGCCTGCCTCCTGGCTGTCGTCCCTCCATGGTGCACTGCCTTCCTTCTCCATGGTACGCCTGCGAGATGTCTCGCCTGTGGACATGAAAGCGTACATTAGCTATGTGCTCCTGCCTCACTGCTTATACAATTAAATTCTTCTCGCTGAAATACTGTACATATTGCCTCGGCTTCATTATCACTGGTATGTGCATAACTTGTTGTTTGGTGTGCTGTATGACATAGTAGGTCTTTACATGACTACATCTCCCATAATGCATTGCTGCTGTATATTGCTACCTCTACTGGAGTGGCGTTAACACTGCCACATAGGGGAAAGGGAAGGCGATGGGGTGGGGGTGATTGCTGTGCATGCTTCTTACCTTTTCTAGTGACAGCTCTGGCTGAGCTGCCTGCATCTCCCAGTCCACAGACGCTCTCTGGTTCTATGCTGGACTCCACCAGCACCTCAGCTCAGTCAGGGGAGGTGCACGGTTCCTCCCTCCTCCAGTTTGGTTTGCCTCTTTGTGGAGCTCTGCAATTTTGTTCTTAGTCAAGCTCCTGAGGTCGTACTACCTCTTTTTCAGGTCATCTATGTCCTTTGAAGTCAATCCCACAGTATTCACCTCAGACTGTATTTCCAGCCAAATCTTTCTTTTGGCAGATTCAGCCACAGTCAGGAACTGCCTTCCAAACAATTTATGGTGTTCTTTCCCTACCTCCTCCACGAGGACCTGCAGCTCCATTGGGCTGAATTTCATTTTTCTCTTCCTCTCTGGGAGTTCCTTTTCACTGGTGTTTGCTAATTTTCAATTTTAAAAGCACAAATACTTTTATGTGGCTCAGGGACTCAGCTCTGCTCTCACAGCCTCTCCAGAAGCTTCTATTTGCTTCCAGCTGCCTGGGTATAGCCACTTCCTGGTTGGGAGGGGGTGGTTGTACCGATTCGGTATTTACCGAATAGGTAAATCCCATTCATTCCTATGGACCAAAAGGCCCATAGGATTGAATGGGAATTACCGATTCGGTAAATACCGAATGGCTGATACCGATTTTTACTGAATCAGTAAAAATGACCGCATTTTTACCTACATCCCATTTACCAATTATAAAATACCGAATCGGTAAAATTCGGTATTTTAGAATCAGTAAAATAGGATTACCTACATCTGGCCCATATTCCTTACAGACATACAACTATTTTTTAATGATATTTCCAATAACTAACAATGGTAATAAACTAACACAAAGTATTATTACTGAGTACAAATAGCATTAAGATAAAAGATTACACAATAACATTATAAAATTAAATAATGACACAGCAATATAAATAATTTTAAAACATTGTTAAACACCAAAGGAGCGGCATTTACATTTCTTACTCCAATCTAAGCAAATTTTGGGAAGATGTTGCACAATAAAGTGGTGACATTCACTATTCCCACTCCCATCTAAATCAATTTGGGGGAAGGTGTTGGATAATAAAATGGTGACATTTACTATTTTCCAGTCTAACCACAAGAGGGAAGGTTTTGAAAACTAAAGGGGTTAAAGAGGTATCAATTACTATCCTCACTCCAGTCTAACCATAATGGGGGAAGGTGTTGGACAGTAGAGGGATGACATTTAATATTTCCTCTCCAATCTAAACCAATTTGGGGAAGATGTTGGACACAGAAGGGGTGATATTTACTATTCCCACACCAAACAAATTCAATGTGGGGAAGATGTTGGACACTAAAGTGGCGACATTTACTATTTCCACCACAATCTAAACCAATTTGAAGAAGGTGTTGGACTTTAAAGGGGTGACATTCACTATTCCCACTCCATTATACCCATATTGGGAGAAGGCTTTGGACAGTAAAGGGGTGACAATTACTATTCCCACTCCAATCTAACTATGTTGGGGGAAGGTGATGGGCACTAAAGGGGTGACATTTACTATTCCCATTCCAATTAAAACCAATTCGATGCTGGTTTTGAATACTAATTGGATGACATTTACTATTCCCACTCCAATCTATACCAATTTGGGAAAGTTGTTGGACAGTAAAGGGGTGACATTTACTATTCCCACTCCAATCTAAACCTATTTGGGGAAGATGCTGGGCACTAAACGGAGGACAATTCCATTCAAATCTAAACCAATTTAAAAAAGGTGCTGCACACTAAAGGGGTTATGTACACTTTTCCCTTTCCAATCTACTTATATTAGGGGAAGGTGTTGGACAGGAAAGGGGTGACATTTACTATTCCCTCTCCAATCTAACTATATTGGAGGAAGGTGTTGGACACCAAAAGGGTTACAATTACTATTCCTACTCCATTCTAATCCAATTTGGGAAAGGTGATGGACACTAAAGGGGTGGCATTTACTATTCTCACTCTAATCTAAACCAATTTGAGGAAGGTGTTGGACACCAAAGCATGAGACATTTATTATTCCCATTCCAATATAAAACTATTTAGGAAAAATGTTGGACAATAAAGGGGTGAAATGTACCATTCCCAATCCAATCTAAAACAATTTGGGGGTTGTTGGACACTAAAGTGCCGTCATTTACTATTCCCTCTCCAGTATAAACCATATCGTACATTACACAATCTTCAAAGGCAATTTGCTCCTTCTGTGTGATCTGCCAGACGCAGCACACATAGGAAGAGCAAAAACAAGGAGAAATTAAAAGTATTTCTCCTCGTTGTGCCAGTCTAACGCCTGCTTTTCAGTGGCTTTAGTTTTTGCTGGTGCCTCAGATTGACGCATCCTTGTAAATATGGGGTAGCATAAAAAAGCAATGGATGTTGCTGTGGAATGCCCACAGCCACACCATTGCATACCCCTTTCATGCACATACCAGCATGAAAGGGTACTATATTTACACAGCGGCGTTAAGCCGTGCAAAGTGGCTAAAACGCCACTTTGTAAATATGGAGTAGGGCATTGCGCCACAAGAGCGTTATTAAATGTGATGCTCTGGTGTGTCAATGCCCTTTTAAATATGCCTCAAAGTGCCTCTGCACATCGTGCATTGTGTATTGTTAGTTGCATGCAAGCTACAGGCTGATAAAAAGATAATACTCCCACCGTGCATCAGGTGGAACAGAGAAAATAGTAGCCAAGATGCAGTAGCTGGATGTGTGTCGATAGAATGGCGGGGCGGGTAAAGGGGCAAGAGGGGATGGGCGGATGGATGACGACACAAATGAAAAAAATATAACACATACCTGCCGCATCGCCGCATTGCGCTACTCTCCGCTGCAGGCACAGGCTCCCAGGGTCCACTGTGGCCAATCGTGACGCTGCTTTCATGCTGCTAAAAGCAGTGTCAGGATTCGACTGAGCGCCACTAATTTTCACTCCCAGTTACATTGGGAGCTTGCGCCTGCTCTCTCCAACCGAGCAACGCAGCTCAGGTTGGAGAGAGCTTTAGTGCGCATGATGGTTTGGCCGCCGTGAGATGGCTGGACAGACCGTCATGCATACTGAATAGCAGTGCAACCACTCCTCCACCAGCCTGTCATCCCCCTGGTCCTGCCCCCAAGCCTCGGCTCCGAGAGCAAAAATAAAATGATAACAAGCAATGGTTTATTATTGTTTATTTTTCAGTTTTTTGGCTGCTGGAAGGTCGGGCGATGCTCCCTTCACCAAAGCGAAGAAACCGCCACTGCCTAGATGCCATCAGTTCCACTATGCAGAGTGGAAGAAAATCAGAAAGATGTGTAGTTACATCTGGTTTCCATTGGCACCTAGGCGCATTTTACAATAATATGCAGGTTTGATTACATGCTACTCCATTATTTGAAAGCTTTTACCAGCCTGCTAATTCACATGTTTATGTATGTCAAGGTGTCAGACTCAAGCAATATGCAGCTGACACATTGATTTATATTGTATGCACTGACAGGGCTTTATTTCTCAAATCCAAACCAAAAACCCTGGTGCATATATACTTCTAGTACACAGGAGTCACGCAAAGGTAAATCCAGGCAAATTAAAAAGATACTTAAGTTTAAACTGAAATGAGCTGTACTTGGGGACATTAGTGCCACATTAGTGCCTTATCTTGCCATGACTCTAATGGCTCTCTTTTTTAAACTTAAGCACGACTCTTTCTTCTTTTATAGTGAAATGGAGAATAAACGTCAAAAATCAAACAAACATAGAGGCATATTACCAAGGGCCTTATCGCTGCTTTAGCTGCACTTTTTGCCGCTAAAGCGGCGATTTTTAGCGGCCGGTCTGGGTGACTCTTTGCATGTCAGCGATATTCCTCACTAATGACATGCAAAGTAGGTGTTCCCGACCAACAGACCTGGTAAACAGCCGCTAACAGGCCTATCGCCTATTAGCAACGTGAAAAGTCGCGCTAACCGGGGTCATCGCCCGTTTTTTCACACCTGCTATTTTCCTGACTTCACTATACCTGACATGGGGGGTGGATTTGACCACAGGGTCGTTTCAGCAAGGTTTTCCCCCTTCCCCATGCAACATCGCTGGTTTTGTCAGGATGTTGGCCCTTCCGTCCCACTATCGCTGGAATATCTATTGCCATAGCGCTAATTGTTGCTAATACAGCGTTAGTGTGGCGATATATTCCAGCGATAGCTGGCAATGAAAATTTTTGCGCGAGGCGCGCTCTGCGATATTTTTCGCAGTTTCTTGCTAACATGACTAATAGTCTTAAATGTTATCACAGAAAATGGCTAAAGAAAGAAGTTAGAACCTCATGAGCACAGTGCCAACTGAAGGACTTCTAGATGTATCTCCTATTTGCCCAATTACCTCCTTTTATCAACAATTAGATGCCTTTTTCAATTGCAAACTATGCTTCTTTATTCCTGCTCCATCTGTGAAACTTTGCTCTTGCCTCAATATTTGCTCTTTTTCATTAAAGCTTGTTTACTTGTGCTATAGGTTAAGAGGCTGCCTTGGTTATAGAAATTCGAGCAGTGTGTGAAATTCAGATAGTACTGGTCGTGAAATCGCTACAGCTTAAAATATGAAAAACATCAATGACTGCACTTTATTGTGTCTTTTTATCCTAGTTAAACATCACAGTTTTTTCAGTCCATTACTCTTTAGTTAGTTAAAATATGTATTGTAGGTTTAGATATCATTACAAAGTGTAGTTAAATTACACACATTTTTGCCCGCTATCGAAATCAAAAATATCTAATCAAACTTATAATATCAGCGAATGTGTATTTTACAAAACATCATGGGCCAGATGTACAACCATAGCATAGCATAGCAAATTGCGTCAAATTGCGGGTGGCAATATGAGAGTCGCAATATGCGAGTCGCAATATGCGAGTTGCAAAATGCGAGTCGCAAAATACTATGCACCACAGTGTCTGAGACACTGTTCATGATTCCCAATGGGGTTGCAAATTGCATGCCTCATGAATATTAATGAGGCAGTCACACTTTGCGAGCCACATTGTGAATGGCTAGCACTCCTAGGGATGGTGGCCTGCTGGGGTCAGCAGACCACCAACTCTGAGACTGATTTTAAATAAAGCAGTTTTTTCTTTCAAATGCAGCCCGTTTTCCTTAAAGGAAAACGGGATGCATTTAAAAAAGAAAAATGAAACTCTTTAGGGCAGGCAGTGGTCCCTGGGACCACTGCCTGCCCTTAAAACATTATTGTACATGCATTCCCAAAGGGGAAGGGGTCCTTTAGGGACCACTTCCCGTTTGTGAGTGCCTTACCACCCTTCTGTGAAGGGTGGTAAACTGCGAGTACATTAGTTTTGGAGTCGCTATTAGGAAGGGATGCCCTTTCCTAATAGATAGTCGCTAACCCTATTTTGCGTGTCGCTAATTGATTAGCAACTCGCAAAATTGGCTTGGTACAAGGGCCACACGTTTTTTGCAGTCACAAATTCACCTAAAACCCTTTGTGACCTCAAAAAACAGTCGTACATCTTGCTCCATACCTGGATTTTTTCTACTGAAGTCACCATTGAAATTGCCACTGGTCATCAGACTATCGCCTCCATCACTAGATCGGGGAAAGTCTAGTGATGGAGGCGATAGTCTGACGACAACAGAAATATGGATCTTGACGGAAGGCTTCAAGTTATTCTGTAAGCGGTTTACCCTGGAAGAGCAAACATAAAGTCACGAAGAGACATCAGTATAATTAAAGGGAGAATAAAGGCGGCCAGATTAGAAAAGGTGAGACAGCTCCACTAACAGGGTCCAGGCGGTAAAATACAATAAAAGGCATAGAGAATTGTAGCCTGCTTTAAGAGAACAGCAATAAGAAAAGCTGAGACCAGAAGAAAAGCGGATTATCCTGATCCGATGTTTATATCAGTGTGAAGGCTTTCACCACACTGTTCCAGATCTACAAGAAAAACCCTGATGAGAGTTCTGCGAAGAATTTAACAGAACTTGAAACTTGTCGGCATATGGTTTAACTCCATTCTAAACTAAGGGATAAATACCCTTTATGCCTATAATATATTGTCCATTGTAGTTGATCATTTAGGGAAAGGTCCTGTGGACATTTAAGAGTAGGGCAATAAGACAGGAAGTAGTTGTTTTATTGTAGTATATTTGTTTTTCAGAAACTGTTCGTTATAGAAATTGTCTATTTAAAATGTCATGTGGGGTTGTTTGTAAAATATGATTTATTGTTTTCATTTGTGTAAATGTTTTATGATATGTCTTTTGTGATATGAAAACTGAAGGACATTGTTTTCATTCTTTCATGTGAATAATTTGTGAAAATTCATACTAAAAAATTAAGTGAAGAGGTTTGAATAAATGAACCAGGATAAACATAAGTTGAAAGTGTTTGTCAAAAAAAGCTCAAATTACTTAAGCTTTTCAACAATTAGAGATATAGGCTTATCCCCAGTTGTGTATTCATTAACGGCCCTGCCTATTCTCTGTCCCGTGGGCCTAACTCTCCCCTTTTTTGCAAAGTGCTTAAGATATCAGCATCACAACCTGAAGTCTAGGATATTTTAATAATCATTCAGTCTGAAACTTGTGAAGCATATCCACCAGAGACATTTTATTGCAACAATGGAGTTACTTTTAAATTCAAGTTCATAGAGAGAAAATCAATTGTTTCTAAAGAAAATGATTAGAAAAGGTTGGTGAATTAAATGTTGGCATTGGGAAATGTTGTGAAGCTTCTCAGGCTCCAAATCTTAAAAGACTTTTTAAAAATCTTTGAAAACTTTCTGAACTTCATGAAATTTGCATATATTTTTTAAAGAGCTTGTGAAAAAAATCTCCTAATTTATGGATTTAGAGACAACAAAGCCCATCAAAATCTAGTTGGAAAACTGTTTTGGAAATTGTCTTACACAAACATTTGTTATGAAGGCATAGGAGGGCAGAGTAGACATAATTAGCAACTTCCTCAAGTGTAAAATGTGTGTACTGCACTGATCAAATGAATATTTTCACACACTTTAAAACATACATGATCTTGAAGTAATTACTAAAGAACATTGAGGCCTCATTTTAATGAACATGGTCAAACTACCTGGCCCATTAATACTTGGTGACGGACCTATGAGAACCCCTAGGGCCTGATTCAAAAAGGTAAACTTACACTTTTGTGTAAGTTTACAATTGTTTGGTATTCATAAAGGAATTTTCTAGCAGTTTTTAGGTATGCGGAGTCTCCGAACATAAAAAGATAGGGCAGTCCTATCTTTTTACGAGCGGAGACTCCGCACTCGTAAAGATACTACTAGTATATCCATTTGTGAAGATCAAACAATCGGGAACATACACAAAAGTGTAAGTTTACCTTTGTAAATCAGGCCCTTGGAGATTCCCTCCTGCCTGGCAGGTATTTCTGAGCCTTAAGTGCATTCAGGGTGTAGAATATGCACTTAAGGCTGTGGATCCACTCCAGGCTCAAATAAATGCAGAGTGGGATGCCATGTGTTTTTTCAGCACATTCAGCATGTATTTTTCATTTATCATACAATTTCCCGAAGAAGGTTTTGCATGTGAGAAAGAAAATAGCAATGGCTCTTATGCAAATGGAGTTTCCTTAACACACATGGGGTCATTGTTTCTTTTCTCTAACCATGTCCGCCATGCCAGGCATCCCAAATATTGTGAGAGGGGGGTTCATATGCTCCAGCCTTTTGCTCCGCAATCCACTGCTGAGCCTGCTGCAGAACTCCTTGCTGCTCGTTCGCATTCCTCAGCGTGTGGTGTGAATGTCCCGCCTCTCACAATATTTGCGATGCCTGGCATGGTGGGCATGGTTAGAGAAAAGAAACAATGACCCCATGTGCGTTAAGAAAACTCCATTACATAAGACCCATTCCATAACAGACCTTACCAGTGCAAAAAAGATCATGGCAAAAGCAATGACATGCAACTACCAACCCAAAATATACACAACATTTTAATTCCAATAGGACATGGTCCTAGTACTGCACACTAGCAATGACGGAATTATAGGGCTCCCATCACTTTTACAGCCCGAAGTTATCGACCTTACATCTGAGGAATCTGTGGGCTGTGTAGCCCTGCCCTCAACCAATGCGATCGAACCAGCAGAAAGCACAGGCAATAGGGGTCCAAAGGTGCACGCCACAGATCACTCTATACAACACATTAGGAATATGACAGAGGGAGCGATGGAGGCCAATACTCTATGCTTGATTACTACTGATAGTGATCTGGAAGAAATGGTTGAAACAAACACTGGGCAAGGTTCCTCCAGGACAAGCAGCCCAGATATATCCAACTGTCAAGACAGAGGACAGGGAGCCACCCAGACAGAGCTAACCAACAGCACAATGATGGAGGATTTACCCATCCTGCTTTAAAGCACCAGCAACTTCATCACCAACCATACCAAACCTTCAGTCCTGAGATCTGCAAGAACTTGCAACCAACAACAATCAGAGGACCATCAAGATCTCATACTTAGCAACTCAAGAATGGGAAGAATTAGCAGCATCGTACGTACAGAACTCCTCCTGAAGCAAATGGTAACGTTACCTTCACAGCTGATTCCAATCTGGAAAAGGAGCATAGGAAAGACACCATTTGTTCTTCACTTCTAAACACCATGCAGCTGTCAGTAAATGCCATACAGTATCAGTCAGACAAAATGGACATTCAGTTATCACTCCTCAATTCACTAGCAGTATTTGTTTCTGGAATAGACAGAAAAACATGCAGAATTGAACAATTTGATCAAGCGAGCCCAATCTTCCACAGATCTAACACAAGTAGCTTGCATCTGCGGGTCAATGTTATTAAAACTTACCACCCTGTCAACCATGCTGGCCAACTTACTAACAGATTTAAAGCAAACCACAAGCTGTGGAAACACTGCACCCTGGATAAACTAAATCCCCAACCTGGACCCCCAGACAACAGCTCCACAGCGAATCAACTGGAGAATCAAGCAACAGCTACCAGGCCTAATCAAACTCAACTGAGGTAAAAGAGAACAGCACTTACCAATGCTCACCCTCCTCTATAGACACACAGGAGCCAACAAATAATTATCTGTAATCTTCTCATGGAAGGGATATCCTGCAAAAAGAACAGTGGAACATTGCCAGCGTCTACCTCAAACAAACAAGGAAAGGTAGAAGTTGGAAAAACCTTCGTACAGACTCCACTTATCTTATCTTATCTTATCTTGTATAGCGCGCTGACACCGAAAGGTTTCCTGGCGCTGACTGAGTGCAATGAGATGGAGAGACAGGGGTCTAGCCAGTCTGTGTAAAGAGGTGAGTTTTCAGGAGTTTTCTGGAGGCCAGGAGGGAATTGGCAGATTTGAGAGGGAGGGGCAGCTGGTTCCAGAAGGCGGGGGCAAGGTAGGCGAATCTACGACCGCCGTGGTAGCAGGGACAGCTAGCAATAGGCGATGAGAGGAACGAAGATTACGTACCGGACGGTAAGGAACAACCAGTGATTTGAGAAAGGCAGGGGAGGCACTTCCACCAAAGAGTGCCACAGGACGACAGCGCCATAGCTAAATGGGCAGCACTGGTAGTTACTGAGGACGTGCCCTCCAGCTCACCCAAAGGCGATGAGCTGGCCTGACACGAATGAGAATATTCAAGCACCCCCCTCTCAGGTAGCAGAATACTCACAATTGGATGATGTCAATCTATGTACCTTCTCAGGAGCAGAGGGGCTACTGTAGGCTATCCAGTCAGCAGCCATAATATCAGGTACTCTACCCCCTGCACCTCTTAACTTCTCCAATAGGGCACTAAACAACAGGGACAAATAAAGGTGGCATTGCCATCAATGCAACAGGGGTCCAGCCAATTATAAACCAGCCCTCATGGAAGAACCAGACACTAACATCAGAGTCTTTCTACAGGAATATAAATCACAAGGGTGGTGAGACATACTATATAAGGGGAGTATATTGAGCCTATGAGCATCGATTGGAGGCATGGAAAACCTAAAAACAACAGATCTGAAGGCCATTGAATTCTTGCAAACAGGAAACCCCTCAGAAAATATGGCAACCAATGCCACATGGGCAAAAGTAGAGCTAGCCGAGAGGATCCTGAATGAACAGGCCCTTTTAAGCAATGGGGAATAATGCTGACACCTTACTACTCCCCTGATTATCCGCCGACCCTGCTAAACACAAGTCAGCCCAAAACCCAAAAATCCCAAAACCCACCTCCTCGATTATAAAGGAGGCAAGGAGCAGCTTTCTCAATATAACCCAAATGCACATCTAAACCACGCATCAGGCCCAAGCTGGAACTGGGTACCTCACACAATAAATTGTATAAATAGCACCTCATCACAGAACTTACAAATCACTCAAAATGTCTTGATCAACACAAGGCCATTACACATACGATTCTGGAATATCACTGGCCTAGGTAAACAAAACAACAAATGGCCAAGTTTTACTTCATTAAAAGCATTCAACATCATCCTACTACAGAAAACTTGGCTTGAGCAAGCATTTCACATGCTGAGCTTTGAGAGTTCCAATATCCCGGTCCGCCAAGGAGCTAGGTTTGGACACCCTAAGGGAGGTCTGTCAATTTACACCTCAACCACAACAAGCATGAGTGCCATAAGGAAATTACTGGTACGGGCAACAGCAAAAATAGAAATAAAAGCAATCAGGGCAACTGTCTGCCATGAGCTAAAAGAACTACGCTCTGTGATCATCAATGTATACCTTCACCCTAAAGGCAGGGCAAAAGGCTCTGAGATACTGCTCAGTGAAATAAAAAGGATCCTAGGAGAAGAATAAACTCCTAACTTCCTTTTTTCGGGGGACTTTACCCTGCATCTACTCAGAACTTTGGCAGACAAAGAACTTATAACTGCTCCATCATCACAGTAGGGCCACCTAACACAAGAAGACAACCTGATGGGAAGGAAAACAAAGCTAAGCAAGCAAATTCTGAGAGAGCTAGCGAATGTCAAACTTCAGGCAGTAAACGGCTGCTTTATGTAGGATAACCCACTGCAGCAACCTTTCACTCCAAGACAGCCTCATCAATATTAGATTACACATTTGTTACTCTAACACTTTACCACAAGGTCTCCTATTCCCGACTGGCTGAGGTGGACCTCAGCAATTATTTCTTACAGGTAGTCATGCTGAAAGCAAGCCTGAAAGCAGCCTGCTAACTGACTGAAGTTACCTGCAAGGCACACACTATAAACAAGAAAGGATTAAGTGCAATATTACTTCCATAGACTGACCTTTGGGGGCCACCAAGGATATATACAAAAACAGCAAGATACCTTCACAAACCAGGTAAACACATGAGAGACCTTTATGAAAGAGCTAGGAAATACATTTGTCACCTTAACGAGAAGCAGAAACATACCAAAGCAAGAATTCCGTCAGGACCAGCTCACCAATACTTTTGTGCTACAGCAAGCAAAGGCCCCACAGAGATGCACAAAATCAAAACTAAGAAAACTTTGCTGGATCCATGTGATGACGGCCTGCAAAGAGCTGGAATGATACAAAGCAGCACTGAAAAAACTAACCTGGGCAAATAAAAGGGCAGGAGAAGCCTCACTCTAGGCAAGGCTCCTCCACTATATATAAAGTAATGATCACGCACAGTTCTGGCAGAAAGTAAACAGGCTACAGTGTCCCATACATCAAGGGATCAGTTCTCATATAACTGAAGAAGCCTGGACAAAGTTCCTGCATGAGCACTTTAACCTCCCTGAGGAGAAACTGAACCAATCAACTGTGCTTGAAATAATTACATCCGATTCCTTAAACAACACAGATAAAAAAGAAACTGTAAGCATGGCTCGTGCCCAAGGTCCACTCCAAGGCCCTCCCATGGACTCTTACACACCAACTAGACAGCAAATAAAGAGACAGATAGCCAAAGGAAGACGGGAGGCTGCCCAAGCCTAAACGGGATTCTACCTTCACAATTTAAACAGGACGATTAGAAAAATTTGAGCCAATTTTTCAACAGATCTCAGCAGATACCATAACCCCCCCCCCCCCTCCTCATGGAGAAAATACATAATCTCACCAATCCATAGACACAGTGACAAAAACAGCTCAAGAAGGTACCGGCTTGTGGCACTTATCGACAACTAGCCAAATAATTCCTCGGAACCATCCTAGAGGATCTAACATCGTGAGCTACTACTAATCATATCATTCCATTAAACCAAACCTGCTTCTGCAAAAACACGGAAACCATAATGAGCATCAGGGCCCTCTCCTTAGTAATAGACAGGCCCAAAAAAGCAAAACTACCACTTTACCTCTTCTACATAGACTTTCGCGCAGCATTTGCTCATACTGATCAAGGCAAATAATGGGCAAAATGAGCTAATCTACATTCCCCACCGGCCCTACTGAACCTTCTGATTTGGCTACACACAGATAGAAGGGTGCAAGTCAAGTTAGGGTCGGGGACGCAACTCTCAATACACATCCCAACCACTGAGGGCTTGAAGCAGGGTTGCATCCTTGCCCCCACCTTGTTCAATCTCTTTTTAGCCTGCCTAACAACAAAACTGGGTGGCTGCAATTCCCATGCTCTGGAGTTGGGTGAGCTAACCCTCTCCAATCTCCTCTATGCAGATGACCTGGTACTAATAAGCCGGAGCCCGATCGGCTTGCAACACCTTCTTGATGTCACTCAAGCATGTTCTGCAGAAAATGGCCTAGATATCAACTTTGAGAAAACAAAAGCAATGGCAGGCAACAGCATAAAAAGAAAACCAGTAAGCTGGCACATTGTCTGCCAACACCTGGAGTTGGAGTAGGAATACAAATACTTGGCCATCATCATTGATAAAAATTGTGTTTTTTTAAACCATAGAGAGAAAACATGAAATGAAAGGAGAATGCACTAGCACTGGCCCTCAGAAATCTGAAGCAGAAAGTGGCTGGATCAACTCTAACACCACAGCTTCAGGTAATACAAGTTAAACTGATCCCAACAATAACATACAGGAGTGAGCCACTTTGTGGCAGGGACGCATAAACACTGAAAGGGATCATGGTTGCATCCTACAGAATGATGTTTGGCCTCCCCAGATACAATTCATCCACACAGATTTGATTAAAATTTGGACTTCAGAAGCAATCCCTTTCCAGGAGAGGGGCATTCATCAATTGTTGGCACAAAATTAATAACGTTGACTCAAACACACTAAACACACATTTACGGCTGGAACTGTTGATCAGGTGCACCTTTCTTGCTAAGGCCTACCTCAATGAATGTTTAACTCAACTTGGCCTACAGGACCTTTGGGAAATACCTGCAACTCACCCCATGCTTCAAAAGCTAGTAAATCAAGCCATTGAATAGGTCTCGGCAACTGAGGACAAGTCAGCAGTGGAGCTGCACAGTTATGGTAAAGCAACACCTAAGCCCTATTTTCATACGGGATACACAAACACAATAAAACAAATATTTCTGAGATATAGATTGAACGTACTACTGTCACTCCTACACCACCTACCCTGGAAGTGCACCACTACTACAACCGACTGCCGGCTAGGCGGAAAAGGTAAAGAAGACATGGCACACTTGGTGTGCATCTGCAAGGAGCTAAAGGCTGAGCGAAGAGCCATGCTATGCCCTCTCTTCAACTAAAGAAGCATTGGCGCATACAGGAAAGTGGCATTGGCCTGTATCTTGCCCACTGACACACAGTTGAACTAATGCTTCATGAAATTCTTTGCTAAGGCTGAAAAGAAATTTCCCCCTGAACTGACCTCTTGCACCTAGCTGGAATTACCTCCTTCGAACATAAGGGCGTGCAAACGCCATTGCAGCCCCTTCTATTCTCCTCTATTTTTCTCATCTTCATGTTAGAAAGCTGTAGAAATATTGACTATTGAGAACATAGGTCACCTCAAACACCGGTATGCAATCCCCTTTCTCCAGCATGTTCGCCCTGACGATCTCACCGTTTCAACTACTGATGTAACAGCATTGTTAATCAAAGTTGGTGTGGCATAGCTCCCGTGGCCTAAACGTTTGCTATTTTGCACCTAGGTAACCTTAAATGTCTCTGCACTGCTTCAAAAAGCTCTGATGACTTCTTATTCGCACTTTAAGCTTTTAAACTCCCTTCCCAAAGTTCCATTACGCCCAATGGCCAACCCATAATGCACAGCCTAGATGCACCACAAGCTTTAAAGGCATTTAAAAAAGATATTCCTGGACATTATTTTGCACACTGATAGATTAAATGCCCTGACAACCCCACCGCAGATTTGTTTTACTTGCTACTACAACAATATTGTTAATCAAGGTTTGGTGGGGCATTGCTTCCTTGACCTAAACATACCGCTAATGATGTTCCATTACGTCCAAAGCCAAACCTCTAACCGTCACCTTCTCTGCACTATAAGCTTCAAAGGCACTCTAAAGACATCCCAGACCATTCCGGTTCTGTAATTATATTGGAAACCTGCTTATTGTAGATTTTATGGTTATTCTCCTTTCCAGATATGTACTCTGTATTGTAGACAGTCTAGGTTGCACCTTAGGCTTCTAAACTCCTTTTTGTCGATGATGCAATATGCTCAAACGCTTTGCACTCAACTGGCTGCCTTTTACATTGTAAGATCAAAATAATGGGACTCAAACTGGGAAATGTGTCGATCCCAACCCTGCAAATACTGTATGGTGACACTGCCATCTGACTTGTTTTATCGTGTTTTATCACTGCTTTGATGTTGCAAAGGTTAGAATTAACCTAGCAATCCCAAATAAACGTGAAAATTGAATACTGCACCTTCAACGTTTAACTCCTAATCTGGAGGAAAGTACTTTGGTACATTCCTGAAACTGATCCCTACAGATGCGAATGGCAGGCCTGTCTCTAAAATCATCCACGTTGAAATGTTCCATTTTGCCCATTTTTACCCTTCAGTGCTAAAGCATAAAACAGGCATGTGTCCTGCTAACAGCGTCCCTCTAGGTGAATTGCAGCTTTGATTTTTATGTCATTTTCTGAATTCATCAAGACCGAGGGAGGAAATAAATTAAACCTGAGATCATAGTTTGGTGGAAATTCTCTGGTGAGCTCTCTCCTCTTAGCACTCCATTGAAGGGCTTAAATGTAATTGAAATATATTATTCTCTGATGACAAAGGACGAATCAATAAGCTGTTATGGCAGAAAGTCTGGAAAATGCAAAGCGTGGAAGGGATTAGCAGAGAAGCAAAGCCGCATGCTCCTTGTCCCCTGCTGCGGGGATCTGAAAGCGTGTGCATGTTACAAGATCGGCGTAGCAAGGGGCCCTTCTTGAAAGTGTGTAGCAAATGAAGAAATTGGAGTTGTTGTATGAAGTTTTAGCTAAAAGAAAAGGAAATCCAAATTATTTGTTCTCAGACTCTCTAAAGTAGTTTTAGGCCTGGGTGAAATTTAAATCATAATAGGACATTTTGCATAATTTAGGGTATTTCGTGCATAAAGATATTTAAGGAATTCCGAATGTTAACCTATGAGAGGAGCAGACCACTTGGGTGGTTTTCACTACCAGAACATGTAAAAAAAAAAAGGTACATGTCCTACCTTTTACTTACGTAGCACCCTGACCTTGGAGCTAACCTGGGCCTACGTTAGAGGTGACTGAAAAGTAATCAGAGTGGAGTTTGAGGCTTGTGCAAATAGTGGGAAATGTCAAGTTGAGGTGGCAGTAAACTGGACACACAGGCCCTGCATTGGCAGGCTGAGTCTGGTTTGAAAGACTACTTCTATGGTTGGCACAATAAGTGCTGCAGACCCAATAGTAGCATTAGGTTTAGAGGCCCCGAGTAAATGGTATACCACTTTACTAGGGGCTTATAAGTGAACAAAATATACCAATCATGGATGCACCAGTTGTCATCACATTTTTGATAAGAGCACATGCACTTTAGAAATGGTCAGCAGTGGTAAAGTGCTCAGAGTTCCAGAGCCAGCAAAAACGAAGTAAAAAATTGGAAGCTAGAAAGCAAAAAGTCAGGGGAAACCATGCCGAAAGATGCCAGGTCTACCGTACATTCATCATTCTCTTGATCCAGTCACTATATCTTTACAACTTATATTTTGTCCTCTTTCACCAATATATTGTTTTATATATTTTTACATCTATGCGATTCCGTTACTAAGCAGTGTTTTTCACTTCTTTCTCAGTAGTTCTTTGTATCTCTTAAAACTTATCAGGGGCGGCTCCTCCACTAGGGTGGAGGAGCGTCACCCCACTGCTTTCTCGCAGTGTGAAAAAGCCAAAACAAAAATGGTAATAACTTTTAGTTATTACTTTTTATATTTGCTTTGCACATTGCTGGTGGGCGGGTGGGCTGCTCTGCCCTATGAGCAGGGCAGGGGAGGAGTGGTCTGCCCACTCCTGAGTGCGCAATGACTGCTTGCAGCATTGTGATTGGCTTTGCAGAGGGATTCTGGCTGCTTGCTTCCTGTTCCTGTCCGATGGAGGAGAGCAGGAGCAGAGAAGACAGGGGCCCGGCAGTAAGGAAAGTTTAATTTTCTTTGTTTTATTTTTTTATTTCCCCACGATACCCCCGCAACCCCCTGCTACCCCCAGGGACACCCCCTCAGAATCACATCCTCAACCCCTCGCTCCCGCCCCCACCCACGAGCAATGTCACCGGCTACTGAAACTTATCCACATCTTTTAGATACTCATTTAGTCACACTCAATTTAACATAGACATTGACATCTCTACTTTTTTCCAAAGATTCCAATTTTATAGGTGTATTTGAAGTCATAATTTTCTTCTCTAACCTTTCTTAATTTGTTTCTCCGCCTGGACACCTTATTCATTTTTGACATTTTCAAGGCTTCATTCACTCTTTGTCGTTCTTTCTTTTTGTTGAAATATTTTACTGCCTTACAATGTAGCCTAACTTCTTATCACCTCTTCCAAATCCCCCCCTCTTCCCAATCAGCGGTCTTTTCTTTCCTAGCCACCCAGCAGGGCCGTTTCTGCCATTAGGCAGGATTAGGCGGCCGCCTAGGGTGGCAGAATGGCTAGGGCGGCAAAAGGGGGAGAATTTGTGTAGGCCTTCTACAATTCCACATCACGTGATGTCACGTTTAGCGCCAGGGGCGGGGGCCGTGTGCGACCTGTGCTATGCCAGCATGGCTGCGCTGCGTGTGTCATCACAGGTCACAGTACAGACAGAGAGGCAGAGGAACAGACAGGTATGGAGTTATGCACCAAGGCGGGGGTGCGCCTGGGGGTGACAAGTGGGGCGACGCACAGCTGGCAACTAATAGCTCTCCTGAGAGTAAAAACTGAGTGCATGATCCGGTGCCTCTGTCTCTGGACAGGCCCCGCTCTGCCCATCTTCTCCCCCTCTCAGCGGCGGGTGTTTCTGTTCTCAAAACTGTGTACAAAAGGACTGCAGGGACCCCCTTCCCCGATAAATTTACACGTAGGGTTTTTCACGATGCCTATCTACTCATGACAGAGCGCAGAGGAGAGTAAAACATTGAGGCACATGGCCTCATGTAGACAGAGGAACAAAAAGCTGAAACATTCCGTGGAGCGGACGGACATGGAGGGCCTGACAGGGACACAGATGGCCTGGCAGAGTCACGGAGGCACAGGAGGACATATAGAGATGAGAACAAGAGCAGATACACATTGAAGTGGGTGGTGGTGGGGGGGGGAGTGGCAAGGTGCAGATGGCAGCTGAGTGAGAGAGGAGGGTTGAGCGCAGGGTGGGGGGTGAGGAGAGGATGAGAGAAGAGAGGTGACATGACAGGCCTGTGGGCTGCACTTACCATCTGAGCTTTAAGAACTTACAGGTGATGAGGAGGCCTGGCAGCCCCAAGGACACCACCGGAAGGGGGAGCTACAGAAGGACGAGGGCATTGGGAGGGAGGGGGGCTGGGGTGCAGAGACAGGGAAAGATACAGGGGGCTGTGTGAGGAGGGACGAGGGGAGGGGTGAGGAGAGAATTGCTTAAGGGGATGAGGGAGAAAGAAAAGAGAGGACGGAGGAGAGAACAGATCAGGGAGAAGGGGCAGGCAGTCGAAGGAAAGCGCTTGTTTTTCCGTGTCCTTCCAGGCCTTCGTGCATGGGACGGTTCATTTGGAAATGTGTATTTGAAAGAATTAAGGTTATAGAAGCATAATGGGGAGATTCAGGGTTATCGGTAATTCGAGAAAAAAAATGGCCCTGCTATTGTTTGGGACAATTTACCATTCTAGGATATAATTAGGCCTGAGTGAAAGTTTCATTACAGCTGCAAAATCGCAAGTAATGAGAATATCGGCATTGCATGAATTTTATAAATTAAGTTTTGTTATTTTGCTATTGTAAAATGTTGCTTACTTTTCAACCAGAGGGCACTAGTTCAAGGAGAAAAGTCCTCGCAAGAACGTTAGAACTGTGGTGGAGATGCATTTGCTCTCAAACCAGTCTCCTGCTGGTATCTTTTGTGACTTGTTTTATTACCTGGAGTAAGCCCTTGTGTGTAAATTTCATTTGAAATACTGGCCAAGAGCATTTTAGGAAATTTGCGTCATTTTGGGAAATATTTGTAAAAGAGATGTCGATTTTGAAAGCAAAAATCACAATTTTGTCGACCCCCAGCATGAAGTAAACCTTCTAATTGGTGGCAAGAAAACTCTGCATTCTGGTTAAGCTCCCTGTTGTTCTTCGTTGTTAATGGTAATGATAGGTAGTTGTGAATACTTTCGCTGTCAGTAAGGAGTGTACAACATGCAGCTATCCAGTCTTCATGCTACTAGCGGTATACAACCGTTACCACGCATCTGTTACCACAAAATACTGTTACAACGAAACCATTACAACGCAAGGGTATTTACAACGCATGTATTTACAACGCATTACACTACAACACAGATAATATTACAACGCATACTATTACAACGTAAGTATAGGTAAGTTTATCTTTTTTTTAAAACATTTATTAGGGGTATTGGGTTATGGGGTACAGGGGTATTTTAGGGTTCAGGGCTAGGTTTGGGTTATGGGGTACAGAGGTATTTTAGGGTTCAGGGTTGGTTTGGGTTATGGGGTACAGGGGTATTTTAGGGTTCAGGGCTAGGTTTGGGTTATGGGGTACAGGGGTATTTTAGGGTTCAGGGCTAGGTTTGGGTTATGGGGTATAGGGGTATTTTAGGGTTCAGGGCTGGGTTTGGGTTATGGGGTACTGGGGTATTTTTAGGGTTCAGGGCTGGGTTTGGGTTATGGGGTACAGGGGTATTTTTAGGGTTCAGGGCTGGGTTTGGGTTTTGGGGTACAGGGGTATTTTATACATATATATTAACAAATTCTTTAATAAAATGTAATTTAAATAATTAAATTATTTATAAAATTATTAATTACATTATTTTAAAAAATTATATACTTACCTATACTTACGTTGTAATGGTATGCGTTGTAATAGTATCTGTGATGTAATGTCATGCGTTGTAAAGGTATGCGTTGTAAGGGATCCTGCGTTGTAAAAATTGCGTGCTAATGGTATGCGTGGTATAAGTATGCGTGCTAACAACATATATCCGCTACTAGCTCCAAATACAAGTTATTTTATATCTAATGCTTTTTAAATCTAATTCTTCTAGCCTGGATGACAGGGGGAGAGTGTGATGGTAGTAAAAAGGAGGGGGCGGCATTTTTTAATTCTCGCCTATGGTGGCAAAACACCTAGAAACGGCCCTGCCACCCGGTAGCCTCTTTAATGCTCTCTGCTCTTTCTTTTCTTTACTCTGTGTCCACCTCATATTGCAGTTTCCTGCCACAAACTTTCAAGTATCCCACATTCCACCACAGAGAGGGCTGCACATAAATGGAAGATACCCTGCCTGAATTTGATCGACCCAACTTCACAATAATTATAACATGAATAGTAAATATCAGCACATAGTAATATGAATATATTCAATAGTAATGTTAAACACATTGCAAAATTAGAATATTCCTTTGCAGCATTGTATTTCTGACACTGTGCAGCTTAAGAATTTGCAACAGCATTAGTATTAGAGGACTTTGTGTGGCTGAGCTTCAAGCTTATTTTTCAAAGCCATAGCGCGATATGACCACATTACCCCATTAATTAAAGGTGAGCTGCCCTGCCTATCAGGCCCCGGTTTTATCTAATTGAGCAATTACACTAAACTCTGACATTTGTTTTAGTGGCTGATTTTGGCCACCATCCATGCAGGTCTTCCGTCCTGGATCCCAGCCTTTTTTAAAGGGCAATTGACAAGTACTAAGGAATCGCACTGAAGCATGGACAATTATACTAATGGCTTGTACTTCACTCAAACAACTTTCATAAATGAGACTCACTGTTTGATCATTTCAATGTGAACGATAATTTGCTGGTGTAGCGACTCAACACACTTATCCTTGTTGCCTTTCTGGATGGGCAATGTTTCTGAGGTGTGTAAGTCACGCACATTATCTTCTGGATGAAAGAAAATTATAAAATTATATGATTGCATTTTTGGCACTATCAGCACAAATTATTTTCTGCTCAGACCAAGGCGTACCCGTGCTTTTAAAGCTATTCTTTGCCTTGTCTGTCTAATGTGTTGTTTTAGCGATGTAACATTATACCCCTTCTAATGTTAGGAGTGAGAAAGAAAATAAAATGAATTTTCTTTCTAACCACTGAAATGCAAGTGCTTTAAAGGACTTCAAAATAGTTTTCAATGGATATATTTTATTGCCGAATACACTTATAAGGGGCCTCATTTATGAAAAGTGACGCATCGCTGCGTGAAAACAGTGATGCGTCACTTTTCATTGCGCCCTCCTTGCGACACCAATGATGCGTCATATTTACATTATGACGCATCATTGCGCAAGGAGTTACAGATACGTCAGTATTTCTGACGTATCTGTAAGCGCAAAAGTGACGCATTGCTGGAGTGTGTCACAAAAGTGACGCAACTCCAGCAATGTGTCCTTTCACATGGGGCAAGTCCAATGTGAAAGGGCCTGCGTCAGTCTTACGCCTGCTGTGAGGCAGGCGCAAGATTTTGACGCAACAGCGTCCTAGAAGTGACGCAGTGAAATCTCATAGATTTCACTGCGTCTTTTCTACGACCCTTTCTTGCGTCAATATGCCCCCCTTGCATACATTATACCTGGCGCAGGTATAATGTGGCGCAGGGGTTTACAAAGTGACGCATCTACCTAGATGCGTCACTTTGTAAATATGGTGCAACAAGGCACATTTTTTACGCACCGGCGGCGTAAAAATGACGCACAGCCTCATAAATGAGGCCCTAGGTTTCTGATGCGTTCAACACGCAGGCAACAAATTTAAGGTTAAGGATCAAACCATTGACATTCTGTATTACATGGCTAAACCAAAGAGCCTTTCAGATGAATTCTACATCAAAAATAGAAAGAGGAAAATGCCTCTTTGGATTGCTTTTGTGCAGAAAGGTGCCCCTTCCAGCGCAAAACAATCCTGCCCATAAAGTAGGCCCCATTGCAGCATGAAGCAATGGTGCATATATTGCCGCTAGACAGCCTCAAGTGCACCAGTAATGGGAGACAGCTGAAGAGCGACATATCTGGCGCTATTCAGCTTTCTTTCATTCAAGCAGCACAACAACTTGACTTGCTCCACTGCTTTGCATAGTTTCTTTAGTAAATCACTGTAACTTTTCCATACATCTTTCTGTTTTTGAAATTATTATAATTCGACAAGGACCTCTATCTAAGCCTCAAATCATATAGGCTCATTTCAAAGTGATTTGGAGAACTAAAATACAGTTTAAATGTCAAATATTTCTATGGTATTTAGACTGCCATTGGGACACTGCTTCTAAGGACTCCAAGGGTCAGTTGACTGACCTCGTGTGTGACTATAGGAACACAGCAAGCTGCAAGAGGTCTTTACTTAAAGGCTTTTTTAATTTGATTTGGGGTGAACTTATCCTTTGAGGTGGACTTTTGGCCATCCCAAATAATAATCCACTTTCCTAAAAGATTGATATGAAGTAGAATATGTTTTGCTTTATTGCAAAAATGGTAAGGACAACCTTTATTTTGCTCATGGGTTTACTATTATTTAAGTTTAATTGTATGTGCTCTTATGGAAAAGGTAATAATGTTGCCGCACTACAGAGATGTTCTCTAGAAAGTATTATTTATTTATTTTTTCAAATACATTTTTATTTGGTGCATGATAACAATATACAGGTTAAACTTCGTTTTTCCAATCGCCTTCAAAACAATTTATAATTTCAAAAGAAGAAAGAGCGAAGCGAACAACATACATGTATTGTCATCACACTGGGTAGGTTGCGTATATCTCTAAATGAATTACTTATCATAAGTGAAAATTGATATTAACAATTAATCAGCAATTGTTCATCATGCACACATTTCTAAATGTTTTTAACCTCCTCCCAGCCCTCCCAGAAACTTAAAAGAAAGAAATGAAGAAAAAAGAAAAAAAAAAGTATGGTGTTGAATTGTTGGGTTATCTCTCAAGCCATGTAGTCAGAGGTTCCCACATCTTAAACCCTTTCTTGCAGGACCGTACGCCTCTTTTCCATTAAATGGCTTTCTCAAAATTGTAGTTTGCCACTAGTTGTGTTAGCCATTGGTGGTACCCTGGAGGGAATGGGTCCAGCCATGCTGAGACAAGGCAAAGGCGGTATATTGCCATAGCTATAAAGATCAAATGCTCTCCAGGTTTGCCTTGCCTTGCGTCTCCTTATCTACCCCAAGACAGATCGGGGAAGAAGAAAGAGAGACATTTCTCCCTAATACTTCCTAAAAGAAATTTGTAATCTCGAGTTTGAGATTACTTAATACGTCACAAGAGGCAAACAAATGATTAAGATCAGCCTGGAATAAGGAGCATCGCGGGCAGAAAGTCCCTCTCCCTGTCCCGCACTGTGGGATTTTTTGGGGAGTATAGTACAGTGAAAAGCAGGACTTATAGTACTGGGCTTGAAGCCGTGCCGGGATTAGCAAATTGTGTGCTAGCTCGCATGAGTTATGAGTTATACACAGTTCCAATTGATGGATGATTCAATCTTAGATTATCGATAATAGGATTGTTAATAAATCCTGCTGGACCGCCGCACTTTCTCCTTAAAAAATCACGTATTTGTAAAAATCTTCCCAATCTAATTTATACCTTTCTTTAGACTCTCAAAAGAAGCAATATCTGAGAGAGAGTAATGATCCCACAGTTTGACCAGGCCTTTATTTTGCCACTTTTTGAGTAATGGGTCTTTATAAAACATAAGGCAAGTTTGGGATGTTACCTATTGGCGTGTAGCAACTCAGCCGACCCAGACCTAGCATTTTACGAACCAGTTTCATACTTTTAAATATGGCCGCCAGCGTCTTGAAGTGCACCTTTTTGTAGTGAGAATCATTTAGAAAACACTGGATCCATCCCCACGCATCTTTGCCCATTATGAGCTCTATAGGCGTGGGTATATCTTCTAGGACATTACCTGTAGTTTGATCAGTTAAGAGGGTAAGATTGTACAGCATAGTAGTTACCCAGTAATAAAGTCTTATATTTGGGAGAGCCAGCCCCCCTTTCTCTTTTGGAAGCGAGAGAAATTTGTAAGCTCTTCTGGGTTTCTCATAGGAGCATATCAATCATGAGAACAGATCTTCTATCTTTTTTAGGCACGTATTGCTGAATACTAAGGGAATAGATCTCATAAAGTATAAACATTTAGGGAAAAAAAGCATTTTAAATAAATTACATCTCCCTAATATTGAAAGATGAAATTTGTGAAGTCTAATTAATTCGATATTGCAATCGACTATTTTTTCCACCTTTGCCATAACTTCCACTCTGAGCTAAACAGCTTTTTCGACCTGTCTTGTGTCTGGACCCATGTCAACATTCTTACAAACTATCTGGGTTTTAGGTCTGTTAAGGGAATATCCAGACAGACTTCCAAATGTAGCCGCCTCTAATTCCACCTCAGCCATAGATATACCTGGATTAGTAGTCATCAAGGCAATGTCGTCGGCATAGGCCAAGACTTTCGTCTCCCACCCATGCGATAGGATGGGACTAATTTTCAGATTCGTTTCCAGCATGCACAATAAGCGGTCTATATATAATGTGAACAGGAGAGGTGAGCTAGGGAAAACCTGGCGGGTTCCTCTAGCTATTTTAAAAGTTTCAGTTAATGCCCCATTTAAGAATAACCTTGCGATGGGTTGATAGTACAGCATCTTGAATGCTTGTATATATCCCTGACCTATCCCGACCCTTCACAGTGTCTCCCATAAAACTGGCCAGGAGACCCTGTCAAAGGCCTTCTCGGCATCAAGAAGGATAAGTGCCATTGGATCTCCTGACATGTGTGCAGCATCGAAGAGAGAGAGATAGTTCTCCTGATATGGTCTACTGTTCCTCGTCCCAGTATAAATCCGTGTTGTCTCGGGGATACGACTTTATGTATTAGCCCGGCTAATTGAACCGGCAGGATTTTAGAATACATTTTGCTGTCCGCATTTATCAGGGTAATAGGGCGGTAAGAGGCAGGGTCAAGTGGCGATTTTTTTTTCAGAAATACAATGAATTTAGCCTGCGACCACAAACAGGTGGTCCCCCCCTAAATACATGAATGAATATCT
This sequence comes from Lissotriton vulgaris, assembly GCF_964263255.1. Classification (NCBI taxonomy): domain Eukaryota; kingdom Metazoa; phylum Chordata; class Amphibia; order Caudata; family Salamandridae; genus Lissotriton; species Lissotriton vulgaris. The sequence continues at coordinate 916,918,305 of NC_141687.1, forward strand.
GAAGCATGATCTCTTTTAATTCCGTGGAGAAACCTTTATAAAATTCACCCGGAATATTATCCAACCCGCTGGCTTAATTATTAGGAAGACCGTTGATGCCGAGCAGTGTGTCATTTAGTATGTGGGCTCATTTAGTATGACCTGATCCTCATGTGATAGCTGCACAGCTGGGATTTGATTTAGATAGTTAGTAATATCATCTGAACAGGCCATGGTTGTCTCATGATATAGATTTTGAAAGTAGGCAAGAAACTCCTTGCGAATACCCTCTACATCTGACCCTACTTCTTGTGCAGAGTTTTTGACAGCTTTAATAGTGTTTCTGGTGGCTTTTTGTCTTGCCCTGACGGCGAAGTGGTGTCCAACCTGCTCGCTGCATTCATATGCCTCCCTCTTCCATGATGCTAATCTATCCGCCGCCCTCTCTGGTATTTCCCCCAAAACGGCCGATTTTGCTAATTTTATTCTCGCTTGCGCTTCTGTTGAATCCTCCCCGTCCCTAAGAGCAATAATTAATTTTTATTCTGCCCCCATCAGCCAAAATTGCAGTTGATCCAATACTTGACATTTTTCTCTAGTCATAGTGGTTGAAAAACTGAGTGTCTCTCCTCTAAATGCCGCTTTCAGTGCATCCCAAACTACTTCGATCCTAGTGCTGCCTAGATTTTCCTTAATGAATTGCGTAATCCAATGTTTCATGTGCTTGGAATATTTCTCATTTAGGAGAAGGGATCGCTCAAATGTCCAATTTTTACGATCTTTATTAACCGCTTTTGCCCCACTAATTTCCACCACTAAGGGGTTTATGGTCTGCAATAATACGTGGAGTCTTCTCTATTGAAGACTCAAGAAGAATAGTCTGGGATGCAAAGACGTAGTCTAATCTGACCAATTTATTATGCAGGAAGGAGAAGAAAGTATAACCAGCATCGGTAGGGTGTTCTGAGTGCCAGATATCAGTGAGTGCTTGTTCCCTGCATAAGGCCTTAAGGGCCTTAAAAACCTTTGGTTTTCGTCCCTTGTATGTCCAATTACTATCTTGAGCTATACTTTAATCTGCTGGGAGATAAATATTAAAATCGTCACAGATGACTAAAGGTAGCGGCCATCCCGCCAATTCGTTATTATAAAAATACAAAATTGCTGGGTCATCTGTGGTGCTACCGTATACGGTGCATATAGTAAGTGTATTCCCGTTTTCCCTTCCGCATACTGTAATAGCCCACCTTCCATTTGAGTCAGTTAATGTACGAGTAAATTGAAGAGAGCGTTTTGCTGATAAAATTGCCACCCCAAGTATCCTAGCATTTTGGGTAGTGGCCCCTACCACCGTAAAGCCTAGTGAGTCTAACAGGTGTATTTGTGTCCTCTCTATATGTGTCTCCTGTAAATATAAGATATCAACTTTAAGAAGCTGTAATGCTACAGCTGTGTTACATCGTTTCTTTCTATCATTTAGGACGCACACATTGATCGTTGCTATGTGTAGTTTACTCATTGAATATAGCTAAATTGCCCCAAACAAAATCTCGTAAAAGAAAAAAAATAAGCTTGCTCTCTCGAGATAACTTCCACGATAACTTACACAATGCCAACCCCCACCCCATCCCCCACTCTGTCCTGTCCCCTATGAGCCCCACCCACCACCCTCCACCACCCATTGACACTACCCGGTTTAACATGAACCAGGATGAGGCCATCTGAACCGTCAGGGCCCCAGTCCCACCCCCTCGATCCGCACCCTACGCACATAATTGAACAAAAACAGAAGAAAAAGGAAGAAATACAAATGGAAAGGAGGAGAAGAAAACACCATTAACCTGACAAATGATATGCTGTTTTTGACATTAAGCAAAAAGTTTTTTTTGTTGTAACTGTTTTAATCTCTATCTCTGCCTCCATCGGTATCCGTTATCAAACTTTAGAGTATAAGGAGAATAGATTGTTTAGTTCTTGGTTTTGTCTCTTCTAGATTCTGTGATCTCCCTGAGATATGCTTGAGCTTGAATTTCTGAAGTGAAACTGTGTGTGACCCCATTGAAGATGATTTTTAGATGTGCCGGATTTTGTATGTAAAACAACAGTTGATGGACAGAATGCAGAACAATATCATACATTTACCCCAGTACAGAGATCTGGGCCTAAATCCATAGTTTTTTTGCACTCCACACCACCCCAGTTCAGACATGGCCATATGCATATCAGCTTTGACCCTGTGCCTCATGGGAACAATCCAGCCCGAACTGCCAAGCCATGTCTTTCCTGGACCGGAATCAAGCATCCTAGGACCGGTCTCTGGCTATCAGCCATCTTCAGCCAAGATAGCTTGACTCCAGTGGTGTGGATAGCATGTGACTCACGTCTGAACATACCCATCCCACTCAGGGTGACAAATGCAAAAACAACAGTTGATGGACAAAATGCAGAACAATGTCATGCATTCACCCCAGTACAGAGATCTGGGTCTAAATCCATCGTTTGTTTGCACTCCACACCACCCCGGTTCAGACATGGCCATCAGCCTTGACCCTGTGCCTCATGGGAACAGTCCAACCCGAACTGCCAAGCCATGTCTTTCCTGGACAGGAATCAAGCATCCTAGGACCGGTTTCTGGCTAACAGCCGTCTTCAGCCAGGATAGCTTGACTCCAGTGGTGTGGAGAGCATGGGACTCACGTCTGAGCATTGTAGGTAAACCGTCACCTCAGTTTGCTGAAAAGGGGCGAAGAGTTGTTGCATCCTCCATCTTCGCTCAGCTATGGCCTGGGCAAAATCAGGCCAGCTGAAGAAAGTAACACCATTAAATTCAATCTTGCTGGTGGGCCGTGCTAGGTCAAAATTGACTGGCATAAAAGAAAGTTACCTAGGATTACTAGCATTTTATGAGGATACTGCGCTGATGTCACGGGCGTTTGGAGGGAGTTAATGGGAAGTGATGCGCTCGTTGTATTTCCCTATCTCAATCCCAGGAGTGGAGTTCTGAAAATGCTCCTTTACAAAGTGTGATCATATAAGCCCTTGGATCGCTCCCTTCCACTTCTTCTGGAACCCTCAGAAAGGGAAGGTTGTTGCGCCTCAATCTTTTCTCCTGGTCCTCGATCTTCAGCATTAGGTCCTTTACGATACCATCATGCTCATTCTCCTGCGCTTTGAGGGAGGAGACGTCCTTCTGCAGATTTTCTGTGCGCACTTCTACAGAGGACATTCTTTCAGAGATCTCTGCACATGTACAACCCACTTTCCAGATTGCACCCTGTAGTTTTTGTGTGGCCTGTTGGTTTTTACGGTTGTCTATCTTGACCTCCTCCTGAAAGCTTTTGATTGAGTTCAAGACATCAGCAAGAGAGGGCTCCTCCTTGTTCCTGGGGGGGGGGGTCCCGAGTACCGCTTCTCCATTTTTCCATGGTTGTAGGGTTGCCGCATGAACAGATTGTTTGATCTGAGGGGGTCACAAATTGAGAGGATGAGTAGTCCCATCTAAATTCGGTGTTACCACCTTGGTGTGTAGACTCCCCACTCATGTGTCTGCTTTGTTTTTTCTGTTTTCTCCTTTTCTTTTCCTGCTTTTTTCTTAAGGTAATGTCTTTCTACGAATCCTCTGAGCTTCACCAGTCTTGTGTTTTCCCCTCACTAGACGTTGAGATACCAGTCTCGTACCTCTCTGACTCCTCAGTAAAAGAATGGGGTTTTTCCTTGTCATTGTGATTTTCACATCGTTGTGTGACAGTTCTTGTTGAGTTAGCGGGGACTTCCTCTCCCAAACGTTCTATCTCAAGCACTTTTAAATCCGTTTTTTAAGGGCTGACCAGAGGGGCATTAGGAGGATCCCCATGAGTCGGCACATTTTTAACACATACGTCCAATTCCAGAGTGCGGATTGCTCCTTGAGATGAAGTAGCTTGGGCCGGTACTACAGTTTTTGCCACTGCTGTCTCCTGCGATATCTCCTGTGGGGTCCCTTCAGATATTGCAGAGGTGGATAGACTTGTATGTCCGCTGGGTAATCCCGCCATACTTTGTTTGTTATGCACTTTTTCTCCCACCACAGGGCCAAAGACATTAGATATTAATGGCTGTGAATCAGATATCTGCACATTAGCATTCCTTGTAAGCTTACTGTTTTTTTAGCTTGTAGCTTCTTTGCCTGTTTAGCCATCAATTTTGCCTTTTCACTGGAATTCAGATTCTCGGTACACTCTTTAATTTCCTTGCCTTTTACCCATGAGTTTCTGGGCGCCTTGGCAAGGGTTCTGCTTGATTTGACTGTGCCATGTCAGTCATGTCAGTTACTCCTGCTATCAGTAAATTACTGTTTTTCCCCTTAATTGCTCTCCCACCTGCTCTCCCTGTCATCCTTTCTTGTTTTCTTCTGGATGCTGTGGAAGCGGAGGAGTCAGGGTAACGATGTGTCCTCTGCTTTCGCTTTCTCCAGTAATAGAGCCCGGAGCTAATGTCGCTGCCTCTGCTGCCTGAACCTTGCAGAGCAGTTAGGAATTCGCCAGCCGCCGATATATAACGCGCTGGACTGCAGCGTCACTGCGGGCCGCAGGACGGTGTGGATCGATGTTGTGGGAGATGGCAGAGCAGATCGGCTCGCTGACCGGAGTGCTGAATCCAGATGTCCATTCACTCCACACCGCGCCTCCGGTTCTCCAACCCGTGTGAGTACAACAAAGGCGGTGACATGGAGCCGGCCCATGAGGTTGCATCAGATCTGTCAGGCAACGAGTGGCGAGTGATGTTTTACTCAAGGTTTTCTTCCATCGGAGATGTCTTCCTTCCTTGCTAGCTAGGGTCGGTTCGGCGGAGCAGCATCGGGTAGCTGCTACTCAGATGCTCCACTCTAGAAAATATTAAATGTACTTGTTCTAAAACTATAATTTAGTTTTACTCTTTTAATATTCTGTGGTAATAGCATTGTGCAGCCATGCTGACTTGCAATTTACATATGATACATACTGTACCATATCCAAATTTAGTGCTGGTGAAATGTTATTCTTTTATGTCTTTTTTCTCTTACAAATCACTAAGTATCACTGAACCAAAAACAGTGAAGTGTCTGGTTGGCATATTCATAGACAGGGTCCCAAGAACAAGTCATCTTCCCACAAAAAGAAAGTTTATGATTGATACACTGAACATAAATGAGAAGTTCTTTGAAAAGCCATGAGGGTGCCAGTACTACATAACAATGGATCCCACACTCCCATTCTTCCCCTGGCGGCGAGGAGACAAAAAAGAATAAATTGGACCTGAAGAATAAGATCACTTTTTCAAAAATAAGTTTCACGGTATGCTCTCTAACGCTTTAAGTTTGTATTAGTTGTCAACATAGACATAGTAAATGTCCAAAAAGAGGAGAACCCTTAAGACCATCTGCCCACCACTCCACCTTTTCCCTACACTTTTTAGTCTCTGCTACGGATTTTGATCGGCCAATGAAGAAGGTTTATATTTTACTGTTATCATTTTATGGTCTGGCTTGACAGAGTAGAGGTCAATCTCCACCATTGCAACGAATCCTATACAATATAGTTAAAGAGAGGCTTTGACCCTGCCCAAGGGGACAGATATCGCTCATCTCACTTTATTGAATTGTTGGTGCATCATTCCTCTCTGGGAAGTGTTTCCACAGGCATGCACGAATGACAATTATTCTTTTGAAAAGCGTAATCAATGCACTGCATTTCACGTTCAATACATTATCTCTTATTTGCATTCTATAAAAAATCTATCCTTTTGGTTACTTTTTCTTTAGCATGGGCAAAGGCAATAGGGCAGCCTTTAATTTTAATAACAGCATTTGATTATTTGGGAGTGTTTGTGTTTGCCTTTGTTAGAACAATTAAGCCAGACGAATTGGCTTTGCCAAAGCTTGCTTTTATTTAAGTCTTAAGCTGGTATTGGACCTTCTGTTTTCCATCAATTACAGTCTAGATAGTTGTATGCCACATGAGGTAATCAAGAAAGCCACTCAACAAATGTATTCTAAATTAAGCACCTTTGTATGCTGTTTAATTGTTTTTCTGCGTTCAGAGTGTTACAGAAATATTAAAACTATCTTCTGCAACTGCACAAGTAGACTTCTGTTTTGTTTAGATGAATACAGTGAAGCACTAGGGGATCGATGGGGTAGCATAAGAACAGCCCTACTCGTCCTTGAAGAGCACTTAAACGAATAATATTAATTTGTAATACACTCACGGCTCGGTTTTCTGAACTTTGGAAAAGCACAGTGGTCTTCCGAACTCATCACACCTTACCTCAAAATGTGGGTGATTCAGATAAAGATCTTTGCCTCGGACTGCACCTAAACATATTACTGGCCTTATCTGATGGTAAATGGTTTCTGCAAAGTCGTGGACAGATATCTACAGTTGATGGATTGACCTCACTCACTTGCAGGCACGGAGCACTCTGACCGGTAATCAGGTTCGGCCAGGGCACGTTCAACTTTTTTTTCTTCTTTTTTTTTTATTGAGATGTTTCGGTGTGTTGAGGTAAAAAATTCATTACATATATCAATTCATTACACAATTCATTATACAATCAGAATAAATAATACATTGGCAACAATAAATAGGAAAAACGAGAGGTTAAAAAGGAGGATTAATAAAAAACACTGGGATAGGCATGGGTAGACATAAAAACCATCCAAACGTATACACAATTCCGCTTGTTTTTTCAGTACCTAGTTTCCCTCCATTTTCTGACAGGGGCCCATATGTTTCTACCAAATTCTCGTGTTTTCTTTCCCTTAAAATCATACCGGCACTCCTCAATATTACGCATTCCTAGAAGTCTTGTTAACCACTGTTGAAATGTGGGTACTATGGTATCTTTCCAACCAGCGGAGATTAACAAGCGCAATATAGCCACAGATATAAAGACCAGGGCTTCGGCTTCACCTTCTGCCTTCAGTTTGCCATCCGTGCCTACTAAAACCACCGTAGGGGATAGAACAATGTTTTGTTCTAGCAGCCCCTCCAAAAATAGCTGTATCTCCATGATAGTCGGCTTTAGATTCGGGCAGTTATAAAACATATGGAGTAAGTCTGCTGGACCCGTATTGCACCTAGGGCACCTGTCATTATCTCTTACGCCCCAGGCGAACAATTTTTCTGGGGTAAAATACAGGTTAAAAAGGGTCTTATAATGCTGAGCCCTCAAATTTGAGGACCGAAAAATCTTCTTATTCAGTACTAGGGCTAGATCTAAATCCACATCTGGGTCGCCAATTTTGTGAGCTAGGGTAGTTTCTGTCTTCTCCATATCATCCTCAAGTTCTTGTAGAAGGTTATTATACCCTATTCTGATTTTATTGCCTCCCTTTTTCAGATAGTCTACAATTGGGTTACTCGACAAGAGAGACGTCCTAGGCCTAAGGGAACGGAATGTTTGAGCAATTTGCCCATATAGAAGCCATTGACTGGCTGGGAGCCCAAATCTGTGCTGAAGTATGTTGAAACCAAGGATCTCATTGCCTAGTATGACATCACCTAGACACCTAACTCCCCGCTCCCTCCAGAGACAACTATTTCTGTTTTGACCTAAATGGGCAAATATGTTAGATTTCCAGAGATCGATGTTGACATGGATTTTTGGGATGTTCAGAAATTTCATTACTGACTTCCAAGTTCCCCATGCCCCATCAAAATCTTATATCTGGCTCTCCTATAATACCTTCGGTCAACTTTGCACATCAGAAGCCCTACTGCCTTCCTTCCCACTAAGAGCACAAAGATAGAAGGGAGTACTTGACTGCCTAACTGGGATTCTAGTGTTCCCAATCACATTGAAACAGTACATTAATTTGAAGCAATAGGCATATCCAATGATAAAGCCTGATATTAGGCATAGCCAAGCCACCTCTCTCAACTGGTAAAGACATATGGGCAATCGACCTTCTAACTTTCTCATACTGCCAAATGAAGCGGATGAACATTGCCTCGATTTTCCTAATCATCCCTTCTTCCAATAGCAATGGAATGGCCCGAAACAGATAGAGTAACTTGGGAAACATAGTCATTTTCAATACATTTACCCTACCAATCAATGATAAATGTAATACATCAATCCTCTTGAGCTCCTTTTCGATATAACCTATCAGTGGTGAATAATTATCCACAATAATCTTATCTACATTGACATTCACCCTTACACCCAGATACACAGCTGATTCTACATATCTTTGATCCAGCTGATGGATTGTCCTCACCCACTTGCAGGCACGGAGCACTCTGACCGGTAATCAGGTTCGGCCTGGGCACGTTCAACTTTAATGAGCCTGCAATAGAAAAGGGTTGTTTTCACTAAAGTCGACATGTTACATTCCCAGAATGGTCGGTGCCGTGGTATTTTAGATATATAACCAAACTGTTGATTAACCACATCTCACTTGCCTTACAAAACAAACCTGCATCCGTGAACAACATTCTATTCTTCCTCTAACTATCTGATATCTACTTTTTATGGTTTGGCTTCACAGTGGACACAATTATGTGAGAATCACCTGAAAGGGGTGTGTACATGTTTTGATTGGCCAGAAGTTATGTGCTTTCACAAAAATGCTCTTACCCACCACACAGCTGTGATGATTTGGCTTACCTATCCAGCTGCCTGAACTTTCAGGGGCATACACATGACATTATAATGCTATTAAAGAGTCCTAGATAACTAGATAATGTATAGTGTTTTCTCTGGCAGCAGCCCAGATGGAATGAGAGCAGTCATTAACCTACATGTATATTTAGGTCTTGCTTGACAGTGCAACTGTCACTTGACCTTTTAACCTACACAAATATTGTTCTACAGTTATTTGCTTCCACACAAATACATATTCATTCCCATGCCATCTTCTTGTAATTTGTCACATTACTTTACAACTTTTCTTTAAATCTAGACCTATTGGCATTGCCAATGCTTGTTATAATTAGGTTTTGTGTAGTCAGATAGTGAATGTAGAAATAATACAAACCTTTTAATTCTTATGCTATATTTCCAATCGATATATTTTATTTCTGATTTCAAATCTATATAACTTATTAATTGGTTTGCAGCAGCCGCTTCAAAAGCTGACTGCATATTATCTGTAAGATTGTTGTGTAAGCGATATATGATGAGATTACAAGTAATTCAGAATTCCAAGTAGATTTTCACGGAAGCTGGAATTTCCTATACTGGCTGTAATCTCGTGTGGAATTCCTGCAATTATGACTGGGACCACAGAATGTGGAATAAATGAGCTTAGAATGCAGAATAAATGGGTGGAATCAATTTTTCCCAATGGTATTACACACTGAATTCCGAGTTCTGTGGAGTTTAGAACAAACATTTAAGTTAACCCCTGCTCTCAGCAGGAGTTAAATATATATGAAGGCGAATGTCCAGGGCGGAGGAGAGTGAGGGTCGTGGGGAAGGGAATTGAGGAAGGAAAATACACTACTTGGCATGCTCTTCTCATGCCCATTGGTTTAGGTTTGGGTGAGAGCAGGGAAACAAGTTTAGACTACCACACAGCCCCTCACCAATATGATATTGCTAGCTGGAATTTCCAGTTTATAAACTCAGGACTGGTGTTCTGACACTCAAAAAAGACACTGGCCTACATATAACTGTGCATATCGGAGGAGAACTAATAATCAGAGACTAAGCTGTGGATCGGTATCATTGCAGGAAATTAGCAAATGCTTCTAGAGGAAAACATATCTCCAGGAGTTGTACATCGTTGTGTTCTCCATATGACTAGTTAGGAAGAGTGGTTGGATATTACACCAAAACGCCTTTATTGTGAAAAATGGTAATGTTTAGATTGCCAGGGTTGCATCTTTTTTGAGGAGAGTTTGCAGGTTTATCTCGATCCTCCAGGTGATATTAGTTTTTCACAAAGTCCAAAGTTTTTCTACAAAAAGTAATAGTGGTACTAGGGGGGGGCGTGGCTAGCCAGCTACGATGGCGGTCGGAGTCCGCTAGAGCTCCGGTGCCGCCTGGGGGTGGCCAGCCTGCCACACGCCTCCGGAGGGCCTAGGGTTACCAGGACGGGGGTCTCGGCCTGTCGCGGCCTACCTGATTGCCAGAAGCCGGGGACTGGCGTGATTATTGAGTCCGGGCTGCTCCGGGGACCCGTGACCGAAAGTGCTGGAGCGGACCCGGGACGACGTCCGGATTGCCTGTGCACGGCTGGGGCGTAGAGTTCTTGCCCCTGTGGCCCCCGGGACCCGGCCGCTGACACGCGGTGGCCCCTGCGGAGCAGCTGGGTGCTGCTAGTTGGGTGAGCAAGGCCGGCTGCGGACCAGGGCTGGGGACCCCACTACACCGGGGTGGGACACGGAGACTTGGCATTGCTTGAGAGGGGCTCCTGCATACACTCGGGGGACCCCCTCCCCCCCTTCCTCCCCTACACCTCCTCCGTTTTACCTGGACAGTGCTGTGGGATACTGCTGGCTGCAGAGTGCTGACCAGTCCGGCTAGAGATCTTTGGTTCTGCTGTGCCAGGGGGTCCTTTGCCAACGCTGGAGGAGGCCTGGCTGTGGCACAGTGCCCCTGAATTCTCTATCCTGCCCCCCAGGGCGCACCCTCCGGGACTAATAATTGGCACCGCGCCCCATCACCTGGTGGAAGAGGGCTGAGCAGCCTGGTGTTGACGAGGACGGCTGATCCCCCCCGTCTCGGGAGGAGAGGACACGCGACTTCTGGGGTAGGCTCTAGGGCGGTGCCCAGTGTCGGGACACGCTTGATCCTGCGATGGGTTGCTGGAGAGTGTTCACCGTATGAACGTACCTGGTTGGTGGCACCTGGGCAGGAACCTGATTTGGACAGTGGGACGGAGACCTGGCTTGGCGGACCATGGTTCGTAAGGGAGCGAGGACGATGGAGAGCCGAGACGAAGCGGCGGCGCCATCCCGATCATAAGACCCTGTGGTTACGGGAGCGCCGTCTGGGACAACTACGGTGACTCCTCCCGAAGACCCCCAAATGGACAAGCTGGACTTGATACTAAAGGAGATTAGGGATTCCAGGTCTGCAGTGGAACGCCAGCTAGGGGCCCTTACTACCAATCTCTCTTGCTCAAGGCGGACCACGACAAATTGGCCAACAAAGTTAAAGATCAGGGCGTGGTGGTGGCGGACATTACGCCAACGGTGGCGGAACAGACCACATCTATCCGGCAGCTACAGCAGCAGGTCACTTCCTTGATGGACCGCGTGGAGGACGCGGAAGGCCGTAATCGACGCAACAACATCTGCGTCATTGGCCTTCCGGAGCGTTGCGAGGAAGCCCACACTGCGAACTTCATGGAGCAGTGGCTCCAAGATCATGTCGCTGCTGAAGGACTGTCCTCGCAATTTTGTATGGAAAGAGCACACCGCATCCCCACTGGCAGGCCCAGACCGAGGTTCCCGCCTCGCCCTTTGATAGTCCGGTTGCTGAATTACCGCGACAGAGACTTCCTCCTCCATAAAGCGCAGGAAAAATCACTCATACAATTTGAGAACAGCCGCATCTCTCTGTATCTGGACTATACTAATGTGGTACAAAAACAGTGATCCTCTTATATGGCGGTGAAGAAGAAGCTTCAAACGGCCAAGCTGAAGTACGCCCTGCTCTTCCCTGCCCGCCTCAAGGCGGTGTATGATAAAAAGACGCCCTTCTTCGAAAGCCCCGCGGACGTGGAGGAGTGGAATGAAGTGATAGGCTATGGCAGCAGCCCGGGGGCAACCCAAGACACCACCATGGGCGACTTGTGCGGCGCCTCGAACCGCGACGCAGAAGATTCCCGGGCCCGGATGCGGAGGGCGGGATGCCCGGGGCCATCGTAGGGGCAGCAGCGTGATAACCAACTGGGAGCTGTGGTCCTGGTGGGTAGCTTCCGAGAATTCCAGGAGAAAATTAACACGGACACGGATGATAGCACGGTCCACTCGGACTCTGAACACAGTGTGCCCCTCTTCCCCACGGTGACGCCTAGAGAAGCAGATAACATTCTGGATAATTAAGTGACTTTTGGTACCCGGCGGACGTTGAATGGCCTACCTGGTGAACTCTGATATCCTTTCCAGTTGTGATATGTAATGGGGGCCTGTGAATGTATACTGATGGTTGGATCGGGGGTCTGGGGGGTGGGGGGTTTGCTTTCAGCTCGGACCCCTTCGGGCAGGTTCCAGATGTGTGCTTTTTGTAAATTTGGTCTTATATGTGAGGGGGTTTTGGGGCTCCCTTGACTGTTGGGACCTGCTGACCGTGGAGATTCTTCTTTGGGAGTTCCCCCGGAGGCCCGATAACTGTAACATTCTGTAGACAATACCCCTGGGATGGTATACCGTTGAGCCAGCTGCACTGGAGCGAACAGTTAAGATGTCTGATGTAGTGCTTGGCTGCCCCCCCATTGGCGAATGCACCACTTTCTGGTTTGTTCTGTTTGAGTTTCACTTGTTAGGCTCAGCAATGTTCTTTGGCTGCGCCAAGTTGGTTACGGTTTTGGGTGGGGAAGGGTACGTCTTCTGGCCGACTTTGGCATCATGTATTAGGATGGGTTTGGCACCACTTCGGGTCCTACTTCATGGAGACTATGGCTAGTACTGTGGGGACTTACAACTTAGCTACTTGGAATGTACATGAGCTGGATGCAATACAAAAAAGACACAGGGTTCACGCGTTCCTGCTGCAACACCATGCACAAATTACTTTCATGCAGGTATCCCACCTGACAGTTTCTGATGCTCATACACTATGGAAGAGATGGCGAGGTACGATCTATTCGACTTCTTACTCTGCCTTCTCCAGAGGGGCGACCATTTGGGTACGACATGGAACTCCATTTGTGGAGGTAGAGAGGAAAGTGGATGACCACAGTAGGTATGTCCTAGTGAAGGGCACGCTAGATGGCACACTGTTGGTCCTGGGCAGTATTTACACCGCAAATTTTGATCAGGAGGCATTCCTTGGTAAAGTAGGAAGGGCACTGGCAGACTGGGTGGACATTCCCTGGATTCTGGGCGGTGATTGGAATATGGTACTGGATGTTGGCCTGGATATGTCGCCCCCCCCCCCCCCCCCCCCCCTCTCCTCCAGGCGGCTTTGGTAGCAAGGCTAACTGAGACATTCTGGGCCTGGGCTGAGATATGGGGACTAGTGGATGCTTGGAGGGTGTTGCATCCGGCCCATCAGGAGTACTCATACTTTTTCCCCCGTGCACAGCTTACCCACCAGACTTGACAGATTTCTATGTTCTACCTCTCTGGTGTCCGGGATTACTCAGTCGGACTACTTGGCGAAAACCTTTTCTGATCACAGGCCCCTGACGATAGGCCTTGAGTGGGATAGGGTGCCATCTCAGGTGCCCACCTGGAGGTTGGATCTGACACTGTTGGACAATCCCCCTTTTCGCGCCTCTTTGGCCGAAGCCCTAGGTAATTACTTTCGGGAGAACTGGGACTCTGCAACGTCAAATATGGTGGTATGGGACGCTATGAAGGTGGTCCTGAGGGGTGCCACTATTGGTCAGCTGGTGGGAGCCCGCCGGGAAATACATAAAAAACTCTGTGATGTGGAGATTCGTCTCAAGACATTGGAGAGGGAGGCAAGTGTGTACTCAGGGAAAAGGGGGATTTACAAGCAAGGAATATTGAACATGCGGAATTGTTAGAAACGTTACGGTCCATTGATCATAAAGAGTATTTACGCCGGCAACAAACCAAGGTTGACCGCTCCGGCGCTCTCCTAGCTCGTATAGTACGGGACAGGCCGGACCCCCCAGTTATTACTCGGATACGGACTCGGGCGGGCGACGTCGTGGTTACGCAGGGAGAGATTAACGGGGCGTTCTGGGATCATTTGGAGGAGATGGATCGATGGAGGCTCCGGGGTGGATCGAAGACTTTCTAGTGGATTTGCCCTTCCCCACCCTAACGTGGGATGCTCAGGCCAAAGTGGAGGGCCCTCTTACCCAGCAGGAAATCTGGATGGCGATCCAGGCTCTAAACTGTATCAAGACTCCGGGTATGGATGGACTCCCAGTGGACTTTTACCAGACATACTCCGAAACCTTAGTGCCCATTCTCGAAAAGATCTATTGCACGTCGTACGAGGAAGGGCATTTGCCCACCTCTACGATGCAGGCCATGGTCAGATCCATCCCGAAGCCGGGTAGAGAGATGCTTGAACTGGCTAATTATAGGCCGCTCTAAATGCTCTCAACGGAATATAAAATTCTAAGTAAGGCCATAGCGCTCAGAGTCCAGCCCTAACTCTCCGCACTGATCCACATAGATCAGTGTGGTTTCCTCCCTGGCAGGAGTATGTCACAAAATATGCAGACACTCCACGTACTCATGGCTGCTACACCGCGGGATCTCCCCCAAGCCGGCTGTATTGTATTGGACCTTAGAAATGTAATGTAAATGTTTTGTTCTTGTATAGCGCACAGCTACCCGGACCGGGTCTCCCAGCGCTTGTACTCATACTGCTAAGGAACCCTTCTTGGCTTTTCCCTGTGAAATGTCCACTCCTGGGCATCCCCAAGGTGAAGCTAGGCATCCTAGCGCTGTTGGGGCTGTTGTGGAGATTAAGCAAGCTATTGCCCAGAGTTGCAGTGTGGGACCCATGATTAGAATAGGCACCGAGACAAGAAATCAGGTCAGAGGAATTTAGAGCTCAAGACCCTGCCAAGACCGGCCAAGGCGGGAATTGAACCCTGGTCCCGGGCCAGACCTCTGCATCAGGGTCTGCCGCTCTAACCATTGAGCCACACTTCTCCTTAGGCAGGCATTTGATTCCTTATCCTGGTCTTTTATGTTTGCGGTGTTGCAGCGCTTTGGCTTCCCGGACTCTTTGATAAAATGGGTGCAGTTGCTGTATACAGACCCTTCGGCCCGAGCTCGGACCGGCCGGCACGTCTCAGATAGTTACCCGGTACACAGAGGCACTCGGCAGGGGTGACCACTGTCGCCCCTACTTTTTGTGTTAACGCTAGAACCCTTGGCCCTGGCACTTCGGGCCCAGCTGCAACTGATGGGTATTACTATTGACGGGGTGAACAACCTGATCTCAATATATGCAGACGATATCTTGTTATATCTTCGGGATCTGGGAGAAGATTATTCGGCCTTGGCCGACATATTCCTTAGGTTTGAGGCGGTGTCTGGCTTAGCCATCAGCCCAGGAAAGTCCATTGTGTTTTACTTCCGGGACATGCCGGAGCCCCCTCTGATCCACTTCGGGGAGTGTCCGATCCCGGTGGCCCAGACCACGTTTAAGTACCTGGGTATCCAAGTCTATAGACAATCTGTAGACCAGATTGAGGGCAATATTCGGAGGGCAATTAATAGCCTTCGTAGTAGTGCGAGTTTTTGGACGTCCTTGCCTTTGTCCGTCATGGGCAGGTTCGCCGTCTCAAAGATGGTCCTGCTCCCCCGCATGTTATACCACTTTGTCAATCTACCGGTCATCCTCCCAAGACAGACATTTGATACCCTGAACACGTTATTGACCACCCTTGTATGGGGAACCGGCCTGCAACGCATTGGTTTACGGAAGCTACAGCTTAGCCCTAGATTGGGGGGCCTGGGAGTGCCTGATTTGCGCGGTTATTATTATGCCAGCCAGCTACAGTGGTTGGCGTGCTGGGTGGCGGGCAAAAATTTACATGAGATTATTTTCACTCCAGAGAGGATGGCCCGGAGACTTACACTTATTGTTGTTGCCTAAGGCCCGAATTCCCCTGGATTGTTTGTCACCCTCTTCTATGCACGGCTCTGACCTGCTGGAGGAAGGCACAGGCATACACTTCAGCAACCGTCCCCTATGCAGGGAACATACCTCTGTTAGGTATTCCGACCCCACAGGGACGACTGACCTAGCGTAGGATACTGCCCTGGACAGAGGTTGGGGCAGAGACAGTAGGGGATTTCTTTGAGGATGATGTCTTGCTAGACCATGACTCTTTTGTACAGGCCACAGGGGCTCCACCACGATTGTATCTCATACACGCCACTGTGTCACACTATATAAGAAATACATGGGCCCCGCAGCGAACTACACCTGCACAGCACGAGTTGGTACACTTACTCTACTATATGGGGGCGGGAGGTCACTTGGTACGTTGGCTCTACGCTGGGATTAGAGAACATGCAGTCATATCCCTCAACACGCTTCGAGACACATGGACTGAGGACACAGGGGAAGCTTTGTCTGACAAGGCATGGAAGGTTATCCTTGAGCACCACCGGAAGGTGTCCAGGAATGTGAAATTTAAGTTTATACAGGTCATGGTATAACACAGGACTTACCTCACACCTAGCCGGTTACACCCAATGTTCCCAGACTCCCCACAACACTGCCCCCGCTGTAAAACAGACGAGGCCGGCCTCCTTTACATGCTGTGGATATGCCCACATATACGCAGTTATTGGAGAGACATCTGTCAAATCCTGCACACGGTGACGGCGCTGGTAGTGCCGGCGGAGGCATTATATTGTCTGGTGGAACACCGCAAACGGCATAAACACCATAAGGCTCAACTGAAATTTTTGGTATTGTTATTAGCAGTAAGAGTGTTGACGATGCGGTGGAAGTCCCCCAGATCGCCTGGAGTACTGGTATGGCAGGCTGACTTACTAAGATGGGGAAGGGCGGAAGGGATGGCCTTACGCCAGGAAGAGGAAAAGCGTCGAAGGAAATACGCGATTGCCAAGAAATGGGAACGCATGCTCTTAGACCTGGAGGAGATGGAATTGGGAACCCCATCAGGGGATATCAAATGACAGGAATACGCCCGAGAATAAATATGAGTGTATGAAATGTCAATAGCGGTCTTTTGTATCACACACTGGTTCATGTCACGCACGACGCGAGGTTCCAAGAGTATCTGTTGCATATGACGCGAAGGGCTGACCTTTGAGGTATCAAGATGCTGGAAGATGTACAAAGGGGGAGGGGGGAGGGAGTATCAACCAGTTGTGGGAGGAGGGAGGGGAAAAAGTTTTTGCAAAACAGAAATGACTGTACTGTATGATGTTGTTACTGCTATGATATATGTCCTGATACAGTCGCTAATAAAGAGCTTAAAAAAAAAAGTTATAGTGGTACTACCATGAGGATTTTCTGATTTATTTTTCTCTGTTCTAGTCCACTTCTTTCAGTCGATGGGGCGGGGAGTGTACACCCACCGCTGGGCTTCCAGGTAAACAGGAAACGCCTAGTACCTGCTGGCCAACTGGTGTTCTTTGCTGCAGGCAGGGAGCTTCTTATGCATCAGGTCCTTCTGCATTCGACAGTCAAAAGAGGGAAGTTTCACAAGTGCAATTAGTTTTCGTGTAAAGAAACGAGGCCCCATTTCGCTACATAGATCAGTAGGAGTTAGCACCACCAGTTCTGGCAAACAATATTTAGCACATAACTTCAGGAAAAGCAGAAGACAACCCTTTCTAATAGTTTATGACAGAGAGGCAGGAATTCTCCAGTGCAGAAAAGGCTTAGACATCTTATTGCTTATTTAATATTAGGCAAAATTTGTGATGTCTGTCCAATTATAAGGAAATGTATAGTCTTCCCTGTTCCCTGTCTCACATTTTTAGCACATTGATGCAGTTTCTTCCTGGTGTCTCATTTGCTAAAGCAAACGTTTTGTGCATTCCCATGCATTAGCAATAGAGTTTGGGAATGTGTGCCTCTGCAGAAATCTTCCCTACCTTACAAATCAACTGTCTGCTTTTCTGTGAGGGCCCATTAACACTTTCAAAGGAAACAGTTTTCCCTAAGCTTGCATTTGGAGTTTGACTTCAACAGGACAAGGCTCCACAATGTCTTAGTAGAATCTCTAGGAACTGTGCCACAGTTCTGTTGAGACACACAGATCCCATATGGCATGCCGCTGGGAAATTCTCCTTTCCATCCACAGCATTTTCTGGCCAGTTCTTTAAAGTGGAAGATACAGAGCAGGACTATCAACATATGTGAAGCAAGGATGGTTGCTGATAGAAATGGATATGACTTTGGTGGAATAGATTGTGCTGGTGCTCAGCAGAATACATTTCATATTTCAAAACTGCTGTTAGAGTAATTGGCAAAAATATTTTATTTCATTCATTGTTTTTTTTAGCATATGTTATCTGCACACTGATTGCGTTGTTATCCAATGTTAGAAATAATTACCACAATAAATATATCAATGTATTTCATATAGCAGTAGATATGTCCTAAATCAGAGGCTTTAAAAAATCATCCTCTAGAATGACGTTATGTTTTAGGATAAAGTAGGACAAATGCACTTTTCACTTCTAGTCCCCATTGCTGTACTTTGTACACTGTAAAGAGACGGTTGTTCTTCCAGGGCAATATTTATGGTAATCTGGAAAACACCTATCTTTGGCTGGGCCGGTTCAGCAATCTGCAGCCAATGTAGAGTTCAAAATGCCAAATGCTGGTAGAAAACAAACATTTGACAAACACTACAACATGCATATTTCCTTACAGGGCTGCACTGTATGAGGAAGGGACACCATTATAACGCAGTCATTACAAAGCACTACCTTTACAACTCAACTGTTACAACACAACTGCCTTTACATTGCATGCCATTACAACACATGTCACTACAACACATGCCATTACAATGCATGCCATTACAACACATTATAAGGTAAGTAATGAAGATTCTTTTACTTTTAGGGTGGCTAAGGGTTTTGGGGTACATGGGAATAGTAGTTTTTACCCCTACACTATCCAACACTTTCCCTACTGTTACACTCACTGTAGTGGGAATAGTAATTTTTGCCCCTACACTATCCAACACTTACACTACTGTTGCACTCACTGGATTGGGAGTAGTAATTTTTACCCCTACACAATACAACACTTACCCCACTGTTGCCCTAAAAGTATTATGCGTTGTAATGGTATGTTTTGTAATGGTATGCATTGTAATGGTATGCATTGTAATGGTAGTTTTTAAAATTGTGTTGAAACGGCATACGTTGTGAAATCATGCGATGTAATGGTGCTTGCGATGTAAAAAGCATGTTGTAAAAGCTTTTGTTGTAATTGTTTGCGTTGCAACGTCATATATTCTGTGAGGAAGGCTTTATACAATAAGCAAATGCCAGAGGTCCTAGCAACATGAAAAACTGAGTTGCTAACGAGTTAAAAATCTCAGGGTACACATGTGCGGTTCCATAAAACTTGTACATTCAATGGTGTAATCTACTGAATTCTTGCTGTTTTGTAGATCTGCAAATATTATA
Organism: Lissotriton vulgaris; assembly: GCF_964263255.1. NCBI lineage: Eukaryota > Metazoa > Chordata > Amphibia > Caudata > Salamandridae > Lissotriton > Lissotriton vulgaris. The sequence continues at coordinate 916,937,543 of NC_141687.1, forward strand.
TAGTATATTTGCCACACATTGTTAGGAGATTGTAAGCCATTGAAAATTTGGTGACCATTTAGAGGCAGGAGGCAAAAAGCTAAGTTCCATTATAAAGGTCATAGAGCTCCAAGATGACTTGCAATATCTTTTTAACATATAGCAGAGGGTATTTATTCCTTCTAATACATTGCCACAACATTACAATTTCCACAAAAAAAAGAAAATGTTGGTCTCTTGCTCTTTAATATGAAAAAGTATGTTTGCAGATATTTTCAATAAACACAAATTCTGTAATGTAAAATGTAAACACACCGATATTAAGCTAGTAACTTGTTTAAAACACAAAAGCTTTTGAAGATAAGTCACATTTTAAAATGGATGTAATTCAGCATGTTTTGTGACATGTTTATTAATTCCTGATTTCACGTTTCAAGTAATAATTTTGCACAATTAACTTGCTGTTTTAATTGCTTCCTTCCTGTTAGTGACCTAACTGCAGGCAGCAAAACAGTTCAGAAGAATTGAAAAGTTAGTTCTTGCCTTCACTGTTCACTTAGGAGTTGTAATTCTGCAGATAGTAGTTGTAATCAGGGCTGGACTGGCTGTAGCGGGCACCGGGCAATACCCCCGTGTGCTGCACAGGTGGGGGCCCGGTTTGGGGTCCCTGGGGGCCGTTTTTGTTACAGGGCCGTTTTTGCAGCATAGCTGCAAAATCGGCCCTGTATCAAAATTCACCGAAAACCGGCCCCGGCAAGGGGATGGGGGACGGCTGAGCACTTCGCTAGGGCCGGTGGAGAAGTGTGGCTCAATGGTTAGAGCGGCAGACCCTGATCCAGAGGTCTGGCCCGGGACCAGGTTTCAATTCCTGCCTTGGCGGCTCTTGGACCAATCTTCCCGGACCTGATCATTCTCGCCTCGGTGCCTAGTCTAATAATGGGTCCCACTCTGTGACTCTGGGCAATAGCTTGCTTAATCTCCACAACGGCCCCAGCAGCGCTTGGATGCCTGGCTTTACCTTGGGGGTGCCCAGGAGTGGACATCTCACAGGAAAGCCAGGAAGGGTTCCACCGGTATGAATACAGCGCTACGAGACCTCTGGGTAGAAGGCGCTATATAAATACAAACACATTTACACATTTACATTTGGTTCCCAGTCCGGCCCTGGTTGTAATTCTGCGATGTGATTCATCAGCCCCTGTGGGACGGCTCTAGCAGCAGGCATTGTGATGTCAAAGGTATCACAGTCTGCTAGCTATGTTATTTTCTTTTTCTAAGTGACTAGTAAGATCACAATTAGACTGCAATTAGAACATTAAAGGCAGGCTTTTATATGGGATGAGGTCCCCCCTGCTGCACATTATAAGAGTATTGCAAGTCACTAAGGATTGCAATGAACATAGAGAGGAATGAGGCCAAAAGCTGTGTTCCTTTATAAAGTAATGAAACTCTGTTTTATTTTATTTTATTGCTATTAATACCTGGTAATATCAGCACCCTTCCACAAATCCTTTGTGTCTTGCTCTTTCATGTTCATTACAGACAAGAAGAATAAAAGAAGAATCTGTATTATGAAATTAAACATACAAAAAATAAGTTCGTATATTTTACAAAAGAAAATTAGAATCACCTTAATGTAAGTCAGGTGAAAACTTCTGTGACTTTGATTGTGTACAAACTTGCAAAGATTCCAACTTTTCTGCAATGACCTATAGCATGGAAATAAAAAAAACATGTTGCCATGAATATCTTTTTTTTGCTGATTTCTTTTTCTTTTTTGAAAAAGATATCAGAAGAAGGAAAAGCCAGTTCCTGTTTTCATTGCTTAAAATGTAGCACTAATGATGCTTCATAACCTGCCTTTCACCTAGGCTCCTGACAGCATGCATTGTGATGTTAGAACTCAACTGTAATAAATTTTTAGAGTTGAGTAGCTATATCATATATTTGTTACAGATGACTAAAGTTCTGACAGCTGAACTGTAATAATCAAATTAGAGATGGGCTTTTATACATGGATTGCAGGTGTCCTCGTATTATACGGGGAATGCAAACTGACATGTATTATAATTACTATTATCCTTCCTATTGACCACACCTTTGTCAGAGCTTGGAAGGATAAAACATAGAGTTGGACTGTCAGGCATAGTACTTCAACAGTGAGCTCTCTTACCTGCTTGACAAGTGAAATCCTTATTATCTAACTGCAAAATAAAAGGATCCAAATATTAGGATCATATGGTTTATTTCAAGTAGCTGTTCACACAGAATTCTAGTGATGAGGGAATGACAGGACTTGTGGCATGCCCTCCTTGTAGTGATTGTCCACACAAGCAGTAGTGAAAAGTGCAGGGTTATTAGAACAAAGTAGCCAAAGAACCTCTATCGAACTGAGCCCAGACTCCAAAATACACATATATACTCTGGAATGTAGGATGCTCAGTGCAGGTGTCAATAAACTATAGAAACACCACCACAACCACACCCTGTAGACAACAAAAAGAAGGAAATGTAAGCAGAGACGTAGTTAAAAATAAAACATTAAAACGAATGTTTACCTGTAGAGTGAAACAAGCTGATAAAGCCTTGAAATTTGTGAATAGTTGCCACTTGAAGATGCAGCGCACAGTTGTGGTGGTGCATTGGTTCCAAGGAGCAGTGAGGCTGTGATACAGAGTTTAGTGTTGTCGTCAAGGCAGCCTTCAACAAGGGATGCCAGGGCCTGTGTTGAGGATACTTTGTGCAGCGGCAGTTCATATGGGGATGCAAAGGCAATGCATGATTTTGCAAAGGGTCCCATTCATGCATTAGGAGCGATGGGTTGGTGCTGGTCAGGTTTGCACCGTGCAGCAGAGGAGATTGGTCAGTTCTGCTAATTCCACAGAGGCTTCCAGAGCACCTTAAGTCAATTTCAAAGAGTCCAGGACCTGGGTGGCACCACTTGGCCGGGTAGATTCACAGATGGCAGAGTCCAAGTGCAGGTACATGGTTGGTGAAAGCCTGTTGTGTCCCTGAGACTTCAAATCAGGAGGCTAGCAAACTAGATTTTGGAATCAGTGTTGGTTCTCGGTTCATGAGATGCAGGTCCAGTCATTTTCACCCAGGCAATAGGGCAGTATGCAGCAGGTCAGCACAGCCAGGCAGCCCTTGCACATCAGTCCTTTTTCCTGGCAGAGTATCCACAGATCCAGAAGTATACTAAAAAGTTGATGATTGAAGTCCAGTATTTGCATCCAGTTGTGTCTTTGAAGTCAGGAGAAGCTTCTGGAGGCATGCCTTTGAAGTGCACAGGTGCCCTGCCTTCCTGGCCTTGGCTCTAGACCAACTACAGGGGGTATGCAGCCTTTTCTGTAGGGGAAGGAGAGAGACTATTCAAGTGTAAGTGGGGATAGACCCAACTCCTCCCTCCCATCCTGCCAGTGATGGCCCATCCAGGCACAACTCAGTGTGTGACTGTCTTGGAAGAATACACAAAGCTCTACTGTCAACTGCATCCAATGATATGACCCAGAGACAGGCTGCAAGTACTGCTAAGGCAGGAAAATACCAGCTTTCTAAAAGTATATTAAGGAACAAGGGAACCCAGATATTTGAACCAGGGGTAGTCAATAGAAGTGTAAGGAAACAATGGTACATATAAGGCCCAAAAGTTCCTAAAACAGCCTGAGCTATTGAATGTAAAAGGGTGTTAGTCATTAGACATGTGGCACATGGAAATTAGTAATTGCCAGAATCAGCGGTATAAGACCGTTTCGCAATGTACGTAGGGGCACACAATAGTATGGCATTGCACCTTTTTATTTCATAAATAATATATCAAAACTTTTAAAACTTATTAACCACATGGGTGCTGGTGAAGAGCTCAGCTCATCATGAGGCGCAGCGGAGCTGCACTCATGAGAAGCTGAGAACGGGTGTGGCTGTGACAAGCTCAGCTCGTCATGAGTGCAGCTCCTCTGCGCCTCATGACGAGCTGAGCTCGTCACCAGCACGGTGGCATCGTGCGTGACCCCCCACCTCCCCCCGCACAGCAGGGGGAATACACCCCGCAGCGAAGGGGATAAGGTAATAGTTCACGTACTCACAAAATAGTGGAAAAGCGTGATGGGTCGAGTGGCGGTTGACATTAAAAAATACATCGCATTGACAACATTATCAAAAACTCCACGTAAATTTTAAACAGTAAAGGAGTTTTTTTGTTGTGAAAGGGTCAACAGCCTTTTGATCTCAACTGTTTGAGATCATCATCAGGATGAAAATTTGTGAGCAAGAGAAATTTCAAGAGCGAACCGAGTGAGTTTGGTATTCAAACCCCGAGGGTATAGGTCTAATGAGGGTCTCGCTGGTGATTACGTACCTGACAACTTCCTGTGTGATCCAGGAAGTAGGGTAATTCTAAGGGCCACTGTATGGCCGGTGTGCCAGGGAGCGAGAACGCAATCAAGTGGAAGGAACCCCACTGTGGATTGTCTATTATTACGGAGACAGATCAAAACCACAACACCATGTAGTTGGTGTGTGTACATTTTTGATTGGAATAGACGGCAGTAAGTTGGTCTACAGTGCAGGATGGGCAGGTGCTCCGTCTTGAGCCCTTCTTATGTTGTGACCTAAATAAGTAATACGCTCTTGGGAAATCTGCATTTGGAGTACTCAACTATAAACCCATTTTGTTCTGTTCAATATTATTAGCTCTCTTTCCAACCTCTGATCACGCTCACAATTGTCTCTCCCCATGTCTAAAATGTCAACTTGGAAAAAGAAGACACCTTCCATTTTCCAAGTAAGGTAGACATTAATAGTTTGCTAAGTGGAATAATCATACACCCACTCTGCACCTTATAAGTATAAGTGTTAGGCCCACATGCATCAAGGTATTTAGGAGTCGCAAACGGTGCGAATCGGTAAATTCGGCCGTTTGCGATTCCTAAATATCTTTTTTGGATGCATCAAACATTTTTTGGAAAATCGCTATTTTTAGCGAATTCCAAAAATGCGATTGCTTTTAAGGAATCACAAATTTGCGATTCCTTAAAAGCAATGCATGATTGCATTTTAAATTGCGAATTCGCAATTAGGGGGTGCAAATTACCACGAGGTTGAACCTCATGGTAATTTGCGAAAAAGTTTAAAAATGCTCAAAATTGCATTTTAAACACTCTAATGTTACAGACACACATGTCCTTGGGACATGTGTGTGTGAAACATGCACTTAAAAATGCATTTCAGGGGTGCAGGGGGGTCATTTGGACCCCCCCTGCACCCATGTACCGCATGAACATTTTGCGAATCGCAAATAGAAATTTGCAAAATGTCAATGCCTTCCCATTGATTCCTATGGGCCTTTTGGCCCATAGGAATCAATGGGAATTGCGAAATCGCAATTTAGAATTCGCGCAATCCTTGCGATTCGGTAAAAATTGCGATTTTCACCGAATCACAAAAATTATGAGAATAAATTAATGCATTCCATTTTGCGATTCCTTATTTGCGATTCCCTATTTTTCGCAAATCAGGAATCGCAAAATGTCCTGATGATGCATGTGTCCCTTAGTTCTTTGTGGGCACTTCACTCTCTTCTAATATTGGGTATTCAGAACCACAGATACTAGAAATTGTTCCTAAAATAAAAGTAAAAATGTATTCACACAAAAATTCCAGGCACTGCATACACTAATGATAGAAGGAAATTTGTGATTGAATTCCATGAAGTTTCTAAAGGAAGCACAGGTGTTGCAATATTCACAGCTCCTATATCAGCACAAGCATCAAAAAAATATAAAGTCAAATACTATATTTGTTTTGCATTTTATCGATATTGCTATCCATGTTGTGGTGAGATCAAGAATAGATCTGTAAATATTTTCCTTGACGATTCACTGTTGGTGCTTGAGAAACTGCTGGTGCCTACGAATATGATTGCGACATGAGGTCATGCCTTTACCCTACATGCAATACTGGCATTCAATACTCTTGAATATGATGTTACCCGGGGAGATTTTTGGCACAGGGCTCATGCTCAGGTAACGTGTGCAGATAACGGAACATGTTGAGAGCACAACAGGAAAAGCGTGTGGACTTCAATGCAAGAGGGTGTACATTTTGGTTCCTTTCACATTGATTGAGGAAGGGTGACTCACATGTGGCACAGAAACTCATTGCCAAAAATATGTTCAATCATCCACACAGTTGTAGCAGAAAGTGCAGGTTTCTTAGCAATGGGGTAGTTGAAATGCCTCTTTACAATTAAGCCCACATTCCAAGTTACACACATACATTCTGTAATGTAGAATGCTTGGCAGAGGAGGCAAGAACTCTACACTCCAATTAGATGCTACCGCAGAAATGCTAATATTTTATTATAAAAGCATCGGAGCTGATACATTTTCTAGAGATTCCTAGAATAACAGGATTTTTCATTTCTAGACCCCTGGAACTATGCTTTCAGTCTATGTATCAACATGATTAATAAAACGAGTTGTCTGCAAACAATGCACAACTCATGAAGCAATGTTTGTGCTAAATGTGTTTCTTGCAATGCTCAGTCCCAAGAGACAAGACAGTGAGACATTGATAGAAACTGAAATCTTTTTTCATAAATGAATCACACCCTTAATGAGTTCTAGTAAACAGAATATGTACTTGAAAATGTTTCTTTTAAAAGCCCAATCTAATGCACACAATGTGAATTGTAACCACAGAGATTACAAACAATAAAGCAGCAAAACAATAATGACTACAGTGAACATCAAAAAATATTCTAACATGACCATTGTATTTCTATCAGTATCTCCCTCGTTTGTAACTTCTATGGACTAAATTGGCTCTAGCAGATTAGTAAATAACAAACCTATCCTACGTTTTTAAAGATGGTGCATGTAGGAAAGTGCTCCTTTTTGCATGGTTACCCACCATGTTTGCCTGATTCAGATGCTCTTTCACTGAATATGCACTGAGTACCTGTTAACCAGGTTTATACTGTCTATGTTCCTTCCCAAATGGTATCTTTGTTTCCACAGTTGGCACACATCTGGCCTACATAAATATCCTTTGTAAAGGTAGCAGGGGTACTAAGTGAATTGAGGCTGCAGCATGTATTATGCCACCCAAGAAACCCCACACCAAACACATGCACACTGCCACTGCAGTCTGCGGTTTTGGTGTGGATACAAGTGAATAGTCAACCAGGCACACATTCATGTGTGCCAGGCCTCCGAACACTGCAAGAGGCCTGGGTAACTCCTACAGCAGCCTTACAGCCCTAAAGCAGGGTGCACTATACCTCTTGTGAGGGTAAAACTGCATTAGAAGATCTGCCCCTATAGTTCATTCTTAGACATTATAAGTGCGCACTAACCCCATACTGGGTACATGGGTTGGGCGCTTGTCAGTACGAGTTCCACAGCTCCATGGTGACTTCACTGAATCCCAGGATGCTTGGTACCAAATATCTCAGATTAATGGGCCCACACTTATGCCAGTGTTGGACTCATTAATAAATGCACTCAAATCTATCAAACTACTGGTGCATGACTGACTGGTCTGCACCAGCCTGCCACTTCTAGGCATGTTTCTGATACCCTGAGGTGGGAGCCTTTAGAAACAATACCTGTCCTGGGTGAAGGTGCTTCACACCTATTGCCAAGCAGGAACAGCATTGAAGGGCGGTGAGCCTCAAAGGGTTCCTGTCGTAAGCTATGCTGACCAGGGCCTCCTCAGCTAGTGGTGATGCCCACCCCCCTGACCACTAACGGCCACTCACCTTCCATCAAACTTTGATTAAAGTGGGAGTTGATGTTATGAGCCCCAATGTACCTCAATATAGGCCTAGGTAGCTGCAGGACCTTTTACTTACAGTTGTGATGCCTTGCTCTACATAACAGTTCTGGCGATGACCTTTTACCTAGTTAGTTGCTAAATAAATGTTGTGTTGTTTTGTTCGAAAACTATCCTCATTTATCATTCTTTTTTTTTATTCTTTTTTTCTTTATATTATACTTGAGGATTCTTAGTATCACAGCAGGATTACCATCTTCTGTATAAAAACTCTGTACAAAAGTCACTGCTATCGTCAGCCTTGGACGAAAGGCCCACAGTATCATGACACATCTAGGTAGAACCTCTGAGGGTACCTTTCGGGTATATAAGCACATCTTCGCTGGACAAACGAGAGGAGAGCTTCCATGATAACACAAGACGCTGAAATCCCTGAACGCAGTGGTCTGCCATCCCTTACGGGGTGTACAATTCGAGACCAAGATGGGGTTCTTTGTTATCTCCCATCAGGTAATGGGGTTGGCTCTTTCCTAGGGGGATTCTTGGCTTAACACCTACATACATGCTAAGTAAACTTAGGTGCATTTAGCTAGAGTTAGCATCTCAGGAGTTTGCACGATTACTGCCATGTTTATATTTGCTTGCATATATTCACTGTTTTAGCACCATGGTTGAATTCTACCTTTTATTTACTCTGATGGTCCTTGTAATCGTATATATATGTTATGCCTACTGGTTGTTGCAGCACACATATTTTATACTAGAATGACGCTGCTTCAATAAATGCTTATTGAAAACGTCCTCAACTTTTATTCTGTGTAATTCTCTGAGAATGAGTGAGCACGAGTGACTGAGCAAAAAAGTACTGCACAGTTTTCAGGATCCCTGAGGGGTCAGGGTTATCATGTTCGATAGTTGCCAGAAACTATTCACTCCTTAGTAAGGTTGTGGGGCTTATAGTGGCACTGTGAGCTAGCGGGTCTACAGGCTAACATATCCTTCAGGGGTGTCTGGAATCAGTCTGGACACCAATCCCTTAGTTTATGTTTTCTAAACGAGCAGATCCTATATAGATTTTTAGGAACTACACACAACTGAAGTCGTACACGTCTTGTCTTGATAGAGCTGGTGCGAAGATTTCCTCTCTAACTTCCAGCCCTTTACTCTAATTCCTATATTACTTAATCAGAGGCCTGTTAATGACTAAACAATCAATACAATGTAGTGTAATGCCCTTTCAGCTATTCTGAATTATAAAACAACATTCTTTGAGAGAAACAATGCGTAAAACACAATTACTAACCATCTAGAAACCTATTTGTTTATAACAGATAATAATGATATGTTTTTTTAGACGATTTACAGAGGGAAATTAATAATGCTTCTGGGAAGTGGCAGCCATTATGCGTCCTTTCGGTGGGGGACTTCAATTGTACCTCTTGGGTGCATAGCAATAATCGAGTGTGTGTCCTCTTGGATACAGAGGGCCAACCTCTGGCACATTTTACCCATACACCGCAGGGCGAGGCGTTAAATTTTATTATAATTGAGAACAACCTAGATAGTTTGATTAGCAGCTCTTCCATCCAGTATCCCACTTTTGTTGGTGGTGGCAGGGAAAGTTATTGATTTTATGTTTATTTCTAAGGAGTTCTCATCAATTGTCAGTGACTATGAGGTGCTACCCAATTCTTCTAGTGATCACAACCCACTCACTGCCTTTCTTAACATAGCAGCTCAGGCAGGGATGGGCGATGGTTGCCTGATTCATTACAACCATAATTAAGGGGTAAGATTAAAGTGGGGCAAGATAAACCCTACGCAATTTGAGACAGAAACTGTCAAAATAAATTATGATATGATAATGCACTGCTTCCAACAAGGTTCTCCCTCAGTTGAGATTGTCTGCGATTTGGAAAGGATCTGTACAGACGTAGCTAATAGACTAACCAGCCCTGAAGGAGGCTCAAAAGGCACAGTGGTTTAAGGCTGAATGCTCTAAAGCCCACAATAATTTAGAAATTTCCCTTCAGGCCAGCCCTTTTAATAGGACCCAAATTAAATGTGCTAGACAATTATATAAAAGTACTATTAACAAAAGGAAAGAGGAATTGAGGTGTTTAGCCTGGGAGGATTTGTAAAAAGCAAGTGCCCTTAAAGACAGTAAAAGTTTTGGGGATATTATTAACCATTCACAATTTATGGAGGAGGTGAAAAAAATGGGTTTATTGATTTTGGGCGATACCTGGGAATTGCACTTCTCGGCTACATTTAACCCAAACTGCTTGCAACTAACAGGGAGTAGTGAGGACTTGCCCTGAATTTAACCTTGGCCTCCTACTTTAGTGCCTCTCTTACAGTGGCAGAGGTTGAAGAAGCCTTAGCAAATGGAATATGTATGAAAGCCCCAGGTCCAGATGGGGTCCCACTTGATCTGTTTAAAAGGAATATCACCCTCTGGGCAGCCCTGTTCACTAATGTGTTAAAATTAGTTGTGATTGGCCCCATCATAGCTTTTTGGAAGGAGGCCATTTTCGTACCTGTGTCTAAAAAGGGTAATAGGAATGACCCTGCTTGTTATAGGCCAATTTCCCTCATCAAAGCTACTGTCCAGGTGTTGGGGAGGGTTGTCCTTGCTCAATTGGAGGCTTGGGCAAGTACCAAGGGGTTCATTTCAAAAACCCAATACGGTTTCCGGAGGGGATGGATACTACTGAGCAGTGCCTCAATTTGTCCCTGATCACGGGCAAGTACATGAAGGCCAGGAGAGGTTCTATCCACCTGGCCTTCATGGACTTGTCCAGTGCTTTTGATACCGTTAACAGGGAGAAATTGTTAGCGCAATGGGGGGAATGGGCATTGAGGACGTACTGATTTCCCTTCTGAGAAGACTTCATGGTAACACCACTGTGGCCATAAAATATGGTGCACAGGGGGAAAAGACTAGGTCCATTGTCTCTACAGAGTGTCCAGCAGGGGTGCATTTTAGCTCCTTTTCTTTTCTTGATTTATACTAATGGTTTTCGAGGCATTTTTAATACCATAGAATTTTGATTTCCCCAGTATTGGGTGGAAATCAGTCCTGCTACTTTCATATGCGGATGACATCGTGCTCATGGCCTTGACGGCAAAGAGCCTGCCTTCACGGATTTTATGTCGGCTCTTGACCTACAGGTTAATTTAACAAAATCTTATGTCATGGTGTGTGGCCCTAAAAGGACAAACCCACAAAATGTTATTGTAAGGGGCAAGAGTATTGGGAAGCTGGAAAATATTACTTATTTAGGGAACGTGTTTAACGACGAAATGAAATGGGACCCACTTGCCACTGCAAGAGCTCAGCAGACAAGCAGGGTAGTGCAGGGGCGTTTACGCTTTGCCCGCAAGCTAGGCCATAAGCTGGTCACTGAGCTAGTCGCATTATATAAAGCAAAATGTTTATTTGTTGCGTCTTACAGGGCAGGGAATGTTTTCTAACCAGATTGCTTCTAAGCACTTTGGACTTTCTAGTGACATTTCCAAGACAATCTGGGTGGGCCGACAAACTCATTCCTTGTCCTTGCGACAATATGGTAACCCAGAGCACGCTGCACTTTATGTTATTTTGCTCGCTCCACAAAGAAGCAAGGGGAAAAATGTAAGCACCACTTTTAAGGGATATCAGTCCCTGTACATACGTTGATAGGTTCCAATATTTGCAATCATTGATTACTCCTGTATTGCTGTATCAATTATATCAAAATTGCAATGGCCATTAGAAAGCGATATGAACAATAGCAAATGAATAGTATGAGGAAAATATTTTACTTTGTCATTTTAATTATTCTGACATTTTATGGTTGGTGATATTTTTAATTTATCCTATTTTATTAATAAGGCTATGTAAATTTTTAACCTGTAATCTCTGTTTGTCAAACTTTTATGGTCTTGGTACCGAATAAAGTTAGTTTGACTTGATATGCTTTACCAGAAATTATTAAATAGCACAAATGTATTCTCATAAAATCACTTATTTGCATGATAATACATTTGAAGAACAAAACAGCATGTTAAGAATGCGCATTAGATGAATTCATAGTTGTTAATTTCTTGTTAATTTGTCTAACCCACATTTCATATCAAGCGAGGGGTCACTGTAAGGAGAAACACAGAATATTTTCGTTGGCATACTTCCAACCTGAACAATGGAAGGCTTTACAGACAAAATAGCATTTTGCAATTGAATGTTCTGTCTCCTCTAGACATAAGATGGAACTAGCCAGGTACATTTTTGGGGGAAAATGAGGAATTGCAGAAGGGAATCAAGACCTAACTCGACCCAAAGTTATTGGAGCCCTTTACGTAAGCGCCAGTTATGTTACACAAGGACACGTTCATTTTTTGTTAGGCACGGGAGATTAAGGGGCAGATTTATGTTAACTGGAGTATCCCCAGGGATGCACCAGTTAATGTGCGCCACAGTGCGCCACAGCTCCGCCACCCATGGTGCGCCGCATTTAAAATGCGGCGCACCATGGGGCAAAAACGGCACAGATGCGTGACGCATCTGTGCCGTAAAGGTGGCGCATTGCTGGAGTTGCGTCACAAGTGCGACGCAGCTCCAGCAAGGCTCGGGGGTGCCCCATCTTCACAATGCTGCGTCAAGACCTACGACTGCTTCAAGCAGGCGCAGGGTTTTGACGCAGCATTGGGTTAAAAGTGACTGAGTGAAATCTTATAGATTTCACTCAGCCTCTTTTAGGAGGCGTTCCTGCGCAGGAACACCCCCCCTGCGCAGGAACGCCTCTTTATGGCGCAGGGCTTTACAACGTGACGCATCTTCTAGATGCGTCACGGTGTAAATAGGGCGCATTGTTTGCGCCACCGTTGCGTCAAATAAAGTGACGCAATTGTGGTGCAAAGAGGCGCAAGGGCCTCATAAATCTGCCCCTAAGTGATTTGCCCAGAATCACAGGACGCTGAGCCAACGCCGAGGCTGGAACCCGGTTCCCCAGCTCCAAGGTCGGCAGCTCTGGTCGTAAGGCTAAAACCACGCCCCCCAAATTATTATACTCCCTCCCACTATTCCTATGCGTACCTTCAGTGTCCCACTTCCCATCCTCTAGTAACTTGTTACCGGAGATACAGGTAGTCTTCGTATTAGTTGCTCTGAGGGGCGATTTACAAACTGGGTTACTGCCCAGGTTACTTACCGGTAATCTTCATTACTCCGAGTCCATGTCTTCCTCGCCACAGTAATCACACATGAGCCTCTGGCTCCACACAGAACTCCAAGTACAAACAAAACAGCGCTCTAGTCTCCCTCTCCCTCCTCCAATATGGCCCCCAGTGGCTCCAGCCAATCCCATAAAGGGACACATAATCACTAACACGACCTGAAGAACCAAGCCGTATACATGAAGCCATCACCAGGGCCGGGAGGAAAGGGAAACTATACTGTGGCGAGGAAGACATGGACTCGGAGTAATGAAGATTACCGGTAAGTAACCGGGGCATTACCTCCTCATCCAGTCTTCCTCGCCACAGTAATCACACATGAGCCGATACCAAAGCAATCAGCTTCATGTAAGGAAATAGACCACACCAGCAGTGCAGTGAAAACATATTTTAATATACAGAGGTAAAGCAACAAAAAGGAAAACCTCTCAAGGCACCCCCGCAGACAAAACAGAAGAGGCAAAAGAAACAGAACCCCCACCCCCAACCTGGAGGCGGTAATGGGACATGAAGGTATGTGGGGAAGACCACGTAGCAGCCCTGCAAACATCCTCCATGGACACTCCTTTGAAAGAAGCCCAGGATACAGCAACAGATCTGGTGGAACGACCCTGAACAGGAAGGGAGGGGACCTCAGAAACCGAAGCATAGGCCAACATAATGGCCTCCTTAATCCAACGACTGATCGTGGAGAGGGAGGGCTTCAGGCCCTGACGTGACAGACCAAAATTGACAAACAAGTTGTCCACCTTACAAAAGGAAGACGTGCGTGACAAATAAATCAATAAGGCACGACGAACATCCAATAAGTGCAAAAGGGAATCTTCATCCGAGGACGGATCAGGACAAAGAACCGGAAGAACCACCTCAGCAGATCGGTGAAAATAAGAATCCACTTTAGGAACAAAGGTAGGATGAGGGCGCAAGACCACACGGTCTGACAAAACCAACAAAAAAGGGGCAGAATGAAGGAAAGCACCCAACTCGCCCATACGCCTGGCAGAAGCAATTGCCACAAGAAACACCACTTTGAGGGTCAAAAACTTCAAGTCCACCGACTCCAAAGGCTCGAAAGGAGCCAACTGCAAGGAACGTAAAACCAAAGGAAGGTCCCAAGGAGGAGGACACATGATAGGACGGGGGCGCTGGAAAGAAAGAGACTTAAACAGTCTAGTAACCAATGGAGAAATCGAAACCAAAGGTAGGACATGAAACGCCCGAATGGCAGCCCACTGAGCCCGAAGAGTCGAAACGGCCAAGCCCAACACAAACCCATCATTCAGAAAATCCAGAATGCGAGCCGGATCCAAAGAATCCAAAGACAGCCCACGACCAACACACCAAGAAGCAAAATTATCCCAGTGCTTGGCGTAGGACTTAAGCGTAGAAGGCCGTCGGGACCGTTGAATGACCCCAGCCACAGTCACCGAACAACCCCCACGAATCAGAGAATCCCTCTCAAGAGCCAGGCCCGCAGACCCAGGGACCGGAACACAGGCAGAGGAAGAAGAGGACCCAGCAGAGGATAGGGAACGAACGGCAATGCCCACCCCGGAGACACAGCCAATTCCAACAGAAGGGGAAACCAAGGGCGACGGCTCCAACAAGGAGCAACCAGAAGCACAAAGGACCCCTCCCTCTTGATCTTCCGCAACACAGCAGGGATCAGGGGAACAGGGGGAAATGCATACAACAGACCCTTCGGCCAAAGGAACGAAAGCGCGTCCACTTTCCAGGCATCCTGGCAAGGCATAATCGTGCAAAAGCAAGGGATCTGGGCATTGTCCCGGGAGGCAAACAGGTCCACAATCGGGTACCCAAACATCGTCTGCAACCTCTTGAACATCCATCGCGTGAGGGACAAGGACCCCATGGAAGGAAAAACCCGGCTCAGACAATCCGCCACCGAATTCTCCGCACCAGGCAGGTAAATTGCAGACAGGGACCCCAGATTCAACTCCGCCCAACAACAGATCCTGCGGCTGAGGCAACTGAGGGAGCGAACCTTGCACCCCCCTTGATGGTTCACATAAGACATGACAACCTGATTGTCCATTCGGATCTGCACGTGGTGACCCCGAACAAGATCCGAGAAATCCAAGAGACCCAGAAGGACAGCCTTCAACTCCTTGTAGTTGGAGGAACATGACAACATCGACTGAGGCCAAACCCCCTGAGTCGTCGAAACCCCCAGAGTAGCACCCCACCCCAGCAGGCTGGCATCGGTAGTGACCACTCGGGTGGGAACAATCAGAAAGGGACGGCCCTTGGACAGATTCCCGTTGACCAACCACCAACTCAGGACCACCCGAACAGCTTCCGACATAGGAACCAGAACACCCATATCGAGGGAACAGGGGTCCCAATGCGATAAAATGTGGGACACCACTGGGTACATGTGGAGGCGAGCCCACGGCACCGTCAACAACGCAGCAGACATCAGACCCTGAACCCTCAACCACAGGCTCACTGGATGAGAATGCCCCACCAACAGGGTACGGACAGCAGACATAAGGGATAGAATTCTGGGAGGGGGCAGGAACACCATCCCCAACTGAGTCTTGAATAGAGCCCCAATGAAAGTCAACTCCTGCGCAGGAACCAGGGAGGACTTCGGTACATTCACTAGGAACCCATGATGCTCCAGGACATGGCACACCCTCCGGACATGTAACTCCGCCTTTGGAAGAGAAGAAGCAGAAATTAAAATGTCGTCCAGATACGGAAAAACACTAATGCCCTCCCCATGTAAGTATCCAATAAGAGGAGCCAGAACCTTAGTAAAGATCCTGGGAGCAGAGCAGAGTCCAAAAGGCAATACCTGGAACTGGTAATGACTACCCATTACGCAAAACCGGAGAAACTTCTGAAAATCCGGATGAACAGGAATATGCAGGTAAGCATCCCTCAAGTCTATTGACGCAAGGAAATCGCCCTGAAACACCAGAGGAAGAATCAACTGAAGGGAAACCATCTTGAATTTCTGGTGAGGGATGAAAGTGTTGACCCACTTCAGATCCATCACAGGCCGAAGATCCCCGGTGCGCTTGGACACCAAAAACAGTATGGAATACACCCCTTTTCCCACTTGATCGCAGGAATCACCGCCTTTTTGACCACCAAGGAATCGATGCCTTCCAAAAGCGCCAACTGTTTCACAGGATCTCTGGGACAAGGAGTGGCCTTGAAACAGTCTGGGGGCGTCTGGGCACATCCAATGCGCAAACCCTCTGAAAGCACTTGAAGCACCCATTGGTCTGACACAGTCACCCGCCAAGAGTCCATGAAGCAAGACAGGCGACCCCCAACCGGACCTACACCAGGAGCGATCCAGTCAGGATTTGGAAGCAGGAGCGGAGGAGGCAGATGTACCTGAGAACCGGGATTTATCAAAGGAAGGAGCACCCCGGCCACGCCCCCTACCACGAAAGGGCTGACCCGCCCGACCCCTCAAAGAAGGACCAAAAGACCTCTGTGAACCAAAGGCCCGGAACCTGCCAGGACGTTCAGGAGCAAGCAGTTTACGATCCTCCGCTGTCTTCTTCACCATATCGTCTAGAGGCGAACCAAAAAGTTTAACCCCCGAAAAAGGGATCTTCATAAGCAAGTTTTTCTGCACAGCATCAGCCTTCCATGAACGGAGCCATAACTGACGTCTTGCAGCCACCGAGGACCCGGCCGCTGAAGCAGCCGCCCCCAGTGAATCAAA
Organism: Lissotriton vulgaris; assembly: GCF_964263255.1. Classification (NCBI taxonomy): domain Eukaryota; kingdom Metazoa; phylum Chordata; class Amphibia; order Caudata; family Salamandridae; genus Lissotriton; species Lissotriton vulgaris. Next base: position 916,954,224 of record NC_141687.1, read on the forward strand.
GGAGACATCCGAAAGCAGACGAACCTGCTGCTCCATCATCGCCAGGGTAGAAGAAACATCCTCACCCTGGTCCAACAACTCCGACAGAGATTGAAAATCCTTGAGCAATGACTGGATGGTGTAAGACGAATAGGCCGCAGCCCTGATAGAAAAATTCGCACCCGCAAAAGTGCGCTTCACAGCACCATCCACCTTACGGTCAACAGGGTCAGCAGGGGAAGAATCCTCCGACACAACAGTCCCATGGGAAGACATGCTGGCCAACAAAGAGTCAACCTTCACAGAGGCAGGGTAATTCACAGCAAAATCCTGCAGAGGGTACCTTTTACTCAAAAAACGAGGAAAAGAACCTTTGTCCACATCCTTCCATTCATTCTCCAGGACCTTCAAAACAGAAGAATGGAGAGGCAAAGAATCAGGCTCAGGACGATGGTATTGCGAAAACAGATCGTCTTCCAGAGGCACCACAGAAGCAGGAAACACCAAGTTATCGCGAATGTGACCCAGCACCTCCTTCAGGTCGGCACCCTGCACAAAGCGACCCCTGACATCAACCTCCTCCTCATTCTCAGAATCAGCAGGAGCAGCAGCGCCATCAACCCTCGCCTTCTTCGCAGGAGGGACAGGCACCTGACCGCTTAAAGCAGCAGACACAGCAGAATTGATCGTCTGCTGCAACATCTCCATCGAAGGAATTTGCACCCCAGAACCAGAAGCCACAGCCAAAGAATCAGGAGCACGAACATCAGATGAAACATCCATGATAGCCAGCCACGTGAAGCAGTGCAAAACAAACACAGGCAAAAGGTAGAACAGCCCGTTAAAATAAGGACCAGAGGTTGCCAAGCAACCCCACAAACCCCACCTCGACGCATGCTCAAAGAATAAATGCAGTCGGAAACGCCGCGCGCACACATTGCCACAGACTGAGAGCGTGCCGAGCCGAGCCCTGAATGCGCCCCTGAAGTAGCAGAGAGCGAAGAGGCAGCAAACCATGCCGACTCCAACCGGCAGCAGGTAAGACAACGCCCACGGAAGCCTCCGGCCCCCACAGACAATGCCCCCGGCCGCGCAACGTCCACTCAGCAGGACGCGCGGCCGGTAAAAGGAAAATAACGGCAGACAGGACACAAGGCGTCCCGGCCATACAGCGTACACAGCCGCAAATGAACGCCACGTACGTCCGCTAGGCAGGACACGAGGCACATAGGCAGAAGAAGGGGGAAAAAAAACCAAAATTTAAATACACACGCAATTGAAAAACGGAAATACATCGCAAAAGTGAAACAAAACACTACTTTCCCCCAACTAGATACCAACGGACTAAGGGAACCGCTAAAGCAGGAACCCAGCCCCACTCACCTGACCAGCAGGGAACACAGCACTCGGAGAAGTGCAGAAAAAAAGAACAGGTCGTGTTAGTGATTATGTGTCCCTTTATGGGATTGGCTGGAGCCACTGGGGGCCATATTGGAGGAGGGAGAGGGAGACTAGAGCGCTGTTTTGTTTGTACTTGGAGTTCTGTGTGGAGCCAGAGGCTCATGTGTGATTACTGTGGCGAGGAAGACTGGACGAGGAGGTAATGGGGCACTTGGACTGGGGCCCTTAAACTGGAAAGCAGTCATCCTGCTCGTGCTCGGTGTTTTTATTGGGGCCCTGATGATCCTGGCTTGTTGGCGTGGGTTATGTCTCAAGAGAGTAGGGCCACCCCTTTGAAGGCGTATGGTCCAGTCCTGGCTGGAAGGGAGATGACCCCGTGACGTTTGATCTGAACTCTTGAAAGTTACGTGCAACTCCCGTGCACAGAACGCAGTTCATCCAATGGACATCACCTGAGCAGGGGCTGCATTTCCGTGTTAATGATATCACATCTGTTTTTCACCGGCAACGACAGAACCTCACACGGCTGAACGAAAGCAAACTGACTGGGAGACTCGAAGAACTTTGCCATGCGAAAAAATCCTAATGCGAAACTGGAAAAAAATCACTCTGAAACTTGATTAGCCGAAAATTGGTTTGCCTTGCAAAGCATTTGGCTCCGGCGCACATTCATGAGCCATTTGTCATCGGGGGAGAGAGGCCGTGCGCCGACGCGACAGAAGCCTGGAACTGTCCAAGCGCATTTGGAAGAAGACATGGTAATTCGCAGACGCTCTTGACTCGGTTATTGCTCTGTTTTGAAGGAGTTCGCTTTTCAGGACCAAGGCCTGGAAGAGAAAAGCAATTGTTCAGAATCTAATTCCCCCAAAACCTCAAAGTGGCGATGTGTTGCTAAATTGGCTGAACTTGATCACTTAAAAAGTTAAAGGTTGTTCTGCTGACATTGGCCGAACTTGCCGAAAAGGGGAATAAAAATGCACAAACAAAGGTTTCATTCAGCTGAAAAGCACTTTCAATTATTAGCCAAATAGACAATTTAAGGCTATGCTTGTGGCTTATAATGGGGCAAAATGTACCCCACGCCACGTGACATCCAAGAAACGCTCTGTGAACCTGGATTGTAAATTATAATACAAAAAAAATCACGACGGGGATGGAAACCATTAATACAAAGAGAATGAGAGTTCTGACGAAGGAACAGCGGGAGGAAAATGAGGAAATGACAGAAAAAACTGCAAAATGAAATTGTACAATTTAAAGATATGAACACATAAAAAGCGACTGCAGAGACGGAAGAGACCAAAGCATATTTGAAACATCCATTGCTCCAGAATTAAAAGGAAGCGAAAGGGGGAGCAAAGCCAGAATCAATGGCGAACATAGTCAATGTTTTCAGAGGCTGTGAATTCAAAGGATCTGCAATGTGTAGCCTTCGTACTCCTATGGAGACCATATTAGTGAGTGGTAGCCAGGCGCGCAACACCCATTGGGCTCACCGGGCTTCAGCCCCCCCCCCCCCCCCCCCCCCGTCGCCTCCTCTGCCCGGGCTAAGATTACACGCACTGAAATGGTGCAAGATAGCATCCGATCGGAGAATGATTTTTTTAATGCTTTCTGAGAGGCCCAGCAGCCCGAGCCAGCCAGCCTCTGCTTCAGTGAGTGACCTCCTGCCCCCACCTCTTGTTTTCCTTTACGGTGGCGCCGCGAGGTGAAATCCTTGCCTGAAGGCAGGGATTTCACTTAAGCACTTGATCGCTTGTGAGCATGGGGTGTGAAGTGCACAGCAGGGGGAAAGGGCTGGCCAGTTAAGGTGATGCTTTTCCTTTGTAAAGGAATTTCTGCTGGCGTCATAGCCCATGGGGTGCTGTCTGTGCACTTGTATAGATGTGTATTTCATACAATTGCGCAGACAGCAACCCCTGGGCTATGACGCCAGCAGGAATTAATTTACAAAGGAAAAGCTTCACCTGCACTGGCCATCCCTTTCCCCCTGTTGTCAGGCAGCAGTTTTTTGTGTAAGTTCCAGTAACTTTAATGCATTTTTCAGCACAGCATTACATACTGCCTACATATCTAGGGGCCATATGTATCAAGCCATTTAGCATTCGCAAAGGCCGAAATTCTGCGAATTTCGGCCTTTGCGAATGCTAAATACCTAAATGGTATGTATCAAACATTTTTGCATCAAAATAAGGAATCGCAAAAATTGCTATTCCTTATTTTGCGATTGCACTTAAGGAATCGCAAATTTTGCGATTCCTTAAATGCAATGTATCAGAGAAAAAAAAGAAAAAAATGCCATTAAGGAATCGCAAATTGCCACCAACTTCCAGTTGGTGGTAAGTTGCGAATTCTTTTAATAATGCTTTTTTCAAACAAACCAAAGGTGCCATATGACGCCCATACATGCCCTTAGGGCATGTATGTGCGCCATATGCCCCCAAATGTCTTTTTCAGGGGTGCAGCAGGGTGTTCTTGAGACACCCCTGCCCCCTTGAAAAAATTCCTAATTTGCGATTAGCTAATTGCTAATCGCAAATTGCCCCTTCATTCCTATGGGCCTCCTGGCCCATAGAAATTAATGGGTAATTTGCAATTAGCAATTTGCTAATCGCAAATTAGGAATGGTAAGGAATCGCTATATAAAAGCGATTTTGTTCATACATACCATTTTGCATTTCCAAAATAGCGATTCCTTAAAATTCGCTATTTTGGAAATGCAAATTGGTTTGATGATACATATGGCCCAAATTGAGAATGTCTTCCCATTCATTCCTATAGGCCTCTAGGCCCATAGGAATGAATGGAGAGGGTTTCCGTAATTGTGAATCGCACTTTGCGATTCACAATTATGGAATATGTAGGATTCACAATTTTTTTTGCAAATCCTACATACATCTCGTTTTGCCATTCTCAAATAGCGATTCTCTAAAATTTGCTATTTGAGAATAGCAAAACCAAACTTTCATACATATGCCCCTTGGTTACTGTGAATGTTGTTCTTGACTTACATACATAGAAACGTCAAAGAGGACAGTCCCCTCCAAATATGCAAATGTAGTGTAAGTTTGTAGTGTTCATTTTTTTTTGGGGTGCTAGTGGGTAATTTTAGAGTTCAGGGTGGGTGTGGGTTTTAGGGTGCCAGGGAGTAATTTTATGGTTCGGGGTGGGTTACGGGTGGGTTACGGATTGGCGTGCCAGGGGGTAATTTTAGGGTTCTGAGCGGGTATGTGTTTTGGTGTGCCAGGGGTAATTTTAGGGTTCAGGGCAGGTGTGAGTTTTGGGGTGTCAGGGGGCAATTTTAGGGTTCAGGGTGGGTATGGGTTATGGGGTGCCAGGGGGGAATTTATGGTTCAGGGTGGGTATGGGTTATGGGGTGCCGGGGGGAATTTATGGTTCAGCATGGGTATGGGTTTTGGGGTGCCAGGGGTAATTTTAGGGTTTAGGGCAGGTGTGGGTTTTGGGATGTCAGGGGGCTATTTTAGGGTTCAGGGTGGGTATGGGGTGCCAGGGGACATTTTAGGGTTCAGCGTGGGTATGTGTTCTGGTGTGCAAGGGGTGATTTTAGGGTTCAGGGCAGGTGTGGGTTTTGGGATGTCAGGGGGCTATTTTAGGGTTTAGGGTGGGTATGGGGTGCCAGGGGACATTTTAGGGTTCAGCGTGGGTATGTGTTTTGGTGTGCCAGGGGTAATTTTAGGGTTCAGGGCAGGTGTGGGTTTTGGGGTGTCAGGGGGAAATTTATGGTTCAGGGTGGGTATAGGTTATGGGGTGCCGGGGGGAATTTATGGTTCAGCATGGGTATGGGTTTTGGGGTGCCAGGGGTAATTTTAAGGTTTAGGGCAGGTGTGGGTTTTGGGATGTCAGGGGGCTATTTTAGGGTTCAGGGTGGGTATGGGGTGCCAGGGGACATTTTAGGGTTCAGCGTGGGTATGTGTTTTGGTGTGAAAGGGGTAATTTTAGGGTCCAGGGCAGGTGTGGGTTTTGGGGTGTCAGGGGGCAATTTTAAGGTTCAGGGTGGGTATAGGTTATGGGGTGCCAGCGGGGAATTTATGGTTCAGGGTGGGTATGGGTTTTGGTGTGCCAGGGGTAATTTTAGGGTTCATGGGTATGGGGTTTGGGGTGCCAGGGGTAATTGTAAGGTTCAGGGTGGGTTTGGATTTTGGGGGGCAAGGGGGAATTTATGGTTCAGCATGGGTATGGTTTCTGGGGTGCCAGGGGTAATTTAAGGTTCAGGGCGGGTATGGGTTTTGGGGCTCCAGGGGGGTGATTTTAGAGTTCAGGGTGGTATTGGGTTTTGGGGTGCCAGGGGGTAATTTTAGGGTGTGGGGTGGGTATGGGTTTTGGGGTGCCGGGGAGGGATAATTTTAGGGATAGGATGGGTATGGGTTTTGGGGTGCCAGGGGTAATTACAGATTTCAGGGCGGGTATGGGTTTTAGGGTGTGATGGGGTTAATTTTAGGGTTCAGCGTGGGTATGTGTTTTGGTGTGCCAGGGGTAATTTTAAGATTCAGGGTGAGTATGGGTTTTGGGGGGCAATGCATCAAACTAACAAAAATGTGTGCTTTAATTGTTGTCCAGTTTCAAATGTAGAATTCACCACATTTTTTTCTCAGCTTGACCTGAGCATTAACCGATCCTGATTATCTGCCATTTTAGCTCCGCCCCATTGATTTACATTAGCCACGCCCCTTCCTCTGCCATGTTAGCCCCCCCCGAAATTAAGACCTAGTTGCGCCCCTGGTGGTAGCACTCGTTCTTCTGTAGTCTCGCTTTTCCGCGAAGGACATTTATGGGAGATATTCTCTCTCAGCACTTCAACTTCAAGTCTGTTAGCAGGATGGCACCCAGGATGAAAGATTCTGATAAAGATATGACATCTAAACCTTTCTATATTCGTGTAAATGCCTGCCGTTAAGTTATGGCGAACATCCTTAGTAGTATGTGTCTAGGCACTTTGGGGCATATTACCAACAGTTAGCAATATTTATCGTTAACTGAGCTTAGCGTTAGTTTTTTTAATGCCGCGCTTCGCCCAATATTATCGCTGAGATAACTTCCTATTACCAACGTTTATCTCAAAAGCGCTAATATTGCAGGCGTTAGAGTAAATATCGCTGGAAAACTAGAGGTGTTCACACATTAGCGTGCAAATGCTGTTAGCCATGTTATCCACCTCCCATTGGATAACATGGCTAAGAACTGGTATTTGCAGGCGTTAGCGTTCGGCGATATTCGCGATTAGCGCGAATATTTCCATCGCTTCGCCTTTCTTGGTAATAGGCGATAGCGATGTTAGCGACTACTGTCAGTCGCTAACGGGTTGGGTACGCCCACTTTGCATGTTATTAGCGATAAATATCGTTGACATGCAAAGCGGGCCCCAAACCGCTCGCTATCGCCTACAAGCTGTCGCTTGTAGGCGATAGCGACAGCTTGGTAATAGGGCGATGGAATTATCATCGCTTAGCGGCCGAAAGCGGCCGCTAAAGCGCCGATATTTCAATATCGCCACCCTTGGTAATATGCCCCTTTATTTTCACATGCATCAAGGCGCCTAACACCTTCCCTTTTTTAAGTGAATTTTTGGCAACTCTTTAAAATTTTAAATGTAAGGAAATTCGGGGACACATTTGGTATTATTTCACACAACGTGTCGCACATGTGAACTTTAAAGCTCTGCCTGGTGTAAAAGGGAGAGAGCAGAAATGCTCCATATTTTCATAGAAATGAAGCATTTCTGTTCTCCTCTTGCGCTGCTGAACTGCCTGATACATATATAAATGCAGGCACCATTACACCATAGTGCAAGGATGTCTGCATTACGGGAAGAATAGTTTTTCTGCAGGATTGGGGCACTTTCCTGCACAAAAGGCTTATTCCTCTTTCTAGGTATGCTGCAGAATTCAGTGCACATGGAAAAAAGGAAGTAGTGAGAAGAAATAAGATATTTCTCCTTGTTACACCTCCGTCAGGTACCAGTACCATTTTGGTAGAAAACCAGGTTTACCAAACATTTTTAAATCTGAGTGTGCGTCAACATACATGGATGGATGCACTAGAAGGCCAGTGCTCCACCAATGCGAGGCCTATTAACGCAAAGTAATGCAAGGCAGCGTTATGTATTGAGTTGGGTTATCTAATATTTATTAAGCTAGGCAAAGTCTCACAAAGGGCCCCATTACGATGCTGATCGGACTGACATTCGTGGCCTCCTTGGCGCCAGTTGGAACCGCCTCTGTCTCGTTAGAAGCGGTCGGACTGACCGGCGAATTACGATGCATGTTGAATGCAGTCTCACCAACTGCTGGAAGACCGCCAACTCTGACAGCCTTCCTCTGGCCTCTGAGATTGCGGTCGGAAAAAAGCAGCAGTCATAGAGCTGTACAGGGAGGTCCGACTGCTGTCCAGATTACGATTGTGCATTTCTGACGAACCGACCATGGCGGTCCGACCGAATGCCTCGACTATTTGGAAACAAAGGATTTGGAGTGCATAAGCACCCAAATCAGCCTCTCCCTGAAAGTTTCTGGTGTGGATCTCTTTCTCCAGGTCCCTCCTGCACCGCAGGAGCTAAGCCCCAAATAATATGACTCTGTGGGCACTGGAATGTAGGTAAGTCCGCAGGTGGTATGTATCACCATTGAATGGACTGTGCACAGTTCACCACATTCCAGCAATAGGGGACATGCAGCACAACACATATCCCCACATATGTCCTGCATGTGTGTACATATCACATGTTTCATGTGAGTATTCACTACATATTCAGGAATATGTGCACCGCTATAGATGACACAGCCGCAGTAGCATTTGTTGTATCATAAAACAGTGGGGGTAACTTTCCCGGCCTCGGGGACAGAATCCGACTGGTATTCTAATGAGGCCCAAAGTGACTTTGCGTGACCTAAGAAATGCCAACAATTATATTTCATCGGGCTGTTCCACAAATGTTATGCACCCCGATGCACAGCCATAGTAAATCTGGGCCTGAATAGGTAAAGATCAACTTAACCTTTAAGCCAATTCACAGTGCTTTGGCGATTTCATCTTACAAAGTACAATATATGATAATATAGCTTCATCACCAATGATATCACATGGGTCATATGGCTCTTGCTAAATATTATTACTTGTGCTCAGTCTAATTAAAACCTTAATTTAAGGGCTTGATGTAGTACACACAATTTCTTTTGTCTTTATGCTTATGCTGATCATTTAACTTTATCTTGCAAGAGACTGCTTTGAGCCATGGCAAACAGTGCCTTTTTAAGCACCTTCAAATACAGAAAGTTTTGGAAATGAAAACTTTTTAATGCAGGAAACTCATCATTGCAAGGAAGCCGGTTTGGGGTGTATTTGGCAGCTGGTATACTGCATAGGTGAAATGCCTATGATATACATTTCTTAAGCTCAATTTCGCTAAGATAAGAAGATGCTCAAAGCCAAATGAAAACTACATCTGAAGGCTAAAATATAAACCAAGAGGGCACATTTTCAGTGCTTGCCTAAACAGATTTATGATAGATTTTGAACCAAGTAAAAATGGAAAAGATTTCCCAGATATGGCAGTCATAATTGAGAAAGCTCTATTCCCATATTTACCGGAGCATGGTCTTGGGAACAAAAGGCTTGAGCAGAGCACATATTTCTCTTAGGGACATGGAAGGATAATCTATTGGCTAGTTATAATAATCATTCATAATCATATCCTATGCCACAACAACCAGCTCATCCTCTCGCTATCAGAAGACCCTTCCACCACATTGACCAACTTCCACAGGTGCATGGCGAGCACCACAGACTGCATGAAAGACAACTGCCTAAAACTCAACACAGACAAAACAGAAGTGCTGATCTTCGGGAACAACACCTCCCCGTGGAACAACTCCTGGTGGCCCCCTGAACAAGGACCAGCACCCACTCTGATGGGCCACGTCCACAACTGTAGCATCATTCTGGACAGCAAGCTCACCATAAAAAAGCTGGATTCAAGCAGTTATGTCAGCCTGCTTCCTCACTATTTCATGCTCCATAGGATCTTCATGTGGCTCCCTCTTGACACCAGACAAACCATCACTCAAGCTCTTGTCACCATCCAGCTGGAATACAGCATCACACTCTACATAGGAATCATCTTGCACCTCCTAAAGAGACTGCAGATCATACAGAATGTAGTGGCCAGACTCAACATAGACCTCCCTAAGTGAGCCCACATCACCCCTACCTCAAGAAGCTCCACTGGCTCCCCATTCAATAGCGATGTCAATTCAAGATGCTGAGCCACACCTTAAAAGCCCTACTCAGCCAAGTGCCACCATATACCGACCACTGCCCGAACTCCCTCTTAACATCCAGACACCTGAGCTGTCCCTTTCTCTCCCTTTCTCACCCCCCCCCCCCACATCGACTGTAGCACCAGTGGCAACACTCTTTCTCCCACCTCATGCAAAGCCTGGAACAACCTCCCACTTTACCTCCAGACCTCATCCTCTCTGCTGGAATTCAGGAAAGAACTCAAGGCTTGGCTGTTCAATTGAACCCTCCTCAGTAGCAGTGTTCTAAGCACCTAGAGATGGGTGATTAGCTGCACTGTATAAGTCCTGTTTGATTGATTGATTGATAGATTGAGGAAATTAAGAGAGTGTTGCACACTGCCCTTTCAACAATGACCGTGGAGTTAATAGGGATACTGCTTTTTACTAGTAACCAGTGAAGCTGCTGTGGGATAGGTGAAATATGTTCTTTTTTAGAAGTATGTGTAACAAGCCTGGTGGCAGCCTTTTCTACCAGCCGAGGTTGGTGAAGAAGAGCATCTGGAGCATGACAATATATGACTTTGCCACAGTCTAGCCTTACCTGGATCACACCATTTATTCTTGTGACATCATGCACTCAATCAGTGATGGGTAACATTGATCTTGACATTTTTAGTTCCCATTAACAGTTTTGGAGATGTTGCTTCCCTTCATCCTTAAATGCAGGATATCATCGTTCATAATGCCTAAGCTATGGACCACCGAGGAAGGTGAGGACAATTGCCTGTTGTTTTAGACCATGACAGAAAGGCAATGGATGACTCAGAGGTAGTGAAAAGAGCCCATTGTGTCACTAGCATTTTGGTAAAAGCCTTTTCAACAGAGATACCAAATCTTATAGGATAATGCCTACACATTTTAGCAATGCTGAAATAATTATCATTAATAATACAACTATTTCTAAGCAAGAAGAGTACCAGCCCCCCCCCCTTGAAATGTCTTTGTTCAGCTAGCATAGTCATTTCTTAGAAGGGCTGTCATGCATTTAATGAGCAGTAGCAATAATATTAATCATGGCTACGACTGTTGGAATAGGCAGTAGGGCCACCATATGTTATTGGGCAAAACCAACACTTCCCTACATGACTGCTATAAAATTCATGGGATAAGGTCACTACCTCGCAGTAAGGTTAATATACTGTTTTCGGAGTCTAGCAACGATTTTCTGCTGGGCTAATAGACTATCCATGGAGAGCACCAATGGAATTTAGTCTTACCTCACAGTCATAAACCCATAGGACGTTACCACACATTTAAGTACCATGCAAATAAGTACTACGAATTCTATTTTTTTGTAGCGATGTAACACTTTTTTAACACTTTAATACACAATACCTTAGTGCCTGAGAAGGTAAGTATTTGCACAACTAAAACATTTTGAACTTGCAAATCGTAATTTTTAACAACTCTCAATTTGCGAGTCGCAAAATGAAATGTACTAATGTGTTTCAGACACAATCCGTTCTGTAGTTGCTGAGAAATTTAGAGGAATGTAAATAAGGATATCTGGGAGGAGCCTAAGCACAGATCTCTTTTTTTTTGTTTAAATATTTCTATTTAGCAATTTTGTAACAAGATTTATTCCCCACCCCCCCCCCCCCCCGCACAGGACATTTTAACATGTATACAAATATTTGGACATGATATATGGATACAATTACTGTGTATAATCACAAAAAAGATACGTTTCGACAAACCAACCCGAACTAACAAAACAACCAGAACTACACGCGAGAGGTAAAAAAATAAAATAAAAGAGTGTACTTATGTCCTCTCGTTTCATTTTTCCACTGTGCTATCGGTTTCCATACACGCAAACCTAAAGTTATTCCCTTTTTTCCCTTTCTGGCATATATCGCTTTTTCCAAATTATGAATGTATAGCAACCTTGCCATCCATTGCTGCATAGTCGGTGGGAGTCTGTCCCGCCAGGCAGAGGCTATACATAAACAGAACACAGCCATAGCCACAAAGACGAAGTATTCGAATTGCTGCTGTATTATGCCTTGCCCTATTCCTAGTAGTATCACATCCGGCGTTAGTCTTAGTTTGCAGCCCAGGGATCTATCAAAGAAAACTTCAATATCTCCTATCAAGGGGAGCAAGTTCGGGTACTCAGCAAAAATGTGTGATATATCTCCTTCTGTACTATCACACCTTGGGCAGTTAATCCCCTGTGTGCCACCCCACTGCCCAATTCTAGCTGGCGTATAATATAACTTATAGAGGGTTTTATAGTGTTGAGTTTGTAAAGCTGACGAACAAAGAACCTCCTGCCCTAACTGTAATGACTTAGTAAATACCCCGTGTGGTACCCATAGTTTATCCACCCATTTTAATTCGAATTTTCCTAAATCATCCCCTCTATTCACTATGAGCTCTGCATACAATCTTTTTATCGTACACCTGTGTCCCCCCTCAATAACTCGAAGTATTACATTATCCTCAAACCCTCGTGGTCCTCCTTTCTTACGAACTAGGAAGCTTCTCATCTGCAGGTACTTGAAGAAGCTCCTTGTGCTAATACCAAATTCACGTTGTATTTCCGAGAATTGCCGCACCCCTGTCGATCCTATCAAATCTCTCATTTTTTTCACTCCAAGTCGACCCCATTCCTTAAATATCGAATCCACAAAGATCTCTTGCGGTAATGTAGGATAATTACCTAGTCCATCTTCCATCTTCCCAGGCCGAAGCTCTTTGTAAACGCCTTCCAGACCCGATACGCCGCCTCTATTGTTTTAAATCTGGTTCTCTTGAAGTAGCTTGGTTCCGTATATCTCAAAAATACATTCTCAGCTTCCACTCCTAGAACCAATCCATATATCTCTGTTGAACCTGTATACAATTCTGTTTACATGTCTGCTCCACCCATGAGACCTGTCATTTGCTGTATTGCTGCTGCCAAATAATATAGTCTCAGATCAGGTAGTGCCCAACCCCCCCCCCCCCTATCTCTTGGTAATGACATATATCTTTTCGCTCTTCTTGTTTTACCTTGTGACCAAACAAAACGATTAATCATGTGCTCTATCGTGCTAAACCATGTGAAATTAAAAAACAGGGGAATTGTTCCAAACAGATACAGGAATTTTGGCAATAGATTCATTTTAACAAAGTTTACCCTACCTACTATTGACATATGCAAGTTATGCACCCTATCCAAATCTTTCTTTACTTTCTTAATAATTGGGCTTATGTTTATTTCGACCAACTTATCTAGATCTGGCGTAATAACCACACCCAAATAAACCCCCTCCAGCACCACCTGTGAATCTGTGCATACAGCATGCATATTCTTTATAATTTGCGTCTTTGCTTTTTTCAATGCGTAACCTGCCACCCGTCCAAACAGCTCAGCCTCCTGTTCTATTGCTCTAATTGCTTCTGAGGGTGAAGGTGTAGTGACCGCGATGTCATCGGCGTACGCGAGAACCTTTATGAAACCCATTTTGGTGTCTATGGGCCGAATTCGATTATTTTGCTCTAGTTTATAAATCAGTGGGTCTATATACATCGCAAATAGTAGGGGGGGACAAGGGCATCCTTGCCGTGTACCATGAGTGATTGCAAAGGGAACAGTATGCCCTGTATTCACCCTGACACAAGCAGTGGGATTTTTATATAATGTTTGAATCTCCTTCACAAATCCTGCCCCAAAGCCTCCTCTCTTTAATACCGCCCACAGAAACTCCCACAACACGCGATCGAAGGCCTTTTCAGCATCCAGTAACATTGCTGCCATTGGCTTCCCCTCTACCCCTTGTGCGTCAAATAAAGTATTCATCTTCCTAACATGTAGTGTGGTACCTCTTTGTGGAATAAAACCATGTTGGTTTACACTCACCAACTTCCCTATTACCTTGGAGAATCTAGCGGCCAATGCTTTTGAGAACATTTTTAAATCAGCATTTATAAAAGTTATTGGGCAATATGATCCTGGCTCCGTTGGGGGTTTTCCTTTTTTCAGAATTATTATATTGTCCGCCCCTGCCCAACTGGCTGGGATGGACGACCCTGTCTGTACCTCCCTTATTGTTCTAACTAGGTCCAGATTAATAGATGTGAAGAAGACTTTATACAATTCCCCTGGAATCAAATCTGGCCCCGCCGCTTTGCCCGATGGTAATCTTAGCAGAGCCTCCTTGATCTCCTCTACCCCTCGATAGGCATCCAGTGAATCTCTATCTTCCTCCTCTAGTACTTTACTTGGAGTATCCTGTAAATATCTCTGTATTTCTTCCTGATCTCTATCCTGCTCCTCCTCATACAGCTTGCAGTAAAACTCCCTGAAGACTTCCATAATTCCCCCCATCTGTAATCAACTTTCCGTTACTATCCTGATTTCTTTAATTTCCCTTTTTGCTTCCTTCTGTCTTGATCGTACTGCTAACGTGCGACCCACCCTTTCATTATATTCATAGCATTTCTCCCTCTGAGCCGTAAAAATGTTTGCCGCTTTTGTTGCTATACTTTCCTCTGCATCTGCTTTGGCCACCATAAGCTCCAGGAGTCGCTGTTCGCCATCATCACCCCCTAGAGTGGCTTGTGCTGACCTCCTCTCCGCATCCAGCAGAGCGGTGCTTAGCTGATCAGCCCTAGTCTTCTCTTTTTTCTGTTTGGCTAGACTGTAACTAAGAGTCTCACCACGCACCCCGGCCTTGAAAGTGTCCCAATCATTCCCTGTGCTGGTGCTCCCCCTATTAATATCCCAGAACCCCTTTATCCATGAGTGCACGTGGGTAATATTTTCCGTATCCGACAACAACTCGCTTTCAAACGTCCAAGACCTTGTCTGCCCTTTAAGCCCACTGCCCGTAATTGTTAAAATCAGAGGGCTGTGGTCCAACACAATTCGTGGACGCCTTTCCACCTTAAGGTTAGCTAGCTGTGATCTAGATGTAAAAAAGTAATCTAACCGAACACATTTTTTATGTGGGGCTGAGTAATAGGTAAAACCAGCCTCATCTGGCTTCAGTTCCCCCCAAACATCCACCAGTGCATTGTTGCTGGCCATGCCCAGGATTGCTCTGCAAACCCTCTTTTTCCTTCCCTGATATTGGCCCCTAGATTCCAAACCTAGACCTGAAGCCCCATTGTTAATACAATCCCCCGCTAAAATAACCCTTGGTGCCCATTTGGGCAGTTCTTCTATATCTAAAAAATCAAATAGCTCAGGGTCGTCCACCGATGAACCATAGACCGAGCCAAGTGTGATCCACTCTTCTCCAATCAGACATTCAATCAGGTCCCATGTCCCCCACTGGTCCACCAGCTATTTCCTTGTACTAATGTTATACATTTTGGTTAGAATGGCCACCCCCCTAGTTTTTGCTCCTTGCTTTGAGTATGCTAATAGACGCAACCCTAGTTGTTCTAACAAAAAGGGCTTGTTGCCCTCTATGTGAGTCTCCTGGAGACATATAAAGTCTGCATGCGAGTTCTTCAATACTAGCTCCACCCTTTGTCTTTTCAGCCTGTCATTGAGCCCACAGACATTCATCGTCAATATCTTAATGTTCGTACTCATACTGGGGCTTTTTTATTTTCCTCAACTAGGCCCCCCGGGATCACCCCTACCCTTTTCCTGGCTACCCTTCAGTTGTTTATCATTGTTCCTGGCCCCAATTTTAATCTGACCCTGGTTGACTTCATTTCCTCTTTTGCCACCCTTAGTTGCAACCTCCGACTTTTCCTGTTTTATCTCTCCGCCCTGTGTTATCTTTATCCTTACTCCGCCTGTGCATTTCAATCTTACTGGTGCAGAATAAACACATTTTAGTAATACATTTAGAAATACTTTTAACACATTAAATGATAAATGATACATGATAAATAGTAAGTCATTGTCTATGCAACAATACGTATATTGATTTTACGTGAAATTGGTCGTGCATCAATGCGTATTCTGCCTTTAGGATGGGCTTTGCACACCAAGCCTGGTGTTTCCCTGACTCCTTTTTTCTATCAGCCCATCCAAGAAGCCCTGTGCCTTAACCTCTGAAAAGAACATTCATGTATGCTCGTCTAGTATCACTTTTAATCTAGTGGGAAACAGAAGATATGCCTCGCATCCTATCTTCTGGAAAGGGTCAATCAATTGTCTTAACCTCCCCCTCCTCTCAACGGTGACATGGCAGAAGTCCGGGCGTGCAAAAAATGATATTCCTTTAAAAGTCCGACGATCTGGAGGTTTCGCTTTGTCCATGATCTCCTGTCTAGCCAGATAATTTCCCACAAACACCAACATTGCTCTGGGTCTAACATTTTGGGAGGCCCCATAAGTTTTCTTTTGAGTCAGGGGGAACCTATGTGCCCATTGGACCTCTATCTCCCAGTTCCATTTCACAACCTCCGGAAATGCCTCTTTCAGGAGTGTGACCACAAAAGATCTGGGGTCCTGCTCCTCAACCCCCTCTGGGATGCCCAGTAGCCTGATGTTATTGCGACTCTGCCTGTTTTCGAAATCCTCGAGTTTTCACTGTAGATCTTCAGTGGTCTTCTCCTGAGCTGTTCTGAACTCCTGCCAGCGAGTTACCTCGTCTTCCAGTTTCCCTGTTCTCTCTTCGACTTCTGTTACTCGGCCTGCCATCTCAGCATACAGCTTGTTTATTTTACTTAGTGACATTTGGATTTTCTTATTAGTTTGTTTGGATATTTTACTCTCTGTCCTGGCTCCCCCTGCATTTGTTTCAGAGTGGTGTAGAGTAGATCCATTTTGGGAGCTTGTGCCTGAGCTTGAACTTGAGGTTTGGTCGGTGTATGAGCAACCCTGCTGGTCTCTCATTGCCCCTTCTTCTTGATATAAGTTAGATGTGGCTGAGTAATCCGATGTCAACTTTTTGACCGTTTCTAATTGTGTTGGGCTGACCGGGGTTTGCTGCTTCTGCTGCTTATGTCTCTGGTAGCTTCTCTGCTGCGTACTCGTTTGATTTGAGGAGGGCCGTTGGATTGTATCCTCTGAGGTAGACTGAGCTGGATCTGTATCTGAGGTGTAGCTTTCTATTGAGCTCTCATCAGAAAACACATCTGACCCTTCACTCCCAGATGATGTTCCTGTTTCATCATTCACAGAAAAAAAGTGCTCATCATTGGGGGAGCCTGCCACTGGTTGCCCCTTTTCTGACATAATCTGTGATTCCTGGGCGCTTAAAACCTCTTGTTGGCCTCTCCCTTCACTATTTCCCTCCAGGGCCGGATCTCTCCTACATTCTTGGTTTGAAGCAATTCTTAGCATGATCTGAGGCCCTCGAGGTGTACTGGGCCGTGGGGAGAATTGTCCACCGCCATTTTGCCTGTTATCGCTGCAATCAGAAAAGCCCGTCATGTCTTTAATCATATCTTGCCCTTCTGAAAAAATTTCCGCTATGTAAGCGTCATGTTTAACCAAGCTTTCGGTTTCCTCTTTCCTTTCAGCGCGGCTTACCTTGCTGCGCGCATCTGTGTCCCCATTAGAAGCTGTCTCTGCAGCTGCCTCTCTGGTATACTGCTGCACTGTCGACTGCTCTTTCTCGGGTGCATCCCCTGGATCTATCAAGTCTGCTGTCTGCCCATCGATGATCGCCCTACTTGGCGTTCCCTGTGCGCGCACCTCCACCGCTGGTGCCGGTGCAGCTGCCGGAGATGAGAGTGCCAATGTGTCAGCGGTGTGGCCGTTCTGCTCCAGACAGTTTGAGCTACCGCTTTGGCTGACAAGACTCGCGGCACTGCCAGGCCCCCCTGAGAATACCTCTGTCAAGGTGGGTTGCCTCATATTGTTCCTCCCTGATGCCTTAGGGTTTGAATCTCTCGGTGTAAGTGCCGTGGTTTTTACGTTTCGTCTTTCCGCGGCTGCTGCCGCCATTGCCTTTTTTTCCGCCCTTTCTTCAGCTTTTAGTTCAGCATCCCTTTCCTTTTCTTTTTTCTTTAGTTCTCTCCTTTTCGACGTTGAATCAATGGCTATGTCTGCGCCTTTCGCTGTTGTCTGTTTTCTGGTCATGGCGTGTGTATCGAGTGATCTCAGGGGCTCATCTACCTCCATTGAATCCTTTGCATCCTTCGTATCCTTCTGTCTCGCACCACGTGGAGGCATCTCGGGTCTGGTACCTTTGGCGTGTCTGTGCTTCCGGGCGTCTTTTGTGGAAGACCACGCAGTCTGTAGGGCCTTGCGAAGAGTTTTATGTTGCAGCAGTGCTAGCGCTTTAAAGAGTATATTTCTTATCCAAACGATTTTCTGCATTGTCCCTGCAGTCTGTAGTAATTTTCCTTCATGTCGGGAGAGGGAGCGTGTTGCGACTTACTCCTGCGACTGGTCCGCGGCCATCTTGACTCCCTGCCCAAGCACAGAACTCATGGTAAAATCTTACTGGCTCTCAACACTTAAATCTGGAAGAGTTGACAGCCATCTTGGGACTTGGTTTCAGTCAAGTCCCACAAAAAATATTTAAAAAAGGGTCACAATCACATATTTTGAGATCTCTTGGGTACAACGTGATCGGTGCAACTACACAAGCGGGCCGGGTTAGAGGGGTAGCTCTCTTAGCTAAAGGAGCGGGGATTAAATTTAACAGAACACAATCTGATAAATTTGGCAGATGGGTTATTACAGAATTACAGACAGGGCAATCTTCAACGATGACCATCTGCTCAATTTACGGAAATCATAACGATGACCCCTCAGAAATTAATTATTTATCAAATGAGCTTATCAATTGGCCGCTACCAGTCATAATATGTGGTGATTTCAATATAAATCTTCCACATAACTGGTCAATTAAAGACGATTGGCAATATCAGGGCCGAAAACCAAGAATCTTTAGAGCTATTAAGCAGTTATGTATCACTCATGGGTTGGTAGATGGGTGGCAGACATCGAGGCATAATCCTAATGATCCTGGCTATACTTTCTACTCTAACCCTCACCAGACACATGCCCGGCTAGATTACTTTTTAATCTCTAACTCATTAAAATCGTTATTTAAACTAGAAAAGCTACCTCGTGTCCTTTCGGATCATAACCCCCTGATATGTACAGTTGATACAGCTTCTTTAACACAGAAACAACAAGGTTGGACATTTGATAGATCATTGCTACTCGAGAACGAATACTGCAATCAGATGAGAAGCTGGATAATTAAGTTCCTAGCAATAAACAAAGGAAGTACAACGGTAAATTTTGTATGGGATGCCCTAAACGCAGGAATTGGGGAGAAACTATACAATATTCCTCTAGGATTAACAAACATGCTAGAGAATCTCTAAGACTGCTACAGGACGAATTAAAGAGGGTGGAAGAAGATCTTATAAGGGCGACAAAGGGCCCCTCAAATAAAGAGGAAATAGACAATATCCAGCAACAGGTTGCAATAGCCAGAGCATCAATCACAAATGAATACACCATTAAGGCAGTAAAAAAAGCTACAGCCCATCGCGAAATAATGTATGAAGTTAGGGAAACAATGGGGCAACAGCTAGCTATACAGATGAGACAGCAGACCGCACAAAATGTCATACTCGAGATCGATGACCCGACAGAAGGTAGGGTAACCGACTCAGGGAAGATCAGAGAAGCATTCTGGCGCTTTTACAGTGCACTATACACAGAGGAGGGAGAAATAGACCTAGACATGACCACCAAATATTTAGAAGCAGATACCTGCAAGCAATTAAACATAGAAGATCAAGAAAGACTAGAAGAGCCCCCCACCCTTGATGAACTAATAAAAACAGTGAAGGATCTCTCCCGTGGGAAAGCAGCGGGACTAGATGCTATTCCATTAGAATTTTATATAGCATTTCAAGACCCACTCCAAGAAATAATGTTAGATTTGTGCCTACATGTATTTGGAGGAGGACAGCCTCCAAATTCATGGTCGAGGGCAAAAATTGTGATATTCCCGAAAAAAAACCAAGCCCTCGGATCAGATGGGCTCCTATCGCCCTATCACCTTAATAAATGCTGACTCAAAAATGTATTCTAAACTTCTGGCTAATCGCATTTCAACAACTATTCATACATTCATATCCAGTATCCAACATGGCTTTATCCCCGGGAGAGAAACCCCAAATCATATTCGGCGGGTAATCAGCCTTTTTGATAGTACTCAAGTAACAGGAGACCAGATGGCACTAATATTACTCAATGCCGAGAAGGCTTTTGACAGGGTCTCCTGGCAGTTCCTGTGGCAGGCCATGTCCCGGGTGGGATTTAAACAGGTTTTTATACAGTCAATCCAAAAGCTATACAATAATCCACGGGCCATGGTAATGGTTAACGGCTGCCTCTCTAAAGAATTGATAATTACGAGAGGAACTAGGCAGGGATGTCCCTGTTCCCCATTGTTGTTTGCCATTTATATTGATCCGTTTATTCGTAGATTAGAAGGCAGCAGGAACATAGCCCCTTTATCGACACAAGGCTACCTAACAAAAACCCTCGCTTATGCCGATGATATTGCCATCGCTACGTCCAATCCAAACTTGGCTATGCCTACTATTGAGTCAGAGGCCAAAATATTCGGAAAAATCTCAGGGTATGCTCTAAACCAGGGGAAAACGCAGATTATTATTAATAATAACTGTGATATGACGGACTCGCGTATAACAGAATCTGCTACCTACCTAGGGGTGACCATCACATCTGACTTAGAAAAACTTGTCGACTCAAATTTGAAACCCGCACTGAATAAAATGCAGAAAGATCTCCTCCGTATTAATAATTTACACCTCTCATTAATTGGAAGGGTCAATGCACTAAAAATGGTCTATTTTCCAAAACTACTGTATTTATTTAGAGCCATTAATCTTGAAATTTCAGACCGCTGGTTTAAGACAATGGAGTGCACCTTTACAAACTTTATCTGGTCGTACAAACAACCCCGCCGCTCATATAAACTGCTGACACTCCCCAAAGAAAGAGGAGGTCTAGCGCTCCCAAATCTTAGAACATACTATTGGGCAACAGTGCTGTTATATAATCAGGAACTCTTCCACCTTGAGGGGATAGAGGTAGCGGAAGTTAACAAGACCCCATCAATTCATCGGATAATACTGGGGGATAACAGTACAGGCTATCTATGGAGATATCTATTCGATAGCTATCATAAAAAAGTGAGATTAAAAATGCTTATAGGAGCGTTTAAGGTATGGAAATCTGTGAAGAAGATGGCAGGTTTAGGTCGTTTATCCTACTATACACCAACTCAAAACAATCCCTCCCTACCGGAAATCTTCAAAGATAGCTGCATTAATAGGTGGAATGCGCTTGGGATCACTCATCTGGGATGCTTTTTTTCCTCAGAGGGGCTATACCCTTTTGGAACCTTGAGGGATAAGTTTCATCTGGAATGGAGAGACTTCTATAAGTATCTTCAGATTAGAGACTTTTTGTTCAGACATACAATGGGAGAGGGTATCATCCGCAACATAGACATAGCTGATATGTTAAGCCACTCACAGAAAAAATTCAAGATCGGGGAGATTTATTCTATATTACTGAAATATTTTACGGATGATATTCAAAAAATCACCCAGAAGTGGCAAAGTAAAATCTCAATCTCCTCTGAGGAATTTGAGCACTCGTATGGGCTATCACAAACGATCCTTATGTCTACTAAACTTGAAACCCAATTCTATAAAATATGTTTTTTTATGTATTATACTCCGGACAAAATATCCAAATGGGGTAGTGGGAGAGGTACATGTTGTTTTCGATGCAATTTAGAAAATGCGGATTGTATACATATCTTTTCTGCCTGTCCCGTCTTAACTCCTCTTAAAACAAATATTGCACGCTTTCTGACTCTGGTCCTCGGAATAACGATTAATTTATTAGATGAAACCGTAGTTCTAGATGTTACAAACCCTGCTAACCACAAAGCTGGTTGCGAATTGATTTTTATTTTGATGGCCATAATGAGAATATGTATAGCCTCGGCTTGGCTAGATCCTATAGCCCCATCATATCAACAATGGTTTGCAAGATTGTTAGCAATTTTTAACTTAGAGATGGCGATATACAAAAACAAAGGCAGGAAGAGCCAGATTAAAGGAGAAAAAATTTGGTCTCCCTTAATAGAATGGTCTAAAATGCAATGATATATACAACAATAACCAGTATGTTTTGCTTAAGCCGCAACTTAATTTTGCAATCGCACACAATTGAATGTTAATACATTAATTTAAACTTTCCTTTTCAGTATTGTTTTGTATAGCTACCAATGATTTTCGAATTGCCAATTTCTTGCTTTCTGATCTGCTCGACCGGGGAGGGAGGGGTGGGGTTTGTTGTATTTGTTGTATTGTCCTATTGTTGTAAAATCAAATAAAAATATTTTTAAAAAAAAGAAAAATAAAATATTTAAAAAAAGAAAAGGGGGCAGGTTAGGAATACCCTTACCCCGTAGGTGTGGTGGTGGGGTCCTCAGTGATTCCAACAGGGCCAAATATCACTTTAAAAAAAATTGCATAAAAATTGGGACGAGCCAAGCCGCAAATCGGGGTAAAGAATACAAAAATACCAAGTGCGGGCTTCCACTCCTGTTTTGAATTCACCTCCTTGGTGGACAAGATCCTCAGAGCATTTTTCTTTAAATGGAGGAGGGTGCACAGTGCCCCCCTCCTAAGGCTCATTGAGCACCAGGGACCACCACCTCCCAAGGGTTTTATTGTTAAAAAGGAGGGGGCGGACAGAACCCCCCCTCCATGGTCTCTATAAGTCCCGGGGTCCACATCCTCCCCATGGCTAAATAAAGATTGATGGGGGTGCAGGACCCCCGATGCACATGGACCACCACCTCATTGATAACACTTATTGGAGGGGATGCAGACCACCCGTCCAAGGGTCAAATAGTAAACAAAAAATGGTAGAGGGGCCAGGCAGCCTTATACGGCCCTGGGGACCACCAGCTCCCTGGGGCCGGCCCATTCAGATCAAAGGGGGGGCCATGCAGCCCCCTCCAGAAACCAATGATGGCCCTGGGGACTGCCACCACCCAGCACCAGCTCCTGCTTTATCCTGAATGCCTACCCCGGGAATATAGCTGTTTGCTCTGACTTGACGGGAGCATTGACAGCTCCTGCCAAGTCAGAGCAAACATAAACTCTGCTCTCAGCAAGCAAAAGCTGTGAAGCTGCTCCTGCTTGCTAAGAGTGGAGTTTTCTCCTGTCTTCCCTGATCGCTGCCAAGCGGGCAGGGAAACAGATGAAGGATTCCTCTGACAAAGAGGGAGCTTCTGTGAGGGCAATGCTGGCTCCTTCAGGAGGAGGGGAGCCGGCTGGCACCACAGGACGTTGAGGATCCCCTACGGTCCTGTTGTTAAAGATCAGAAAAAGGCAAAATAAAGGTACAAAATTCGCAGAAAAAGGCAGAATAAAGATCAGAAATGAGCAGAAAGAGGCAGAATATAGGTCAGCAAAGAGCAGAAAGAGACAATATAAAATTGAGAAACATGCAGAAAGAGGCAAATTAAAGTTGAGCAATGAGCAGAAAAAGTCATAATGAAGGACAGAAATGAGCAGAAAGAGGCAGAATAACTGTCCCCAACTAGCAGAAAGAAGCAAAATAACGGTCAGCAATGAGCAGAAAGAGGCAATACAAAGGTGAGAAACAAGCAGAAAGAGCTCAAATAAAGGTCAGCAATGAGCTGAGTCATGATAAAGGTGAGAATCAAGCAGAAAAGGCCAGAATAGAGGTCACAAGCGAGCAGAAAGAGGCAGAATAGAGGTCGGAAACGAGCAGAAAGAGGCAGAATATAGGTCAGCAATGAGCAAAAAGAGGCAACATAAAGGTGAGAAACAACCAGAAGGAGGCAAAATAAAGGTGAGAAATGAGCAAAAAGCAGCAAAACAGAGGCAAGAAACAAGCACAAATTGTTATGAGCCCCAATGTAGGCCTAGGTAATCGCAAAACCATTTACCTATATTTAACCTACCTTGCTCTATATAACGGTTCTGGTGCTGACCTTTTACCTAGTTTCGTGCCCAATAAATGTTGTGTGGTGTTCTTCGAAAACTTACCTCATTTATTATGCATGAGGATTCCTAGTATCACAGCAGGATTGCCATCTTCTGCATAATAACTCTGTACAAAAGTCACCGCTACAGTCTACCTTGGCCGACATGCCCACAGTACCATGACACATCTAGGTAGAACCCCTATGGGTATCTTTCGGGGTTTGAAGTACCACATTTTCGCTGGTCAAACCAGAGGGGATGCTTCCATGCTGACAGAAGATGATGAAGTCCCTACACGCAGACACTTCAGCATGCAGTGATCTGACATCCCTTTTGGGGTGTCCGACTCGAGGCCAAGATGGGGTCCTTCATTCTTTCCCATCAGGTAATTGGGTTGGCTCTTTCCTAGGGGGATTCTTGGCTTTCCACCTACATACATGCTAGGCACACTTGGGTACACTTAGCTATGGTTATCATCTTAGGAGCGCACATGATTACTGCCATGTATCTATATGCCTCCATATATTCACTGTTTTAGCACCATGGTAGTGTTCAACCTTTTGTTTACTCTGTTGGTGCTTGTAATCGTATATATCTGTTTCTGTCTAATGGTCGTTGCAGCACATATATTTTTTACTAGAATGGCGCTGGTTCAATAAATACTTATTAAAAAATGCCCCCACCATTTATTCTGTGTATCTCTCTGAGACAAAGTGAGCACTAGTGACTGAGGGAAAAGTACTGTAGTGTTTTCCCGATTCCTGCGGGGTCAAAGTTGTCATGTTCGATAGTTGCCAGAAACGATTCACTCATTGGTAAGGTTGGGAGTCTTATAGTGGCACTGTGAGCTAGCTGGTCTACAGATTAACATATACTTTGGGGGTGTTTGTAATCAGACTGGGTACCAATCCCTTAGTTTATGTTGTCTAAACATGCAGATCCATATAGATTTGTGGTAACTACACAACAAAAGAGGCAAAATAAATAGTAACAAGCAGAAAGAGGCAAAATAAAGGTGAGAAACGAGCAAAAAGAGGCAGAATAAAGGTCAGAAATGAGCAGAAAGAGGCAAAATAGAGATCAGAAACTAGCAGAAAGAGGCAGAATATAGGTCAGTAACAAGCAGAAAGAGGCAAAATAAAGGTGAGAAACAAGCAGAAGAAGCCCAATCTGGTAGTGTCTCTAGGTGGATATGTGACCCGGTTGCGAAGCCCAGCGTGGCCCCCTGTGTAACTTCGTGACAGAGACACTGACAGCACTAAATTAGAAAAATCATATTTTGTAAGATATGCTATCTCTAATCTACTATTATTTGCAGTTTCAAAGTGCAGTGTATTTGGAACCTTTCCCTCAAATGGCTTTGCTACAGTTGCCACAGCAACATGCCTTGAAACACTCTACTGTACCAAGAAGTCAAAAGTTCTCTCACTTTATAACCAGAGCATACCAGCTTCAAGTTTAACTGCAGAAGGTGCAGTTGACTTGTTGAAAATATAAGCATATCTGCAAACGTGTAACTTGTTCAATATTTAGCCTCAGCCAATCACAGATATACTTACTTTACTTATTAAATCACCACCTATTTTTAAGTATCCAATATTTACACCAGCAAATCAAACATGCCCTTTTCTTAAAGCAGTTCCACTCCTGCATTTTAACTGTCTTTTATTTTGACAGCTGCTTCATTCAGCTCCAGCCTTCTCTTGTCTGTGAATTGTGCCTCAGTTCAAAATGGTTAGTGTTGATTGTGGGCCACAGCTATATATTTTGGGCTAGAGATGCTGCTAGAAAGAGGGCTTGAACTGAAAGGGTAAAAGTGGCATCAATTGCTGCCTCTCCTTAAAATCATTGTGAGTTCCCAAACTCACGTACTCATGATTGTGCACTGTGGTGGCATTGACATCTGCACACTGACTGGGATCAGACTGGAAATCCCAATGAAGGATACATTTTCACAATGAATGACACTTTTCCCTCACACTGTATTGGTGTACTTCAACATATGCCAAAGGTAGGAATGGAAGTGGCCAAATTAATTCAGTCCACATATTGACAAAGTCAGGAAACATGTTAATAAAGATGCTTCTGCATTCCTCAGAGACCATAACATGGGCTCTATCTACAACAACAGCCTGTGTTTTGTCATGCACGGAATCTATAGAGGGTGACGGAGTTCACTTCACAGACGAAGGCCACAGGGTGTTTTTCAGCAACCTGAAACTCTGCATCCAGTCTTATCTTATCTGTAGCTGTCAAATAAGAGTGTAAAGCGTTATCCTAATGGGTAACGTCCCCCGATTGCACAGCCAAACTTCGGTGAGGAGGTTCATTAAATGTTATTCAATCAATAAACAAAGGTGATCATTAAAGTAATATTTATTCAATACTTTATCTTGCAATCAATTTCAAATTCCTTCAACCGGGTAGGTGTTCAATACCCAGTGGTAGTTCAAACCCAATGCATTTCAGGGGAACCCTTCATCAGGGGAAATTACGTCCATACCAGAACGTCCAACAAGTTTCCCATGCTCAAACACAAGTGCTTTGAGCATGGGAAACTTGTTGGACGTTCTAGTCCCGACGTAATTTCCCCTGACAAAGGGTTCGCCCGAAATGCATTGGGTTTGAACTACTATCGGGTATTGAAAACCTATCCTGTTGAAGGAATTTGAATTTGATCACATGATATAGTATTGAATAAATATCACTTTAATAATCACCGCTGTTTATAGATTGAATAACATTGGATGAACCTCCTCACAGGAGTATGGCTGTGCAATCAAGGGACGTTACCCGTTAGGATAATGATTTTCACTCTTATTTGACTACTACGCTGGTTGATCCGACAGCGATACCCTGGTCGCACACAGAACATTTTAACTACTTAACTGCAGTTTACCTCAGGTGTGCATTTACCATGACTCCAGTATTATCTATAGCTGTCACACACTCATAATGAAGCCAAAAGCTCTATTCAGAGCCACCCTACTGCCCAACAATAAAAAATATTCATCTTAAATCCTTTAAAAAATATATTTTGCAGAGTCACGACTCAATCGTGGATCTGCAAACCAAAAGCATGAATTCAATTCACAACACATTTAAGATGTATAACTTCTTTTTGAATCTGTGTATGTTGCAATGACTTTGTGAGTTTTATGTGTGTCTAAGTATGTGTATAAGAGGGTGCATTGGTCTGAATGGGTCTGTGACTACATATGTCAGTTGTTTCTGAGTGAGTGTGTGAGTCTCTAAGTGGATCTCTGAGTGGGTGCATTAGTCTCTGAGTGGGTCTGTGAGTGAGTGAGTGAGTCTCTGAGCGGGTCTATGAGTAGCAGTATGAGTGTCCGGCTGGGTCTGTGAATAGTTGCATGAGTGTCTGAGTGGGTCTGTGAGTGGGTGTGTGTGTCTCTCAGTGGGTCTATGACCAGGTGTGTAAGTCTCTGATTGGCACTGGGAGTGGGTGTATCAGTCTCTGAGTGAGTCTGTGAAGGGGTGCAAGAGTGTCTGAGTGGGTATGTCAGTGGGTGCATAAGTATCTGAATGGTCCATGATCAAGTCTATGAGTCTTTGAGTAGATATGAGAGTGTGTGCATGAGACTATGAGCTGGTCTGTGAGTAGGTAGATAACTCTCTGAGTGGGTGTGTGAGTGCGTACCTGAGTCTCTGAGTGGGCTTTTGTAGGAAAATGCTTCTTTTTGACATGGTTAGCCACCACTTCTTGCTCGGTGTGGGATGTGATTTTGAATTGGAAGTGCACTGGGTCCCTGCTAGCCATTTTCCTAATGTCAGGTCTCTTTCCCTAAACTGTATCACAATTGGCACAACTTCACCCACCCCTGTAAGTCTCTAGTAAATGGTATCCCTGGTACCTAGGGCTTTAGGACTGAAGAGGGTCCACTGGGGCTGCAGCACAAATTGTGCCACCCCAAGACCTCTCACCAAGACCGTGCAAACTGCTATTGCAGGATGTGTGTTTTGTTTAAGAGAAAACCTAAGAGATGACATGGCACACAGCCCTGTGTGCCATGCCCCCATACACTGCGTGAGGTATAGTTAAGTCACCCTTACTGCAGGCGTTTTAGACCTAAGGGAGGGTGCTCTATGTCCCATAAGTGGAAATATCTGCATGAGCTGGCATGACCCTGCAATATCTGAGCCGTTCTTGGATATTATAAGTGCGCAAGAAAGACATAGAGAGTACATGGGCTTGATACTTGTCTTTACTAGTTTCCTAGCTCTGTGGTGGCTTCACTGTACCCTAAGATGTTTGGTACCAAGCATCTCATCTTAATAAATGCTTACTGATGCTAGTGTTGTATTTATTAGTAAATGCACACAGGAAACCCTTTAGAGGTTTCCTCAAAACCTACCAAGCACGGGTGTGGTCTCTGACTAATCTTAGCCAGACTGCCACCACCAGACATGTTTCTGACCTCCTGGGGTGGGAGCCTGCACTCTCAGAGGCCAGGCACACAGTATGCTTATGGCAGAGGTGTTTCACATCTCCCCTAAGCCAGGATAACTTTCCAAGGTGGGAAGCATCAAACACTATGCACCTTTGACATGAGACAACGGCAGCTCCATCTAGTGGAGGATGCAAACCCCCCTTTCATGCTCCAAATTTGGTGGGAGGACAGGTGGGAAAATCAGGACTAGGTGTATGAGTGGGTGCAAGAGTCTCTGAGTTGGTCTCTGTGTGGGTACATGAGTCAGTGAGTAGGTATGTGATTGGGTGTATGAGTGGGTCTGTGACTGGGTGAATGAGTATATGAGTGGGTCTGTGAGTGGGTGCATGAGTCTCTCAGTGGGTTTGTGAGTATGTGTGTGTGTCTCTGAGTATATCTGTGAGTGGGTGTGTGAGAGTCTGTGTAGGTCTTTAAGTGTGTGCATGAGAGTCTGAGTGGATCTGTAAGTGGTTACATGAATGTCTGAGTGGGTCTGTGAGGGGCTGCATGAGTCTCTAGTGGGTTTTTAAGTAGATGTGTGAGTACTTGAGTCGGTCTATGAGTCTGTATATGAGTATATAACTGAGTGTGTGAGACCATCTGTTAAGTTTGTTTACGGCAAGGTTTGTGACTCTGGCTCGAAGTTACATTGGGGGGCCGCGTTTAGCACCACAATGGGGTTGCAACTCCCAGCACATTAAAAAAAATGATTTTGACATTTTAATACTCGTAAACAGTTCCTTACATACCCCTAATATGCATCCATTGGTTCAGGGTACCCATACTCTGACCCCTTCTATAGTTTTTGACATCAAAGGTCATTCCCCGAGAAAGGGTCCCACTCTAGAAAATGGCGGATGCAACTTTCTATTCAGGTTGTGACCAGCTAATACCCGCATTCCTCTTGGTGCATTGAATGTGATACTCCGCACGGGGTTGCAAAGGATCCCCATCCATAAATATAAACATTTAGATTTTCTTCAATATCTCCAAAATGACTTATAGATTTACACAAAATAGCAAAAAAAGGGTGCCTTCTGGACTAAGACCTACCTTTCTGCCTATTTTCGCCTGGCAGTTCGGGCTGAAGTCGTGTCTAAAATCTCTCTGGGAATTAACATTGTAAAAACACTTTTTTCTGATCCCCCCCCTGTTTCTCAGCCCCCACTTGACGGATCGCCCCAATACTTCTCATGCACAACAAAAATCAACAGGGTACTATTTTTGAAAATTTTGTGAAATTTCTTCAAGCTGTGCCAAAGATATAGGCATGTCAAAAAACTTTTTTCCTATGGAAACATGGTCCTAACTATAACTACCTACTCTCGACCACCAGTAGGTAAAATTCATAGATAGATGGATGGATAGATAGATAGATAGATAGATAGATAGATAGATAGATAGATAGATAGATAGATAGATAGATAGATAGATAGATAGATAGATAGATAGATAGATAGATAGATAGATCAGAGTGGAGATAGCCACTCTGTAGTTATATTATACTTCGGATTCTGAGAGACAGGAATGCTCAGCTTTTTGATTGGTAATAACTTTGACACCATTTGACTAATCTCCAAAACATTTCGCAGACCTATTCATTTTTCTACAGTGGCTAATAAGGCAAAGTTGCTTGGTGATTAGTTGAGGTGGTGCAAAAAAGAAGAGCTCCCAAAACATGTTTTTACATCAATGCAATTTCTACAGAGTTTTTAGACAGACATAGCAGCAAAATGGCTGAACAGATTTCCATTAAATTTGTCAGGAATATACTTTATACTCAGGAACAGTGGGCAGCGAAACAGACTTATGCTTTGCTTTCAGCAAACAAGAGCATTTTTTCTGTTCTCGCTTGCTGAAAGAGAAGCATTTGTTGTGGCTTGGTAGGAAGTGCAGTGTCCTGGGGTTAGCTCCCTAGGACATTACTGGAGCCGGCTCTGGGGGGTGGTGGTCCCCAGGGCCATCTAGGGCCTCCCTCAATGTTTAGTTGATCCCCGAGGAGGTGGTGGTCCCCGAAGCCAGGGGCCACTACAGACCCCCTTCATTATTTTGTGATATTCACCCCCGGCTGTGGGGGGCTACACAGTCCCTGTACTGTATTCATTTAAAGCCCCAGGGAGGTTGCCAACCCCAGGGCTGTGGGGGTTCCTTGCAGCCCCTCGCACTTATTTGCATTACAGCCCTGGAGAGGTGGCAGTCCCTGGGGCTGCAGGAGGAGTCCGCACAGCCCCCCTGCATTCTTGAAACTTAAAGACATGGGGAGGTGGCAGTTCCTGAGGCATAAATAGCCCCAGGAGGGGGGCTCATGTGCCCCCTTCTTTATTTGCACTCTGCCCCCAGGATCTGGCCCACCCAAGGGCCAATTATTAACAAAGCGCGGGGGACCTTGCTTTATTTTGTTTTTTAATATTCAGTCATGTCTGCGGTTCCCGCACATAATTAAATGCTTTTTTGAGCCCTGGGGGGCCTCAGTGGGACCCCCAAGAGGCCTAGGGAGTCAGGGTGTTCCTACCCTGCCCCATTTTCTTTTTTTTTAAAACTTTTTTTTGTGGGTCTTGGAGTCCCAAGATGACTGCCAACACTTCCTGGTTGAAATGTTGGCAACCAATCAAATCTCAGTAGCATTTCAGTAGGATTTTGGGCTACCATATATATATTTTTTTTAAACATAAATATCTCTGAAACTACTTAATGCATTTACACCATGTATATAGTCTCACTGTGAAAAAAAGGTTACAAACTCACAGAAAATTACCAGTTATAGGTAGCAGATCTAACTATAACTTGTGACCCCGCCATGCACAGGCTTATGACCTCACATAATACATCACTCATGACATGTTCTATGAACATCATTTATGACTTCACGGATGACATCTCAAATTACATCATTGATGACATCATCCAATTAGTGTATTAGTTTGTGTTATAATTTACATAGTGGTGTGGTAGCTAAGTACTATATCACTTCTCTACCAAATTTTGTACAGCCTGTGACCAGCTAATGGGTGTATGTGTACAAAATTCATGTGCTACTAATGCATCATAAGTGTGTGAAAATGTCATACATCCTTCTATTAAAGAGTAACTCAGTGTGCATATGACAGCTGACAACATGGGTCCAGTATGTTCCATGCAAGTTGTTTTTTTCTGCAGAAGACGTTTCCAAGAGTTCAAAGATTCTACATAGTGGATACAAAGTTTTATAAGCAGCCTTGATTTATGTGCTAATTTCCTTCAGAAAAGGGGTAATCTGCAAAGTTTTCACCATTGTATGACAGTGGCAGGGAGTATTGGTCAATTCAAGCAAAAATCATATTTTTTGATAAGTGTTGCATAGAGTGTACACGGCTCTTAGTAGATACTTTTTAATACACTGTGATGTATTTCTCATGAGAGTTTCACTGTCTGCAAACAGTGTGGTTCAGAGTAAAGTCTCTCCATAGAGAAAACAATGTTGACAGTATCTACTTTTCTACACATATCTATTTATTTTCTCAATGTAGGTTCAGTGACTTGGAGGGGTTTCATACAGATAAAAGTTGCCCATAGTAGGGCATCAATTTTGGAAAAGACGTTTAGTTGAGTAACTTGGCTTTCTCTGCACAGTTATATACATAATGAACACTGTGCAATGAGGGTTACCCATATATGTCTATGGTGGATTTCTAATGTGAGCTAGGCTACCCGTGAAGCCTATGGTATAGTGTCAGTACTGCACATAACACATTCTTTCTACATTTAACGGAGATGTATCTGAGATGCCATTAACGATACTTCATACTATTCAGAACTCTTTTGTACTTACTTTCAGGCCGTTAATGCCATACTAATTAATAGAGTAAAGTGTCCAAAAGAATCTTAAATAATGTCATTAGTGATGTCATAAATTATGTTATAGAACTTGTCATGAGTGATGTACTATGTGAGGTCATAAACAGTGCATGGGCGCAAGTTATAGTTAGCTGTGCTAACTATAACTGGTGATATTCTGTGGACCGCCCGCTGGTGCAGGGATTCATTGTACAGATTGCATCTCACGTTTTGTGTCCTGGCTACAAGCATTAAAAAGACAACCTTGCCTTTGTAGGGTCAGAATATCTTCCCTGATTATCCTTACCCTTGTAAGTACCTTTGCTTTGGGAACTCCCTCCTTGGGCTGCTGTTTGTGGACCTTTTGAAGACTCCTTTTGCTTTTTATCTGGGGTACCCATGGCTTTCCACTGGGAGGAGACCTGCCCTCACGTCTTCTGATCACTTACCTGGTTCTTCTTGGCCACCCTGGTATGAACCCACTCATCAGCTGTGTTGCCCAGTTCCCTGGGACTAGGTAGCTTATAGTAAACTTGATACCCTTGTAACTTCTTTGTGGGGCAGTTACCAACATGTGCTCCTTCATAAATAAATTATACAGCTCCTCATTGGTACCCTACCTTGTTACTCTGTATCCAGCCCTCTAGTGCCTTGACAGGTAGGTCTGCAATGTCAACCCAGGATTGCTTACTCACCTTCTGGGTGCCCTTAAAATTCACTCTGTACTGCCCAGGGATGAGATCAAACCTTCTGATCAAGCTCTGCTTCATGAGGGGATATGAGTCAGCTTTCTCTCCCTCTAAGGTAAATAGCCTATTTCTCCTTGCCACTGTAATCAGTTCCCACAAGAGTGAACCTCAGTACTGAGAACTCAACATATTCCCCAGGAAGGCCCGCTCAAAACTGTCAGCCCTTTGTTTATTTCATTCTCATCCTGATACCTAGGGACAATCTCCTTGGGTAGCATTGGGTCAAACCCACCACCCCTGAACATTGTGTCTCCTCTTCACTGCCACCATCTTCCTGTCCACCACCTTTAGTGGTCATCTTCTCCTTATGGGCCTGCTTTGTCTTGGCCAAGGTCAACCTATCTGCTTCTAAAGTCAAATAAACGAGCTGTGACTCAAGCTCTCTTTCCCTAAGGGACAGATCTGGCTCATATCTGGTGGATCATCTTCTCCCACTAGCTCTAGATAAGGCTGTAGTCACTGTATGTGGAGAGGTGTTAGACTTTCCCATCACTCAAGTCTAGGGGGTCTTCCTTCCCCTGTCCTTCTATCTCTGGAACCCCATCTTTGGCTGAGTGTTAATGCTCTAGCTGGGCTTCTGCCCAGGCTGCAAGGGTATTTATCAGAACTGTCATCCTGGAATTGGAGGGTGCTGGTAAAACTCTTGCCCTATATAGGTCCCTATGGTCTGCAACTTAGAGAGTGGGTAGACTGTCTAGATGAAGCTCCATGGTATCACTGGGATTTAGAAAGTAACATGTTGCAAAAATGTCAGTCAGAGTAATTGAGGAAAAATAGAAACATGAATCAATTGATATTAATGCAAATGAAAAATAAAACATTTTTTTTGCACCAGTTCAGTTTAGAGGATTTTTAATTTTCCAACCTGGATACAGAATAGTGTTTTTACCATTATGTACCAAATGTAGGAAAGTGAGTTATTAGTAGGTGGAGGTATTCATCCTCGGCTAGTAATAATACCACAGTCCCTAATAGGCCAGTCGAGCCTAAGTAAATTAATTCTTGCTTAACCTTTGGTAGCCTAGCAAGCAAGCAGTCAGGCCTAACTTTGGAGACAGGTATGTGTAAAGCATTTTATTCCACCAAAGTAGCAAATAAGTAGAAAACACAACACAATAAAAATTCAACACTAATTGATAGATAAAGAGCATATTTATATCTTTCAAACAACACCAACATGTCAAACATCTAATGTAGGGAACCGGAGATATGAATTTTCAAAGATTAAATAAACAATTGAGCATTGTAGCATCAAAAAGCTTAAAGCGCTACTCCCAGCTATCTAGTTGCACTGCACTGAGACAAAGTCAAAGTTTTAGGCTGATTCAAGAGTTGACAAAGGCAGCTTGGCTCTCAATATTGTGCCTGGCCCCTTCTGGAGCTTTTTGTATAAAGCTTTAGAGGACATTTTCTAAGCTTGGAAATTGTGTTGGTTTTGTGTTACTTTGGGGAAAATATGAGTTTGTTAGCTCTTGTCAAGGGTTCAGAGACTCTGGATTGCCTCTTGGGGACTAGGACTCAATTTCCCATAATGCATCTGTGCAGGAAGTCCACGAAAACCCAATTGCATCTGGCCAGCTGGGGTAATTCTCTCTTTGACTTTGCAGGTGACTTCTTCCCGCTCTGTTGTACTGTTGCTGATGAGGGAGTCTACTCCTTTTCCTTTGAATCAGGCACAGCCATTTCTTTGTGGAGCCTTGTGAGAGTAGCCAGTGCAGTCCTTCTTTGTTCATGCCTTCTTTGGTGCAATCCAAGGGTCCAGCAGGGCAGCCCTTCTTCTGTTGTTTCAGGTAGTGATCTGAGGAGTTCCTGCAGCTCTCCCATAATTATCTTCCATTCTGGGCTGGCAGGAAGGGGGGAGGACACCCTAACCAATAGGGATGAAGCTACCTCCCTCTACTACAGAGGTCTTCAATCTGTTGGGCGCAACATCCAGGGGGGCGTGGAGTCGGGGAAAGGGGGTCGTACCTTCCTGCCGCACATCTTTTTGGAACTGCCTGACACTGGAATCCAAAACCTTTACCCTTCGTTTTGGATTCTAAACAGTGCATCACAAGGAGCTCTCTGATTAGCGGACAGATGACTGACTTCCAATCAGAGAAACTGCAGGATGCAAACCAGGAAATGCTGGGAACTGGGGCCATAAATGTGCACCTGCATAGTGTGGAAGGCTCTGGAGTGCTTCAGTATTTGTTTGTTCCTGTTGCCTTTCCTGGACTTCCTCATTGCTTCTGCGTTTGTTCTAGCTGGTGTCCTCTTTTGCTTCTTCCTTGTGGCTGCCTCTGAAATTCGATCTCCCGGCTGTTTCCTGATTTCCAAGGCAACCGAAGCTTCACAAAACTTATAAGTAAAGCTGCCTCTTTCCCCACCTTACAAGCTGGCTTTTAACCCCTCAGAGATACACACACACAAAATATGGGAATTTCCTTTTTGATTCCAAAAGTGCAAATGTACGACTACATCATGATACTGTGGTGGGGGTATTTCTGAAGGCACCCATATCTGAAGCTATGTGATTTCTAGTAAGCTGCTGCACATACATCAGTTGTGAGAATAGCAACCTGAAGAGCGATCTATGCAGGCTTGTGACAATTTATTGCATTGTTTTAAAGCACTTGAATTACCCGGTAATAATTTAGTAAAAGGTGTCCTTATGTTTGCCATAGTGAGGAAAGCATAGTTGACTGCACTTTCTTGAGATAGTGAACCTTGGAATTACATTAACGAAAAAGTTGATCATTAATATCAAACTGAAAACTGTGAGAAAGGTATAGGAGGCAGGAGGG
This sequence comes from Lissotriton vulgaris, assembly GCF_964263255.1. NCBI lineage: Eukaryota > Metazoa > Chordata > Amphibia > Caudata > Salamandridae > Lissotriton > Lissotriton vulgaris. The sequence goes on from NC_141687.1 coordinate 916,989,647, forward strand.
GCTGAAAACTAAAACTCGCTGGGGATACACACAGTGTCATGCTGTAATGTACGGTAGCACCACCAACATTTTACAGTTTGCACTTATTTGGAAGGAATGGAGGGACTGTTTTAATGTGTATGTAATAGTTAATGTAGGTACATATACAAAAAAAGAGAAAGCAAACAATTTCAAACAATTACCTTCTTAACTGATAGAGAAAAAATAAGGGACTTTATCGCCTTTAGTTAGCTGTATATAAAAAATATTTTAATTATTGCAATAGAAAAATACGTTGTAGAGCGGCACACGTTTATAAACAGAAGATAATTTGTGGGGGAAACAGTTGATAGCCATATGACAGCATTGAGATTGCTTAAAGATGTAGGGCCATATGAAGGTAAAACGTGTTTTGTGATTCTCAAATTGTGATTTTTAGGGAATCGTAATTAGAGAATTGTAAAACGCAATGTAAGTAGGATTAGCAAAAAAAATTGCGAATCCCACATATTCCTTATTTGTGAATCGCAAATTGAGATTCGCAAATAAGGAATACCTTCCCATTCATTCCTATGGGTTAGAAGGCCCATAGGAATGAATGGGAAGACATTCTCAATTTGCGATTCCCAATTAGAGAATCGCAAATTGAGAATGCAATTTCAAGGTTGCAAGGGTGTCAATAGGACACCCTTTTGCACCCCTGAAATGAACATGTGTGCACATGTGGCACACATACATCCGCTAAGGGCATGTATGTGTGCCACATGGCACTTTGAAAAATGCAAAAAAGGGCATTTTTCAAAGAAATCACAAATTACCACCAACCTGAAGTTGGTGGTAATTTGCGAATCCTTAAGGCAAATCCCACAATCCCACAATTGCAGAACTTGGGTGCTTCCTACATTGCATTTAAGGAATCCCAATTTGGGATTTCTTAAATGCATTCGCAAAATAAGGAGTCACAATTTCGCGATTCCTTATTTTGCATGTGGGATTTTGTGTGCTACATAGCACACTTCCCATATTGCGATCGCAAATGCTGAAATGCAGCGAATTTCAGCATTTGCAATCGCAATTTGGCTTCCTACATATGGCCCATAATTCCTTACTGATGAGATATTAAGAAACATGTTAGTTCAGCAAACAAATAACAAAAAGGTGCAGGAAAAATAATTACTCATATTTCTCAATAAATTTAACATTAGACATAGTGTTGGAGATAGATTGCACTCAGATGGAAGACACCTCACAGAGAATAAAGGAGTTTGGCAATGGTTGAAGGGGATCAAATGCATTCCCAAGAGAATCAAGTTAAGTGTAAAAAAAACGTAATGACTCTACGATGTCAATGGCAGTATTAAAGACTAAGGGCCACATGTAGGTGGCTAAATACCGGTCGGTAATGCCGAAATTCGGTAAATTTCAGCATTACCGACCGGTATTTAGCCATTCCTGATGTAGGTGAGGAATCGGTAAATAAGGAATCGGTAAATACTGATTCCTTAATACTGATTCTTTATTGCTCTTGCATTTACGGAATCGGTAATACTGATTCCTTAAATGCAATGTAGAAAGCGCATTAAAGAGTGCTTTTGAGCCTTGAAAAATTGCTAATTACCACCAACTTTAAGTTGGTGGTAATTACCGATTTTCCTTAAAAAGTACTTTTTGCTTTTTTTAAAGTGCCATGTGGCACACATCCATGCCCTTAGGGCATGTATGTGCGCCTCATGTGCCCACATGCACATTTCAGGGGAACAACATGGTGTCCTTTGGGCAATTCTTTTGGGAGACTTTTTGTTTGAACTGTGTAGTAAGTCTGTGACTCCAAACTACAGTCACCCACAAACCTTTAATTTGCTAAACACTGTTTAATAATATTTCCCCACCGTAAAAATGATTTTTCATGGGAACTGAGGGTGTTTGTGATTGTCGGTGATGAGGAGTACCAAGTTCTAGAGATTTTTGTCAGAAGGGGGTCCTTAAGCCTGGAAATTTTGACAAGGGGGTCTCGGCATCCAACATTTTGAAGACCTCTGCTCTACTAGGATCACTTCCTATGGCATATTTAGACTCAGAATGCACTATTCTCCCAAAAATCATAACAGAAAAAATCTTTTTGGTGTGTGTGTCTGTGTAACCCAACCTAACTACTGACTACCCTCCCCTTCCAGCCCCTCTTCTAATCTAATTAGGGTGGCTTCCATCTGGATGTGGATCAAGGAAGCGGGGGCTGGCCTAGGTCCTATGACATCTCTTCTGCTGCATTTGGAGACCATATTATCTCCATAGCCCCCTTCCTCTCCCTGGCATTTCCAGGAAAAAAATCTCCTCCCACCAAATGTCTGTTTTGTTGCAGCCCCATGCATCATCACACCTACTCAGATAACTGCATGGTTCGGGCTCTAAAAGGCTAACCAATCAAAATAAGCTGCTACTGAACTGCATTAGGTAACTTCAGTATAGTAAGTTCAAAAAATAATTTCCTGTATTACCTACATTAAATCTAGCTTTTACAAGCTGCTGGATTTGATGTGACCATTAATAATATACTTTGAATGGTATTGCTAGCTAGCTCCAAAGCAAAGATTGACTTTGTTACATTTAATAGAGTCTTCCCCATGCTAGCCTATGAGGCTATCAGCATTACAAAAGGGAAACATTACTTTGGCTGATTTTCCTTATAGGAAATAAAACCTTTTTTATATTGTCCCTGCTTTTTTTTATAGCAGTGCACCCTACCCTTGGGGCACCTAGGGCAGATGTTAGGAGTGATCCATAAGTGATAAAAAGGTAGTTTTGGACTTAGGAAATACTCTTAATTCCAAACTCGAAATTGGACACAATTTTATTTTAAAACCATCCTGCAAGGCAGGCATGACTTTAAAATGACACCAGACACCACAGCATTGCACACTGAAGTGCATTAAGTCTACTGGGGTCTCTAAAACTACATGTCCTACCGTATTCTAGGGACTCACAGGTAGGATGTTGTTGCCAATTAGAATTATACGAATTACCATATACTTTTAAAAAACAGAGTACCAGCCCTGAGCCTGGCTAGCAGTGCCCAGGGCACTTTCAGATCAGGCAACCACTGGGAGTGTGCAGTGAACTCTACTCCGCTGGCAGAGTTTGCAGGGTTTTGGCACTCCACACTTCACCTAGAGTGTGGAATTTGCCACAAAAATGTGAATGGTCAAACAACTGCTACAGTGCTTTTTATTATACGCCCTTGTTGCTTGTGTACTGTACGATTTAGCATCCTCTTCCCCCTGATCTTTCACAGGTTTTAGATTTAATTGGTCTAGGACCTGCTGGTAGATAGAGATTTGCGTGATTGGCACGATCACGCAGCACAGTGTCTCCCATTCGCTTGTACCTCCCGCTTGTCTTTTCAGAGCCTGTGCTGTGGCTGAGAGGTTGTCGAAAATCCCTGATATATAGCCAGACAGCGTGTTTATGTGCTGATCCGCGTGAGCCCTGCTAGCGGAGGTCGACTCCTGACGAGGGCAAAAACATTGTGTGTGGCTACTGCCGGGCCGAGTACCAGGGAGAGGAGGGAGAGGGGAAATGCTGAGGGAGTGAGTAGCCCTGCTAAAATAATACCATTCTCAAAGTGGGCAGGGTTTGATTTCACTTGTGAACTTGGCTTCTACATTAGTTCTTATCAGGTTTGTCAGGCAATTGAGTCACCTAAAATAAACACAGATTACAACACCCAATGTACATTATCAATTAAACTGAAAGACATATGAGTTTCTTTCGGCACATGCTGTAGTTGTCACACTAAAGCTGGGAAGTTGGTCATGGAGTGCCAATGACAACATTCCAGCAAGAAAGTAGTGATTGCCTTTTTAAGCGGTCTGGCTTGGCTCTAATAGGCCTAGTAAGAATGGAGCTCTCTTATTATTTCTTTAACAAATTATCCTACAAACGTTGTGTAAAAATGCTAGGGCCTCATTTATAAGGCTGTGCATCACTTTTACGCCGCCCGTGCGTCACTTTTTGTGATGCACCAGTGGCGTAAAAAATGCGCCTTGTTGCGCCATATTTACAAAGTGACGCATCTAGGTAGATGCGTCACTTTGTAAACCCCTGCGCCACATTATACCGGTGCCAGGTATAATGTATGCAAGGGGGGCGTATTGACGCAAGTAAGGGTCATAGAAGTGACGCAGTGAAAACTATGAGATTTCACTGCGTCACTTTTAGGACGCTGTTGCGTCAAAATCTTGCGCCGGCCTCACAGCAGGCATAAGACTGACACAGGCCCTTTCATATGGGGCTAGCCTCATGTGAAAGGACGCATTGCTGGAGTTGCGTCACTGTTTGTGACACACTCCAGCAATGCGTCACTTTTGCACTTACAGATACATCAGAAATACTGACGTATCTGTAACTCTTTGCGACATGATGCGTCATACATTAAATATGACGTATCAGGAATGTCGCAAGGAGTGCGCACTGAGAAGTGACGCATCGCTGCTTTCACGCAGCGATGCGTCATTTCTCATAAATGAGGCCCCTAGACTTTAACATAAAATACAAGTTGCATCACAATATGGAAGTGGGGTTAAATTAACTCTAGCTAGTGATGGAAATGTGGCAGCTGAAAAGGGTGGAATCATGAGAGTCGGACTGAATGAGACAGTGGAAGAAACTTGTCAGGTAAGGAGCTGTCCAGGATACTGTCTGGAGGGCTAGGGAGCTGTCCAGTGGTGGGAAGCTATCCAGTGTACCAACAAGTGTTTCCGGGGCAAAGTGGGGGTGCAGTTATGTAGCACCGTGCATTGAAGTGTATGGTGCCTTCCATTTGAGTGGCGCTCTGCTGCTGTAGGGATGGCTGGAAATCCCAGACATGTCACTCTGCCCCCTTTCCTGTCTCGTAGCACTCGCTGTTCGGATGCTCCCCTGTGCACACCATCCTCCCACCAGGCTTGGTGTGAGGTCCTCAAGTGGAAAAGGCTACACGTTTGACCCAGCTGGCTCGGAGTGGAGGAAAGAGAGAGCTCTCAGTCAGGGACAGAAATACAGGTACCCGGAGCATTCCTTCAAACAGATGCCCAGTTCCGAGGACACCTGGAGATGGAATGCAGGCCGAACCTGAGCCTACACTGATATTCGTTCAGAAGTAGTGTATCTCCTAGTCAAATAAATATATTTCTTTATTCAATATGAGACAACAGGGATTCGCCTTTTACAAACCAAGAGTTCACAACAAGTGCACGTCGTGAAGTGACATGAAACGAAAGCTGAACGCCACACTGCCAGTGGGTTGGCTGTTTGCAATTTCTGATGCTTACTTTGCCTGCTCGCAGAACTCAGCCGAATTTGATGGAGTTTTCCACCAATTCCATGAAGAGAAACTCCTCAAGCTCCGCCTAGGCCTAAAAACCACCAACATCAGTCAAAAATGGTGCTGATTAGGACAAAAAGGATGACTATCAGACAGGCAGGCATTATGGAATACCCACAGTTGCAAAGTGTCTCCTCTGCATATTTTGTGATGTTTTCCTGGAAATATTATTCACATTTTAAGCATCATGAATTCTGCAAAGTTTAAACTGCTTGAAAATAAGCATGCAAAATAAGATTTTGTGGAAAAAAAAGTCATAAAAACACTTTTAGTAAGAACATTCTGTAGTAACCGTTTCTTTGTCAGACAATCCTTCTACTTGTGAATTTTTATAAATTGTACAGCATTTCTCAAAGTCAGTAAAGTATAGAAATTTCTCAGAGCTTGTAGGTGAAATGTACATTTTGCCTATCACTAGCTGGGATGGAGGAATCAAAGAATCAGCACAAGAAAGTATTTTCTGGTATTGAGTCCTAAAAAGGTGACAGGTATTTTGATTAACCTGAAATAGTGAACCCTTAAGGATGTAGTATAGTAGTTTCCGACCGGGATCATCGGTTTCAATTTCGACCGCCTACAATCTAGGCTTCGGAATTGAAACCAGACGATCATTCCAGCTGGATTTGGATAGGTTCAAGGAGCCCGTCGGCCAGTCGGAGACTGGCCTGTAATCCCAATGGATGGTGTTTCTGGGATTATTATTATTATTATTATGTTCTTTTATAGCGCCTGATTCGACCCCCGAAGGGGTATCTCCGCGCTTGCCTTGGGAACCCGTCCTGGCTTTTCCCTGTGAGATAGCCCCTACAGGGCATCCCCAAGGTGAAAGCCAGTCATCCCGCCGCGGGGTGCCGTTGTGGAGATTAAGAAAGCTTAATGCCCAGAGTTGCAGAGTGTGAACCCATGATTAGGTCAGGCTCCAAAGCGAGAATTATCGAGTCCATGGACATTTGAGCTCAAGACCCTGCCGCATCAGGAATTGAACCCTGGTCCTGGGTCTGACCTCTGCTTCAGGGTCTGCCTGCTCTAACCAGTGAGCCACACTTCTCCACATGCTGGTTTCCGACAGGCTTTCCATGCCGGGCTTTCCAACATGGAAAGCCTGTCGGAAAGCGAGTTTGGGGACCTCTAGCAGGGCCCCCTTCTCCTTGCGGCCTCTTGTTAGGGGCCAATGGGGCACTTATAGTGCCCCCCTGTTGATCCCTGCATCATGTGGCAGGCACCCTTGCCAGCCCCGCAATTTCAGGGTGCTTGCCACACAGTGAAGGGATGAAAATAACCTCCAATTTCCCTATGGGAGCTTGTGCTACAGGCTGTTTACGGCATAGCACAAGCTCCTATATGGAAATGTGAGTATACGACTTCACCATGTGCGGTTACATTTTAATTAGGCGGTCGGGACCACCGACCCGAGGTCACACGGTCCCAATTCCATGATGATGTCAGTCGGAGGCCTCCGGCTGACATCCTAATCAGTCACTTAATATCTTTAAACAGGAAATTATTATACAAGTAAAGTTTACAAAGATCAAAATAATGCTATTTTGTTTTGTGTAAACTAAATTTTTTTGGGTGACCTTTTCATGGTTTGCTGTGCGTTTGTGGGCTGTCTTGCAATGTTTTTGGCACATTGCAACATGCCGTTCAACTTAGCATCATCCCACAACAGAAGCATTACAAGTTCAGTATTCATGAAGGCTAACTGAAGGTAGCTCCCAGAAATCTATTGCTGTTATTGGAAGGCTATAGTGGCACAGCATGTTTGTATTTGTAAAAGAAAAAAGGGAAATGGAAGGTTTTCCAGAAAATTTATCAAAATACTGAATAAATCACCCTTAAAAATGAAACTAAACTGTTATAAAAAAAAAAAATGAAACCGAGAATAGATTAGAAAAAAACACACGGGACAGTTTGCTCAGTGAAAAGTACTCTACATAATCTTTTTAAAAGTATAAAGGCATATTTTTTATACAAATGAAAGACAGTGGACAGGTGTTCATTGCATTAGGAATGTATTGATGCCCATTTCTATTCCTGGATGGGTATTAACAAGAAATTAGGGGCGCAATGTACCCCTTGTCGTGCTTCCCCTTTGCTATTAAAAAAGATTTAACTGCCACTTCTGTGAGAGCACAAAGTGTGAGACTGCAAGGCAAAGTGATCAGTGCCACCTAATGTGGTCCAATAAAAATGAGGGTATCACCTTTGCCTGTCTCCCTGTGCCATAGTAAGAAACCCTTGCATGGAAAAAGGGGCCCTTGATGGACATGCTAAGTGTGGGCAGGGCTTTAAATGGGCCGGTACTGTCTGGTACTGAGCAGGCCCGGACTGGCCGTTGAGGGCACCGGGCAATTCCCCGGTGGGCCGCGTGGTTGGGGGCAGGTTTTGGGACCCTGGGGCCGTTTTTGTTACAGGGCTGTTATGCTGCAAAAACGGCCCTGTAACAAAAACGGCCGAAAACCGGCCTTGTCACAGAGCGCGGTCGCACCTCTCCCCCCTCCCCTCTACTCCCGGAGGGGGGAGGAGGGCCGGCTGAGCACTTTGCCAGGGCCGGTTCTGGTTCCCAGTCCGGCCCTGTTACTGAGTCCTGGCACTTATTTATTTTGAGAGAGAGTGTACAGGCACTTCTAAAGAGAAATGTAAATCTTTTAATTGGAGAGTACAAGCACTTCTCAGAAACAAGCAGGTACTCTAGTACAGAGTACTTGCACTTCTATTTTTCCATTTTAAGCACTGCGCAAGGGGTATACCACACTTTATTTGTCCCGGAGAGCACCCTTGAGGAGAGAAGCATGGACCAGCAAGAGACCCCTGAATGGGAGGGAAATGGGGTGGGGTGCAATGTGTGACTACACTGTCCTGTGGGGTCACAACCATTTAAATGCAGGAGAGCAGCACTTTCAGTGGTTGTGCAAAGACACACTGGCCTATGAGGAGGGCTTGAAGGCCACATTCAAGCGTGTGTAGCTGGCACCCACCTTGTAGAAGCCATCTGAGAACTCTCCAATAGCTGAGGGTTAACTACAGGGAAAATTAGACTGGAAATCTTAATTGCACCTCTGGATTTCCTTACACCAATCTCCCGACTGCAAGTGAGAACCCGAGTTAGCACAAGTTCAAGCACATTCTTTGCTAGTAAAATGGATAGCCCTTGCCTGCATTGGAAGCACTTAGAGCTTGCACCAGCACAAACTGGACACCCAGTTCTCTAATACAGTTTCTACTATGACTCCACAGAATATTTCACACAAGGCACCAAAGTCTCTGCAGGGATTTGAACCTGTGAGCGACAGAGTTGAACCTGAGTCCTACGAGGTTAATGAAACCCCTGCTGTAGGGATTCAAGTAGCTGCAATATCTGTGGAAATTGGACTTGTGTTTCACATAGATCCCTTATGATCCTCCACAATGATATATGAATTCAGTGATTTTTTTTCTCTTTATTATCCCATCGTCTATATTATGAATTCTGTTTTGGGACTTGGGACTATTGCACCAATCAGCACATAGCACCTCCCGCACTGACGTCACTTTGCTCTCACACTGGAGGATATCTTTCAGTGGATGTCGTAGGAGGAGTGTTACTGCTGTTTCTATAGCAATATCTCTCTGACCTCTCTTTTTTTGTGACGTAAATGAATGTCTTTCTCTTCTCTTTAATGCGCTGTTTTTGATACAAGTGAGACAGCTAAGTGATCTGTGTCTTGTTTATATTATAAGTGATCTGTGTCTGGTTTGTATATTATGCTGATGATGCTTTCTTTAGGAATTTTTCCCCCTTTTAGTGAACTGTGATGAAACATGTTATGATTTTTTAATTGTGCTTAGGACCTTTTTTCCCTTTGTAGCTTTAAAGTGATGTTTTGATATTTTAGCTAGAGTAGTTGTCATTAGAATTTTTTCTCCTAGGTCGTCGTATTTATTAGGTTTGGGGCATGCGGTAAGGTCATGACCGGTGAGCAGCTATTTTAAGGTCTGAGGGGGCGGGCATCATCCTATGGAGGTTCCCGCCCAGGGGGAGGGGCCATAGGCCACTCCGAGAACTTCAGGGGCAAGGTAACTGGTGCTTCAAAGGGGCGCGGGTTGGAGTAGTCACGCTTTCCTTAGGCTGGTAGCCACCCCGTGCGCGCATACTTATGACGTCACCTGATGGCGCAGAGTAAGGGCCCTCCTTTAGTGGGTAAATGGAGTTCACGGCGTAGACCGGGTAATTACCAGGCCTGGCTGCGCATGCGCACATCTCTAGGTGAGGCGCAGCTAGTAGGACCTGACACCGGTTAGCGACCTTGCCATATGGCCAGAAATGTAGTATACAAAAATCAAGATGAGGATGCTAGATTCGGTTAGGAAACAATCTGTATTAGAGTTTCTGTTAAGGTTAGTCTCTCAAAATTGTTGACAATATTGTATCTAATGTCCTGCTGATTTTTGTATAAATTGTTGACCATGCAATTAAAAACCCTTTTTTAATTTCATATCTTAATAAATACGGCCGGGGGGTCTTGCGACCTCCCGCCTTCCAAAGATAACCAGGTCTCATGTTCATGTGTCAGGGGTTGGTGTGGTCAGATTGGGGGGGGGCGGCAGCCAGTCGCTGACCATGTGCTGTTTCTATAGCAATATCTCTCTGACCGCTCTTTTTTTGTGACGTAAATGAATGTCTTTCTCTTCTCTTTAATGCGCTGTTTTTGATACAAGTGAGACAGCTAAGTATAAGCTTTAAATATAATTCCTGGGAGGTGCGGGTGATCCGTCAAGACCCTGATGAAACGTTGGTCAGACACTATAATGGAGTTGTAATTAGTGGTATTGATTGCAGCTTTCCTTTTCAGACTCATCGCCTGCTCGAGCCAATTAGTTTACCTTGGGATCACGTAGATGTACTTGCAAAATTGATGGCATAAGTGTGCACGTTTGGCACGTCAACAAGTAGGAAAATCTGTCTTCTCTGTCTGAATCCATGAACTGGACGCTCGCATGGTTCTCTGAGCCACTGACAGTGTCGGTGAATGGAGAGGTCACTTAAAAGGACGTAGAACAAAGAAAGGAGTCATCCATAATCGTCAAAGCTACATATTGTGTTGTACCTTTTTCATTATTAAATGTTTTGATGGGTTCTAGAGACATATCGTCAGCACGCTGGGCACCTCGGTGCACCAGTCTCCACATCTTCAAATGTAGGGCTATCCAGAGAGCCTCTGATCCTTTAGGGAAAGACAGAAACAATAGTTTTCATTGGGGCGCATATGGTAGGTGCGGTCCATTATTAATTTCTAGGGTAGAGTTTACTCTGTTGACAACCACCCTTCCACTTGCTGGAACACTAGAACCTCCAATGAAAACGAAGAGGAACTATCAGAGGTGGAAACCAATATAGTAATACATGGTGTGGAAGATGATGCCTGGGGAAGGTGTGTCTGCGAACAAAAATTATGTTTCAGCTTCAGGTATGCAGGGATGGATGTTAACACCAGCCGGGCTGAAGATGGCTGGAATGCCAGAAACCGGTCCTCGGAAGCTTGTTTCCGGTCCAGGGAAGGCATGAAATTAACTGTTCCCATGAGGCACAGGGTCAGACTGATTTGCATATGGCCATGTCTGAACTGGGGTGGTGTTGAGTGCAAAAAACAATGAATTTAGGCCCAGATCTCTGTACTGGGGTGAATGTATGACATTGTTCTGCATTCTGTCCATCAACTGTGGTTTTTGCATTTGTTAACACCAGTGAACCAAAATCATGCTGTTGTCCAAAGTCTTTATGTTTTGTGCTCACTTGTCCTTATAAGTCTCTTATTTATGGAAATCTATTTATTCAATATGTTGAGCACACTACAAATATAATTGCCTCTAGGCAATACTGTTTCAGGTGTGAACACTTCTGTTAATCTGGCTCAAATGCAGGGTAAACTATATAAGGCTGTTTGAAGGAGAGCACAATAGGGGCGCCCTCATATCTAATGTAGGCTTTCATGTTCAACGACAATCCGTGGTTAACTCTAATTTATTTGTGGCCCATCATAAACAACCACTACCTTTTTGTTAGGGATATTCCCAGACCTTTGGCTCCTCTGTAATGAAATGAGCCAGAGAAACAGGGGCCTTAACATCATGCATGTTGCGCCTTTGCCCATTTTGAAGACATTAGGCCCTATACGCAAATGTCAGTTTACATGCAGGAATCTCTGCATGTTGAGATCTCCATCTACACCAGCGTGGAGATCTCATGGATTTAAACCTGTGAGTTTCCAGTCCCTCAATGAGATGATATGGACCACATTTAACTTTTACAAACTTTCTGTTTGTGGAAATCTCTGGTACCGGGAAGGAGATCACCCCTATAGAAAGTAACATGGAAAAGTAATAAAGATAAAAACATAATAATATATACATTCAAAGTCCAAGCTGCTCCTTCTGGGATGCTGGGACCCACGAAGGGTGGCGTACACTCCGGCAGAGCCCTTAATATCAAATTCCAAACTTCGCTGAAGTACACTCTCAGGAAGATACAGGCAAAGCACAAATTAGATGTCCAAGTTTAATTCACACAACGCGTTTCGGCCACAGCTGATAAAGTTTGTTCGAAGACCCCGCAGTAAACAAAACAAACATAGGACAATGTCCTCAATCCGCCCAACTGACTTTGGCAGCCATCTTGAAATGGTAAAATACATAGACAGTATAAACAGAGAATCTGTGCATCACAAAGCAGTGGCCCTCAAAAAAGAGGTCAAGAGATCCTCAGTTATGAGCAAAAAAGCAACCAACATTGTTATGGTTAAAACCTATTCGAATTTACTGACGCAGGCACAGGTGTGCACAGCAAAGAGCTTGTTTATAGGCACCAGGGAGTCATTTGGCTCAACATAACGTTGTAGAGAGAACTTGTGAGAGAAATGTGAGAGGTGATAAAGTGGCCACTCGAAGCAAACACAAGGGGCTAAAAGTTCTCACCCATTTTCTCAATACTGATGAGCATTAGCTTCAACATTGCTGTAGGTAGCTTGTTTTGAGCAGAAAAGAGTCAAATGAAGAGTTAAGAACCTGAAGAAGAAGGTTAATGCACAGATAATACCTTCTCTCAGCCCGTGAGCGTTTTCAAAATGGCGGGCGTCATATGTATGTATGTATTGCGACTTATATAGCGCACATATCACCCGAAGGCATCAAGGCGCTTGCCTTGGGAACCCGTCCTGGCTTTTTCCCTGTGAGATAACCCCTACTGGGCATCCCCAAGGTGAAAGCCAGGCATCCCGCTGCGGGTGGGCCGCCGTAGTGGAGATTAAGCAACCTATTGCCCAGAGTTGCAGCATGGGACCCCATGATTAGAATAGGCACCGAGGCGAGAATAATCGAGTCCGTGTGAAGGACTGGGTTCTGTAGGACCCAGCGGTGCCAGGGCACAACACCTGAAACCTTCGTGGGTAACCTGCTCCGGCGTACAAGTCACAGAGACACGGGACACTTCCTTCGACGTCAAAGATTCAAGGTTTATTTACTGCAGGGAATACAGAAGTCACGACAAGCAACACACGTGCAACTTGGGGAGACTGCTTCAAATTGGTTCTGTGGATCGCTCCTTTTATACACAATTTCCCCATAGGGCTACATTGAACAAAAGTTTATGGCCCGGTTCCCACCATCATCCCCCAGAGGGGTCGCTTTGGTCACTTTGAAAACACATAAGGTCCGGAACATAAGTGCGGAAACATTTGCCGGTTCCCAACTGTAAAAACCCATCTTCCCAACATTAGTGCATTCCAATCGGTAATAAACAGATCGAAAATAGGAACAAAGACAGGTGCAGAGGAAGACGGAGACAGTGGGGAGATCGGAAAGGGTGAGAAAGGGGAGGTATCGAGAAACACGAGATACAGGCATCAAAGGGACGTGCCTAATGAGATGCACGGCTGAGACAATAAGTCCGTGCGGCAAGATGAGCCTCGAGCGGCGCCATCTGCCTTACAGTAACATCCCCCTCGTCATAAAGACACTTACAAAGGACATGTGTCTTCCGCAAATATCTTGGGAGTCCCAGGGTCGCGAAGCGGACAACGTCCGTTCGCTGGCTACTTGAGGGCAAGAGACAAAATGGATGCCGTATCTAAGATGGAACCCGTGGGTACAGATGAAAAACCCACATAACAAACGAACGGTTTAAGTTAGCACAGCAAAACTGCGCACACTTACTAAACTCGTCATTTGCGGTTCATAGATACCAGACTCGACCATATTCGTGCGAGTCGAAAGCACCACTTACAATTGTCACGGAACCTCAGACGCTCCTTTTGCCCTCATGTAGGCAAGCACTAGTCGGAATCATATTCGATATTCATCAGACCATCGAGATGTTGCTGTAGCATAGCTCTGTCCAATCGAGTCCCCTTGGTAACAGGTGGTTGTCTCATACACGTTGTAGCACAGAGGTCACATAAGGCAGGACCACACTGCACACAAAGGCAACACGTGAACAGGAACACTACAACGACTCCGATGATCATCAGAATTTTCCAACCCCAAGTCGACATCAGGCCCCAAAACCATCCAAGTAACGTCCAATCCCCTACATCCACGTGTATGGATTCGGAGATCTTATGTAACCTCGAGATGGCTTGATAAACAGTTGGAGCATTATCTGGAATGAAAATGCAGCAGCTCGAATGGATCACCTTACATACCCCACCTCGATCTGCTAAAATGACATCTAAAACCATACGGTTTTGTAACGTCATCAACCTATCCGCCTGAAGTTCTGTGGTGATATTACCAAGGGCACTGGCAGTAATATTAGCTGTCGATTCTACCACTCGAGTCAACTGTTTCAGGTTCCTACTATTAACCATAGGTCCCCAAAACGGGAGGAAACCCTTGAAAAAGTCTCCTGCCTCTTGACCGGCAGTATCCTCTTCGCTAATTACGCCTCTCACAACTCTAGTCTTGTGATAATCGGCATCTACAGTGAACGTCGGAGGCAACAGATTTGCAATGAAACATGAGCCCATGAAGTCAGCGGGCAACCATGCATATGCACGATCATAGCAGATAAAGTATGTACCCTTGGCAGCCAGAAACACAGGGGAAGAGAACATTGGCAGAATGTAATTTTCAGTGCAAGCACTTGCTCCAAGTCGGGCTTGCGATCTTCGGCCACGACCCATGAGACAAAAATTACCAGTGTGGGGTACGACCCATATCGGAGGCGAGCTTTTAAGCTGCTTCTCGCTAGTGAACACACTATATTCACCTCTACTTAGGACCCTATAGGCTTGTATCTCTTCTTCAGGAATAAGCGAGGGATCATAGATATCGCTATCTAAATCCTCTATTGCTATTGACAAAGGTTTCTGATACGAGGTAGGCCCAGAGTAGGGAGAACGTGGTTCTCGAATGGGGTGGAAACTCAGTGCGCTTCGAAACATTGTTTGAAATGCTCGAGCGGACCCTTGGGAACTATACGGTAACACCAGATATGGAATTCCCTTATCTGTAGTATGTGGCATCAACCCACACACCCAACAATTAGTAGTGTTTACCACTAACTGATGCTGATGAAGGAGCTGAATAAAGGAATTATTGCGGAATTCTACACGTCTAGCCTGCTCGTGTTCCGGTAACATATGAAAAGAATGGGGAGAAACAGTAGAGGTAAGATTAGGGTCAGGAGTAGGAATAGGTGTAGCAGGTAAGAAGTAAGACATTGCGTAATACACCCCACCCGCCAAAAATGCTGAAGCAGTCAAAAACAATACAAACAGTTGAAATATAAAACATTTGGTACGACTGAGTTGCTGCAGCTTGAATCGATGAACCTGAGCTCCCTCCAAATCATTCAGCTTCGAAAATGCCATTCCCTATGGCCGTCCGCAACGTTTCTTGACGCACTTCGTTCTGTGTAGCAATAGTCAATCCCTAGGAGTTCCCAGGAACCGACGGCCTTTAACCTAGCGTCAAGACCTACTATCCAGAAGGAAGTACGCGCGCGGCCCTACGGCCTTCAATACACAATATGTATATGCAAGCACAAAGTCTCTCAGCTGTGAAAGCAAAAAGATACAAGGAAGGAAGCTCAATATATATACATACAGGAAAAATTACAGTAATACGAATGTTCAAAACTTAATCACGGAAAACGGAATAATGCAGTTGTCAATTCAGCAAAGCAAAATATTTTATTTGTCCTTAGTGCGAGATCGCAAAGAGTATCGGTGTTTCCCAGGACGTGTCTGCTCGTCGAACAAAGGATCCGTTGAAGAGACAGCGTCCTGCTGATCAGTTGAATGTTCTGGTCTTGAGTCTTTTGATGACAATTGTTCAACAGTGCCTTTCTGCTGCGCTGAGGATTCTCCAACAGGCTGTGCGTCGCTGAAGGGCACAAACGCCGGCAATGTTTCTGTTTCCGTTGACGCAATGCCTCTCCTTACCCACGGGTCTGCCGACAAAGGGATGGGGACTCGTTTAGTGTGGGTGGCGTGCACCCAATTTTTACGCCCCTCAAGACGAACGGCAGTCCTCGTGGCCAGGAGCACTTGATAAGGTCCGGTGAACCTCGGGTCCAGATTGTTTTTACGTGAAAAGTTTCTTGTCACCACCCAGTCTCCGGGCTGGAGCTGGTGGCCTGGACCCTCCGTCTGCGTCGGCAATGCGTCGTAAACCTGTTGGTGAATTAACCTCAGTTTAGCAGTCAAGTCATGTAGATAATCGATCAACATAGGATACTCAAGATCAGAAAACATTCCTGGCCTAGGAACCCCCCACACATTCGCAGGACGGCCAAACACTATTTCATAGGGACTAAGCCCTACTCGGGAGTGTACAGTCGCCCTAGTTGACAGTAATGCTAAAGGTAAAGCGTCAGGCCACGAAAGACCAGTCGTAGCCTGAATCTTCGCTAGCTTTAGTTTAAGGGTGCCGTTGTACCCTTCAACCAAACCAGCTGACTGGGGATGATTGGCGCTATGGAATTTTTGATTAATTCCAAGGCCCTTACACACACTCTTCATCACACTACCCACAAACTCACTTCCGTTATCTGACCACACGACTCTGGGCATTCCGTACCGAGGAAAGTATTCCTTCAGTAGGATTTTCGCAGTAGACAAAGCAGTATTGTCTTTGAGAGGGTAGGCCTCGATCCATCGGGAGAATGCGCAAACCACGACTAAAACGTATTTCAGGTTATTGCATCGCTCCATATGGATGAAGTCCAATTGAATCACCTCAAAGGGATACAAAGGGGGAGCAAAACTGCCAGGAGGAGTTGGGGTTCCTTTGCCAGGATTGTACATCATACACACCATACAATTCTTCACCAAACGTTCAGCACATTTCGTAATACCATCATTCTTCCATACAGGAGACAGCAACTTACAAATACCTTTCGCGCTAATATGTGCTAACCCATGCGCCATTGTCACAACGGCCAGCACATACGCATCCGGTAACATCCATCTTTTCTGATCAGACAAATCAATCCAACAACCATTCGCATCCAACTTTCCCGTACTTTCTTTCCACTTCGTCTTTTCAGTCTCGGTGGCCTCATTCTGAATTTCTTTCACACTCTCAATAGTGTCTTCACACATGCTCGATTCTGTAGGCCACCTAACCGAACTTGTCACATACATTCGAGTGCTAAGGTTCCGGGCAGTCTCCTTAGCAATCTCATCTGCAAACGCGTTACCACGACCAACATCATCCGTTACCTTACGATGCGCGCTACATTTAACAATCGCAACTTGCGTAGGCAACGTCAATGCATCCAAAAGATCATTCACAAGCTGGCCATGCTGAATCTTCGTACCGTGCGACGTCAAAAAACCTCTCTCTCTCCACAATCGTCCAAAACTGTGTGCGACGCCAAATGCATATTGGCTGTCGGTAAACACATTCACACGTTTCCCTTTGGCTAACACACATGCTCTAGTAAGAGCAATCAATTCTGCAGCTTGGGCAGAATTCTGATTCAACCTTGCAGTCTCAACAACAGTATTCAACGTTACAACAGCATAAGCAGTGGTCACATCGCCATTTGGCAACTTAAAACATGACCCATCCACATACAGTGTACCGTCCGGATCTTCTAATGGGGTGTTTTTAAGGTCCACTCGACCTTTTGTTTCTTCTTCGGTCCTCAAGTAGCAATCATGTTCTGCTACTTCATCTGACTCTGCGCTAATTGGTAACAAAGTTGCCGGATTCAGAACATTACAACGTTTGATCTGAATGTGGCTTGCCAAGAGCGTCAATTCGTACCCAGACAACCTCGCACTCGTCAAGTGCTGAGTTTTCGTACGATTCAAAAGAGTATCGACTGCATGCGGAACCATCACCGTAAGCATATTATCCATGACCAATCCTGCTGATTGTCGGATGGAGACCGCAGCTGCCGCGGTTGCTCTCAAACAACTCGGCAATGCTCTAGCTACTGGGTCCAAGGTCGAGGAAAAATATGCGCATGGACGTTGCTTACCACCAAATGGTTGAGTTAAGACACTCAAAGCACAACCTTCCCTCTCGTGAACATATAATGTAAACGGTTTACTGTAGTCGGGAGTACCCAACACAGGAGCCGAACACAATGAATCACGCAATTCAGAAAAACTCTTCTGACATTCTTCCGTCCATGGTAAAGGAGTTGAAACATCCTTGCACGTAAGAGCCACTAATGGTTTCGCTAGCAATGAAAAATTAGGAATCCATTGCCTGCAGTACGACGTGATACCTAGAAAGGCACGCACATCTCTTTGGGTTTTTGGCACAGCCATTCGCGCAATCGCTGCAATTCTCTCTGGGGTCAATCTCCTTCCCTCCTTTGACAATAAGTGACCTAGATACGTTACTTCTTGACAACAATATTGGAGTTTGGTAGGTGACACCTTGTGATTTAATTCACAGAGATGTTGCAGTAACGACACTGTAGCAATTTTGCAAATGTCCTGCGTATCGGCAGCCACCAATAAGTCGTCGACATATTGGATCAAGGCCGCACCAACCGGCAACCTAAACGCATCCATTTGACCCTTCAAGGCTTGACTGTAAATCGATGGACTCTCACAGTAGCCCTGAGGAGCGCGTTTGAACCGGAAGCTACGTCCACCAAGAGAGAAACCGAAAAGGTCCCTACTCTCTTCTGCAATCGGGATGCTGAAAAACGCATTTTTCAAGTCAATCACCGAAAACCACGATGCAGAAGCTGGAATCAGAGTCAGTAGCGCCGTGATGTCAGGCACGACGGGAAATTGAGGAACAACAATTTTATTCACCTCCCGTAAATCGATAACAAAACGATAAACAGGTGGTTTGGAAGGATCCGTACGTTTGAGAATGGGCAGCACAGGGCTGTTGCACACGTTTCCCCGAGTCTCTTCAATAACATCTTTCTCGATCAGATCATAAATGATCGCTAACAATGCTCGTTCACCATCAAGAGAGATACGATACTGGGGAATACGTGGCAATCGCACATTAGCTTTCAACTGAACAACATAAGGGGAGATGTCAAGTAGGCCCACGTCATTCGGACCTGTTGCCCACAAAGACGCAGGAAGAGAACTCAATTCCGGTGGAAGCCTATCGAGAGACAAATACATAGGAGAGACAACCCTCTCTCCTAACGTAAGCTTTACACCAGCAGGAGAACAATACAAAGTTGCGTACAAACGTTTAAGCAAATCCAGGCCCAAAAGATTTTCACCACAACCTGTGGTTAGAATCAACGGAGCTTCCAGCGCACGTGACCCAATTTTAAGGGACAAAGGGCGCGAAACTGGATTGCTAACAGGGGCGCCAGAGAATCCTACGGAAACATTGGTTAAGCCAGACAAAGGTGCGCCAGGGAGTTTCGAATGCATGATAGAACTTTTCGCTGCACCAGTGTCCAACAGAAAAGGCTCAACGACGCCCGATGTAGCAACTGCGACGTAAGGCCCTCTCTGATCAACCGGAACTGATACCACTCCCTCTCCTTGTCTTCGGCTGTCCTAGTAATTACTGTCGTCAGTTCCCTGATCGACGTAATAATCGTCTACATTATACTGTGCAGATCGTCCTTGCGATGATCCACGTTGATCGAAACAATTATTGTTATTGGATGAGTTATCTGAGCGATCGTTCTGAGCACCACGACCTCTACCACGTGGTGCCTGCTGCGGACCACCACGATTTCCTCTAGATGAGTTACCACTATTACGTTCATTCAAAACAGGGCAATTGAACTTAATGTGCCCCTCCTGTCTACAATAAGCACATTGATTGTACCCTATCGATGATCTTTGGGAGGAGGAATCATTGCGTGGCTGCGAACGATTCGATTGGGACTGCGATCTATTATGCTGGGGTGCATTCTGATTTGAACGCGGAGGATATGCTTGTTGAAGCAGCACTTTAGTTTTTAGCTCTTTCGTCTTTTTATCAGCACGGTCGCTCTCTTCTTTCTCTCTATTCTCATAATATTGTGCTGTAGCCAATATCTGAGCTGAAGTAGAAACGGCCCATGCACTTTCTGAATTCCTCAATTTAATGCTCAAATCGGGTAATAAGTTGGAAACAAATTTATCCACAAACAATCTCTGTCCACCCTCGGTACCCATATCCTGACCGCTATGGTCAATGAATGCTTCCTCAAACCTCGTAAAGAAGTCGGAAACACTCTCGTCCTTCTTCTGCTTACAGGCTGCCAGTTTGTCCCAGTTCACCTTCATAGCTGGCATAAGAGTTTTCATTAACGTAATAATCCTTTGAGGAAGGTCGAGAATCAACTGGTCGGGTTTAGTAGCAGCTACTTGTCCGGCGTCTGCCGCTACAATGGCAGCCCAAGCACCACCTAATTCAGCCGGGTGATTTTCATGACGAATCTTAGCCCATACTGGTTGCGGTACTACATTGCCAAACAACATATCAATATCGGCAAGATTCATTACCGTAGCATCGACGAGCTGCGATAATTCTTTATAATACCCTGTAGGATTTTTGCGAGGGTCAGGCAAAGATTGCTTCACCTGCAACACTTCCGAGCGTTTCCATGGGAGATGTATCCATACTCTCTGGAAATGCGCCAATGTCGGAGGATTAGCATTAGGATCAGCTGGTACCCAAACCGGCGGAACTTCACGCATAGGATATTGGCCAGACCCGTCTGGTTGTGATTCAATATCCTCAACAAACAATGCATGAGGTATCGGAGCGGGACGGAGAGATAACAACCGCTCAATAGCACGTCGAACATTAGTATCCACTATCAGTCCATGTGAAAACTGGAGCTGAAGCTCAGACAGGGCGGTCAGCACCTCGGCAGGCGCATCAGCCTCTATCTGATCGCGAAGGAACTTACACATTTCATCGAACACGTATCTTTGGGTAGGTATATTAAATTGACAAAATGTTTCGAGTACAACACGGGGCGGATTTCTAAGAGGGTTTACCATCCAACCCATCGCCATATTATATAGCGCAACGCGTTCTCTATTTCCAGGAAGCTGACTACGTCTCTGAGGACCATCGAAGCTAGCGGATCCATGAACAGGCCCAAGCGAATGGAAGAAGCTAGCCGCAAGAGGAGAACTACGAGAACGAGTAGAGGGAGAAGTATAAGACACAGGACTAACAAGTGAAGGAGTAGAAACAGTAGCAACAACAGGAGTTAACAAAACAGGGGCAGTAGCAGAAACAGTAGCGGGAACAGGAGTATGTGGAAGCGGAGGAGCAGTAGGGATAGAAACAGGCAAAGGAGGAGGAACAGTCGGAAGAGCGGGTACAAACGGAGGAACAGGCTGAGGAACAGGCACAGGGGGAATAGGCGGAGGAATAGGTACGGCAGGAACCACAGGAGCTGCAGCTGCGGTACCCTGTACGTACGGAGGTGGTGACTTCATGAGATAAGACATTAAAGGATCCTCAACTGGCTCTTCCTTCTTTTCTGACTCCGTAGGCAAAGCAGGATAACATTTATCTATGGTCATACGCTGTAGTCTGTCAAACACTTCCTTATCCTTAACCTCCTTATCACGCTGAAATTGCTCTGCTTTCTTTACTATAGTAGCAACATTATCTCGCTGACTACGTTTATTCTGTCTGATTTCTTTCTGTCGGGCTTCTTTGCGCCACAACCGAAAGGCATCAAACATGGCCGGCCTTGACTTTCGTTCGAACAATTTAATCTCTAGATTATCTAAGATCGGCGCCTCGAAGCTACCATGAGGTGGCCAGCGAAGGTCGCCGTCCTTTTTCGTGTATTTAATCCAATAATCATTAAAGGTAATCGGGCCTAGCCCATGTTTACTGTACAGGTCATAAGTGGGAGTTCCAACCGGAGGTATCGGGCACGAGTCCTCCAGTCGGGAATCCGTACCACAAGGTCTGAAGCAACTAAACAAAGTACTGCGACCAGGCATCCTGCACACTAGCCGAGTTTCACAAACTTCGAGGGTTACGGGATTTACCAAGTCCCAGCAAAGAACAAAACCCTCGGTTTTTGGCGGCTGCAGTCGTCAAATAACACAACAACAAAACGCTAGCAAAGTGTCACCGACAAAAACACTCACACAGCGTTAACAACAAAAACACTCGCTAAAGTGTCAACAACCAAGAACTCTGGGAGCGACCCACAAATACTTAACTCAAAGATCAATGGCGTCACCAGGAAGGCCCGTCTATCGTCTCGCTATACCAAGGTCTACGCCAGGCGCCAAAACAGGTCTACAGTCAGGGCAGAAGTCCGTCGCAGCCGTCAGGAGGCGGGAATCTTCGCGGGAAAAGTCTTCGGGCCACTTATTTCGACAACAGGATCGATGAAGCGGAGTGCACCTTCCCTCGGAGATTTCACACGAAGTTCCTCACGATCGTCGGGCTTGGACCGGTACCACTGATGCAGCCCCACGTTGGGCGCCAACTGAAGGACTGGGTTCTGTAGGACCCAGCGGTGCCAGGGCACAACACCTGAAACCTTCGTGGGTAACCTGCTCCGGCGTACAAGTCACAGAGACACGGGACACTTCCTTCGACGTCAAAGATTCAAGGTTTATTTACTGCAGGGAATACAGAAGTCACGACAAGCAACACACGTGCAACTTGGGGAGACTGCTTCAAATTGGTTCTGTGGATCGCTCCTTTTATACACAATTTCCCCATAGGGCTACATTGAACAAAAGTTTATGGCCCGGTTCCCACCATCATCCCCCAGAGGGGTCGCTTTGGTCACTTTGAAAACACATAAGGTCCGGAACATAAGTGCGGAAACATTTGCCGGTTCCCAACTGTAAAAACCCATCTTCCCAACATTAGTGCATTCCAATCGGTAATAAACAGATCGAAAATAGGAACAAAGACAGGTGCAGAGGAAGACGGAGACAGTGGGGAGATCGGAAAGGGTGAGAAAGGGGAGGTATCGAGAAACACGAGATACAGGCATCAAAGGGACGTGCCTAATGAGATGCACGGCTGAGACAATAAGTCCGTGCGGCAAGATGAGCCTCGAGCGGCGCCATCTGCCTTACAGTAACATCCCCCTCGTCATAAAGACACTTACAAAGGACATGTGTCTTCCGCAAATATCTTGGGAGTCCCAGGGTCGCGAAGCGGACAACGTCCGTTCGCTGGCTACTTGAGGGCAAGAGACAAAATGGATGCCGTATCTAAGATGGAACCCGTGGGTACAGATGAAAAACCCACATAACAAACGAACGGTTTAAGTTAGCACAGCAAAACTGCGCACACTTACTAAACTCGTCATTTGCGGTTCATAGATACCAGACTCGACCATATTCGTGCGAGTCGAAAGCACCACTTACAATTGTCACGGAACCTCACGTGGACATTTTTGGGTTCAGGACCCTGCCGCATCGGGAATTGAACCCTGGTCCCGGGCCAGACCTCTGCATCAGGGTCTGCCTCTCTAATCAGTGAGCCACACTTCTCCATACCGCTATGAGGAGGAAAGTAAAGATGTCAGACATAGAAGAGCCCTTCTCCCGCAAATAAAGTCCTCTGCCATGTACCTCCTGGGTTACAGCAACCATAAGAGCATTTTTGCGGTTCTCCTCTTCTTGGAAGCGCCGCAAAATCCTCTGTCCTCGCCTGCGTTGGGGTGCGAGGCACGGGAGCGACTCCATCTTCCTTGGGCGCTAGCCACGTCCCCTGCACATAAACAATCTTGAAATGCCATTTTGCTCAATGCAGCACACATGGAAGTTACAAAATGTCATTTTTTTCAAGATTGTTTATGTGCAGGAAGGGTCACCTTCCTGAACATAAACAATGCAAAGCATTTTGCTTTTTCCATGTGTGCTGCACAAGGCACCACACATGAAAACAGCAAAAACGAGGAGAAATAAAAAAAAATTCCTCATTGTGCCAGGGTAAGAACAGGTTTTCCCTGGTCTTAATTCTGACGCGACCTCCTATTTACACCTCCCTTGTAAACAGGGAGCCGCGTCAGAATCAATGGGTGTTGCTGTGGAACACCCACAGCAACACCCATTGCTCTACCCTTTCATGCTAAGCATAGCGTGAAACGGGACCTTATTTACAAGGCAGCGTTAAGCCACTTTAAGTGGCTTAACGCTGCCTTGTAAATAAGGTGAAGCCCCTATCGCCACAGGAACATTGTACAAAGTAAGATTCCTGTGGCGATGGGGGCTTGTAAATATGCACCCAAACACAAACACACTGGCGTAAAGGAGGGAGGTTGAGAATA
This sequence comes from Lissotriton vulgaris, assembly GCF_964263255.1. Lineage (NCBI taxonomy): Eukaryota > Metazoa > Chordata > Amphibia > Caudata > Salamandridae > Lissotriton > Lissotriton vulgaris. The sequence goes on from NC_141687.1 coordinate 917,013,670, forward strand.
TGACAATGACAAGACTTTAAATGGCAGGGGAAAATTATTTCTAAAACCAGAAGGCCTGATGTAAAACCAGAAGGAGAAGTGCAGGACCAGAATCACAACATATGTAATCCTACATAGTGCACCTCACGCATGTAACAACTTCCCAGTGCCAGCAATGCCAAGAGAAGGAGCAAATTAACTGCACTCAGGCAAGGCACAAGAGAACGACTTTATTGAGAAATTCACATTAAATCCAGAGACCAAGAAGGGTCTTAGTGGCCAGGGGAGTGTGTAAGAGCGGTAGCTCTGGTAGGTGTAATATGTTTCTGTGTGTCAAGGGATACAGGCTTCAGGAGGAAGTTCTAATTACACAAAGCATTCTTCAGAGTCCCCTGAGTCTCTGAGAATGCATATTTAGTGCTGGATCAATAATCTCATCAGGGAAAGTAACTAGGATTTCCACACCTTCGGCTAATATCCAAGATGATATGTGTCACACATAAACTTATGCACTGAGAGGGATGGATATCACCAGCTGGATCAACTAGAAAAGGTTGCTTTGGAAACTTGACAGTCACCAAGAATAAATAGGTGCAAACAATAGCTTAAGACAGTTTGCTTTAAAAAAAAAATAATATTAGATCAAAACAAGATGAGTGTTTGTGCTAAGATGTAGAAATGCAGCGTAGAGGCATTTTCTTTTGAAAGTGAAATGAATGTGTAATTTAGCCTTGCAGGACTTGCTAATGGCGTTCATAAATTCCATACCAAATGTTTTTTAGGTCTCGCCTACAGACAACTTCAGCTGTCTAACAAGTGCTATTGTCAGCAAATAACACACAGCACACAACCGACACATACATTCGCATGCATGCATACACAGAAAGAGATGCTTGGACAGCCGTTTCAGCCACTTGATACTCAGCAGGCTTTTTGGCATTAACCCACAGCATTTTGCAAATGAAGACATCGTAAAAATAGTTCTACACGACCACACTTTCATTTTTTCCTTCTTTAGAACCCCGGCCTCCATGCTTTATTTGCTTACCCCAACTCCCCCCGCTCATCTGATCCCGGGTGATATATACCCCTCTCAATACCCATCTTATTTTTTTCTTTTCATTTTGGTGTTTTGTTTTTATAGGTCCTGGCAGCTGAAAAGAGCTAACCGGCCACTCCCTTAAATTTTGTGTGACCCTATGTCTCAGGGTAAGCTCAAATATATTTTATCTAATGATCAGCACAGAGCAGGCCAGTCTTTCAATTGAAATAAGCCACTTATTACCTAATTTGTTATTTTTACTACAAGCTTTCGTCTTTTAGTATGTCTGCAAGTAGAGTTTCGGAAGGAATGCAGTCCCTACGGACAGGTACACGTTTGTGATTGCCGAAACAAGCCGCAATGCTACTCTTTATTCCACCACAATTCATATCAGCATTGTTTTATATATAGCAAAGAAAGTTCTTCAGGAACGTCAATAGGGGATACAGGAAATAAACTTAATACCATGAGATGGAACCCCGTTGAGTATTATGGAAGTTGCTGGACATGTGCATGCAGCACAACTCGCCATGATTGCATGGTGCTACTTGCGATGTCCTGCTTTCTCCTCACTCTCCACCCCAGTTGGATGATCTCAGTGCATGCCACCCGGTTCTCCTTTAAAGGGAAGTAGTAAAGGGGATCGCATGCTGCGTGTGATCCAATAAAAGAGGCTGCCACTGCCATTGCCTGCTATTGGAGTCCACTGGCATCTGCAAACCCATTCTCATTCCCAATCATTGATCTATGATCAGAGATGAAAAGTATTTTATCAAAGGACTGTAAAACTCTCCAACCCTACCAGAAGCAACCGTAGGATAGGGAGTGAGAGTAATCAGGGCAGCGATTTAGTCCAAACCTGGAGCTGTGGGTTGTGGTAGTGTTTCTGCCTGGTAATGCTATTAGAGTATTCATAAATATTTAAGATCCAGATTATATGGTGGCCCTGCAGCCCAGTCCCTGCCAAACCTTACTAATGTTGCCTCTTGTGAACCATATTATAATCCCCAAATAGAATCCTTGTTGGGATGTGTGAGGTAGCCCCCCCAGATGCTGACACTGAGATGCAGAGTAACTAAATGCCACTTCACACCTATCAGGCAGGATACTCTTTGAGAATTACCTAAATGGGCTCTCTGTCCTTGTTGCTCCATAGATGTGTTTAGCACACCTCATTGTACCATTGCACTGTAACACATATGCCATCTAGCCTGCCAAAAGGAAGAAGAAGGGCCAATGTGCCTCTAAAAGGATGAACCAAACCTTAGGATGATAAGCAAGACTCATGGATGATTATTAGACAACAGATATGTACAGAGTCTGGCAATAATTAGTATTCCGGTGAGAATTACTGACAAGGATGCACCCTAGACCATAGTAATGAAGAAAGTGCAACTAAGAAAAACATGAAGGAGGTAGTGCTGATGGTATAAGTCCTTAAATGGCATGCAAATAAGCACTTACATTCAATAAGAGTGGGTCTTGAAATATTTCAGAATTGCTCATTTGTATGTCAGTTTGCTGCCCTTATCCCCCAATAAGAAGTTCAATCACAACTTCCTCTTTCGAAAAGACCATCCTCAAAACCAATCTTTTATACAAGTTATATCCTTTATTCAGCAACAAGCATCTGATTACTGGAAGGATCCAACAGTGGAGGAGAGTAAAACTGACCTGCCATTTTAACTGGCCTCTGAACTTTACAAATTATGGTGGGCCAAGCAGTAAACCCTGAGGAAGGTGCCAAAGCACATCTTTTGGTATAGGAGGGACCAACTTGCAACCTAGATCATAGTATCCAATAAGGGGGCATTAAGCAAAAGAGAGCCTATCTCCGTCCCCATTTACAGACTTTACAGACTTTACAGAGTTTCTTGAAATCTGTGTAAATGCATTCAAAGTGAAGCAGGGATAGAAAAGAAATTGAGTCAAATTAGAGGATCTAAGAGATAATTACAACTCACAGCACATGCTGCATTCCATCTCCTATATCATGGCAATAATCACATGGGGAAAACAAGAGGCTTATGGGTCAAGCATTTGCCTCTATATCATGTTGCACTCGCATGATCAATGTTTGCCCATGAAAATAAAAAATAAGCATTAGTGATCCAGACGTCATTGCAGCTGGAACACTCAGGGCAGGGGTAAATGTCAGTCATCATCCGAGGGACTCTTCCATCCCAACACGCATGGTGCCAGCTTCTTTTCCATTTGCACTAAATAGAATCGAATAAAACATCCTAGACATAGGATTAGTCCAGTCACTGCCTACATTTACAGTTGTAGTAGTAGTAAAACTTTATTCGGTTTCGATACTCAGCAAACCATAAAAGTACATATATAAAAAAGTCATACATTGATCAGAAAAAGCAAGCATTAATGTTCAATATAAAATACCAGTTTAGTAAAACGCACCAATACGAATTAAAAGGATGTATGACGTTACAACGCATGCTTTTACCACGCATCCTGTTACAACGCAGGTTTTACTACGCATACCATTACAACGCATTACACTTTGGGGTGCTGGATAGTGAATAGTTTAATTTACTATTCCAACTCCAGTCCCTGTGGACACTAGGGAAGGTGTTGGATAGTAAATTAAACTTATTCCTTATCCTAGAGCGCCCCCCAGTGTAATCCGTTGTAATGGTATGCGTAGTAAAACCTGCGTTGTAACAGCACTGCGTGGTAAAAGTTGCGTTGTAAAGGATGTTCCCCGAATTAAAAATGTAACAGGAATGCAGTTAGAGATTCTTTCTATGTCTGATACAGAATTTAAAAAACCTAACAATGGGGAGGGCAAAAGATTCAAGCTCTAAATATTGAAGGGCTAAAAGGGCGGGGCGACAAAGGCGTATGCCGAGAGTTTTTAAAATAGGTACTAGATAGCACTTTCTCGGCTCTAGATAAAATTTACAGAAAAGAGTTATATGTAATGTGGATTGAGGGTAAATACCATCGCAAGGGCACGGGATGAGGAGCTGCGACCAATCATTTGTTTGAGGGAATGAGGTTAGCCTAAAGATTATATCTAACCTGAATCTGGTCAACAAGAATCTGTCATAATTTGTTAGGGACCAGGTTAAATATGGGTGGATCAGCAGTGTGGTTTGGATTGATAAGGAGTGTTGAGTTGAGAGTTTACGTGTTACATCAGACAAGCGGAGCTCTGCTGGATGGGATAAACATTTTGTTTTCAACACTTTCTGCTGATGTAACCCATTTCTTGGGGGTTCAGGTAGAATTGCTACAGGCCCATATCGATCAGAAGGTTTTTTACGTAATGGAGCCATCCAACCTTAGAAACATTTTCTAGCACAAGAGAATCCCTCACTATGCTTTGAGAAAAATACAACTTTTCCGAGGTCCAAATGCGATGCAACAGGAGAATTGGCTCTGCCTTAATAAGATTGGTAATATAAGGCAGGCCCATTCAAGGTGGGAGCTAAACATGGATGTTCCCAGGGGGACCGCAAGAAGGAACCTCAGAAAGCTGTTCTCCACTATTTGGAGGGATTCAGCCTTAACATGTCCCCACACCCCGCCCCATACGTGGCCGTGCTGATACATTTGGCCTGGTATACTCGTATCAGTTCCTCAGGTGCTCTTTTACCCAGTCTCTGGGTGAACTTTATCAGAGCCATGGTAGATTTTAGGAACTGAAGTTTTCTGGCTTCAATGACTTGTTTCCAGGTGCCTTTTTCATCAATCAGTATTCCCAAATATGGATATGTGGGGGTTTTCTCTACTCTGGAGTTATAATTATAAATCTTCATCCCATTGCCTCCTCTTTTACCACAGTTCATGATAAAGGTTTTTGTGACATTGATTTTTAAATCGAGGTTTGCCATGAACAAGTGGTAGTGGGACAAAGAACGCTTGAGTTCTTTGGAAGTACGAGCTATTATCACGGCGTCGTCTGCGTAAAGGAGGGTGGGGATTGGACGTTGCTGCATTAAGGGTAGATCCTTTGCCCCCTCTAACATGGCTGTTTCTAGGCCGTTGGTGTATAAAATAAAAAGGAAGGGGGCCAAGACACAGCCCTGTCTGACCCCCCTCTCTACTCTGAATGTTTCGGTCAATTCACCCCCTGTACCGAATCTCACTCTGGCTGTGGCGTTAGAGTACATTTCCCTTAGGAATTTTACTAACAGATCGTCAACTCCCAGGTCAGTTAGTATGGCCCATAACTTTGAATGGCCCAAGCAGTCGAACGCGGCTGTAAGATATACGTAGGCCAGCCGAAGACTCCCTCCTTTTGCGTCCACGTATTTCCCTTTTATTAATGACAAGTTTAACACCTGCTCAACAGTGCCCAAACCATCTCTAAAACCATACTGGATGTCGGATATGATCTGATTTTCTATGGACCAGGACTGTAGTCTCTCTAAAATAATGCGGCACGCCGTTTTTCCGAAAGAATCCAGAAAGGAGATAGGATGGTAACAAGTAGGGTTTGAGCGCTCACCCTTTTTAAATATTGGAATAAGAATGGATTGTGACAATGAATCTAAGAGTGGAATATTGGCTCAGCAACAGAAATGTTAACTCAGACTTAGCTACGCACAACTTAAATACATTTATAATGATCTGGCAGTATTACTTCTTTCGCTAATACAATTTATTCATGTTAATTCACAATGAATACCATCATAAACAATGAAATACATTTTTTTTTAAATTTACATTTGTAAGAGCTTTTTTCAACAATACATCATTCAATGTACAAAAGATACAATCAACCCTAGGTTAGGTTGTCAATCGCCCAATGCATTTCAGGACACTTTGGAGGTCCCTTCGTCAGGGCCAACACTGTAAATAAAACATAATTTACAGGCACATCAGTAAATTTCGAACAACAGTAGCATTTCAACATATAAAAAATAATAATAACCGTGCTGGAAGAATGTCCTTCACCATAAATCACCATCAGTGTAATTTGTGGAGAACATAATAATCGTACAATTACTCACACCAAAAAATAGAGGGCCACTCCCTCTGTATGATCCTTAGTTTCTGCTAACAACCGAGAGCGATATCTGTGTCCTGTAACATTTATGTAAGCGTGTTCAGAGTTCACTTGTCAGACTCATGAACCAAATACATCACAGTACAACTCTGATGAAACTCCACATTATTCATACCTTTTACTTCACGACAACGAGACGCTATCATCAATTACTGCTCCAGGCTTCGTCTTCCCACAGACTCGATAATCGATACTATCCAATCCTGCCGAATATTTTAAAAAAACGATCACTAAATGTCATTTTGTTTATATGCCAAAAACCGACAAAGTGCTAACGCTGGCTACTAAGCTCTCACCTCCTACAAACTCCAATGTCTCCAGTCACATAGCCCGCTTTTTCTCTGTACTCCGGTATCGGCAGTCCTGTAACGCGCAAAGCTGAACTAAACACTTCTGGATTTAACCTAACTAACGAGCATTCCTATTGGTTCCACACCCGGAACGTCAACCTATTAGACCGACACAAACAAAATCCTCGCGTTGCGTAGTTTAGTCAACAATGTAACTTTATCCACCATTCTGTGTGAACACAACCGTTCACCATACCATATTCAGCCTTTTATAAAGACTCCGACGTCACTGTTGAAATCGCTTTGCAAAATAAGTCGAAAAGACCTGGAAGTCAGTGATGTGAACAAGAAAAATTAAATAATAAGAAAAAATAAACAAACTTAAACAAAACTAAACATGAATAAAACAAAAATTAAATTAAAGACATATAAATGGTTATCACATTTATCTCTAAAGAAAACATAAGTGACAGACTCAATTTTTTTAAAATGGCTACTGGGTTCAATACAGTCATTGAAACATCCCATAAGTGGTCTCTAAAGAAAACATCATAGTTTTACAAATAGCTACTGAGTTTAATGCAGTCATTAAGACCCCCTGGGGTCAGAGTACCAAGCATTTTAATCCAATATGTTTCTCTCTGCAATAGTTTCTTGTTTATATCTATACCTTCTTGGGATAGCACTACCTCAAGTATTTGAAATCTCAGCTGTGCTATGGAGTGGTGTTTTTCTTGCCAATGCATTGCTAAAGGTGATGTCATGGACTTGTTTCGTATCCTACTTTTGTGCTCTGAGATGCAAATTTTTAATTTGCGCTCAGTTTTTCCTACATAAAGTAGCCCACATGGACACTTAATGGTATATATGACCTGATTTGTATTGCAATCACCTTCAAATTTCAATCTGATAGATTTCCCCGTCTGGGGATGTGAAATTACGTTTCCTGTGATTGCATTGTTGCAGTGCACACAGTGCACACCAGCCACTTTTCCATTGTTTAAATTTGAGTATTAGGGTATACTCTATTAGGTGCAGCACACAGACCAAAAGAATTAGATTAACGTACTTGAATTTTGATAAACTCGGTGTGCTCAGAACACTCTTGTCAAATGAATCTAAGAGGCCAATTTTGCAGGTGGCGTTTAATACTCTTAATAAAATGGGGGTCCAGAGAGCCGGGGGCTTTTCCGCCTTTACAGGCTGTTAGTGCTTTCTCCACTTCGTTTAAGGTGAAGTCCAGGTCCAGTGGAGTGAATGGAAGGGTGGAACTAGCCAGATTCAAAGTTCCGAGGGGCTGATCAGAGTTTTGATTTTCTGCTATTCCAAATATTTGTGAAAAATGGGCAATCCAAGACGATTCATCTATGCTGACCTCCATCTTGTTTGCATCTCTGTGTCCTGTCAAAAAGAGAGAAATTATCACTTGCCAAAAAGCAACGCTATCATTAAGGTGGCAGCTTTTATGCAGGTCTGCCCATAATTCCTCTTTTAATACAAATTTTCTTGCCTTATCACCTGATTAAAATATTTTTTTAAATGAGCAATCTATTTTCTATCCCTATCTGGCGCATTTAAGGCTTTTTTCAAGCCTGAGTGGGCTTTAGTACAAATAGAATTAAACCAACCGGGCTTTTTGTTTGTTATAGATGGCAGACAAAGTGCATTCTCCCCCCTCCACACTGCATACTTTACATGGTCCCAATTTAACATCAAACTCTGGAGTCGTGCTTGATTTTCTGCAGTGTGCTTGTTTATTAAAATTAAGTTCACAGGTCAATTACTTCATTGACCCACCATTCTCTTTATTTATTCGTAAAGTATTCCATCACAGTATTTAAGAGTAAACTTGCACTTATATACAATATACACACATTTACCGCCCATTCTCCAATGGGCCTTTCATTTGACTTCAGGGTTGCGCCAGCAGGCCACAATCCAGATCACCTGCTCCCTTAACGTTAACCCCCTTCCTGTCAACAGAGCCGCAGGTGAGTAATGCGCCCACTTGGGCAACCAGCGGCCTCCGGGGTAGGGCTGAAGAGCCAAGGCCACCAGCAGGTCAGCCCCAACTCTCCCGCCAGCCCAGAGTCCAGAATGATTTATCAAACCTGTTCAGAGGTAAAAACTGTCACTAGACAAGAAGTTCCCGTGGTATTCTTGTCCGGAACCCCGCTACTGCCCTAACTGAACTCCTTATTAATAGGGATGGGTGGGTGGGTGTCTTCTCTAGGCGACGTCCGACTCCTGGGCGGTCAGCGGACAAAGAGGGGGCCTCTAAGCTGGCCGCGGGCTTTTATGCCTCGCGCCCTACGTCTACTTCCGGGGCGCTCCGCCGTCCCTTGTTCCTATTGGTCCTGGCACCATATCCACTTCCGGGTCGCCTGACTCGGAAGTGAACCTACTCCGGGTCGGCCCTTTGGCTGCCACTAACGACGCCATTCTCCGAGGGAGTTGGCGCCTTGCATAGATGGCAGACAAAGTGCATTCTCCCCCCTCCACACTGCATACTTTACATGGTCCCAATTTAACATCAAACTCTGGAGTCGTGCTTGATTTTCTGCAGTGTGCTTGTTTATTAAAATTAAGTTCACAGGTCAATTACTTCATTGACCCACCATTCTCTTTATTTATTCGTAAAGTATTCCATCACAGTATTTAAGAGTAAACTTGCACTTATATACAATATACACACATTTACTGCCCATTCTCCAATGGGCCTTTCATTTGACTTCAGGGTTGCGCCAGCAGGCCACAATCCAGATCACCTGCTCCCTTAACATAAACCCCCTTCCGGTCAACAGAGCCGCAGGTGAGTAATGCGCCCACTTGGGCAACCAGCGGCCTCCGGGGTAGGGCTGAAGAGCCAAGGCCACCAGCAGGTCAGCCCCAACTCTCCCGCCAGCCCAGAGTCCAGAATGATTTATCAAACCTGTTCAGAGGTAAAAATTGTCACTAGACAAGAAGTTCCCGTGGTATTCTTGTCCGGAACCCCGCCACAGGACGAGGAGCTTACTGGTGGACTCGACCTCCCCCCCCTGCGCTCAAGGGCTTTGGAGATGGCCCCTAGGACTGTTTCTATAAATATCTCAGTGCCCGCCTCCGACAGGTGCACCCCGTCCTCCGCATATAATTCCGGCCTGTCCGTCTGTATCAACTTGTGACGAATCGTTTTAATACTAGATTTTTGGAGGATTTCCGCCACCGACTGGTTCAACCTTTTAATAGATCTGTTCACTGCTTTCATCGGTGCGCCCCGTGACCACACGAGCCTCGGAATGACTTCCGACCACATTACTATGGCTTCCGGAAAAATGCTTTTGACTGCTGCTAGAGTGGAGAACAGGGACTCCTTCACTCCTCTTCTTCCACCCGGAATCATATCGTTGCCTCCGCAGTGCAACACCAATACGTCCGGGAAAGGCATGCCTCTGGCCAAAGCCGTTTTAACATCCCTCGGGACGTCCGCAAGGCGCTGCCCGCCTATTCCCACCCAATGATGATCACAACCTCGCATCATGGTCACCCTGTCTTTGAGTGTCTTTTCGAAGTGCGCCCGGCCCTGCGAATGAAGGAGTGGCCACACCAACATATTTGGGTTCTCCTAGGAGAGGTACCTAAAGTAAACATGAAGAGATACGATGAGAACGAGTCTAAACAGGGGGGACGGAAAGTTAATGATACAGATTTGTTAAACTAATTGCGGGCGGACATAACGTTCATAACAAGCTGATTTCCAGCGACCCAATCTCTTGATTACTTGTTCGGGTAGGCCTAAGCCAGCAGCTGTTGTCGCTGCTCCAATTCGGAACGAATGAGATGTAAAATCGGCCGGATCAACTCCGATCCTAGCCAGGGTCATTTTTACTACTCGTGTGAACTGGAACCTGGTAAGGGGTAGACCACTCTCGTGAATTAACAATCTATCATCCGCTCCTTGAGGCCTGACTTGGAGGAATACCCTCAGCAAGTTGACTGGACAGAAGGGCTCCCCCTCTACTCTACCTAATTGTAACCAGGTCCCTTTACCCAAGGGGTCCATCTTCGATCTACGAACTCTAAGCCTCAGGACCCCTTTGGACTCAATTATATCCGAGCACCTTAGACCCCCTTTCCCATCTGTCCTGGACGCCGGGAGTAACTCTGAGATACGTAATGCCCCGCAAAAAGCTAAGGCATAGGCCACCCGGAATAATTGCGTCTCATACGGGGAATAACAAACGAACGGTAGGGCCTCCAAGATTTTAATCAATTTCACTACGTCTATCGGTCTTCTGGAATCTTTTTCCCCCGGTGTCAAGCGCTCCCAACCTCTCATTGCTCTTCTAACCCTCTGATCCTTTGTCGGGTCAGACACCCCCTGGAGACCTGCATAAAATGCTAACGCCGACAACTGTCTTTTCATGAATGCTACCGACTTCTCCTTCTCCTTTTGCTGTACTATGAAGCCTAAAACGCTCTGAGGTGCAAAGAAGTCCACTACGCCCACACCCTTCAGGTATGCCATATAACAATCCCAGGACTTTTGATACATACTCTTAGTCTTGGGGGCCAAGGATGCAGATATCAACTCGGCAGCTGTGGGGCACCAAACTTCCATAGCTCCGCTGGGAAGGCTGACATTGACATCTCCGCTTGGGGCCAATGCTCCCGGAATTCTGTTAACTTAAAACGAGACAATGCATCAGCCGCTTTGTTTTCAACACCTGGAACATGTTTAGCAGTGAATTGGACATTATGGCTCAGGCACTGCAAAACTAATTCTTTCAACAGCCTGAGTACCCAAGTGCAGGTTGCCCTCTGGTTATTAATTACCATGACTACAGATATGTTGTCCGACCAGAACACTATATGCCTGTTTGCAAGCAAATCCCCCCACAGGTGCAAGGCTACCACTATGGGGAACAACTCAAGAAAGGAAATGTTATTAGTCAGACCTCGCTCTATCCATTCGTCTGGCCAGTGCTGCATGCACCATTTTTGACCGAATATAGCTCCGAAGCCGATACTCCCTGCAGCATCAGTGAAAAGCTCAAGTTCAGTATTAGAGGAGCTGGCTGCTCGCCACAACACCGTGCCATTGAAATCTTGCAAAAAACTTTTCCAAATCAGAAGATCCTCTCTTACCTCGGCTGAAAGCCTCACCCTGTGGTGTTTGGCCCGCAACCCGGACATTGCCCTCGCTATACTCCTGGAGAAGGCCCTGCCCATTGGTATGACCCGCAGAGCAAAGTTCAGTTGACCCAAAAGAACTTGTAGCTGATGTAAGGTTACCTTCCTCGCTCCCAGACAGCTATCAATAGCGGCCTTAAAGGCGTCTACCTTAGCCTCTGGCAACCTGCACACCCCTGCCGTTGTATCAATTTCAATGCCCAAAAAGGTCAAACATGTGGTCGGGCCTTCGGTTTTCTCCGCCGCCAATGGCACTCCCAGCGCCCCAGCCAAGCGCTGGAAGCCCAGAAGGGCCTTCCTGCACGACTGGGAACCCTCGGGACCCATGAATAGAAAATCATCCAGGTAGTGCACTACTGAATGTGACTTGTCCAAGGTCAGAAACTGCTCCACCGCCCATTACAGGAACCTCGCAAATGTCTCGAAAACTGCACAGGCAATAGAGCACCCCATAGGCATGCATAAATCTACGAAGTAGCTACCATCAAATGTGAAGCCCAAGAACCTGGTATCTTCAGGATGAACAGGCAGTAACCTAAAAGCCGACTCAATATCCGCTTTAGCCATTAATGCTCCTTCCCCAAATGCCTGCAATTTTTCAATGGCCGTGTCAAACTTGGTATACCTCACCGTGCACAGGTCTGGGTCTAACTTATCATTGACAGATAACCCTGGGGGGCTTGATAGATTATGAATCAGACGGAATTTACCTTCCTCTTTTTTCGGAACTAAACCCAACGGGGAGCAAACCAGATTATGGGTAGGTGGATCTTTGAAAGGACCCCCGACCCGTCCCAAGGACACCTCCTTCATGATTTTGCCTCGCGCTGCCTCCATATTTCGTAACACTGAGCTTTGATTACGGGGCGGGACATTAGAAGGAGGGGCTGAAGACGGGATACGGAAGCCAAGTGTAAAACCATGGAGTAGGAATTGAGCCTCCTCGAGGTTATCATACTTACTGAGGAGGTGTGTCAGGACATGCCGTTTAATGGGAGTTGGTAGTTTTGTCGGAAGTTTTAGGTGGTTTTCCCTTTGGGGTGACGTGGCTGGACTGATCTTTGGGGTTTCCAGTTTTCTTAAAACATCTGACCTCAGGATGAGAGGTTCCACCGCAATACGAACAGCAGTGTTTGAATCTACACGAGACCCCCCTGGTACACTCATTTCTGTTAAACTGCCAGCAGGCCTGTTTTTTCTCACCGACACCTTTGTCACTCCGAAAGGACTGACTCTGAGTAGAGGGAGCAGTGGTAGGCGTTGATGGGGCGGAATAAAACACTGTGTGCCACAAATTGATCTCCCGCTGGTCCCATGATATACCCGGGTGTACTGCTTTCATCTGTCTAAACATTTTATCATATTTTAGCCACCCTTGGCCCGGAAACTCTGCTGCCGCGCCATGTATCAGGGATATATAGCTCATCATTTGTGGGCCTAGCACCGGATACTTTTCCAACATAACTGCGGCGTAGATCGCAAATCCCGTGATCCAATTTTTCATGGACCACTCCACCCACGATTTCTTTTGGTTATATTCTCCTTCTTTCCCACTCTTGGGCTTTCCGGCCGCTACCCCTGCGTTAAGAAGGTCAAACACCTCTACATATTCCCCTCTGAGTATTCTTTCCTTCATATCTACTGGCACGTGCCAAGTGATCCCCGTGGATGGCGATAAGGTCATTGAGGACGACCCAAACATTAACGGGCTGAAAGCTAGCAATGGGTGACCTGTTGGTTGCCCCCCTGCCACCCCTTGCATCTGGCCATTAGAGGGACCAGCCACATCAACCACGGTGTTAGCCATTGGGCCCTGTGTTGGGCCCCCTAAACTAGAGTAAGCATTCATTATTAAGGGGGACCCATTTGTCGGGTAGGCCATGGCAGGAAGCATCGAGCTTATGGGGCCGTTACTTATCGCTTGACCATGTGACCCATATAACTGCATCCCTGGTAACTGCGCGACCCCCCTGGGTTGGACCCAAACTTGAGACACTCCACTACCCGGTTGAGCCACCACTGGCGGTAACATACCCTGCGGACCGGACCCCCCCACAGAAGTGACGGGGAACCCTCCTATTTGCGTGGGCCTAGCCACCTCGTGCTGCCCTTCAGTATCGTCTGCGTCTTTATCTGGGCCTGAATTCGAGTCAATTGTCTCTAGCACCTCCTCCTCACCTGGTGATGCTGGTCGTGAATCCGCCGGCCTAGGCCGCTTGCCTTTAGTCATACTTTTAAGCTTTTCTGGGGTACGCTTCGCTCTTTTGCCTCTCCCCCTTTCTTCCTGAGAATTCGCATCTGCTCTAGCCCCGTCTCTCATATTCTTTAGCACCCAATCCATGCCTTTTTCTCTTGTAAACTCCAGCAGCTCCGTAAAGGCGAGGTATTCATAATTTTTGGCTGCGGGTCCTTTGCCCTTCTGTGCCCTCTTCGGCAGCATCCTGCACTTAAAGAGAACAACGTTAAAACTTTTCACAGATATTACACGCCTTTAGGCCCACCGCGCCGCGGTTGAGCCTGGACCCAGGGAATCAGATTGAGCTGAATGCGCCAAGCGCTCTCCCCCCCCTGAACATGTGGACCCGATCCCGAGCCCCCACCGTGTTCAATCTCAACAAAGAAGTTGTAAATCAAGAAATAAAATAAACATGCAAACGTTTAACGTCATCTATAACACACTGCACGGCCCGCTAACCTAGATCACGAGTCGGATTAACCCTCACTGTACTCCTACGCAATGGTCCCGCGATGTCTTCTCTAGGCGACGTCCGACTCCTGGGCGGTCAGTGGACAAAGAGGGGGCCTCTAAGCTGGCCGCGGGCTTTTATGCCTCGCGCCCTACGTCTACTTCCGGGGCGCTCCGCCGTCCCTTGTTCCTATTGGTCCTGGCACCATGTCCACTTCCGGGTCGCCTGACTCGGAAGTGAACCTACTCCGGGTCGGCCCTTTGGCTGCCACTAACGACGCCATTCTCCGAGGGAGTTGGCGCCTTGCATTCTTTTGACTTTCCTAGTTAAGGCTTTTTGAATAGAAGTGATAACTAACAGAAAATTATCAACAATCTCCTGTGGTGAGGATAAATCACCCAAACAAATATTCATTTCAGTCTGGGAATTCTTTACAACTTTTTCTGTTGTTAGTAATGGGTCAAGTTTTGTCCACTTTACGGCATAACCGTTCGTACTACCCAGGGATAAAGCTTCATCTCTGTAGATATCCCTCCGTTTGTTCCTTTTTCCTAATGTAGGAAGGGAGAGGGATATTGAAATCAGAAAGTGATCACTAAAATCAGAATTATGCATTTCAAAATTTACAATAGTGGAAGAAGCAGTGCTTTTTAAAAATATGAAGTCAATACAAGTAGATGCCCCATTTCCATGGAAGGTAGGTTTCAAGGGGACAATAGGAGAGACAGTTTCATTAGCCAGAGTTAAAATGGTCCCTCCTCATAGGGAGCTCAGCGGACGGGCGCAGCGGGCGCGCCGTCATCGCGCCGAAGTCGCGCCTAAGTCCCGCCCGTCTGTGCCCGTCCGTGCCCAGACGGGCGCAGGGGCCAGAGACGCTGCTGCTCCCATTACTTACAGCGCAGAGGCACTTAAAGCCTTCCAGTTCCCCTCCTGACGCCTCCACCCCATCACTTGGGCTCGTATTACTTCCCTGGAAATCATGGGAAGCTCACCCCCTCTACTAGGGGCTGTCACACCTGCCACCCACAAGTCAAGCCTCCGCATTCTGTACCTCAACACTCGCTCTTTCATTAGGCACCAGATCGATATCTTCCTCTTACTGACCACCGAGAGTCCGGATATACTCCTACTCTCGGAGACATGGCTTTCGGAAGACTCGCTCCCAGACATTCTGGCAGCGTTACCTCCCGATTATTACATGCTGAATGCCAATCGATCTGGCGGCCGTCAGGGAGGAGGCGTTGCAGCAGTAATCCGCAAAAATTTGCAATTCGTCTCCACCTCCTCGCTCCTTCTCCCTGCAGTTGATAACCTTGTGGTCAACCTGGGCACGAAAGAAGGCGCTGTCACTCTCGTGGTGCTATACCGCCCCCCGTACCCTATGCCTCTATTTCCCCCCTCTTTTGTCGAACAAATAGCCAACCTCACCACCTCCTCCCCCCGTGTAGCCATTTTTGGGGACTTCAACTACTGGTATTCACATCAGGACGCTGGCCCTCAGGCCACTGAGCTCTTCGAGGCCCTCTCGTCCCTTACCCTAAAACAACACATTGACGCCCCCACACACACCGGAGGCCATATCCTCGACCACATCTGGACCCATGGGGTCACGCTTTCCCATCCGGTGATCACCCCCTGCATCTGGTCCGACCATTTCTTGGTAGACGCCACCCTCACTATTACTGGCCATATCAGAGCCCCTCCCTCTGAGGGCGGCATGGCACGAAAATGGAGGGCTGTAGACACGCAGGTCCTTCTTGACCTCCTCTCGAAATCCGGCCCTTCCCTCTCGTCTGACCTCAGCACTGACAAGCTAGCTCATGACATCTCTCACTGGCTTGTCTCGGCTAGCGACATCTTAGCCCCCCTCACCAAATTCCCTCGGTCACGGCACAATCACTCCCATAAGTGGTATAACCCCGATCTTAAAAAGCAACATCTTGAACTTCGCCAACTGTAGCGTAGGTGGAGAAGGGACTACCACACCTCTAGCAGGGAGTCTTACTTGGCTGCGCGAAACAAGTATAAGAAAGCCATCATCGCGGCCAAATCTACATATATCGCGGAAAGAATCCTCTCTGCACCCATTCAATCCAAAGAAATTTTCAAAGTGATTGGGGAACTCACTACTGACACCAGGACTCTCCCTACCCAGGCCCCCACCCAGGAATCTTGCAATGCCCTTAGCTCCTTTTTTGTTGAAAAAATTGTTATGATTAAGGACTCTATCACCACCCCCTCTCCTGACGCTGTTTCCACCCCGGTCCCCCATAACTCTTCCCCACTTCTACACTTCCCTACTCTTGACTCGACCGCCCTAGCAAAACTAGCTACCCGGGTCAAGTCTGGTTCCCCGGATGACTGTTGCCCCCCGTCTATACTGCGAGACATCTGTCTCTCTCTTCCCGAAAGCATCCTTCCATTGCTGAACTCGTCTCTTTCCTCGGGCACGGTGCCTGGCTCTTTTAAGGAGGCCGTTCTAGTTCCTCTCCTGAAGAAGCCAGGGGCCGACCCATCGGTCCCTGCCAATTACCGACCTATTTCCCTCCTTCCCTATTTCTCCAAAATCCTGGAAGCCCATGTTACGGCTAGCCTCTCACAGTTTGTCGAAAATTCGAACTTCCTGGAACCCAACCAAGCCGGTTTCCGACCCGGCCATTCCACGGAGGCAGTCATCCTAGCCGTGCTCGACACTCTGAGAGACAATGCTGACAAGGGCATCCCCCAGGCCCTGGTCTTGTTAGATCTGTCGGCCGCATTCGACACGGTGGATCATGACATCCTTATCCGCCGTGTCGAGCAGGCCGGCCTCCAGGGCCCGGCGCTGGCTTGGATCCACTCCTTTCTATCTGATAGGTCTCAGACGGTCAGTCTGGGGACCTTTCGTGGACCCAAAGTCTCCTCCACTTGCGGTGTCCCCCAGGGTTCTTCTCTGTCCCCTCTTCTTTTCAATCTCTATCTTCGCCCCCTTCTTCTTTCTCTGAGGCAGTGGGACGTCACCGTCTTTAACTACGCTGACGACCTACAACTCATCTTTCCTCTCTCCACCCCTTCTGCTGTCTCTAATTTCCACTCTTTTATGTCCCATATTCTTTTCTGGATGAGCCAAAATCAGCTTAAGCTGAATCCCGGAAAGACAGAGCTCCTTCTTCCCGGCAGGAGCTCTATCCATTGGGGTCCACACTTCTGGCCTTCTGGACTTGGTCCTCCCCCTGTCCCTGTGACATCTGTGAAGAGCTTGGGTGTCATTATTGACTCCGAACTCTCCCTCAAGGCCCAGGTGGGGGCAGTGGTCTCGTCCTGCATGTTTCAGATCCGCAGGATCAGGAAGGTTGCTTACCTCCTGTCCCCCGCTGTCCTACTCCAAGTCACTCTGGCCTTAGTCTTGTCCCGTTTGGACTTTTCCAATTCTCTTTATCATGGCCTGCCAAAAACCCTGCTTCACAGGCTACAGGTCGTGCAGAACCAAGCGGCGCGTCTTGTATTTAGGACCCCCAAATGGCAGTCGGCCAAGCCCCTCCTTGCTAAACTGCATTGGCTCCCTATCAATCTCAGGGCAGCCTTCAAGATCGGCTGCCTAGTATTCAAGTCCCTTACTGGTCCTTCACCTAGCTTTCTAAAATCTCTTACCACTCCCTACTGCCCCCCCGCACTCTCAGATCTTCCCATCTTCACCTCCGGGTTATCCCACCCTTCAAGCTTACAAGGATGGGAGGCCGAAGCTTCTCATATCTTGCCCCTACATTCTGGAATTCTCTTCCTTTTTCTCTCAAATCTGTCACATCACTTATCCTTCCCCAAACGAATATAGGATTTTTTCCTTGGTGTCTAACATTATAATCTAAAAGGAAGGTGCGAATTTCATTAAAAATGACAATTAACTGTATTTGGGATAAGTTGTTATAAAAATTAACTATCAGCATGGGGCCCATGTTATTTATATCGAATTGGATTATCTGGTAATTGGGCTCTGTTTTTTGGGGCGTAATTTTTCGGAATTTAATTAGGTTGGTGACATATACCACTGGACCTCCTTTTGCACGTCCTGAAGAAGATGGAATAGCGGGGGAGAAATAGGTTTTATAGCCATTTACATGGATGGGAGAAACTGCCCAAGTTTCTTGTAAATATATGAGGTCCCGAACAAAATTAAGCCACTCGCCCATGTTTACCTTTGGGCGGAGGCCTGCAATATTCCAAAAAATGATTTTAAAAAGGGCCCCTCTCCCAGTTGGTGCAGCAAGGGAGGCGTCTGCTAAGTGGCTAGGGTCAGCGTTCCCTGCATGTGATCGAGCTGCAAGGCCAAGTTTGGAGTACGGGGAATGTTGTGTGATCTATTCTCAATAATGTGGTGAGTAGATGAGTAGGGGTGCAGGGCTGTGTAATTCCTTTCTGGGGAATCCATAACAAGATCCGCTAACTTCTGTGGATAAGTAACTGCCCTACCTTCGCTCATGGGTGAATTTTGAGATGGGATATAGGGGGTTTCCCTGCTCTTAGCTACCTGTAAACTCGGTATAGGCCCATGCTCAGCCATTGGTGGTCAATCTATTTCTTCTAGAGATGATAGCTGGTTCAACCTATTTTGGGTTATAACTGAACCCTTTCTTTCTCCATTAAAGTTTACAGTTGTAGCTGTCATGGTCTCCTGCAGACTCTGCCTAGGATCTTCATTTCGTGAGGGTGTGCCTACCCTAGCATATTGAACTGAGACTTTCTTTTTTGAAGATATTTTATAAATCTCTAAATCCTTTTTTAATTCGTCCAGCTTACGCTCAAGAGTACTAAATCTTTTGTTTATGAGGGAGCTCATCAGTGTCATCATATCCTTGGAATGTGCTTCTAAAAGCCCCCTAATGAACGTTTCTATAGTTGAATTTGAATCGGACAAACAATTGAGTAGTGGGTTGGACTGGGAAGTTGATTGTTCTATGTGTGGGTAATTTGCTGCATCAGTTTGTGATTCTACTGAGTGCACTTTCTTGCAGCTTGGTTCTTGGAGGAGCTTTTTTCTTCCTGCATCTTGCCCCTTAGTTCTCTTAGTATTTATGCATGCTTTTGGCCCTTTCTTTGTTTTTAAATGGTTCCGAGTTTGTTGGCCTGCTTGCTCTTGGGATGACCAGTTCCATTCACTAAGATGATCATTAGGGGAAGAGGGCAGGGGTGATGAATTAAGACTTGGGGTTCTTTGTTGGATTATAGCCCTCGGAGTTGATAAAGTACTGTTTTCTTCCCCCCTAGTTAAGGGGAACTGTGTGGGGTCTAGCGAGAGTCTTCTTTCCGGTAACTGAATATCATGGGTGAAGCGGGACAAGGAAGGCGTCTAAAGGGCCCACTGTACTCCTACGTTTATCCATTTTACTTTACTCGGGTTAGGGGAAGTGCTCGGTAAGAGCCTCTAATAGATTATTAGATTTTGTGTCCTACATTTACAGTTTCTTAAACCTCCATAAAGGCAGCACATCATTTCAGGAGTAACACAGCCCAAAACATATTTGAGTTTTTAATCCTCTTTAGAACATCTAATGGTCCTTCTGAGAAGGATGATGACTGACTGACTGACTGACTGAAGTACTTATAAAGCGCTTGAATGCCGCGGCGTCTTGGCGCTGAGTGATTAGAGAGATAAAAAGAGCAGAAACCATTTTGTGAGCCTCATGTCAGGAGTTGAATACAATAAAAATTCTTCTCTAATTTATAAAAATAGTGTAAGTGTTATTGAGCTATAAGACATCAAAGCAACAAAAATCGGATGTAGGGAACCGGAGTTATGATTTTTCAAAATTGTAGATCTTTCTAGCATCAAAAAGTACAAAGGGCCAACAGTGAATTTCTGCTAGTTTACGACCAGTTCAAAGTCAAAAGTTAGGTCTGACCTTAATGTAGCATGGGTTGAGTACACGGGGCAGGTTTAACCTGGTGGAAAGCCTACCTTCTGACTTATGGGCTGATATATATCTTGGCAGTAGGATACTCCCTGCAACAACAACACAGTATCCTTACCACCAAGATAATGGTCCCCTGTGTTTCCACCATGATTGAACCCCTCCAACTGCCTGACAGAGTAAGTGCCCTTGTAGTTTGATCTCATTTAGATGAGTGGAATCAGAGATGAGATTTCACTGTCCGTCATTGCCAGGAAAAACCTAGAGGCAAGGGGCAGTGAAAACTGCAAAATGCTTGCCTTGCCATGGGAAAGGACTCCTACGGTGAGGGGAGCATTTTCCTTTTTTATTTGCAAAAAGAAAATCCTTCTTCAGTTTGAAGTTTCATGGACAAACTCGTCAATTTGGTAGAGCAGTGCACCAAACTTTAAACAGCATTAACAGGAACTACCATAGCAGTGGTTCCTGTCAATGCTTTTGAAATGACCATCGGCTTGAAGTTCATTTCTAAATTTGGCGGGTGGAGTAATCTCATCCTGGTGGATGGTAAATTCTCCCCCCGGGCAAACGGAGATAATATTGTTTGCCAAGTAATAAATCGGGCTCTAAGGAGCAGAGTAATCTCTGTTGACCCGGGAGAGGACTTAACATCTGCCAGGCTGAGACTACTCCCACGCTAAATTTAGAGATGACCATGAAGTCACCAGGCATTCCACATCACTAGCAGGAACAGCCTTCATGCAAGTTCCTGTCAAAGTTGTACGGCTCCATCAACAGGGCTGAGTTGTCCATCAAACGTATATATATATATATATATATATATATATATATATATATATATATATATATATATATATATATATATATATATTCTTTTTTCAGAGAGAAACCCCCTAACGTTTATGTTTTGAAAATAAGGAAAAAATGGTCCCCTTGTCATGGGAATTTACCAGCCATCGTGAGGGGAATAATTTTCAGTTTTCACTGCCCTTTAATGCAGGGTTTTCCTGATGTGAAGGGAAGTGAAAACTGACCTCTAATTACACCCATCTAAATACGGTGAGCTGAATTAGAGGTTAACCTCGATGGGCACTTTTTTCCTTGGGCCCTCGGAGGGGTTTATTCATGGAGTCTTCACTGTGATTAAACCAAAGGTTCGCCAACAAATAAGTCATGTCTGCTGGCCATTATCTTGGCAGTAGGTAGGCCCTGTCACTGTTGCGATGGAGTATCCCTAACACCGAGATATAAATTGGCTCCTAAGTCTTTTTTTTAGAGAAAATCTTCATAGATGAAGGGGATCAGGGTTCAAGCTGGATCCAAAGAGGGGCTCGTCTTAAGCGGTTGTCTGTAGTGCAGAACCTCAGTGGGAACCTCAGCGTTGCTGATAAGTTTGATCCTCTTGATGTCAAAAGAAGGGAATACGTTGAGCAGTCGAAATCCAAAGAACAGGACCAGAAAGGTGGTGCAGTGGTGGGGTGCTGCTCTGCATTGGTTCCAGTGAAGTCTTCTATGTTTAGACTTTTTCTAAATTTGGCATCCTTTAAGGGAGGGCAAACCAGTAAATTGAGTGCCACAGGAAGTTTAAGGCTGGTGACAGTCCAGTGGTAGCCTCTTGTTCTCTTGGCAAAAATCCTTCAAAACTTTCTAAGTCAAAACTTTTAGGGTTCAGTGGGAGGAATACACGTTGGCACTTATCCAAGAGTATCAACAAAATGTAGCATAACTGTGATGCATACCCATTCGCACTGCTTAAGAATTTTTTTTTATTTTGAAAAATGTTACATGTTATCCAATTTGACCTGATTAATAACAATAAAGCTGTCCAAATATCCATTTGCCTCACGCAAAATAGTTGTGCCAATCCAGGTCTCTTACTATATTGCGCCAGGACATTAAATTCATGAATTGCAGCAAAAAACTTTTTCTCAATGCATTTCGGGAGTCTTTAATAGCCCTTCGTCAGGGGGTGCTGCTTTAATAAAATAAAACCCATGTTAGTCTTGCATATTTCTACTCAGAAATGTTTATTCAACCTTACATGCTGTAAACATAACCTGCATAATCCACCCTTTTAAAAAAATAATTGACTAAATAACTGACCCTAAATCCCTTTCTACCAGTGATAAAAATGTACTAAACGCTGTAATCTCCCCCTCTCCAACCTCGATGTAAAACCTGTCAAAACTGTACTATGTTACTACAGAAGCCTTGACCATCCCCAATGAATATGACATGACCTAAAAATAAATAAATAAGTCTCTGCACCCAACTGTCTGATGCGTACTCAATGCTGACATACCCCTCCTGTGCCATTAAACAGTCCTAGATAGATACGAACAATGTTCTTTAGCAGGTAATTGGGAGTCCATGTAACTTTGGAGGATTGATTTTGTTTAATGGCACAATAGCCCTTGGAGTCCACTCTTTTGTCCTGGGTTACAGTAGGTGCAGTCCTCTTTCTAAAGTCCAAAGGATTGAACAGGTGCAGTCTTATCCTGTCTTCTTCAGGTCCTGCACTTTTCTGAAGAGGTTGCTGAGGGCGCAACTTTAGTGCCCAGTGCCAGCCTCTGGGTGAAGGAAACTACTGGCCACTCCCTAACCAATGGGGTAAAAGTTCAAAGGGTTGCCCCTACCCAATTTTGCAACACTTCATGTGTGCTATTCTATAAACTACCCCATGGTGCCTCTCTCTACCTAAAGCCAATATGGTAGAACAAATAAAGAAAAACCATTCCTTGTGCAGACCTCTGAGCATACCCTTGAGGTGTTTTCTCTGGAAATGAGAATCTCTTCCTGCACACCAGTTCTGGAACAGGTTTCCCCCACGGGGATTTGTGCCGCTCTAGCTACTTGGACAATGGCAGGGGTAGGCCTAGGTGTGAGTTAAAATCTGCCTGTGACAGAGGAGGTCCTTTGATGCATGTACATTTAGTCTGCACACCCTCCAGGCCACACTTTCAAGAGGACGTGACATCTCCTCCAAGATGCCCCTTTGTTCCCTTTCCAGGGAACCATTTACACCTCCTTGAGGGAGGCCAGCATGCTGCTAGGTGACAGTTGAGGATTATCTCTGAAAAGTCTATTTTAGGCTTTAGGCAGGGAAATGTTAACTTTCTAGAAGTGGAATTCATAAAATAGAAATTTAAAATTGACTTTACCATTAGATTCGATTTTAAATTACTATTAATACAAGTCCTGTAATCATGGTTCTAGCTATTCCCAAATTGAAGGAATGCTTTGTAAGGTATTATTAAGTATGTAAACCCGTGTTTTTCTATGGGAGAGCTAATCTTAAAACAGTGAAAAACGACTCTGGAGATTTTTCACTGCCAGGACAGACAGACCTTAGGTACACATGGCAAACTTTCGAAGTGCCATGCACTCTGCCCTATGAACATTTAGGGCCAGATATAGGTGGCCTATTACCGGTTGGTAACGGCCAAAATCGGCCGTTACTGACCGGTAATAGACTTTTCCTATGTAGGGGGCATATTTACCGATTCGGTATTTTTTACCGAATTATTATCTACATTGCAATTACCGATTCGAAAATACCGAATCAGTCAAATTCGGTATTTTACATCTAGCCCTTAGAGCCTACATTAGGGCTGACTTATGAACATTAAAAAGGAAGATTTAGGCCTGCAGAAAGATTTACTTTGTCAGGTCAAATTTGCAGTTTTAAAACTGCGGGGACAATGTTAGAGGCAGTCCACTAGTAACCTCTAACCCCTTTGGTGCGCATGACGGCCTCTGGCCGTCCTGCGTCACGGTGGACATATGCGGAGGATGGCCGGGGGTGTCCGAATCCCGCCCACTCTTTAAATCACCCCCACAGGGCAAATATGTGCGCTGCACCAAAGGGGTTAATTTACAGGTCCTGGGTACACAGAGTACCATATGCCAAGGACTTATGGCAAACTTTCGAAGTGCCATGCACTCTGCCCTATGAACATTTAGGGCCAGATATAGGTGGCCAATTACCGGTTGGTAACGGCCGAAATCGGCCGTTACTGACCGGTAATAGACTTTTCCTATGTAGGGGGCATATTTACCGATTCGGTAAGTAACGAATCGGTATTTACCGATTCGGTATTTACCGAATCATCATTTACTGATTAGGTATTTACCGAATCGGTAAATGAAATGTAGGAAGCACTTCAAACAGGGCTTCTGGGCTTAAAGGATTCGTTATTTACCACCAACTATTAGTTGGTGGTAAATAACGACTTCCTATGTAAATGCAAATATGTGCATTTACACCTGTGCCATGTGACAGACATACATGCCCTTAGGGCATGCATGTGTGCCAAATGTGCACACAAGCACTAATCAGGGGTGTAACAGGGTGTCAAAGTGACACCCTGCCACCCTTGACTTTTTCACAATTTTACCGAATCGGTAATTACCGATTCGGTAATTGACATTCATTCCTATGGGCCTCCAAGCCCATAGGAATGAATGCCAAATACCGAATCGGTAAATACTGATTCGGTAAATACCAAATCTTACCGATTCAGTATTTTTTACCGAATTATTATCTACATTGCAATTACCGATTCGAAAATACAGAATCAGTCAAATTCGGTATTTTACATCTAGCCCTTAGAGCCTACATTAGGGCTGACTTATGAACATTAAAAAGGAAGATTTAGGCCTGCAGAAAGATTTACTTTGTCAGGTCAAATTTGCAGTTTTAAAACTGTGGGGACAATGTTAGAGGCAGTCCACTAGTAACCTCTAACCCCTTTGGTGCGTATGACGGCCTCTGGCCGTCCTGCGTCACGGTGGGCATATGCGGAGGATGGCCGGGGGCGTCCGAATCCCGCCCACTATTTAAATCACCCACACAGGACAAATATGTGCGCTGCACCAAAGGGGTTAATTTACAAGTCCTGGGTACACAGAGTACCATTTGCCAAGGACTTATAGGTAAATTAAATATGCCAATAAAGGATTATCCAATTCTACATGTTTTAGGCTTCAGAGTACATATACTGGGTCTTGGACTGAAACATCCCAGTGTTCAGAGTCCAGACACCAGTAACAAAACCTAGCAAAAAGTGAGGGTGATGGCGCAAAAAGTACATTTTCTTACAGCTGCTAGCATGCTACTCTGTGGGACACTGCCTGTCCGTTGACACTTGTTTTATCCATAAGCCATTTAAAAAATGTGACTACTCAAATGGTGTACCAGAATATTAAGATTTAAACCTTACAAAAATATCATCTCCAGAATATCGACTCCCATTAAAACATGATTATTGTGGTATGGTGACATTTTTGTTTTCATTCTTCTGACGTACAACCCCTCAAAAAAGAAGCATCAGAACAAGAGGAAACATGACTATGACAGTTAATAAGTACTATCTCAAGGTAATACGATTAAATTAAACGTTCTACCAATTATTATATCTACATAATAAGGATAACAATCAAAGCATAATTATTATTGTTATCATTTTGTCATTGTAGTAGTAGTAGAAGTAGTAGCTTTAGAAGTCATAGTAGGATTTGTTTTCATATTTATTATGCTATTGTTCATATGTCAGTATATAGTTACAAAGAGTTCCTGTACACATTTTATCTATTATTTTTATTATTATTTTTATTATTATTATTATTATTATTATTATTATTATTATTATTATTGTTATTATTAATAATAATAATAATAATAATAATAATATGATTATTGTTATTATTACTAATATTATACTTATTATTATAATATTATTACGAATATGATTATTATTATTAGTAGTAGTAGTAATAGTAGTAGTAGTAGTAGTAGTAGTAGTGATGGTATTATTAGTATTTTCTTTCTATTATTACTAGCCATACACCAATCACCATTCAAAATGTTGAATCCTGTCTTGTATTCAGACCTTACCAATTTCCTGGCTGCCTGCAAAAAGCCGTCCCCACTCACTGACATTTGGAAACCAAAACTTTTGAATCTGAGCCTTTTAGCTTTGACTCCTACCATTACCAACCTCATAATTACCACAGTTTCAATATTTCAGTCTTCACATGCAATACACCGTAAAAACTCAAGCATGATAACTATGGTTCTCCCAAAACAAAAACAAAACTCTGACCCTAAGCCATGTCTATCTATAGACCCACCATACAACTAGCAAATTCCCTGGAATCTATAGTACAATTTTCCACCCATCTAGAAACCAGCTACTTGTTCAGTGACTTCCATTCAAGACTTTTGCCCCTGATTTGGCACGGAAATCAACATTAAAAAACATCAGAGAATAGCTCCTAACTGCATGGGACAAAGGAAAAGCGCAGACTTCGACATTGATTGAGCACTCAGCTGTATTCCACACCAACAATCTTAAAATCCTACTTTGATTGGTTGGTGTCACATGCAGTCATGTGGATGTAGCCCTACATAATTCACTTATTTCCTGATTAATCACATCCACCATGTCAAGATGATCCCTTATTTCTTCTGCAGTTCCTGCTGTCATGCAGACCCCCAAGGTTATGCATTCTCTCTCTCAGTGACTACAATGCTTAATTGGCGCTATAAGCATACTTACTGGATAGACCAAACTCTTGGGTGCCTCATGTGTGTCGAAGATACACTGGGTTGCCTCAAATTAGAAGAAGGAATGGGGGCACATGATTGAGGATTAAACTGTATAAAGCAATTTCAAATTTGGATTCACAAGCATCCCTTTTCTGGAAACACCAGAAGTCAAAAATCTTCTTATGGGTCCAGTTCACATATCGCCTCTACCTATCTCCTTGCCAACCTACATAGGCCCACCTACAACACCAGCTGAGAAAGTTTGCAATGCCATCTGGGAATTATGTTCAACATCCATCTCTCCTTTACACACCATGTGAAATCATTCACCACATGTTCTTGCTTCCGGGCACCTTCCCTGTCCTCAAATCCCCCCAAAAGGCTGCACTGTTCTTTGCCATAATGTCATCTCACTCGGATTATTACAGCATCATCAAATCAAATTAAATCAATCAAAAAGCATTTGTATAGCGTGGCACTATTAACTCCTCGGTGGGTATCTGGGCATTTGGGATATGACGACTTAGTAAAAAAGCCAGGTCTTGAGGTTCTTCTTAAACTCCTGCATGGGGGGTGCTGTTCGTAGATGGAGGAGTAAGTTGTTCCAGGTCTTGGCGGCGATGTAGGAGAAGGAGCGGCACCCGCTGCAGCGGATATGGGAGTGAGCATGTGGGCTAGTTCAATCGAGTGTAGTTATCTTGTGGGCCGATGGAAATTCAGTCAATGATTGAAATAGGCCAGTCCTATGTTGTGTAGGGCTTTGCAAGCAAGCATGTGGATCTTGAACTGCCATATCTTCTGGCTGGGGAACCAGTGGAAGTGTATGAGGTGAAAGGTTATGTGGGTCCTCTTGGGGAGATCCAGGATGAGTCTGGATGC